>NC_083350.1:83737523-84380523 GCF_030254825.1 Meriones unguiculatus
GAAGAAGAAGACGAAGAAGAAGAAGAAGACGAAGAAGACGAAGAAGAAGAAGAAGAAGAAGACAAAGAAGAAGAAGACGAAGCAGAAGAAGATGAAGAAGAAGAAGCAGACGAAGAAGAAGACGAAGAAGACGAGGAGGAGGAGGAAGAAGAGGAGGAAGAAGAAAAGGAAGAAGAAGGAAGAATAGGAAGAAGAGGAAGAGGAAGGAGGAGAGGAAGAAGAGGAAGAGGAAGAAGAGGAAGAGGAAGGAGAAGAAGAGGAAGAGGAAGAAGAAGGAGGAGGAGGAGGAAGAGGAGGAAGAAGAAGGAGAAAGAGGAAGAAGAGGAGGAGGAAGAAGAGGAAGAAGAAAAGGAAGAAGAAGGAAGAATAGGAGGAAGAAGAAAAGGAAGGAGAAGGAAGAATAGGAAGAAGAAAAAGAGGAAAAGGAAGAAGAGGAGGAAGAAGAGGAAGAGGAAGGAGAAGATGAAGAGGAGGAAGAGGAAGGAGAAGAGGAAGAAGAAGAGGAGGAAGAAGAAGAAGAAGAACAACAACAACAACAACAACAACAACCAGATTCTTTATTTAAGGATTCAAAGAACAAGAACAGGTAATGAACCTCAGTTCTCTGTGGTGCCAGAAACTGAGTGTAAAGGAAGGGGAGGGGAGTAAAATTGATGAGAAAAGAGGAGAATAAGAAAAAAGAAATAATGAAAAAAGAGGATGAGAGAGAAAGGGAGAAGCAAAAAAGGAGGCAAATGATACCAATATGCCACTCAGGAGCTCAGGAAAGAGCTATCAAAGCTGAGACAATACAAACAAGAAAACCAACAGCATTGCATTATAGTCTAAAATATAAAACAGGTATGTATAAGCCCATACTGGTTTTTAAAAGGATGACTGTCTAAATAGGTGTCAGAGAAAATCTTTAGTGCAAATTGTAAATATTTTGTGCATACACACCATTTCCAGAGATTTAAAGCATAAGTCTCAGATCTCAAAGAGGACTACAGAGTAAGGAATGTTCTCATGAAGAAGGTAAGATTGCAACAACTTGTGGCAATTACCAAAACCTCAACCTCAGTCTTCCTGCAGTTCTAATGCTGCAAATAGGCTTTGAACAAAACTCTCCCCTCCTCTGAGGGAGAAGTGTGGGAAAAATCCACAATGAACCAGCACTGTGCTGGCAGGACAAGGCCGTGATGCAGTTTGTTCACGGGTTATGGCTTGTCTCCAGGCTGCCCTCCAGTCTGAAATATGACTGTCTACCACACATGCACATCGGTACTGACTGTCCTGCCCCCAGGCCACAGAGAGGCATGCTCTCCCTTTGTAACCCGCACTAAAACACTTTCTGGGTGTCCGCTAGGAGAGATCCACTCTTCCGTCTTTTATGAAGTACCTGGCTTCTTTGCCCTAATATTTTGCCTTTGCACTGGTTGGTTTTGTCAACTTGACACAAACCTAGACATAGTTGTAAAGAGGGAATTTTAACTGATAGAATGTTCCTGTAAGATTAGCCTATAGACAAGTTTGTGGAGTTCTGTCTTCATTAATGATTGTGCGGGGAGCCCACTGACTGTGGTACTACCCGTGGGAAGGTAGCCCTGAGCTGTGTAAGAAAAACAAGCCGAGCAAGTCAGACAGCAGCACTCCTCCATGGCTTCACTCCAGTCCCTGCCTCGAGTGCCTGCCCTGACTTCCCTGGATGATGGACTTGAAGCTTTCCTCCTGAGTTGCTACTGGTCATGATATTTTATCACAGCAAAGACACCTGCCTTGTCCTTGTGCTGGACCCCTAGCCCTCAAAGGTCTGTCAAAAGTGTAGGATTCTACATATACAGCCCCGATTCTATTTACTCCTAAAATACTTTTTAGTGGACTCCTACACTCCATGTGCCCACTGCCCACCTCAAGCTGACGTTCTTGCTTCCTTCCTAGTCATTCTCATGACTGGTCATAGGACTACCACTCTAGGTCATGGGGCTGACTCGCCTGTACTGCTTGGGTCTCGCTGATTGCACAGGCTCTACCTTTCACTCCTTCTCAAGGCTTCAGCAAAGCACCTCAGATGCAGTTCTTTGAATCCTTAAATGAAGAATCTGGTTTCTCTTCTTCTCCTTCTGCTTCTGCTTCTTCTTCTTCCTCCTCCTCTTCTTGCTCTTCCTCCTCCTCCTCTTCTTCCAAATCCTCCTCTTCCTCCTTTTCCTCTTCTTTCTCTTCCTCCTCCTCCTTATTCCTCTTCATCTTCTTCTTCTTCTTCCTCTTCTTCCTCTTCCTCCTCCTCCTCTTATTCCTCTTCCTCTTCTTCTTCTTACTAGAAAGTAGTGGGACAACCCCAATCATAGGCTCCAGTGTGTTCATTATTACTGAGGTGTCATTGCTTCTGGATTCTCAGCTGACAAAGAGCATGTGTCTTCACATAGCCAGTGATGCTTCTGGATATAACCACTTCTATATAAGGAGATGCAGTGCACTCATTGTCTACATGCCAGTGTAGACAGACACACTCCCCATCATGGCTCTGGTACCCTCTACCCTATCCTTCTCCCTCCACAACTACTAGCTATACTAGCAGCTCAGCACCCTCCCTTGCTCACTCCCTTGCCTGATGATTACATCTCTGCCAAAGGAGCTGACCACTGTAATTTCAGCTCAGACCTCTTTCATGAGTAACAGATTCAAATTAAACTGCCTACACCATCAAACAAAACAAAACTATTTGTGCTCTTTCATTCCCTATTTTAGCAATGGAATGTGCAGATGTTTAAGAATCTTCCCAGACTTAACCCTTTTCTACCCCTAATTATTGCCAAATGCAAAGATTCTACCTTCTAAGTGCTCCATTTCTCTTCTCCCTTCCATACTAGCTGCTACTCTTCTAGTTCTGCCTGGAGTATTAAAATAGTCTCTGTTCTGATGTACTAACTCATATCCCAACAACGTCCTACATACCCTCCATATATCCCCCTAACACTTGGTGATGCAATTACACTGTAAAGATTCTGTTCCATTTTAGAGCACAACATTTGAGAACCTTTGCTGTGGAAGACCCTGTAACCTACCCATTCATCCCCTGTTGGTATCTTTTGTCCTGACTCTGCATACTTTACAGTTTCCTGTACTCTTGTGACTCCTGTGCCTAGATATGTGGTCCAGTCTAACCAGAAAGAGCTCTTCTTAACTACACCTAAAAAAGGCTAACTCATCCTTCCTGTCCCACTGAAATCCTACCCCCAACTAGGAGATCTTGCAGCTGCTCTGGCAAACAGCTGCTCTATAGTAGCACATATCTTATTAAACAATTATTCCACTACATTCAATGTGTGAAAGGAATCTGTCCACTGAGAAGAGTCTAAGTTATCTGATAATGGAATATTTGAAGTCATCCAGGGTTTGGTCCAGGACTGCCATTGCCTTAAGCAGCATCTATTTCTAAGCTTTATATTCCAGAACCGCATTCATTAGGTCAGTGGTTTTCAATCTTCCTTATGTTGTGACCCTTTAATATAGTTCCTCGTGTTGTGGTGACCTACACCTATAAAATTATTTCATTGCTACTTCACAACTGCGATTTTGCTACTATTATGAATCACATTGTCAATGTCTGATATGCAAGATATCTAATGTGTGGGCCTCAAAGGATTCCCGACCTCACTTCAGTAGAGGGAGAATTATTCTATACTAAAAACTAAATAACTCACATCTTAAAGAAAATTTAAGGTTTTGAAAAATAGACTAGGGACTAGGTAAAAAGCTTACCATTCATTTGAGAATCTGATGTTAAGATCCCCAAAACTCATGTAAATAAACCCATGTAAATGCCAGGCAGGTTTGGCAGCTGGTCTGTAATCACATTTTTCCGGGGGCCAACATGGGGATCTAGGAGCAAGCTGGCTAGAAGTAGTTAGCTTTGGGTTCAAGTGAGAGTCCCTGCCTCAATATATGAGGTCAGTGTGCTCAAGGGAGGTGCCCAGTGTCAATCTTGGACCTCCATACACATAGACATATGCCACATATATAAACACTCATATTGCACATGCCAGAGAGAGAGAGTGACTGATTATACAGGTATGCAATGGAAGAAAAAACATAATCCCAGAAATCAGGAGGCTGAGGCTGGGGTGCTGCTAGTTCAAAGCCAGTCTAGATTACAGAGTAAGATCCTGTCTCAAAAACTGAGTAAGAAACGGGAAGAATTGGTGCCTCAGGGACACATACATCTCATGACTCAATATGAGGCCAGCTTCCAGGCAAGGAAAACTTTTTTTCTTCTTCTTCTTCTTCTTCTTTTCTTCTTCTTCTTCTTCTTCTTCTTCTTCTTCTTCTTCTTCTTCTTCTTCTTCTTCTTCTTCTTCCTCTTCCTCTTCCTCTTCCTCTTCCTCTTCCTCTTCTTCCTCTTCTTCCTCTTCCTCCTCCTCCTTCTTCTTCTTCAACTTTTAGTAGCCTTACTATGCTTCTGTGTGTTACTGCACCCCCCTCTTAGAATGCTGTATCATAAAATATGAAAAAATGATCCTTAAGACAATAGGAAGTTGGGACTGGAGAGCCGGGTATGGCTGTGTTCCCAGCACCCATGTGAGGCAACTCACAGGTACTTGTAGCTCCAGTTTCAGGGAATCTGATGTCTTCTTCTGGCCTAGATAGATGCCTGCACTCAGGTGTACATATGCAACACTGATATTAGACTTAAAAAATGAATTTTAAAATTTTTACAAAAACAAGAAGAGGACTACCCTGAGGGGGAAAAAGATTTCTGAATCCAATGCATAAATTTTATGTACTTACTAATATTTTTGTCAAATGTAAGCCGTATTTGTTGGTATCTCTGGGAATTTTGCCCAGTTTAGCTTAAATCTTTTTATCTGTTCAGTCTTTTCTGGGTATTGTATAGTTCAGCATTTCCCTTTTATACTTCTGCCTCCTCTAAGCGGGGACTATGACTGAAGTTATAAGAAGGTGTTAGCATAAAATACATGTTCTGCACAGTCCAAAGATACGTAAAGGACAGATCAAAGCTTGGCCTAAAGAAGTAACTTATTAATTAGCTTGTAGTAGCTATTAAGAATTATTGTAATCAAATCAAGAACATCAGATCAAGAAACCATTTAAAATATGAGACTTCAATTATAAAAAATTTAACTCTTATATGCCAGTCCACTTTCAATCATCATTAGATGTCTTTCCTTTCTGTTCCCACTGAAACAAGTCCCCAAATTAAACAATAAAGTCACTCTGTTGATACCACTTTCTAAAATGTGGCAAAAGTGTTTCTAACTACTATATATACTAAATGGAATCCATGGACTACAAGGGGAATGCATTAAGAAGTGGCTAGCCCATTTGGGGCTCAAATATTTCCTTTAGTTTTAGCAGTAGTTTAATGCTAGATGAGGTTTCCCAAACTCCACCTCCAACTTCTAACTGTAAAAAGCAGACTAAATAAATAAAGCAAAATTCCTGTGACCAAAAGAATGCTCATTACATAAAGGGCCCAGGCAAGTTATGTTTAACCATGAACAAACTAGAAAGTACGTGAAGAGCATATTCTTGTTCAGTATCACCTTCTCCGTGGCTCCTCCAGGAGGAATACTGGATGGAAACTCTCTGTGATGACCTCATGAGTCCCCATGATCCCTTAGGCTATGATGGCTGTCCCACCGGGCTAAGAAACTAATTATACAGAACTGTTGACACGTTTCAGAAAAGGAACCCTCATGGAACAACTCTTGCTCTGGGGTACACTGTAGAAAACTGAGTGCTCTCTGCTAAATAAAATCCTAACATTTCACTCCTTCAACAGATATTTTAATTTTGTGCTATCCACTTGGCCTCTAAGACCCTTTATAATCTCCTATCCCTATTGTAACTCTTGGCTGATCTACTATTGCTGTTTGAGGTCAAATTCTTAGTCTTCTGCTTAGCCAAGGAAACAGAAACATCTGGGTATGTGTGTGTATAATATCAGCAAATATTTAGAATAAGTGGTTGAACTAATAGGATCAAAGCAAAAAGAAAACATAATTCTTTCTTTAAAGATTCATAAAGATATATAATATATCTTTTTCTCCATCATAAACACATCAATAAGCTACTAGGCCTTCTCCTTCATGAAGCTAGTTCCATCCCATTGTGGGTTAAGATTTGCCTAGGTCAAAAGCCCAAGCCAAGCCAGGTACCACAGGCCTGTTGTCCTATCCACCCAGGAGGACAGCAAGTTCAAGGCCTCTTTGAACTACAGCATAAATCAAAGCCAATCTGGACAACTTAGTGAGACCCTGTCTGAAAATAAAAGTGAAAAAAAAAAAAAAGAGGGCTAGGGATATATGTTGTTGTTACAGCCCTTGCTTAGAGCTTGCAAGACTTGAGTTTAATCCCCATGACCATATACACATTCAACTAAACAACAACAGCAAAACAAAAACCACATAAATTCTTGCTAGAATTTTGCCTTTCCTGGTTAATCCTATTACTTATTTTGTTAACTTTTTTCTTATATACATCCCATAAGCATCAAAAGCTCCTCATCTCGTTAACAGTACCTGAATAAATCATGATCTTGTGGAAGGCTTTCCCAATACTTGGCCACACTTCATCAATGGCTCTAGTCTGTCCACCCAATGGTCAGGAGGCTTCTCCTACATAAAACAGCTGACGAGTCCTCAGAAAGCTGGATATTTAATATGAAAATGCAATGAACAGACATCTTCTGAAACATTAGGTGATGACTAACTCCTGTCAACAGTCAATTTCTTCACCCCAGCTCACTGCCCAGTCTAGGAAACAAAGGCCAGTGTTGATTCGTCTATTTCATCTGTCACACTCACACATGAACAGCAGCCTGTCAGACTTTTAAACTCCAAGCTACAAAACAGAGCAGCATATATCAAGCAGTGCCCTCCTCCCACCCCGTAACTCTAATGCTTCTGTTTCTGAAATGTGATTGTTTTTGTTCTTAGCTCTCTCTGCCTATCTGAACATTAAGTCAATTGTTAAAAATAATTCAATCTTTGAAAGTCAGACTAACATATACAAGCCCACCATATTTATTCTGTTTTTAAATTTCATAAAAAGTATAGCCTTCCATCCTACCACACACATTAATAATGCATAAATGTTACAGTAATGCTCTTAGAGACAAGCCATCATTTCTTATTTTTTATCATATTAAGCTGGTCACATCCATATAACATAAGATTGACAAATATCCCCATTTTATACATGGAGGAGTGAGACAATGAATGGTTAAGAACTCATTCAAGATTACAAGCTGGTAAATAATGGAGCCAAAACTTGACCCTGGGTGGTCCAGCAAGAGTTCACATTTCCTTCTTTCCTTCCTTCCTTCCTTCCTTCCTTCCTTCCTTCCTTCCTTCCTTCCTTTCTTCCTTTCTTTCTCTCTTTCTCTCTTTCTTTTCTTTCTTTCTTTCTTTCTTTTTTTTTCTCTCTCTCTCTTTTTTTAATTTTTATTAATTACAACTTTGTATCCCCCCTGTAGCTCCCTCTCTCCTCCCCCTTTTCTACCCATGCCCCTGATAGGAGAGGTCCTCCTCTCCTTCCTTCTGATCCTCGTTTATCAGGTCTCATCAGGACTGGCTGCATTGTCTTCCTCTGTGGCCTGTAAGGCTACTCTCCCTTCAGGGAGCCAATCAGTTCATGTCAGACAGGCCCTGTTCCCATTACTATGGAAACTACTTGGATACTGAGCTGTCATGGGCTACATCTGTGCAGGGGTTCTAGGTTATCTCCATGAGTGGTCCTTGGTTGGAGTATCAGTTTCAGAAAAGTACCCAGATATTTTGGTTCTGCCGCTGTCCTTGTGGAGCTCCTGTCCTTTCCAGGTCTTACTATCTCCCCCTTCTTTGATAAGATTCCCATCATTTCTATGAAGTAGAAATTAACATGTCCTGTACTTTTCCTTAAAAGTATTATCACACTTGAAAGGCAACTTTCAGGGGACAACGGACTGTGAAAATGTTAAGAAAAAGTAGTTTAGGATATACACTTCCTCTAAAAAGGATACACACTTTTCTCCTCTTACAGTTCATCTAAAGCAGAAATCTTAAGGTTTTATAAAATGAGTTACACTTATAAAAAAAAAGGGGGGGAGGCAGGATTTAGGGTTAAAGTAGTAGAAAATCCCCACAGGTTTAAAGTAACCTGACCATCAAGTACAGTGTTCAGATAAGAACTGAGCCAGGCCTATCAACTACACCCACCCACCAGGCTGAGCGGGGACACGTGGAGACTGAGCTAAATTCCACATCCGTGCACCAGCCAGCCCTCATAGAGAAGCATCTTCTTGCAGTAAATGGCAGTTATCACAGAGAACCATAACTGCACGGAGAATAAAGACCTTTAGAGGGTGCATCCTTAAATGGGGTGTGTATCACACCCCTCTCCTCAACGGTCAAGGGTCTTTGCGAACGAAAAAGCAAAAGATTGTGAAAGCCAGAGGGGTTAAGTGACTTCAAAGACGCAGTGTTTTCTAGACACAACAGGCCAGGTGCACATGTTCACTCCCAGTGATTGTGAGAGCACTCAACATGTGCAGACACTCAAGCTAGACAAAATCCTAGCATGCGGTGGGCATGAAGTCCCCACCCTTAGTTGAGGAGCTGTTGCTATCTGATAGCTGCCGAAGGATGGTCAGTTTTCTTATATTTGGGTCGAGAGCCCAGTCTTCAACGGCTGAGCCATCTCTCAGCCCCAGTAAGCTCTCTTCAACAGTGACAGTGTATCAATCACACTCCAGGTCAGGCCCCACTTCTAAGATCACTTGGCTAACAGAGACTGAACTCAATGGTTCAACATTTAAAAACAGGGGAGAGGAATAGAACTGTGAGAGGGGAGAGGGAAAGTGAGAGAGAGGAGAGGAGGAGAGGGGAAGGAATGGGAGAAAAGGAAAAGAAAACAGACCCTGGGTAACTAGGGGCTGGGGGAGGATCTATGAGTGGTTGGGGGAAGAGATAAATATGATCCAAATTATGCTGGCTAGTTTTATGTCAACTTGATGCAAGTTAAAGTTATCAGAGAGGAGGGAGCCTCAATTGAAAAAAAAATGCTTCTATAAGATTGGGCTGTACTCAAGCCTTCTGGGCATTTCATAATTAGTGATTGATGGGGGACAGCACAGCCACTGTGAGTGGTCTGGGTCCTAGTCCTGGTGCAAGCTAGTAAGCAGCACTCCTCTATGTCCTTTGCATCAGCTCCTGCCTCAAGGTTCCTGCCCTGTTTGTGTTTCTGTCCTGACTTCCTTTATGATGAACAGTGCTTTGGAAGTGTATGCTCAATAAACCCTTTCTTTCCAAAGTTGCTTTGGTCATGGTTTTTCATCACAGCAATAGCAACTCTAACTAAGAAAAAAAATACCAGCCCTCTATCTGATGTAGGGTTGGTGAAGATTTTCTCCCAATCTGTCAGCTGCCATTTTGTTCCATAAATTACCCTGCCTACAAAAAGAGGGATAATGGATAACGAGGGAACAAAGACACAGGGAAAGTCCAAACAATAATTGGCCCAGCCTGAGGCCCACGCCATGGTAGAGGGCCAGCCCCTGACACTAATAATGATACTCCGCTATGCTTTCAGACAGGAGCCTAACTTGACATTGTCTGGGAGACTCCAGCCAACAGCACATGAGACAGATGCTGGGACTTGCAGCCAAGCATGGGTTGGAGCTCTGGGGGTCCTGTAGAAGTTTGGGGGGGGGGACAAGATGGAAGGACCTGGAGGGGACAGAAACCTCACAAGAAGACCAACAAAAACAACTTACCCAGTCCCATGGGGGATTTCAGAGACTGAGACATCAACTAAGGAGCATGCATGGTCTAGACTTTGGGCCCCTGCATACATGTAGCTGATGGGTGGCTGGGTCTTCATATGGGGCACCTGGTAAGTGGAGGGGGGGCTGTTTCTGACATGGACTCTATTTCCTGCTTTTGAATCACTTCCCCCCGGCAGGGCTGCCTTGCCTGCCTCAGGAGATGAAGATATGCTCAGTCCTGGTATAACTTGATGTGCTAGGGAGGGTTAATAAAGGGGAGGAGGGCTCCCCTTTTCTGGAGGGAAAGGGAGAGGGGAAGGAGAAGGAGCGAAAGTGGGAGTGACTGAGAGAAAGGGAGGTAGGGAGCACCCTCGGGATGTAAAGTAAATAAACTAACATAAAATGTAATTTAAAAAGAAATTATCAAAGAATTGATAAAGAAATTATATAAAAAAAAAACAAAGAAGAATTGAGAATCTTTGGCTTTCCTAGAACTTTTCTAGGAATTCAAATTTTTCACAGAACCTATGTCAAGACCAATTTCTTCTTGAATTCTATACTCCTTTCCCTTCAATAGTAATACCATCCCCTGATTTCTCTTCGAAGACCCTTGGCATCATCCGTTGCTTCAGTTAGTTCTCCTTCTCTGTTTACCTCTATGAAAACTGTACTTTCCAGGGCACTGTATTCAGCCATCACTATACCCTACTTTACTCCACTGATCTCAAACTTTTCTCAAACATACCAAATCTAAATCATGCATGTTATGTCTGGATAGATCTATATCTTCATTTAGATATCCCTCGGCATTTCTTTCCATAGTTCTTTCACAATTTTATACAAATATGTAATGTACCTTGACAACATTCCCTCCTCTCTTATTCCTCTTACAGAACCCGCAAACCTCTTCATCTCCCACCTGTCTTTTTTTTTTTTTTCATCTCCACACACTACATTTAATTATGCTTATTTACAGGAACATGGGGGGGAAATTATTTAGTTGAGTTACTTATAAGTGGCCACATCACTGAAAAATATGACTCCTCTTCTCCCCGCAACCTGCCTGTATTAACTGCCTGTAGCTCTGCAGGGAGGCCTCATGAACTCTCTCCATCCCCACCAGTCCATGATGGAAAATTGATGGGACTCATGCAGGTAACCACCACTGTTATGAGTCCATGGGTAATGTCACACCCAGAAGACATCACTTCACAGCATTCCTCTGGATCTTACATTCTTTTCGCCCCCTCTTCTGCAACATTTCCTAAACCTTGCAAGAGGCTTGTATCTTGCATTTCAACTCATGTTCAAGTATAATCATCTTTTCACTAAACCTTCTCATCCTCATTATATTTCTTGTCATAAAGGTTTTGAAATTCATTTACAATACTGCCTCATAGTCAATAAAAATGTATTTAATGAATATATATAGTCAGTTGGTCAACAAGTGTTATTAAGTGTAGAATTACTGGAAAATCTCCAGAGTCAGCAGCACAGAACCAACCCAACCATGTCTGACCTTTGTTCCCATCACAATGGCTGACTGATGAGCCAAACCTACAAATGTTTACATGTACTACTGTGGTTTACATGTAAGTCCCTCTATACTACTGAAGTTTATATGTAAGTTCTTCTGAGATGGAATAATTTTATTCAGATTTCAAGGCTACTCATAAAATCCAAATTAATTCAAAATATAGCTGAAACTTACGAACAGCATGAAAAATAATTATGAGTTTGGACTAACCTAAAAGCAGAATAATTATACATTCTTACATGTGTAAATGTGTTCCTCTTATGTCATTAGAACTGTCTCCTTTCTCTTGTTCTTTCCTACAAAGGTGAAGGGTAAGAACCAAGGAAAACAGAAAGTGGGTGAGCACTGTCTAGGCTCTTGCAGGGTCATCCTAGTCTGGGGTGAAGTAGTTGATCTTTTATCAAGATATTTAAAAATGAGTCATTATAAATGACAACTGTAAAGTCGAATACAATAAATCTTTTATAGCTTATTTAGGCTAAACAATGTAAAAACTTTCCTTGATTACCTCCCTACTGCATCTCAGTATCAAAAATAAATAGAATTATGAAATACAGGGATTTCAGAGGTTAACAAAAAAGAAAATCACAGGCTGGTTATTAGATTTGACTATAGCTATTTCTGAAAAATATGCATATGTATGGCAAAAACTCTGCAAACAAAATTAAAATGAAAAATTGGGCTAACTATTTGTAATCCCCAAAGTACTCGGGCTCTAATAGTTTCCCAAGTCAATAAGAAGTACAAAAATAGGCAAGATATCAAAGAGATATAAATGGCTAAATGAATAGTTTTGCTTCACTGATAACCTGAGAAATACAAGTCAAAACAAAAAGATAATTCCTATCAAACAGTCAAAAAGAATAATTAATTTTAACCAATAAGTTCTAGACTTGTTTTGAGAGACACTTGCTGGAGAGATCATGGCTACTAACCCCTCTGAGGTGGAACGGGCCCTTTTGAAAGAGTACAAAATTCTGGAAACGTCTTCACCCAATGCAAGCGTGAGCCCCCACCCACAATGTGAACCCCCACCCAGTGCTGGGGGGAGTTGTACTGAGGTGCTGGTGATGGCAGGAAAAAACAAGAAAGAATTGACTTTTTGCATAACGTTGCTTTCTACGTATTATAGTTTGCGTTAAGCTATTTAAAGATCCCTTCAGTAGGCCTGTCTTCATCTCCCACATCACTTCTTAGCACTGACTCATTAAGTATTCTTCATCTGATTCAAGGCAAAACATGCTTCTGATCAAATATGCAGTCACATGCTCTTTGGCAAACTACAACCAAATTAGAAAAATCATAAATCTGGTACTAAATGTTCTGGAGGAATGGTATATGCTATACCTTCCTCATCAGAAAAGGATACATATGGGTTGCAATATGTCAACAAACTGAGTCTGTGACTTTTTTCACTCCTTTTTTAAAAAATCATAGAAAGATCAATAAAATACGCTATATTACTATTTTTGGATTAATAACAAATCTAGCACATTACTTCTCAAATGGAAATCATTCAAATATGTTTTGAAAGACATTCAAAATGTTACTGAGATGTACATTTTAATGACTATATCTGCATAAAAGCTAAAAATAAATGCATCTGATAAACCAAGGTTGAAACCCAACTTTAACATCACTAATTACTTACACAATATGCTTCTCTAAATAAAACAGGCAGTTAAGTAGCCTATAAATCATTTTGTCACTCTGAATATGTACCTTGATTTAGGAAAGATACTTAGTCTTCCTATTTAAAGAAAGTGATCACCAATCTTTAACCGTGTACATAAAGCGCACTTGGATGCCACAGCTCTGTCTTTTTATATTACAGTGTTTTGTTATGAGGTGAGGTCTCACTACAAAGCACCCGCAGGGCCTCAAACTCATGCTACTCCTATCTAAGTCTCCCTGTGTGCCTATAATAATTTTTCTAAGTTCTTAGTAGTCTAGCATTAATAGCCAGTAAATCATACAACTAGTAAACATAATTATTTTCAATTTATAGAAATCAGTTTCTAGGACTGCAATTTTGTATATGATCTTTTAGTAAAATTAAGAGAACTGAATTTTTATAAATGATATTTAGTTATTCAATTACCCTTATTAAAGTATAAATTTTAATTCAAATAATAAAATACATTAATCAGAATTCTAATTATAAATCTAATTGTAAATTGTTTTTAATTTTTGAAATAATCTACTATCTTCATTTAAATATCAATAGTTTATGCCCTCTCAAATATATTTCATCAAGAGTGAACAATAAATATTTTTTAAATTGCTAGAAATTTCTATTTAGTGAATATTTATTTGAGAACCATTATGTATAGCTTTAGACAAGGTGCCAAGAAAGACAAAAGGATCCATAAGATGAACAGAAAGATGCACAAGGCATCTTCCTGGAATTTATAAAGAAGAAAACACTCTAATAGGAAGGATGAGACATCAATATCCCCAAACAGATATAACACATTGAAGAATTTCATAACTTGGTAGGATGTTAAAAGCTTATTTAATCCAATATCTGTAATTACTCATGAGAAATCTCGTGTTTAAAACATAAAAACTTCTGATTTCTTAAACGTTCACATTTAAACCTACATGAAATAAGATGTGCCTTCTCTTGAATTTCTCCACTTGTGAGATGCCTCTCTGTGTCCTACACCTGCCTTTCCTTGGTTGTGTTCATTTTATAAGGACTATAACACAGGCACAGCTACACATGCAAATATCCCTTGTCGGACGTCATACCTACCTTGTTGCAATTTCCTCCTCTCTAGGCACATTTTCTTGTGGCTTTTTTTTTTCTCCATATTCTGTTTCCTTTTACATCAGAGACACATAACTGTTTCCTGGTTTCTATCAGGGAGCATTTGTTAAAGAGTACAGTGTTCTTCTTTAAAATTTTTAATCATTCAGCTAAAATAGGATTATTTGGGAATATTCTGTAAAATAGGGGCTCATTAAGTTGCTTTCCACATGCTAGCAACAATAAAGTTGAATACAGATACAAGAACATAAGAGTAGAATGAGAATGAAGGAAAAGAGAAATCACATACAAAACAGGCCAGCCCCAGACTTTTCGAACACAGCTCTGGAGTCTAGAGAAAAGCAATGCAGCGTCTGCAGAGCTCTAGAAAGGCCAGCAGCACAGAGCTCTGGAAGGAAGGACCCAGCACTGCATGTATCTGTATTAATACAACACAGATAATTTTCAACACAGTCCCCTGCAAGCCTTTCCTGAAAAGTCCTTCCCAGTGATGGGAATTAGACAATTAAAATATGAATCAAAATCATTCAAGGATGGAAAATTAAACTAAATTGGAACTAACTTGTAAAATCAAATGTAAATACAGCCAAGTTTGAGAAAGTACCAATACTATTATGACAAACAAAAGCAGGTAACGGGCAGGAAAGACAGTGTGAGAAAGCAACTTTCAAGGTGGCACAGTGTTTGGTCTCAGCAGGGATGGCCGGTTTTAGATTGTGTTTCTCAAATAAGGTCTTGCTTGGTAGCCCAAGATAACCACCTGTCGGTGATCCTCCAGCCTTAGTCTCCACATAGGGAAATTACAGGCTTGGGCTTCCACATCCAGCCTCACCTGTGTTCTAAAGCCTCACCCCAACCTTACTATCAACTTGATTCTTTTTAATATGTGTGCAAGCGTGTGTGTGTGTGTGTGTGTGTGTGTGTGTGTGTGTTGCTGCATGCATTCCATGGTCCCTGTGGAAACCACAGAACAATTTACTTTCTTCCCACAATGTGGGTTCCAAGGACTGAGATCCCATTGTTAGGCTTCTCAGCTGTGCTGGCTAGTGTTATGTTGATGCGTCATTCTGAAAGAGGGAACCTATTGAGGAAATGTTCCCACCAGATTAGCCTGTGGGCAAGGCTGTGGTGCCTTTTCCTGATTGATGGTTGATGACCGATGTGGAAGCGCCAGGCTCAAAGGAACTGGGCTGCTGGTTTTAAACTCATCACCTGGGCTGATGGTTTTAGATGATCACCAAGCCATGAAGAGGAAGCCAGTAAGCAGCATCCCTCCACAGCCTCTACTTGAGTTCCTACTTCCAGATTTGGAACCTGCTTAACCCTGAGTTCTTCACTGGTAGACTGTTACCAGGATATATATATATATATGATAAATAGGTAGGTAGATAGAGAGATGATGATGATAGATAGACAGACAGACAGACAGACAGACAGACAGATAGTATTTCCAGATAGATAGATAGATAGATAGATAGATAGATAGATAGATAGATAGATAGTATTTCCTATAAGGCAATGATGACATTACTGTTTCCTCGTCACAGAGTCTGTAAACTGGGGAGTTCCCTTCATGCCTTCTCTCTGCCTCATGCTCACATGCTTTCATATTTCCATAATGTTTATAACGTACACCTCATCCTTCTTACTCACACTGACATCATATAATGCAAAATCAGCAAGCACGTTGAGAAAAATTATCAAGTTTGTCTCAAAGCCTTAGGAGCTGAGTCTCCAGCTCTGCTCCAAATTTGCTGTAGGTTGCTTTATACATTATATAACAATTTGAATATAAATCTTTAAATCATGTGATAATGCTGAAATATATACATATACACATATGAGATAGAGTTGAACACATACGATATGTACATATATAAAAAGGTTACCATTATTTATACCTTATACATGTATGCACATATATGTCTAGATGTCTAACTATAATCATATATACAAATATTATATGTCTAAACACAAGCAAAAGGCATATTGTTATCAAAGTTGTTATCACATCTGACCATACCTAGTGATAGAAATGCACAAAAGGTTTATTATTATTATCAGGATATTATCATGTCTGACCCTACTCAGTAACAGAAATGACCAATCTTCATTCTTCCAGTTCTATAGCGACCTTTCATTCCCCAAAGACATTACTTGATAAAAATCCCACGGTGGATGGGAGAGAGAAAAGTCCCGTGCCTATGTGAGGAGCTACTGGCCACTGGTGGCTGCTGAGGGGAGGGGTCAGTTTTCTTCAGGGATGCGGGCCCTGAGAGGCTGTCCATACTGCAGTGTAAGATGGTCCCACACCTACACACATAAGACAGACTCAGCACAGTGGGGAAAGAATAGGAGCAGAGAGAATAGGATGGACATGCCCAAATATTTTATTAGCATGTATTAACATCAAAGAAAGTGTTTTTGAATAAACAAAACAAAAATCAACAGTCCTTAGCAGGGGCTCCCACAGCCTTCATCACCTGTCTTCACTTTAGGTTTCTGACCACCTGCTACCCCAAGGAACCCCTCTACCAGCCAAGTTCTGCGAAGCTTCTAACCCTACAGTTGTTTGCTCCCCGCCCCAAATATACCCTGCATTTATGCTATTGCACCCAGACTAGAATTTCCAGTTTGAGAAACCTTTCTTTCAACATCCTATTCAAATGTAATGGTGCTGATGACTCTTGATCATGAATTGAACTATATTTTTTTCTTTACCATTCTTTCTGGCAAAGGACCTTTACCTTTCTTTCTCTTTAGCTAAATCAAAACTATTTGGAGAATAGAGGCTCAGTGTTCACCTTTGGGTTTGCATTACATTATGTGTCTTAAATACGTTTCTATTTAATGAAGGTTTATAGAACTGAATTGCATAAATAAGGTCCCTTTACATCATGATTTTTAAAAGCCACATATTTACAGTTAAATCGACACAATGAAAGGGTACAATCAATGGATGATCAGTTGTGGACATCTTTTTTTAATGAAAGTGAAGGAGAAAAATGTAATGCATTATTAAGCTTTAAGAGAAACAAAAACATTGTTTGGTGCTCCCTCTGCTGGCTGTCAGCAGCAGCTTAAAAACAGTGAACAATAACAGCACAAAGGAAGAAACCCAGATTGAGCTTTACTGTACCCTGCACCTCCTGCGAACAACCAATCTAGGAATTTTCCAGTGATCCCATGTGCAAATAACCCACCTATAAGAAAAGGTTTGTCTTTGAAAATTGTTTATAAAGAGACAAAACCAACCTTATTGTTTTAATGTGAATTTATGTTTATGATTTTGCTTTTTAACTAAACCACCAACTTTATGTAAAAACATTTTCTATTCTAGCATGGATTTGTTTTGAGAACTAGAACAGAACAAGGTCTTTTTGCTTTCTAATTCATCCTTGTCTCTTAAACGTCTTGTCAGGAACACAAGGGGTTAAACTCTTCTTGTGTTTCTAAACAGAGTTATTCTGAGTACCCTGAAGGCATTTAATTCCAAAACAGGAAGCCACAGAGAGGAACACTTGGTTACACTAATGCTATGCAGATCTTTCAGAACATATTTTCCTACACCCTTGCTGAAAGAGCCTTTTCTATACAGCGTGCCATCGCACGAAGCTGGAGAAGGGTGCCACCCCCACCGCCCCAGTCACCACAGCGCTAACTCAAACTGCTCTTTGCTGCTTTATTCCCTCCACTTCCCCTCTTTAAAATGGTTTTCTGCTTGTTCACAGGGAGAAAAGAATAAAGCCAGGTAGGGTTCAGGGAGTGATATTCGTGCATTGCAGCTTTCCTGCATATATGTGTACAAAAGCTATGATGTAGCTTATGATAAAAAAAAGATAACACAGTAAGGTTAACCCAAGCAGAGGCATCACTATTAAAGATCTATGTCCTATTTAAAAGCATGTTTTATGCTTTTAACTCTTACTACAAAACCTCTGCTGGCTAGCATGTGAAAGGAGATCTCACCTGTGTAGCTGAAACAACAACAAAACCCACAGGAGAGAGGATTCCTGTATACAGGAGGGAACCACCTCTGCTACGGACCAAATCACTTGCCACCACTGCAGCTGTCTCCAACATGACTGTGAGCAGCAAGCTGCCACCTACAATTCTCGGCTAACCAGGTTAGTCACACACACTTGAAGTTCTTGAGTTGTAAGGTGGAAAAAGAACCCACACTAAGGTGAATAGCCACCTGATTTCAGACACCATTTCAAGGCCATTAAAAACAATGACAACAGCTTCCTTTCTTAGTTTCCTGGCTTCTGTTCAGCCATGTTTTAGAGAAAGCCAACCATCACAAAGCAATTATCCTTCTGTGCTGGAAAGTAAGGCTGCATGCACACTGAAGATGAAGATGAAGTACAGTGATATTAAAAGCACCAGTCTAGTCAGAAGAAGCTGGATAGGAAAAATAACTTGTACATTTGGCTCTGCTTACAGTTACATTCAAGGAGTTTAAGAAACTGTTTACTCCAGTCTTCATTTTAGGCTTAAGAATTTTGTTGCAACTGGATTTGAAAAAGTTAAAGAAGTCTTTTTAACCCATTCTGTACATATGGAAATTATTTTTGTCTTTAAGAAATTTTTATGTGAAGAAGAACAAGGGTGTAGCTACTATATATGTAAATATATGCTATAATTAGTATACATAATATATAGTGTATTATATATTATATAATGGGACGTTACTGTCATCCTTATACTAAAATTCTTGACATTTAGCTTCCACAGATGCAGGGAGAAGAGGTTGATTGATGAGTGGGAGCCTCTTCCTTGGCTGAGTACCATGGGACAAAATGGCAGACAGGTACACAGTACATGGCAGAAACATGTCAAGAAGAGTCCGAAAGGACATTCATTCCCAGACCGGCACTGTCATCCAGCCCTGCAACGGCTGAGCTACCTTTTGAGCAAAGCTATCCAATCCTGAGATTTAAACGTGGAATTTCCTAAGTGTTCAGAGAGCATCCTCACCAAATGAACAGTTACATACATGACTATAGAGCAAAAACCCTTGCATCTCCAAAGATTCAACAGTGATTCTTTCTTATACAATGATTCATTTCACTTTAAATTACCAATGTTCTATTCCAAATGAGACAGCAAGATTCTGGAGTAAATCAGCTGACAGACAATATCCGTAATTTTTAATTTATTTATTTTTATTTAACATCATATGAACCCAATGATGACTGAGCATAGAAAACTTAAGATGTAATTTGTTATAAAATAGAAATAGTAATATTAAAAAACTGTTATGTCTTTTTCATTCCTTATGGTAACTTATCTGCCCAAACAGCCAGTAACAGCATAGCAAGCTACCAATGAAGCTGTGCAGAGAAGCCGTTGAGGCTCCAACTTTGTGATGTCATCACATGCAAATGTGTGGTGGTGTCCAACACTGACATTATTCATTATAACAGCTAGTTCTTTCTAGACTGATGCAACATGAATGACCACAAAATTCAAGTCAACAATACCATGGTTATTTCAAAACACCTACAAAACCAATAAACAGCAGACATTCCGAAACAGAAATATATTTAACTGGATATTACAGCATACTCAGATATTTTCCTCTAAATACTAGGGATTCTCTATGATTATTCAATATAATCTCCTATAGCTTGAACAAGGAGGTGACTTCAACTTCCCATTAGACAGCAGGTCTCTCAAGGTTCAAATCCTTAGACCCCCTGAACCATTAGCTAAATACAGCCTGGTGCTTGAGTGCTGAGTTTCATTTCCCTCTCTCTTTTCCCTTCAGTTAATCCCAATGTAACAGCCAAGGGATATTGCTGGCTGTTCTCTGTTAGACAGGGATTCACAGTAGCTCAAAGTCAGGCTTAAACAAACTTGTTGAATAGGACAGAGAAAAACAAATTACACATGTTAACTTATATGTCTTTTTTAAATAATTGCACACATTTTGATGAAAATTAGAAAAAAACATTTTAAATTGAGAGTTAATTTTAAAAACAAAAAGGAAAACAGAACGAACTAACATCTACATAAAACCTGGATGAGTTTTACAGACTTAAGAGAATATTCAGCATGACATATTCATAGAGGAAAAAGAAGCAAAATGAATCTATGTGTTAGAAATCCATCAGTGGTGACTACTAGAAACTATCGAAAAGACTGTGACTCTAAGGATGTTCTGATTCTTGATACCCAGAGCGCGCACGCGCGCACACACACACGCGCGCGCACACACACACACACACACACACACCATTACAATTTAGCTGCACTTCTAAACATAAGTCTTTCGGGGAAGACCCGAAGGCTCAGTGGGAAGCAAGAGAAGGGAGGAAAGCTGAGAAATGAGCTTGTTAATAGAACAAGCCACAGATACGCACTAGACACTTGTCAACACTCAGTGTGGAGCAGCTACCAGTGGTCATGCCGGCGAAGGACTAGGATCAAGGCAGCCTCATCAACAGCTGTTTGTGTATACACTTTAGATGCTGTGCTGCAGTGCAGTGCCTAAAGCTTTGCAAATTATTTTACAACTACCTAGAACATGCAAATAGTTCAAAGCATTTCTAGAATTTAACTTCTCATAATTCTTACATGCTAGCAATTACTTTTACATTTTTATTTACCATTATTATTATTATTATCATTATTAGGGTGGGGGCACATGCTGTAGAAATGTGTGTAGTCAGTTCTCTCCATTTGCCTTTCTCTAAGAACTGAACGCAGCTCACAAGGCCTGTGTGCCTTTAACTGCTGAGCCATCACACCAGACCAGTTGTTACTATTCCGTGTCCATGTTGTACTCCACCACTGAAGAGAGCCAGTTCAGGAAGTCAAACGGCATGAATCTATATGCAGGAGAGGATGTGGAGGCCATGGAGGGTGCTGCTTACGGGCCTGTACCTCATGACGTGCTCAGCCTGCTTTCTTATAGCACCCACGACCACCAGGGATGACACCGCCCACAGTGGGCTGGGCTCTCTGACACCAATCACTAATTAAGAAAATGCCTATAGGCTTACCTACAGCCAGATCTGTATCTGTATGAGGCATTTTCTTAACTGAGGTTCTCCTCTCAGATGACTTTGGCTTGCGTCAAGCTGACATAAAACTATGCTACACGTGGTACAAGGTACAGTGATGTTCTGGCACCACAAGTCACAACTCTAATTGCATAAGATCTCATAACTGTCAATATGAATTCAGAGTATATATCATGCCAACATCTTAATGTTTTCCTAACAATCACGCAATTCAAATACTACAGGAGAACAAAACAACTATCAATCGTGGGTTCTACAGCTCATGCCACAGCCTTGAAAGGTATAGGTGAATGAAGTTTCAAACAACTGAATAAATCTTGCCTGAGGCTGATGACTCAATGACCAGTCACAGCACACTGGATTTTGTTTACCAGAAAAATTGCTAAATATGCATAAAATAAGTGGTCCTTACCTGTTTTTAAATTAATTGAGTTCTAAAGGCAGAAAGGGCGATCTGCCTTCTTAGTTTAGACATGCCATACAGTACTACTTGCCTCTCAACATCACCCTCCTTCGTCCCTAATTGTCAGCACGTATCTACAAAGTCCTGGTTCATCCATTAAATGAATATGCTGAATACAACATAAAAGCAGGAGTGTATACCATGGACTTGTTTCAGGAACACTCATTATTGATTGTAGTAACAGAAAGCTTATTTTACTGGAATCACTTGTAAAACTTAAGGCTCTGCATAGCTTCTGCTCATGTATCCTGGACAGCCTGGGAACAGAACGGTGTAAGGAATTGGAATCGTGCAAACCAGCCTCCCCCAACCTGATTCATTAATATGCAATCTTTAGCTGCTTCTGAATGCTCAACAAAAATGACATCAGAATCTCTAAAAAAAGAAAAAACTGAGGTTCAATGTGGACTTGACAAGGGTACTAGGAAGTTCTTGGCATGGCGGCATGAATATGTCACAGTGCGTATCAGAAGAGTGTGTCATGCGTCAGTCCTCAGCCACCACCTTCTCAAACAAGCTCTTCATGTGGTTTTCCTGCTGTGGCCACCAGACTCGCTGTCCCATAAGCTTTGGGGATTCTCCCATCTCTGCCTCTCATTTTGCCACAGCAACACAGGGTTTACAAACACTTACTTTATGCATCTGGCGTTTCTGTGGGTTCTGGGGATTCAAACTCAACACTTCACACTTCTGAAGTAGTTAAACTACTTTTTTTCTTGGAATAAAGAAACACCATGATCAAGGCAACTTAGAATGTAATTGAGAGTCTGCTTATAGTTTCATAGAGTCGATGATCATCACGGCAAGAAGCACGGCAGTAGACAGGCAGGCGCGGTGTTGGAGCAGTAGCTGGAAATTACATCTTACACACAAGAAGGAGGCAGGGAGGGAGAGGTGGGAGAGGGGTACCTATGGCATGGGCTTTTCACACCTCAAAGTTCACCCTCAATGACATACTTCCTCCTACAGGGACATGCCTCCTAAGTCTTTCCAAAACAGTCCCACCCACGAAGAATCAAGCAACAAACATACAGGCCTGTTCTCATTCACACCACACACAGCAAGCACTTCAAAGCACAGAATGTCTCCCCAGCCCAGGAAATTCTTTCCTGTGCACATCCACTAAGCATCTCCCCTCTTCTGAACTTGTGTAACTGACTCCTTTCCCTCTTATGAGTTCAGATACGTTGCATAGATCTAAGCTACTTGATTCTTGACATCCATTGTCAAGAATCTTTCTTCCTTAATAATAAAGTCCTGGGCAAAGGTTCTAGGTTAAAAATAATAAATAGCTAAAACAATCCTATACAATAGAAGATCATCTGGAGGTATCTCCATCCCTGATCTCATGCTATACTCCAGAGCAACAGTAATAAAAAACTGCATGGTACTGGCATAGAATAGATTGGTTGATCAATGGAATCGAATAGAAGACCCAGAAATAAACTACATACCTATGTTCACTTTATTTTTGACAAGAAAAGCCAAAAACATACAATGGAAAAAGAGAGCATCTTCAACAAATGGTGCTGGTCTAACTGGATGTCTACATGTAGAAAACGGCAAAGAGATCCATATTTATCTCCCTGCACAAAACTCAAACCCAAGTAGATCAAATACCTCAACATAAAACCAGACACACTAAATATGTTAGAAGAAAAAGTGGGGAAGTGCCTGGAACTCATTGGCACAAGAGACAACTTCCTGAACAGAACACCAACAGCACAGGCTCTAAGATCAACAATTAATCAATGGGACCTCATGAAACTGATAAGCTTCTGTAAAGCAAAGGACACTGTCATCAGAACAAAACGACAGCCTACAGACTGGGAAAGAATCTTCACCAACCCTATATCTGAGAGAGGGCTAATATCCAGAATACATAAAGAAGTCAAGAAGTTAAACACCAACAAACCAAGTAATCCAATTTAAAAAAATGGAATACAGAGTAAAACAGAATTCTCAATAGAGGAATATCTAATGGCAGAGAAACGCTTAAAGAAATCCTCAACATCCCTAGTCATCAGGGAAATGCAAATCAAAACAACGCTGAGATTTCACCTTACACCCATCAGAATGGCTAAGATCAAAAACTCAAGTGACAACACATGCTGAGAGGATGTGGAGAAAGGGGAACCCTCCTCCATCGCTGGTGGAAATGTAAACTTGTATAACCACTCTGGAAATCAATCTGCCACTTTCTCAGAAAATTAGGAATAGTGCTTCCTCAAGATCCAGTTATAGCACTTCTAGGCATATATCCAAAAGATGCTCAATTATACAACAGAATATTTGCTCAGCCATGTTCACAGCAGCTTTATTCATAATAGCCAGAATCTGGAAACAACCCAGATGTCCCTCAATGGAGGAATGGATACGGAAATTGTGGTACATTTACACAATGGAATACTACTCAACAAGGAAATCATGAAATTTGCAAGCAAATGGTGGGAACTAGAAAAGATCATCTTGGGTGAGATAACCCAGAAGCAGGAAGACACACATGGTTTATACTCACTCATAAGTGGTTATTAGACATATAATACAGGGTAAACATACTAAAATCTGTACACCTAAAGAAGCTAAGCAAAGAGGACCCTGGGTAAGAAGCTCAATCCTCATTCAGAAAGGCAAAGAGGATTGACTTCAGAAGAGGGAGAAAACAGGGACTATGACAGGAGCCTACCCAAGAGGGCCTCTGAAAGATTCTACCCAGCCAGGTAACAAAGCAGATGCTGAGACTCAGCCAAACTTTGGGCAGAGTGCAGGGAATCTAATGAAAGAAGGGGGAGACAGAAAGACCTGGAGGGGACAGGAGCTCCACAAAAAGAGCAACAGAACCAAAACTCTGGGCAAAGGGGTCTTTTCTGAGACTGATACTCCAACCAAGGACCATGCATGGAGATAACCTAGAGCCCCTGCACAGATGTAGCCCATGGCAGCTCAGTCTTGGGTTACATAGCAATGGGAACAGGGCCTGTCTCTGACATGAACTCAGTGACAGGCTCTTTGATCACCTCCCCCTGAGGGGCATGCAGCCTTACCAGGCCACAGAGGAAGACAATGCAGCCAGTTCTGATGAGACCTGATAGTCTAGGATCAGATGGAAGGGGAGGAGGACCTCCTTATCAGTGGACTGGGGGAGGGGCATGGGAGGAGAAGAGGGACGGAGAGTGGGGTTGGGAGGGGACAAGGAAGGGCACTACAGCTGGGATACAATGTGAATAAATTGCAATAAATAAAAAAATAACAAAAAAGCCAAAGCTATTATAAACACCTAAAAATTCTGTATTAAATATTATATTTTATATTTGACATTAATAGATACCTAAATAAATAGGATATTTAAGTATACTATATATTTAAAATTTATACTATATCAATTATATTTTATATCTGAAAATATACTATAAATTTTAAATATGTAGTATATATTTTTATATATAAATTATAAAAATATATCTTATCAGATAAAAAATATAATTTATATACCATAAAAGTTAAATATATAGTAATCATATAATATATGTATATGTTAAATATTACATATTAATACACACAGAAACATAGCATCGGTAGAAGTTAAGTGTGAGTACAAGATAAAAGCATGACTAAAAAGATACTATAATGTAAAAGCAGAAATTTAGAGACAACATTAAATGGGAGAGAGCATGCCATTCCTTCACACCACACACCTTCCTGTTATCAGGGATACACATGTGACCTCAGGAGCTTTGGCAACTTACTATGAGGTGCTCTTGAGGATGGAAACAATCATATAGGGAATATTAGAGTCAGGATCCCCAATGATGTCATGGGCTGTTCACTAGTCCAGGATCTCCAGACTTTGTTTGCCAGAGGAAGACTGTGTGTGTGTGTGTGTGTGTGTGTGTGTGTGTGTGTGTGCACGCGCGTATGCGGTGCTGTTGTTACCTTTAACTGCATTCTGCCTACAGTCTCCACTTTCAGCTCTTCAGCATGTGTCACTTCCCTTCTGCAGGCTCAAGAATTTTAGAACAGAACCAGTGCAATTCATCAGCTACTGCTTGGCCAGGGTAAGAGCAGCGCAATTATCAGCTCTCCAATTCCTTCACAGTAGGATCGCCGTAGACATGAGCTTCTCCAGCCATCTTCAAAATGATAGATTCATGCTGTGGTTACAGGTAACCAAAACCCCCAAAGCTTTGTATTTTTAACCAAAGTGCTGTTAAACCAGAGTTTCTCCACCTGGAATATGTTGAGCCTGGTTTTCTGCTTTAATGTAAGTCAGAACTTAAGACTTCTCCCTTGCCATTGCCTAGGTGGTGGAGATCATTCCTTATGTCATACAATGAAAATAAACTTTGAACTTCAATTATAGAATCAGCTCTAATTACCCATCCTTCCCAACATAGATCCTAGCCTATCTGGTCAGCAGGTGTCTGTGTCACCACTCGGCTTTTAAGGACGATGATGTGGCAAGGCAAAAAGGCTCTTGGTGGTCCACTTAAGACAACCCTCCAGGTTGGCTGTCCTTCTCCCAAGGACTCATGTCAACAACAGGAAAAGAGAGGAGTGGGGGTTGAGCTGAGGAATCCTTTCTCCCCAATTAGTATGACTGAGAATATGAGCTGAAACACGGCGGAAGTGGACAGACAGGTAGGAAAGAGGTAGGGGGGATGGAGATAATCAAAGCAATAGAATCCATTTATATAAAAATATTTAGACAAAAAAAATCACTGTCCCTTAAGAAGAAAATCTATTAGTCCACTGAGGGCAGGGTGGGGACGACAGTGCTGACTGACAGAGCAATGGAAATTTCAAAGCCACGCCATTTGCATAGATATTGATTGCAGTGGGCTTCAAAAGACTGATTATACGGCTTTACGGATTGAAAATGAGCATCTTTTACCTCAGCCCGTCAAAAAACCCTACGACTGTAAATGTTAAAGGCTATAAATATGCACATGTGAAAATGTATTTATTTATGACTAATGATAATTTATTAAGTCTAATACTGTGCTAAATTAATATATTCAGAGTAACACTGACATGATGATAGGATTATCTTGTTTATGATTATTGTAATTGACTTAAAGAGGGCTACATAACTATTTTCTGAACAAAGGTGCTGTCTATCATACACAGTGCAAAGCATTTGAGCATTGACTACATTGTTATATTCATTTTATATAGTTCAGTCAATACAAGATAAACATTCTTTGTATCTATATCATACATTTATAAGAATATGCAGAAATATTTAAATATATACCTATTACCATACAAATCTCTAAATGAAATATAAATATACAGCCGATTGTAGTACCTTATTATTATGCTAATATCACATAAATGATACATTTATGTATCATATTTGTACCGAAATAATGTAATCCTTATTAGTTGTTGGTTTAAAATTAATCACTAAATAAGTTTATCCAACATACTTATGCCAAATGTATATTTATATTAAACTTTAATTAATCTATTAAGCTATAAGATAGGTAATAAATTTCATTGTATCTTTTCTTTTTCAAGCTCAATATTTTCCAAATAATATATTCAAGTTTAGCTGACAAATATTTAGATTTTCACTTTTTTCAATGGCTAATCTGAAAAATACAGATGTTGATGACTTTGCAGTTTGAATCCCTTTAATAATCCTAATCTCTTTCTTTAATAAAGTAAAGTTTTCTAAGTTACTATAATGGGGTCTAGTGTTTTGGCTATGACCAGTGTCCCAACACTACTTAAATTTAAATTTAACTTTAACTTGAGAAGTAATACTGCCTTGCTCTTACAAGGTTCACTTTTCAAGTTTACAGAATGCTACTAACTAGACTGTAATGGAAGAGCTGGAAGTGCAGTCATGAACTCAGGTCAGGATGACGTAACAGGGAGCAACTACACAAGAACCATCCATTTGCTCACATAATTCAGGTCAGGATGATGTAACATGTATGGTTTTCAGGGAAAAAAAATCCTTAGTACTTGTAGATTTAGCTTATTCTTGTGAGGGGCACACACATGCATGTGTAAGCATGGAACCCAGAAGTTAAGCCTGGGTTGTTCCTTAGTTTTTAATTTGTATCTTAATTTTCTTTAGACTGGTGTCTCTCACTGGCCTGTGCTTAACATTAGGATAGGCTAGGTGGCCAGAGAGTCCAGAGATCTGACCACCTTTATCTCTCTACCACTGGGATTACAAGGCTAAACCACCATGCTTGGCTGTTGTGTGTATTATTTGTATATTTGTGTACTACCTGTGTGTAAATGCATTTGTATGTGCATGCAGAGACAAGAAGGTGGCATCAGCTGTCTTCTAATTATTTGAGACATGGTTACTCACTGATCCTGTAGACTCAACCAGACTAGCTATCTCTTGATCTCCAGTGACTGCCCTGTCCTCCACCACCTTGGTAGAAAGGCTGCAGCTGTAAGCCATCATTGCTGCCAGCTGACATGGGTTCTGAGGGTTAAACACAAGCCCTCACATTTGAGGGCAGGCATTTTACTGACTGAACTTTCTTTTTGGCCCCCTGACTTGTTCTTGAAGCTCACACTGTTACTGGAAACCTTACCCAATTCTGAATTATCTAGAAGGAATGTTATTGGTCACATGAGCTAATACATTTGTCTTTAAATCATACTAAATATGGAAGTATAGAAATGACGATCCCTTCATTTGCAGTGATATTCAAAACTAACAGCAAACAAAAAGAAAATACTAAGGTCAACTTAAAAAAACACAAAACCAACCAAAAAACAAATGAACAAACAACTAAACAAACGAAAACTCCAACAAACAAATCAAAGCTGTATTCTGGATAAAACTGGCTACAACTTTTCAGAGGATTTGGTTCTGCTAAGTTAAAAGTAGGCTGTGTTAAAACACTTGAGACAGCTGAGCAGGCTGGACATGGATGGGCACACTCTTAAACTCAGCACTCCGGAGGCCTCTGGGTTTGAGATCTCTGTCTACATGGCGAGCTACAGGACAAACAGGGATAAAACTCTGTTTCAAAGCAGGCAAACAAACCGCAGTAAGTGGAGGCAACTGACTGATTACCCTAAGGTAGCTCTGAAGATCTCTGCGGGTAACTTAGAGGTCTAACTTTCTACTTTCTAGATACTTTACGAAAACTGAACACAGCAACATACCATAATATTATGATCCACAATAATTTGGACATAAAAGACTTACTATTTAGAGAGAAGACTGCAGAGGCTCACCATCACCCTGCGAGGGGGACGGGCGCCAGCCACTACAGTGAGCGAGCCTGTGGCAGGGCGCTGGGAGAGAACGAAAGGTTGCACGGTCTGTGCACGGTGAAGCGGAACTGGAGACTTGAGGGTGGAGAGGAACGGCCTGATGCGGGTGCCTGTGCTGCTCCCAGAGGCCACGGCGATGCTCCAGTCCATGCTGCCGCTGAGAACCATGCCAGCGTCCACGGCCTGCAGCAGCAGGAGCCTGTGTCTGAGGTCCGTGGGCCACGTTACCACCAGACGGTACGTGGACATCCCTGGTGTGGGCTGCCTCTGGGGCCACGCTGATGTCCGGAGCTTCGAAATCTCTGCCCCTCCTCCCCGACCTCCACTCCTCAGTAAAGGCAGCACTCCGAGAGAGGGCCTGGCATGGGCCTGGGACAGCACAGTAGAGCCAGCACGGAAGGTATGGGAGCTGGCCCCACCCTCGGCGGCTGGGTGGTGGTGTGGGTGCTGGATAGATGTTCCCCTCTCCCTTGCCCCTCGCAGAATTTAGCACTCAGGAGAGCAGGGCCTGCACCTTGAGCCTGGACAACACAGCAGAGCTCCCTGTGAGGGAGTGGGTGCAGGGAGCCAGCTCTGGGGGTATGAGCACATGGCCCTGCCTCTTGCCTGAGCAAAGCAGGAGAGCTGGCCCTGGTAGTGGGGCACGGGGCTTGTTCAGTTGGTCCACCCCAACATCTACCCCATCTATAAACAGCTGGAGTGCGTGAAAGGGCTGGTCCTGGAGAACCGAAGCTTTAGGATCTCTACGACACAGGGCAAAAACAGGGTGTCTGAGAAAAGTCCCAGTGAGGATCCAGCATTGATAGTGCAGCAGGAACCAGAGGCCTTGAATCAGACCAATGACTCACTGCAATGAACATTTGCAAGTAAAACTGGGCAAAAAGGTACTGCGTGCCATACCACAACTTCCACAGGGAGATGCTGTTTTAGTTTTGGCTTAGTTTTGTTTCCCTCGGGTGGGGGAGGTCGGGAGAGTGGAGGGCAGATATGGAGGGGTGGGGCAATGAGCGGGACTGGAGTACATGCAAAATTCACAAAGAATTAATAAAAAGTGACATAAGACGTTATCATTTGAGCAGATGATTTTATAAAGAAAAGATGAAGGCAATCAGTGACCATGGACAGTCTGGAAGTATAAAAAGTTGCTAATTAAAGGCAGTCTACACAACCTGTAGAAACCTTACCTTACCATGAAATGTTAGTTCACAGTCCTCCCCAACAGCAAACAAACTTTGACCATTTCAGACGGATGGGCCCACAATAAACTCTCAAGACTTCAATACAAAGCTGCTCTACTTAGCCAAGACACTTCCTTCAACACCCCAGAGCCGGCAGAACTGATCATCAAGGAAATACAACAACAGACGGTGAGGCCACAGGGCAAGAGGGCAGCAAGAAATACTGCCAAGTAACACTGAGCCCAGACTAGAAACGACTTCAAGGCACTGACACAGCAAAGGGGAGAAGGTTCTGTCTGAGCCAGCCTTGGCTTTCAGGCATTCCACAGGAAGTACATCAATAAGGCTTATGAGAGTTAACTTTTAAACTGTTCTACTAATAGCAAAAATTGGTTTAAATTGACATCTGCAGAAAATTTCAATACAAATCATATGACAAAACAGTCAAATCTTAGAAACAGATGTGTGAATGCACCTGCTTTTCTCACCACAGTGCATAAAAATATTCCAACCCAGACAGGCTGCAGCACTGATGTTCTGTGTGCTACCTGACTAACATGATACCCATGTGACAGCTGGTGGGCTGCATCCTCGCTGGGAGGGCCAGTAATGCCTCTGATTAAAAAACATCACCAAGGTTTGGTCATGAGTCTCTGCATCTGCTTTGATACACTGCTAGGTAGAGTCTTTCAGAGGCCCTCTGTGGCAGGCTCCTGTCCTGTTACTTGTTTTCTCCTACTTCCCCTGTCCATTCCATTTGTCTTTCTAAGTAAGGATTGATCAGTGTATCAAAGCAGATACTAAGACTCATAACCAAACCTTTGGCAGAATGCAGGGAATCAAAAGAAAGAAGGGGAGTTAGTATGACCTGGAGAGGACAGGAGTTCCACAAGGACCAAATATACCTGGGCACAGGGGTTTTTTATGAGACTGTTTCTCCAACCAAGGACCATGTATGGATATAACCTAGAACCCCTGCTCAGATGTAGCCCATGGTAGCTCAGTATCCAAGTGGATACCCTAGTAAGGGAACAGGGACTGTTTCTGACATGAACTCAATGTCAGGGTCTTTGACCCCCACCCCCACCCCCCCAGGGGGGAGCAGCTCTGCTAGGCCACGAGGAGGACTTTGCAGCCAGTCCTGAAGAAACCTGATAAACCAGGGTCAGATGAAAGGGGAGGAGGTCCTCCCCCATCAGTGGAATTGGAAAGGGGCAGGGAGGAGATGAGGGAGGGAGGGTGGGGCAGGGAGGAGATGAGGGAGGGAGGGTGGGACTGGGTGGTAATGAGGGAGCGGGATACAGCAGGAATACAAAGTTAAGAAACTGTAACTAATATTAAAAAAATAATTAAAAAAGATAATCATAGCAACCCCCCCCAAAAAAAGGAAAATTATATTACATTTTTTGTAGGCAATTGCTTATCTCTATATAATGGCTTCATTTATTCTTTCACAATTCTTAAACATACCCACAATCCATTCTAATTATACTCACTAAGATTGTAGTACACACAAGGAAAGAGTGTGAAGTGTTTATATACTTGTTTGACTCCTGATCCTAAGTGTGGTATTTCCTGTAGTTTAAAAACAACAACAACACTCATTTCTATAATATTGGTGACAAGAAACTATTTTCGATGCCATGGAAGGGGGCCGACAGACACCCCTGCACTGTGAGGTACTTGGAGCTAGGCTGTAAAGCCAGAAAGAGATGCGTTCATCTGAAAAGTTCAAGATCAGTAATGTCCTTTACCTTTTCTGTAACCACAGCTTGCTAGAAGACAGTGTAGTTGCTTTCATTCCTCGGATCTAGTTTATCACTGGGCGTGGAGTGGGAGAGCACAAGCAACTCCCGCAAGGAAAGAAAGTCAGTGGGCGGATATAAGATAATAAGCTTATGTGAGTCCATGCTTGAATCCAGGGTGACAGAGGGGCCGTCAGCAGGTACTGGGGGTAGGGGGCTTAAAAACAACTGAGAGAAAAGATGCCAAGAAAAACTATTAGCTGCAGGTAGGGATATCACTAATACTAAAAATTAAGTGAACAAAATTCTCAGTGAGTTTCTTCATTTAAAATGATATTTTAGGTAAAAAAAAAAAATAGGGGGAAGGCTGGATTGAAATTAAAGATGTCTTAGAGATAATTAGTACTTCATAATTATAACATAATAATCCAAGTACATCTGGTATTTGATAGAAGCTATTCTCCTGTCTTTACTTCCATGGGACATACCGACCACACTCTTCCCCACAAGGTTCAAGGATCTCGAGTAAGAAAAACTGTAAGAACCAGAGGTGGCGAATATCATCAGTGAAATAGTGTTTTCCAGACACCACATGGCAGTTGCATAACTGAAGGAGACTGCGCTGTGTGCACAAGCTTAAGCCAGACAAAATCCCAGCATGGAGTAAGGGGGAGGGGTACGGATTCCCCCTAGCTGAGGAGCCAGGAAAGAGAGAGTCAGTTTTCGTTAATAGTGTGGCCCCTGTGGGCTGACACGCTCCGGGGCAGCACCCCTCCGAGACTACTTGAGAAACACAGATTAGACTGGGGAGCAGGAGGAGAAGAAGGAGGAAGAGGACCCAAAGATGGGTGGAAAGGATGGTGGAGAATTTGATTATGGGATGACTTCAGTGAGACGGTGCATATATTCCATATAGTTTAAAACTTTCAAAGAAATAGTGAAATAATATTTAAGAGAGATCAAACTTTATTCCTCTTTTAGTATTTGGATAGCATATACATATAACAATTAGAGTATAGAATTTGAAAACAATTACTTTATAACTTTTAAAATCAAAGGTGTTACACAATTTGCCCATGATAAGTCCACCCTCAGGCTGGAGAGATGGTTCAGCTGCTAAAGGCTAGGCTTACAACCAAAAATAAATCTACCCTCAAGTTAAAAAGCCAGGGCTCATGCATAGGTCTATCTTTTTATACTACCCAGAAGGCACAAATGATGAATCACTGGTTGGACTTTACAGCCCTTTGGCATGAAGGTCTTTTTCCTATTATAGTCCTCAGCAAAACACAGTCAGAACTGGTTTGGGACTGTGGCACACACCTATAACCACAGAACCCACAAGGTAGAGGCAGGAAAATTACAAATTCAAGGCCAGTCTGTACTACAGAAAATTACCTGGCAGTAGCTTTCTTTCTCCTTCCCTTTCCTTCATCATGTCTTTCTTTCATCTATTTGCTGACTTTAAAAAGTTGTTGCTTTTCCTCAGGGTCTCCCTTCTTGCTTGGCTTCGTTAGGTGCATGGATTTCAGTATGTTCATCCTATATTATATGGCTAATAACCACTTAGAAGTGAGTATATACCATCTGTGTCTTTCTACTTCTGGGTTACCTCACTCAGGAGGATCTTTTCTAGCACCATTCGTTTGCCTGCAAATTTCATGATTTCTTTGTTTTTAATTGCTGAGTAGTATTCCATTGTGTTAATGTACCACAATTTCTGTATCCATTCCTCAATTGAGGGTCATCTAAGTTGTTTCCAGACCCTGACTATTTTGAAAAAAGCTGCTACAAACATGATTGATCAAATATCCTTGTTGTATAGTTGAGCATCTTTTGGATATATGCCTAGGAGTGGTATAGCTGGATCTTAAGGTAGCACCATTCCTAATTTTCTGAGAAAGCTCCAGATTAATTTTCAAAGTAGTTGCACAATTTTACATTCCCACCGGCAACTGAGGAGGGTTCCCCTTTCTCCACATCCTCTCCAGCATGTGTTCTCATTTAAATTTTTTATCTTAGCCATTCTAATGGGTGTAAGGTGAAATCCCAGGGTCATTCTGATTTGCATTTCCCGGATGACTAAAGACATTGAACATTTCTTTAACATAGGAAGTAGGAAACGACAGGAGCCTACCTCAGAGGGCCTCTGAATGACTCTACTGATCAGGGTATTGAAGCAGATGCAAGCCTCATACCCAAACTTTGGGCAGAGTGTAGAGAATCTTATAGAAGAAGGGGAAGATAGAAAGACCTGGAGGGGATAGTAGCTCCACAAGGAGACCAACAGATCAAAAAAACTGGGCTCAGGGGAACCTGCAGAGACTGATGCTCCAACTAAGGACCATACATGGAGAGGACCTAAAACCCCTGCTCAGATGCATCCCATAGACTCAGTATCCAAGTGGGTTCCCTAGTAATGGGAACAGGAACTGTCTCTGACATGACTGGCTCAGTGACTGGCTCTCTGATCACCTCCCCCTGGTGTGGGGTGCAGCCTTGCCAGGCCACAGAGCAAGACAATGTGGCCAGTCCTGATGAAACCTGATAGGCTAGGGTCAGATGGAAGGAGATGAGAACCTCCCTTATCAGTGAACTAGGGAAGGAACATAGTGGGAGAAGAGGGAGGAAGGGCGGGATTGGGAGGAGATGAGGGAGGGAGCCACAGCTGGGATCCAAAGTGAATAAATTGCAATAAATAAAAATAATGAAAAAAAGCTATTGCTATTGCCCTTGGTGGCTCCCCAGATACAGAAGGTATGTCCCTATTGCTGAAGACACTATGAACTTCAGAAACATGGCACAGTGGCTTCTGAAATGTAACAAACATAAGTGCTTCCTCCCTGGGAACTAGTTTTCACGGTACCAGAAGTCATCATGAAAGCATATAAAGGAGGGAGGCAACTAACATTTCTACATAGCCATGATGTCTATGAAACACATCAGTTACCGGCATAACATGATAGCCCTAAAAGTGCAGTAATGGCATGTAAACTTTGGCAGTAACCAACAGCTCTCTAATTGGACTAACGACCTGCTCAACAAGAGGGAGATTATGCCTGGTACTGGAACACAGTTAACTAATCAGTTCTAGCAAAGTCATGGGTATTGGAGAAAAACCTACAATCACAACTTTACTAAACCTAGATCATCCCTACGATAATATAAACATTTGTCCTTTTACCCATGGGCAAGTGCAGTCCTTATCCAACAACAAGGAAAACTTCTCTTTGCAATACATGAAGACCATTACAGAAAACCAAAACCAACCAAAATGCAAAACTGTAGAGCCCAGTTCCAATGGATACATCTACAAAACATTCCCACACCAAAGGCTCAGATAACATTGTAGAAAAGAGGACTGTAAGAACCAGAGGATCACGACTTTGTTGCGAGATTATGTCAGAAATGTCAGGAGCTAAGGAGAGGATCAGTGAACATGTCAAGGAGGACAGAAAAGTCCGCGAGGCCTCTGTAAACAAAGGCTCAGGGATCTATGTGAAAGAGGAGGCAGACAGACGATCAGAGCCAGAGGTGGTGGGTGAATCTAAGGAAACAGCTTCTTCAGACACAACAGAACTGCTGCAGATATGAACTGAGGGACTGTGACAGCGTGCACAAGAGCTGCACACAGTTGCCAGCAATCAGGAAATGCTGAGAGCAGGAGAAACAGTCTTCCCCAGGGAACGGTACCCGATATGAAATGGTCAGCCCTAAAAATATAGTACAAGCAGCTTTATACAGACTGGGAAGATTATATTTAGGACTATATATATGTCTATGTATAGCCATGACTATGTATAGCCATGTACATAGTCATGTAATGATAATTAATTAAAAACAGGAAGCAACCAAGAATTTGAAAGAGAGCCAGTGAAGAATACAGGAGGGAAAAAGGGGAAAGGAATACTGCTGTAAGTCTATTAGTCTCAAAAAGAAAAAGCTATTATTATTTTGCTATATTAAAAATATAAGAACAGCAACTAAAAACTAAAAGTATTTGTAATCCTGTCAGAAGAGTAATATACATGTGTGTATGCATGTGTTTGTGTTATGTACATTTCCCATAAATACATACTAAAATGCAGCTTGCTTTTTCCCCACTTATTCCCATAAAGGTATCTTTCATGTTCATACCCCATTACTTGCCACTGGAAAATAATATGTTTACATACACAAATTTTACAGCTGAAGGAATAAATTGCAAAATATTTGCAACAATAATTATAAAAATTTAAGTTAAAATATTTTTACATATACAGAATAACTATTTGCTTGTAAAATTATTTCCAGGTTTTCAAAAAAATAATTCTATAAATCACTGATATTATTTGTTTAGAATCAATTTCTGGATTAAAAGTTGTAAAGTCAATTTTGATATACATTACTAAACCATCTTCCAGAAAAACGGTAACAATTTACAGTCTCATTAGCATGTGTGAATACTCACTGTGTCATTTCTATATATTATTATTCATTTTCTTCTTTGAGAAAATAAAAAATAAATATTATTTCTAGATCATTCCAGTTAGTAAATTTTCTTAGCACTGAAACAAAAACATATTTTGTACATTTACTGGTTATTTTTATTTCTTCTTTTGTCAAGTATTAGTTAACAAAGGCAAACACATAAGAATACTCTTCCTGGCTTGTATTTAGTCAGGTTTTTTTACTGAATTCTAATTCACTTCACATATTGGGGTTTTAATTCCCAGGCTGACACTCTGTCTTTCAACCTTGTTTACAGTGTCTTCTATACTAGATTCATTTACATTTAATATGGGAAAGGCACAAGTATCTCATGCCATCTAATATTATACTTGTGATTACTTCAAGTTCCAGTCAAGGAGTGACAGGGACAAAATTTATCTTTCCATCTGAAACAACTTATCTAGACAAGACATATGAAAGTGATTTTTTTAAAAAAATCAAGCAACAAATTACAATAATTCCTAAGATACAAAAAATAAACCAGGCAATACCTGAGACTGGCCATCCTACTATCTACAGAGATTTTTTTTAAATTTATTATCTACTGATTATTTATTACAATTTATTCACTTTGTATCCCAGCTGTAGGCCCCTCCCTCATCTCTCCCAGTCCCACCCTCCTTCCCTCTTTTCCCCCCTATGCCCCTCCCCCAGTCCACTGATAGGGGAGGTCCTCCTCCCTTTTTATCTGACCCTGGCCTATCAGGTCTCATCAGGACTAGCTGTATCCTCTTCCTCTGTGCCCTAGCAAGGCTGCACCTCCCTGGGGCAAGAGGGGAGTGATCAAAGAGCCAGCCACTGAGTTCATGTCAGAGACTGGCCCTACAACCCTTACTAGGGAACCTACTTGTAAACTGAGCTGCCATGAGCTACATCTGAGCAGAGTCCAGGTCTTCTCCATGCATGGTCCTTGACTGGAGTATCAGTCTCTGCAGGCCTCCCTGAGCCAAGGATTTTTGGCTCTGTTGGTCTCCTTGTGGAGCTCCTGTCCTCTCCAGGTCTTTCTATCTCCCCCTTCTCCTAAAGAAGCTAAACAAGGAGGACCCTAAGGAAGATGCTTAATCCTCATTCAGAAGGGCAAACAGGATAGACATCAGAAGCAGAAGACAGGGAACAGGACAGGAGCCTACCAAAGAGGGCCTCTGAAAGGCCCTACGCAGCAGAATAGCAAAGCAGATGCTGAGACTCATGGCCAAACTTTGGGCAGAATGCAAGGAATCTTGCAGAGAGTTTTCGGGCAAACATAATCAAAGATTTCTTGAGTGTAGGTAATCCGATCAGGAATCTAAGGACATCAAGACAGTTAAGAGTTGACTGGGAGTAACCAATTACTTTTTGGTTAGATTTAAGCCCCACTCTGTGAAATGGAATCCATATCTGATACTGATAAAATGGCCAAGGACCTGTGACTAGATAGGTCGTAAGCCCTAGGGAAAACCTACTACTATTACTCTTCTAAAGATATATAGCAATGATACATAGAATGACTCCTAATGACAACCCAGAGATCAGTGGAGACTTCTTCCAGTGGATGGTAGTTAACACAAAGATCCAAACTGGACAGTGTGCAGACAGACTTTGGGGCACTCAGCCCTAAATGGAATGTCTCCATCAAAACCCTCCCCGACAAGCTCAGAACTCTATGTGGAAGGCTTTCAGAGTCAGAGATGGTAAATGATTCCAAGAAAACAATGGGACTGGTTCACAACTGAACTTAGAAGCTGGGCCATGCATAAGACCTGCACAGGTAAAAACCAGACAAAATCCAGGACTAAGAAGAGGAAGCTGACACAGTCCCATCCCTAGAGAGAAAATTAAGTCTTCTCCAGTGGTGTGTCACTGGGTATATCGACCACACTCCAGGGAAGGCCCCTGCCTAGGATTAATTATTCAACACAAAGTGGAGTCCATAGATCTTTCTGTATGCTTTTGGGGTTTTTTGATAATTTTGTCCTATCTGGCTTTTATTTTTTTAATTTTGGTTTATTTGGTGTGTGTGTGTTTATGTGTTTATACATAATTGTTTAGGGGAAAGACTATGATTAAAATATATTGTATGAAAATTTTAATTAAAAAAGAGTTAACTGGGTGAGGAAGGTAAGAAGTTGCTAAATAAGATCAATGCATGTGTATGCATATATGAAAAATAATAGTAAAGTCCATTAACTTATATAACTGATATGTTAAAAAAAAAAAAAACTAAGCCAACAACCGTAGAATGCTTCTTTAATCCCAGGACTTAGGAGACAGAAGCAGATTCTCTGTGAATCCAAGGCTAGCCTGATCCATACAGTGAGTTCCAGGCTAGCCATAGCTGTATAGTGAGACTACCTCAAAACACACAAAATAATTTCTAAATGCACAAAAATAAGTTTTTAATTAAAAATTTTACAAGCTAACTAGACAAAGAATCGGAGAAAAGAGATCTGAAATGAGGGGAGGGGGATGGGGAGAAGATTAACCAGGTCAAGAAAAGAACCATCCAAAAGATTTAAAGCTAAATATAGCTGACACACAGAGCTGAAAATAGTTCAGGCTCCCAGCAGCCATGCCTCATGGGACACTGGGTAAAGTTCCCCAAGGAGCTTTGCACAGTGATGGGGCAAATGCCCCTTTAGACACCAGTATCTGCTCTGACCCTTCCTATCCAAGGTGGTAAAATTTAACAATCAAATGCCTTCCAGCTAATCCACACACTGCAGAACAAGCTTTAGAGACGTTTACAGGTAAGACAATACCTAGCATTCACCAAAGTAAAATTCACCAGTATCGGGTATCTATCAGAATCATTAGGCATAAAAGAAAGCAAAAAATAAAATCAACACAGAAGTTACCAACTGAGGCCAGCCAGGAAACATATGAACAAATTAACATGATTGTTGCTTTTGGTTAGGTAAGTGTCCTTCAAAGGCTCAAGTGTAAGGACTTGGTTGTCAGCCTAATGTTCTACTGGGCGGTGGTAGACTTCTTAAGAGGTAAGGCCTGGCCAGCTCAGGTGGCACACGCCTTTAATCCCAACACTCTGGGAGGCAGAGGCAGGCGGATCTCTGTATCTCTGTAAATTCAAGGCCAGCCTGGTCTACAAAGTCTAGGACAACCAAGGCTACATAGAGAAACCCTGTCTCAAAAACAAAACAAAACAAAACAAAAAACAAAGAGGTGAGACCTGGTGGGAGCAAGTTAGTGACTGCAGGTAGGCCCTTGATGGTAACCGCCCTGTGTACTCACCAACATATCTGAAGAGTATCTTGACTTTAAAAATATCTTGTTGTTCTGTTATAAAAAGTCCCCCTCTCTCCCTCAGTCCCTCCTTCCTTGCCTCCCTCTCTCCATCCCTTCCTCTCTCCTTCTCTCCTTGTTTTCCTGATGACCATGAGATAACTAGCTTCCTCAGAGAAGCATTCCTACTGAAATGCACTGCTCTCCTACCAGCTGCTAGGCCAAGATCAGTGGCCAAGGATGAAGGGTAGACAGGGGTCAGGAAATTAAAGAAGATAGGGAGCTGCTGGCAGATGCGACACATTTTACCCACTCTATTCTGGGCAAGATCATGTGTTCCTAGTCCCAAGGACACTTTATACAGAATCATACAAAAGTGGATTCTTGCCAGAACTAGTTATGTAAGAGTTAGGTAACAGTCATGAATACTGCTTACTCACAGTTCCTCGACATCAGGTAGTGGCCCTCTTAGCCATGCCATTTTGATATGCACACCAGCGTCACCTCACCTTGCTAAGCCTTCATTTTGCCCTTAGGCCTTTATTGCATATACTAGCCAAGGTAAAGGGCCAAGGGGGCCTGGAATGCTACCTTGAAACTGAGAGCCAAAACAAATCCTTCCCCTTAATTTACAAAAGCAGGTGGTAACCAGATGTGTTAGCACATGCCTGTAATCATCCATACTTGGTAGGTAAAGAAAAGATAAAGAGTTCAAAGCCACCCTCAGCTACACAGTGAATTCATGATCAGCCTGAGATACAAAAGACCGAATCTCAGAAATCAAACAAGAGAACAGATGGTAGGTTGTTGGCTCATACGTAGATCTAGCTAGAGGGCTAGAGGAAAGGCTGGAAATATTAAGAGGAAACATTAAAGACAGATGACAGACAGACAGATATAGATACACATATACAAACATACATACATACATACATACACAGTTTTATTCATATATATGATAGAAAGACAGATAAACAGACAGATAGATGATATGGATTTTTTCAAACATCTAACTAAAACTTCTAGAGAAGAAGATGCTAAAAAGAGTTATAAAAAATCAAACATTAAAAAAATTAGGGAACCTGATGACATAACAATAAAAACTATTAAAAAATGAACTCTAAGAGACAAAGCAAAAATACTAGGCAGAAATCAACAAGCTGCCAGGCAACTTCAAGCAGTACAATATGCTTGTAGATAAAGTATCCAAGTGAGAAGAATGAGGAAAGTACACATTTTAACAATAATAGCCTCACATGTTTAAGATGCTCAATAAACTGTAAGAATAGTTTAACAAAACTTAACAAAACTACACCAAGATACATCCTAATCATATTTTAAGTCATTGATAAAGCTATTACACACCACTGATTTAGGACAGTACCACAATTCTGATGGCAAGATCAGTTATAAAATTATCTTCAAGCTAAGTATATTTAGATGTCAGATTTTTTGGTAGAGACGACGGTTTGCAAAAGGATGCCTTACCACCTCCATTTATTTTGCAATGTGATGCTGCTACTTACGTGGTGGAGTTTGTTTACTCATCCTTTATATCCGGATGATCCTAAAGGTTATCTGGATGGACCAATGAAATGTGTAGGTTCTGGAGTCTAGTCCACACCCTCACACCTCAGGATCTAGGACCTACATAAGAAAGCTGGGACTATATGGGTTATAAAACAAGGCCCCTGGGAGGGAGAGGTCATGTCTCTTAGGCTCCTCATATCTGGACAATCTATGAGATAAAGTAAATTCAAGGGAGTCAGGGAGAGTCATAAAGACCTGCTCACCCACTCTAGAACTCCTGAGGAACAACAAATCACTGCTATTTGAAACCATTATTTTTGGGGAAGGCTTACTATGTATTAAAAACTAACAGAAACATATGTTTTGATTATCAGTGGTTAGAAAGTATTTATTGTGTTACATTACAAAAATATAAACCAAAATTTTATTTAGTTCCTTTATACTTTAACTCTATATGTTCAGAGTTAGATTTTCCCTGGCATGTGATAAGAATATGACATCCAACCTTATTTTTTCCAATAGCTATTCCAATAGCATTTAGTAAATACTTTGCCTTTCCATATTGATTTCTATACTATATTTTCTTCTAATTTACATAACATAATTTGGGTCATATTTCTTTCCTCTCCCCCAATTCCTGACAGAGTCTCCCCAATACCTTAAAGAGTTCAGAACAATATTCAAACTCAATACTCAAACCTTCACAGAATCTATGAAACCAAATTAGTAATGTTCCTATATTTAAAATCCACATTTTCATTTTAAGTATGCACATAAGCATTTTATTCTCACATATTATTTTTCCACATTTCAAGAAGAAAATCAGAAACATGTGTTTTCTAACATTTTGACAGGGAAATAGTCTTATTCATAAAGCTTTTATACTGTATTCACTGTAATATGATTTTACTGGTGCTAATTAACCTTGGTCTTGTATTTGGTTGCTCAAGTTCCCCACTTATTATTAACCAATGACCTTGCGTCAGTACTTATCCTACTGGAAATGTTTCTTCAGAAGTCTCCACTGGAGTCTACCCCTAGGGCATAAAACTCAAGTCATTTATCCCTTTTGCAAAATATGGGGAAAATAGACCTCATTGAAATCCAGGTAGAGTTTGTCAACTGCAGGTTTGTCAGGAGCTTCTTGGTCCCATGGTCACTCTCTAGGAAGATCTTCCTGGAAACTACTGTAATAGTAATAGATGTTTATTTTCCCCAGTTTAGGGGGGAAGGGAGTCTTTTAAAGGTCTTTAACCACTAAGGAAGGTGGTATCTGGGTGAGGACAGCCCTGAGGCAGAGCATTTACCGAGTGGGATAAGTCACCAACTCAGTCCTCAGCAACCACAAAAGCAATGGTGGTAGTCTTCATTGTCAGTTTTCCTTACCAAGTGGCAACATTTCTCATTCTTCTTTTAGTTCATATCGTAAGTGGATGGCATACTTTGTTAAATATTCTTTCTGCATGACAAGCATGACTGTGTGGCTTTTCTCACTTACCCTGTGGATGGCTCTGACACGTTTTAAAGGTGAATTAGCTCTCATCCATAGAAAAAATATATAAGACCTTTGGAACATTTGTTTTATTGTTTATGTGCATGAGTGTTTTTCCTCCTTGTGCACACATGCATACTTGGTACCCTCAGAGGTGAGAAGAGGATGACGGAGCCCCTAGAACTGGAATTACCTATTTGTGAGCCACCATGTAGTTGCTAGGAATGGGACCCAGGTCATCTGCAGGAGCAGCAAACTATCTTAAGCCCTGAGCCATGGCCAGCCCCAAGTCCTTTTTCACATTGCTGAACTCTGTGTGCTAGCGTATGCGCAGGGGGTTGAGGCTCTGTTCGCAAAGGCTGCACAGGTCTGTGGTTCTCTTCTCTTGGTTCTCTTGGTTTCTTTTGGTTTTGTAGTCAGTACAATACTAGCTGCATAAAATGAACTAGAAAAAGTTTTCATGTCATCTAGTTTCTGACAAAGACTGGACAGAGTATGCCCTTGTTTTCCCATATATGTTTGGTAGGATTTTTATTTTCAGACATTGTCCCTGTGTAACAAATCTTCCCTTTAAGATCTAGGTGGCCCAGGCTCTTCATTGGGCTTTCTTCAGAGTCCTTACTAGGAAAAACAGATAATTAAACTTCACACGTACATCTGAAGAGTTAAAGGTATTATATTCTTGTTAATCATGGCATTATTTACAATAGGCAACTTATAGGCTCTTGCATGCCTGTTAGTGAATAAATAGATTTTTAAAATGTTACACACACACACACACACACTTAGACACAGAGGAATGTTATTCAGCCATTAAAAAGGAGAAAAGAAAAGTATGACACTGCAGGGATCATTATGTTAAACAAAACAAGCCAGACTCAGATAGACAAAGACCCCATGTCTTCTCTCCTGTAGGATTCAGACCAACAGGACTGAGAGGAGGAGCAAAGAAAGTAACGGACACACATATGGTCAAAGTATACAATATGTGTGCATGGAAGGACTATAATGAAACCCACTATTGTGCATAATTCATTAATTAATAGCAATAAAGATTAAGAAAAAGACATAACGTTTCCAATTTTCAAAAATTTTAACAATTTCTTCTGGCAGGTAAAAATTTATCAGCTGAGTAAGAAAACAAACTCCACAACAAGAAGAGCTGAGCATCAGGAGCTAAAGTCACAATTCATGTTTCCCCGGAGACTGCTCATGACCTAAATTAGCTCTCAAAGCAGCTCACCCCTTTGATAATGACACAGATTTTATCAGTACAACCTATTCTCCTCCTCTTGGCTTTTTTTATTTTTCTTTGCTTTGTCCTTGATACTTCATTTCCAAACAAAATTATATCACTAAATTTTTAAACTACTTTTTAATTAAAGTTCAAGCCTAAGTATTTGGAGTGAATGTACATTGTGCCAACTGCTGTTATGATTACTCCAGCATCCAATCAGTACCAAGCCATTCCATTTTTTTCTTTAATTACCATCCCAGGATTTGGACTAGCAAGAGAGGTACCTAGATAAAACCCTGTGTGATTCCCAAGGCGAAATCATAAGAAGCCCATTAGCTGCTATTTTGATCTCTTGAAATATGGATGAAGATGAAGGCTACCAGCTAAGAGACCAAGTACTCTGAAAAAAGCGTGTGGAGGAAGCCAGAGATGGCTTATATAGCCTTATATAGCATGAAGAGGAGAGGGAGAAATGGAGGGAGGAAGATGGGGAGGGAGAGAAGCACACAGGGCAGGGGTGAGAAAGAGAGAAAGGAAGGGGGAGGAGACAAACAGAGAGACCTGGTTAGTTACTAATTTCAAAGGAGGTATCCAACACTCAGGTGAAACCAAACCATGGGTGTGGAACATGTAGCTGAACTGAGGCTCGCACTATGGCGGCACATTGTTGTTTAAAGCCACGAAAGTCTGTGGTCGTTTTGTTGTTATTGTTTGTAGCAATACGTAACTAAACACATACTTAAAATCCAATCATTCTGCCACATATGAAATAAGACCAAAATAAACAACTGTTTTTTTTTTTATTCCAGTCATATCCCTACAGCTATTATTTATTTCATCTACTGTTGCTGCTTTTCATGGTGTTTGTTTTGTTGATTTTATTTCCATTTTAGTTTTATTCTATCATTTTATGTTATAAATTATAACCAGAAAACAAATTTTCTTTTTAGAATACACTCAATTGTTTACTGAAATGTGGTTTTTCTTTTAAAAAAAATCTTTTGAAAATAAGGATAATATCTTGATTATTTTTCTCTACACTAATTAGTACACAGAACTTATTCAATAAAAGTTGAGAAATAAATTTGTAAGTGATGGGAAATGAACATTTGGTGAAAAATTCAATCAAACAATTTTATGGAACCCACCACTGACCCATTTCAGAATTTTTAAAATACAAAAAGACTTTTATTTGACATCTATTGTTTGTCGATTTAAAATTTAAAGCTTTTATTCTAATTCAATATTATCCATTCTAGTCCATCATTTCTCCATAATACATATTGTAATTAACTAACATTTCAAAAATGAAAACAAAATAATGGCATTTAAGTGCATTTTTGAAGACCTAATAAGAAATAATTACAAATAAATGTAATAGTTGTTTTAATATAGCTTTTGAAAAAATATATTAAAAACTTTCCAGAAGTCTGTTCATAGGTATTTATTACTTTTTGCAAGTGCTTATATTTTTTTTCGTAGCTTAAGAGAGCAATGTTTCTGAATGCAGTGAGCATTTCCTGAAATGCTGACTTACTATGTGCCACTGATAACTTTTAACTCTGCGCTCAGTTACTATCTGTTTAGCTTCCAAACCCAGCTTCTCAGGATGGCTTGGTGTGGTTGCCTGGAAGCAGTAAACATGTCTCTATCGCTAAGGTGCTTACACCACTAACTGCCAATATGTCTTCCACTTCATTAAAAAAAAAAAAACAAAAAAAAAAACACGTGCATTTCTATTTAACCTCACTATTTTTTATAAAGAACACTAAATATATTTTGAAAAGCTACAGGGAAACATTATTTTGTGTTTACTTAAATAGATCTATGTAAGTGCATACTTACACGAATACACGTGACTTGAATGAAGTTCCAGCGCTTGGCGTGATGGCGCTTTCCCAACACCACAGGCTGCTTAACAAAAACTGCAGCGCCAGCTATGGGAAACCCCCTTCAAGTTGTTGGTCGTGGGAGTCCACGAGAACCCAAAAACCAATTCAGGCCATTGCTGTTGCTGCTGGTGTCTTGGAAATTGAAGAGAAGACCCTATGGCTGAAGGGACCTCACACTTTGGACAGAGACCTTGGGGGAACAGAGCTGGAACAGAGCTGGAAGCCTCCAACCTGAGCACTGGCTCTTAGGGAAGCCAAAGTTACCAGGCGGGCTGCCAGTAGAAAACGCACCATTAGTCTTCTCGAGCTGGGAAGCCTCTGAAGCACAGGGCAGACATCCCCACGGCGGACATGCCCCGGGTGCAATGGCGGCAGTCCTGTCTTGGAGGTAGCCTTAAGTCGTCCTGAAGGCCCGCTCGGCAGGAGGGAACTCATGCCCTCATCTGTGGCTGCTGACCTAAGCCCTCGAGGAGAACCTATTACTGCCGTTTTCCTAAACAAGCGTCATTTCTAACGTCCTTCCAGAGGTTATCCTCGCACCCACAGCCAAGCACATCCCACTCCTCATCAAAGAAGCTTCGTTTGCAGCAGAGCGAGACAATCACACAAATCTACAGTCGGTCCCAGTACAGAGAGCGACCCCAACTGACACATCCCCACCTTAGGCTCAGGGACCGTGGCAAAAGAAGCGGCGAGGCTGGTGGGGCCAGAGCGACTGTGCCTCCCATATGTGACAGGGAGGCTGCAGCCACAGTCACCTATTTCGTCCCGCACAATGTCACCGTGGGGACACTGCAATGTGGGTGCGGGAAACCTCACAAAAGCCCACCTCTCGATGAAAAGCTATGGGCAATTAATCTCAAATGTGCACACACATCCACGAGAACACACAAGCATGCACATACACACCACGCACACATGAAAAGAAAAAAAGCAAAAATAATACATTACTATAATTAATAAAATTTTACTTTAACCTTGATGTATTATAGTATACTTCTAAAAGACAAAATAATTTAGAAGCTTATCAGCCAGACAATATACAATAAGTAAGATTTAAAGTAAACATTTTCAAAATCTCTCAATAAGGTTTTCAAAATAAAACTGCCCATGGAACATGATGTCAATAAAGTAACTGAAAGAAAAATAACAAGAAAGCAAATTCACGCTGCTTACCTATGTCCTCAGCTATTTCTGGTTGAACAAATGAGCAGCTCTAAGGAAGCAGGTGTTCCGGTGTTGCTGAACTATCGCCCTCACAGTCTCCCTCCCTCAGGACTTCTCACATGGTGCTTTTCCTTTCCTTCCTCACAAGGCACTGGGGTTTAGGCTCACTGGCTACCACAGAAGAATGTGCACTCTATCTACAGCTCATCAGTCAATAGAGCCACGACCACAACGCCATGTTGCTCTGACACACCTAACCCAAAGGGTCGCAATGAAGGTCTTTGACAATGCTGAAAAGGTTTCCCTGAGGCTCAATACAGCAGTGTCAGAGCAAGCAGATGACCCTGCCTCTGTATGATAACATCTTATGCAGGAATTGCCAACTAACACCAAGGAGGTGAAACGATCTTCTTATCTTCTAAGATGTCTTGGAGTATAAAACCTATCTAAGCTCTTTCTCGGGATATTGAAGTTTAGAACAATTAAAGGAGGGGCACTGTCCATCTGAATCATGCAGTGGATGGTGGCAAGGCAGGCCTGTACACCTTCCCGCCGTGTGAGCGGACGCTGAGCACTAAAGACGTCCTCCGAGATGAGGATGCAAGAAAAACAGCTGCATTACACTTAAGTTAGAAAATCTGTGTCTTCCTGATGCTAAAGGCCAAGAGCCTGGTGCGGCAAGACCTCCCTCCCTATAACCACTGTTTCGCTTACATGCCCTGCAGTGAGTGAAAGAGCAGAACCTATAAGAACCACAAACAGAATGCTCCCGACAAGGGCAAAATCGAAGACCTAAAGAAAGGAGAGTCTTAACAAAGAAAACTCTCACCAAATCACACCAAAGAAAAGAAACTCTTGCAGCTTAATCTAAAGCAGCAATCCAGTCAGAGCGAAGTGCCACAGAGAGGACTCCAGCTCAGAAAGCTCTGGCTTCCTTCAGGGTCACTGGTGACAGTGAGGCAAAGCTGCCTGCAGTTCTGGGCTGTCAGGCTCTGTGCTGGAGAACTGCCTAGGGTCCTTACTTAATGAGTTCACTAGCTGAGCTTCATCTTAATAGAAACAGTTGAGATCTGAGAAACAATTTTTTAAAACTCATCTCAGTGAAGAGTCTTTTATAGCTACAAAAAATACACTTATTTTAAAGTAGTGGATACTGCATTAAAATAAACATTGTATCTCAAAGCTACTGAATATTTTCAGCTCCAGTTTCTCTTGTTTATTCACCTGCTCAAAAACCTCTATGAAGTTGCTCACCTCTTAGTGGCCCTTTTCTGTTGCTCTCCCTTTCTCAGAGGCTACGTCTCACTTGCTCTCTCTCAAAGGCCTTCAAAGTCCTAAACCAATGGACCGTAACGCAAGACTAAAGCTAAGCAATCTGAAAATGCAGACTTCCTACATCCACACACCCACACTCACACACATTTTAATATCAAAGTTTATACCTCAGAATTGAAAAGGAAAAAAAACACTGAGTCCTCCCTGTGTCTAACATACTATTCTATTACTCTACTATTGAGCAATTCTGGTTTAATTCATTATTCTGTGAATAAATTTTACTTATTAATCATGTGTGGCTTTCCAGAATAGTATGTCTCTCCGATGGGGCCAGGGAAATGTCTCAGCAGGTAAAAAAGCTTTCTATCAAGCTTGACAACCAGAGTTTGACTCCTACCTCAGGCAATGGAAGGAGAGCACCAAGGATCGCCAAACTGTCCTCTGACATCCACATGTGTGCCATGCAATGTGGACACACAGCCACAGACGCACACACACCAAGAATGGATGAATGAATGAATGAATGAAATTGTTTTTAAAGATTTCTCACATAACTCTCCATACATTTACTCGCTGGAAAGACCTAAGCTGCCACGCTAACATAGCATTCTTAGCCTGAGAATATTATTACACTCAGAGGCCCTCCAAAGCATCACCAAAAGTGTTTATTCTAAGACATTCCTGATAATGAACCCTTAAAGGCAAGGAGTTTGAGGCCACACAGCCAGTGACAGCTGCAGCACTGGCCACCAGGGCAGGCTTGTGCATTCTATGGCACTCCAGGTTTTTAGGAAGAGAAGGGAATGTCTGGCCTTCTCTTTAAGCATACATTCATAAAAAATCAAGTTAAACTGCTGGGAAATACTTAACGTTTAAAGATGACATCGCATCATTCAACAGAGCTAGAAGATGCCAGCACAGAAATGAAGAAAGACTAATTCAAGCAAGGGGGTGGTATTTGTAGCTCCCTGAAGTTAGCACATGCTATAAGCACTTTATTCCTGAGGCGGCCTTGGACACAAGAATTCATACTCAGTAGGCACTCAGAAGTACCTGTGGACAGAAAAATGGAGTTAAGCAAACTACAGGTACTAACTCCATTGAGTTAATAGAACATCATTTAGTATGCAGAAGTAATAGCATGTAAATTAAAGTATAATCAGAGACCTAGTATAGCTAGTCAATAGACAAAGACATTTTAGCTTCAAAAAGAATTTTAATGAAAAAATGCTATTTAGTTACATTTCTTATAAGCAGACATAAACATAAAACGATACTAATAAATCAGTAGTACTTATTAAAAACAATTACAGGTAAAACATTCTAAATTTCCTAAATATAATAAACAGTATAGTGTAAATCCTCAAAAAATACAATCTCTGCTAAATAATTTTCTTGATAAACTCAACAAAACTGAATATATTTAATCTCGTGATTTTACATGGATGCTGGATACTGAGTCAAACTTCCTTTTCACATCTTTTGCCCAAATGTACACAGACACAGGAAAAACCCTAGCTAACCTCTCTCTGTCCTCCTAGCAAGCTCTTTCTATCTTGCTTTCATGATATTTTCCAACTGCCTGCCTTAAACAAAGAGTCCTTGCTGGCACCAGCTTGTTGCTAGCCAGTATTTAGCTCTCTCTTTCTGCAGCTAAGACAGAGCAACCATCTGCTTCACACAGCTTTTCATTCCTATGATAGCTTTCTGCTCTTTCCTCTCCAACTCAGAAACAGAAAGTGTAGAGGAAACAAAGCATAGGTCCACGATAAGCTGCAGCACACCCAGGAGAGCTTCCTCCGAATCAGGAAAACGCTTCCTTAGTAACCGAGTATCCAAGGCCAATTAACCTTCCTTTCTATCAATATTCAGTTTACATGGAAGCCCTTTTTGGTTAAGCCCCTCAGTTTTACAATGAGCTTTCTGGCAGAGAAAAGGGTGCTGTCTTAAAGGAGCCAGAGCCTTTCTCCTGAATGCCTTCAAATACAATACGAACTTTAAAATGTGTTCAGTGCTTTCCTAATGTGATGTAAGAGACTGGAAACAGAAAAAAAGGGTCACCATCAATATGCACCTAACATGAGACTGAAGCACCTATTTCAAAGCAGTCAGCACTTGGGTACCAGGGAGAGTAAGCCATGCAAGAAGGATGCCCTGTAGCTGCCACTGTTTGGTACTCTCCCAGGCTGATTTATGTCCTTCCCACACAGCCTACAAGGCCCAGGTTGCCACCGAGTAACCGTGACCTCAGCAAAATTCCGGAGAAAAGATGAATGGAAGAGAGGAGCAAAGATAGCAATGAAACCAAGGAATTTGCTTCTGGCAAAGAAATGCCAGAAATAAAACCAGCAAGGAACTGACATTTCAAAGACATAAACTCTTTCAGAGGTAGTAAAAATTTCACCAACTCACAGAAAGGTAGTTTTATACAGATGCAAATGAAGTCTCTTCTGCTCCATTTTCAAGTGAAAAATAGGTTATATTTTCTAATTTCATAATTAAAACATTACAGTATATTTCAGTTAAGATAAAAAGTATATATACAGAAAACTATACGAAAGGCAAAGGCACCAGGCACAGTTGGCACAGGCCTTTAACCCCCAACTATGAGGACGCTATGTAATAATCTTAAATTTTCTTTAAATTCTATATAAAATATAATATAGGACTTAAATGCATATTGAAATGTGTCACGGATACTAAACCTTCAATTTCCATTATAGCATTAACAAGAAAAGGAACTGTTATCTCAAGGCAATTCCTGCTACGGCTGCAAGTGGAGATTTCAGAACCAGTTTGTCACTTGACAGTTGCAGGGCTTACCAACCTCTGAAGTTCTATTCTACAGAGGAAAGCTGCCCTAAGGTCACACTATGGGAACTGAACAAATGCAACTCTTTGGCTCCCATAATCCCACTGTAAGACAGCACGAGTAACTATGTTCCCCTCTAGCTGAGGTGTTTCATGGTGGTGCAGACCAGCAGAGAGACCAAATGTGATGATTCACACACAACAGCATGTCCATTATTTCCATGGCAGAATGACACAAGGACCCAGGTGCTGAGAGCACTTGGGTCCCTGTTTTATGGAGAGGGATTTGTGATTTTAGAAATTCCCCTAACATCTTCAAAGTCATACAGTGAAAATGAGTAAAAGTAGAGATTTAAAACTAAAAATATCCAAGTCAAAGATTTGGTACTTTTATGCAGGCCATACCCACCTGCCACACCTACCCTTGGCAATCTCACTACACTCCCCTTCCACTGACACTAGCAATCACTAAGGGCCAAAGGTCACAGTCTTCAAATTGATACATGAACCATCAGTAAATTCTGAATTTAACTGGGTGGCCTCAGCTAGTACTAAAACAATCACAGAGTACAAGAGATTAGCAGAGTAGCTCAGGAGTAAGCTGTCTCACAAACCTTGTTTTCAGAGAGCTTTGTGTGCAGTCCTGGGTCCTGGTGTCAAGTGGATTTTCTTACTGAGATTTTACTACAGAAAAGCTTGGAAGCCAGTAGTCTCAGAGAAAGCTCTCACATAGACTCAGAACATGGGGAAATGCATCAAAGGACTGGCAGCCACCAAAGGCTCAGCACTCTCCTCTTAAATAGCAACGGGAGATACGGGGAAGGAAGCTGTTTTCAGCCAGAGCTGGGAGAGGATTACCTGCAGTCAGCATAGGCACTGCTGATTGTATAATTACACACCTCCTCCACAGCAGCCCCAGTCCATCAAGGAGATAGTACGGTTTATTTTTTACAGCGCTAATTACGTAATTATCCATAACATTAAATCAGTTCCACCTGATTTGATCTATCACAGATTTCCTGAAACATTCATTTGTTTATTACTAAAAACAAAAAAAAAACCACTAAACTACCAGTCATATGTAAAAATTCCAATGTGGAAGCTGAATAAAGTTCTCCTAAAAAATATGGGCTGGGTCCTAACACATGGTGAGTGAAATTCTGTCTTAATATACCTTGTCACTTCTACAAACAACAGATTTTCACAAATGCATTCTCACTTTATTATTTTACAAAATGCCTGGTATACAGTAGTAATCCTTCAGGGATATTGTCATAAAAAATGGACCGTAATTTAAAAATTCATTGTTTTTTAAAACATTCTTCCCAGTATAAAATTTATTCAGACTTACTTCCTGAGAAAGTACTAGGAGATAAGCTATGTGTCCTGAACTTACAGAACAGGGTGCTGCTGAATAAGGGAGCTATAACCCTAAACATATGGCTTCCATGCCACTGCTTCCTCACATCTCTGAGCAAAGACATAACCCCCAAGTGCTGACCAACACTGGCGAGAGCCACACATTACGCAGAAGACTCACCAGACCTTCTGAAAATCAAGACGTTAAGAAGAATGAACACAGCAGGGCCAGGAGAAAGCATGTGAATCACAATCTTATTCTCCATCCACATATTCAGAAGACCACTTGTCTCATCAGTAACTCCTCTCTTGACACCATGTCCCATCCACCCATAAACTGAAGAAGAAGGAAAAAAAAAAGGACCCAGCATATTTCAAAGTGGTCAGAGCAATCACTCCTGATGTCCTTCATTCTTCTCTACAACCCTCATCTCTGCTTAACTGCAATCCATTTGTACCATCCCTAATATTTAAATCTCAGTGTTCTTCAGTGGTGTGTTCCTCTGAATCTCGCTGTGTCCTACTTTTTACAGGAATCGAGACTCAGTAATCTAACAATAGAGTACAGCACCCTACTACCCCTCAGTAAAAGAAATTCACAGCAATCCTCCTACAACCTCCAACTGCTTCTTAAACCGACAAAAGACCAAACTCAGAGTCTTTGTGCCTCCCCACAACATACACACACAATTGTTTTCTTCAGTCCCAAGTCCCTCTCGACAACCATTATCACCATTCAGACACACACCTCCCATAGCTATTCCAAGAGTCCAGGAAGAAAGAGTATAATTTGGAGAAAAGTTTTTGGAAGTTGATATTTCTCTTTAAGAATGCCCAAGATGTTGAGTTCAAGGCCAGCCTGGACCACAGTTGCCAGTCCAGGACAGCTAAGGCTATACAGCGAAGTCCTGTCAAGAAAGAAAGAAAGAAAGAAAGGAAAGAAACAAACAAAGAAACAAAGGAAATGTGCAACGTATGCTTCAGACTGTGACCTAAGGGTTACTAGAGAGGCCAGGGTTGGATAATTGTTACACAAGACAAACTAGACAAAAAAATACATAAGTTCACCTACTACCAGAATCCTGTTGCCCAGTAACACAGAAGTGTGAGGCTGCTGCACTGTACAGCTTTGGGATGTCAGCTGCATTTACACAATTGCCCAAGATTCTCCGTTACCACCTCCATTATATTTATGACTCTTGACTCTGTCTCCCGCCTGTTTTCAGGCACATGTCCTACCCCTCTAGATTACCTTGGTTTGCATGGGCTTATCTTCAACAGTTCACAGAGACCATTACTTAAAGAAGATGTTACAACTTTGCCATAGCATAATTCAATGACCTGTTAGAAAGGTGAAGAAAAATATTTCATTTCCCACAGTGTTTTGCACACAAGGAGAGTTAATTTCACAAAGGAAGGCTTGGTCAACATCTTAGTTAGGGTTTCTATTGCTTCAACAAAACACCATAACCAAAAAGCAAGTTGGGGAGGAAAGGGTTTATTCAGTTCACACTTCCACACTGTTGTTCATTACTGAAGGAAGTCAGGACAGGAACTCAGCAGGGCCAGAACCAGAAGACAGAAGTTGATACAGAGGCTGTGGAGGAGAACTGCCTACTGGCTTGCTTCCCTTGGTTTCCTCAGCCTGCTTTCTTATTGAACAGGACCACCAGCCCAGGTATGGCAGCACCCACCAAAGGCTACACCTGTGGGTCCCCTAGAAAGAAGAGAAAAGACAGTCTCTGACATGAACTCATTGCTCCTTGGTTGCCAGCCCACAGGGGAAAAGGATCTAGGCAGTCCTGGTGGGACCTGATAGACCATGGTTAAACATTAGAGGAGGAAGACTTCCCCTATCAGTGGACTAGAGAAGAGGATTAGGGGAAGAAGAGGGAAGGAGAGTGGGACCTGGAGGAAAAGAGGAAGGGGGGCTACAGCCAAGACACAAAGTGAATAAATTGTAATAAATAATAATAATTTATGGAAAAAGAAAATGCCTTACAGCTGGATCTCACAGAGGCATTTCTTCAACTGAGGCTCCTTCCTCTCTGATGACTCTAGCTTATATCAAGTTGACACAAACCCAGCCAGTAAAGTCAATATGGCCAAATGTTATAATAGGTCAAAAAGATGAACACTAACTAGATTGGAAAGTCCATATAATAACAAGGGCGACTGCTGCAGTCTCTTGATTTTAACGTCAGGTAAAAGGAAGAGTTGAGGTTGGGATTAACGATAAAATTAGGAAGGATGTTATAGACTACTTAAAAAAGATTCTGGTAGTGACGGAGTAAGACAGGCTTGTAGAGGAGGACTGGCAGCAGACATGCAGGTTACAGCACAAAGGCGGGCGACTAAGATCTGGCTTGGGTGCTGTGGCTACTGCTACAAGGGCCCAGATCATTGCAAATACATTACTTTTCTCACCTGAAAAAAAAAAAAAAAAAACTGCTTCCAGGAGGAAGATTTCACTCCGCCTCACAGCTTCACGGTGTGGTAGTGGAGGGCAGTGGGGCAGGTGTCTGCTTGGGGTCACAGGGACATGCAGCAGAGGCTCCTCACCCACAGCCAGTGTGGCTGACCATGAAGAGCCTACCTGCAGTTTCCGTATCCTTCAAAATGGCGCCTGAGCCGAGAACAGTCAAAAGCTGAGTCCATGGGGGGCCATTCCACACTCAAGGCAGCATTAAGAGTAAAAGGTGACTGATGTCAGGGGGACAATGAGATAGAATACACAAATCACCCTGCCACACATTAAATGTCCTTTAAGAAGATACAGCATAAGAAACATGTCAAACTCACTAAATGAACAAACTAAATGAACAAACTAGGGCAACTAAGTAAAAACAATGTACTAACGCTCCCGTAGAAGCAATAGACTTTCTGAGTTTAGGCGCCCACTGCTGGGCGGGTTGCTCATTGCTGGGAACCAAGCCCCATAGCCGGGCACTTCTTAGGCACATGCTCCACACTGAGCTATAGCTCCTATCTCCTTGTCAAAGTTTTGTATGCAAAAACTGGCTTAGGATTCTCTTACGTACACATGTACTGCCAGAAATAACCAGCCCTCTCCACACTAGAATTAAACATACTACACATGGAAAAAAAACAACCCGACTTTCTGATGTGCTGCACTGCTGAGTTGAAGTACAATGCTATCCGAGGTGTCTTTACAAAGGTGTTTTTTTTTACTAGCTTGATAAATAGAAAGATAATTAGTGTTTTTATGGATTTATTCAACATTCAACTTGACTTCTCTCAAAACATAAATTCTAAGTTTTGCCAAAGTGAACAGAATGCACAGATTTTTCCCCCCAAGGTAAAAGTAGCCTTCAGAAGCTATTTACTGAGTATCTTCTCTGGATAGCTCGGGTACTAAGGGGCTAGACTGAGAGAAGAGAGAAGAATGCTGAAGTTACCCCTGCTCTGTAAAACTGCCTGCTTCAGCAGAAGACTAAACTGCATGAAGACCTCACAGCCAGGTTTCATTAAACAGGTCAAATAGTTTCACTTGCACACCTGCATCTACGCTCTCTCGTGAATTCTAGGAAGCACACACAAGTACTTCTGCTATATACTAACTAAATGTTGTCACATATTACATCTCCTGCAATATTTCCAAGCTATACTAATCAAAATCCTAATCAGGCATGACCGGTTTTCAGAACGTTCTATGCTTATCTCCTCTCAGACATCACGTCACACTGTGGCATATGTTACACCTTAGATGAATTAAAGAGATGTTAAAGAACACCTGCTGCCCCTGCAGAGGACCCGGCTTCCATTCTCAGCACCCCACAAAGCTGGGTACAGCTGCCCGTAACTCCAGCTCCAGGGAATCAGCTCATCTCTTCTCACGTCTGCCGGTACCAGGTGCAGGTGTGGGCGAAAAATTACATGCAGACCGTACACATAAACTAAGTTTTAACAGATGAAATTAGCATTTATCTCGTCTTTGATCTTAAGAAGAAGCACAAAAGTAGGAGGAAGTTAACTGCACTGATACTAACGTTCTTTAGAAACAATCCATTCACCGAGTCTGGCGGCACACACACCTGTGCGCCCAGCACTTGGAACCCAGCAGGACTGCATGTTAAGGGACAGCTTGGGCTACACAGTTAGTCCAAGGCCAGCCTGGGCTACAAAATGAGACCCTGTCTCAAAAAAAAACAAAAACAAAAACAAAAACAAAAACAAAAACAAAACCATAATAACTTAAAGAAACAAAGGAATTTTAAAACCCATGCAACTAGAGGCACTAGGTTGGATAAATCAACAAAGAGCATGGACTATAGCACGTTTCCATTTGCTTATATCTATAGATATAAACATAAAATTTTTGATAATTCAATGATGCTTCAATAATTACATTTCCAGATATTAGGGTTAATCATGCATATTACTCATCATTTACATTCATTAACATCCCTACACTTCAATCTAAAAATAGCAATTGCTTTACAGATAAGTTGTTAACATTTACTGAGAACTGTGGCTTGTCATTTGTTCCATTATAAAAAATAAGATAAGCTATCCTAACATACAAGTCTACTTTAGACATACAAAATAGAACTGATCCAAGGGGTCACTCAGTGGAACCCTGAGGGCAGGCGGGCACGTCTGAAGCCAGCCTCCTCAGCAGCCAATCCTTCTCTGAATGTGGTCCTGGCCACTGAGATCATCGCTTACTGAGCCTCAGGTTTACGCCTCAGGAAATTTGTGATAGGTTGTTTTTGTCGAAGGCCTCACTCTCTATAATATTTTACCTGGGCTGGCCTAAAGAAGGTCTCAGTTGGTAAACTACAAGGCCCTAGGACAAAAATCTTTTTTTTTCTTTTTACAGTAACATACTACTGCTACTTTTTTTAATTTTTATTTTATTTTATTTTTAGTTACACTTTATTTACTTTGTATCCCCCCTCTAGTTCCCTCCCTCCTCCCTTCCCAATTCCTCCCTTCCTCCCCATTCTCCACGCATGCCCCTCTCCAAGTCCTCTGGTAGGGGAGGGTTTCTTTTTCTTCCTTCTGATCCTAGTCTATTAGGTCTCATGAGGAGTGGCTGCACTATCTTCCTCTGTGGCCTGGATACAGAAATTGTGGTACATCTACACAATGGAATATTACTCAGCAATGAAAAACAAGGAAATCATGAAATTTGCAGGTAAATGGTGGGAACTGGAAAGGATCATCCTGAGTGAGTTATCCCAGAAGCAGAAGGACACACACAGCATATACTCACTCATATAGACATATAATATAGGATAAACCTACTAAAATCTGTACACCTAAAGAAACTAATCTAGAGGGAGAACTCTGGCTAAAATGCTCAATCCCCATCCCGAAAGGCAAAGAAGATGGACATCAGAAGAAGAAGAAAACAGGAAACAAGTTAGGAGTTTCCCACAAAGGGCCTCTGAAAGGCTCTGCCCTGCAGACTATCAAAGCAGATGTTGAGACGTATGGCCAAACTTTGGGCAGAATGCAGGGACTCTTATGAAAGAATTGGGAAATAGTAAGATCTGGGGAGGACAGGAATTCCACAAGGAGAGCAACAGAACCAAAAAAATTGAACACAGGGGTCTTCCCAGAGACTCACATTCCAACCAAGGACCATGCATGGAGATAACCTAGAACCCCTGTACAGATGTAGCCCATGGCAGTTCAGTGTCCAAGTGGGTTCCATAGTAATGGGAACAGGGACTGCTTCTGACATGAACTGATTGGCCTGCTCTTTAATCACCTCCCCATGAGGGGAGAGCAGACTTACCAGGCCACAGAGGAAGACTACTGCTACTTTTATGACTCTGTCATTTTCATAGTTTTAAAAAATGTAATCTGAAGGTTCAACCTGAGGTTCTGAAGTAATGAGAGTAGTAAATGAATAAATAAAATGTGTTCAATGCCCCTCTCCAATCCTTTGCAAAGGAAATGGAATGTCAGTAATCAAATGTCAGGAAAACTCCAAATACAGTAACATAAAAGTTATTGATAATGTATAGTAAATATGATAAGTATTTGAAATACAGTACTCAAACTGTAAAACATAAGTTGTCTTTATTTAGTGAAAATGATTCAAAACTAAATAAGAAAATTAAGAGGCAAAAGAAGTGCAAAGTAGTGTTACTACAAAAGCCCAAACAAAGCTTTTCAGGTAACTCCCTCAGGTGTTCATTAATAATTTCCCTCCTGATTACTGTCAACATTAGTCCTCCATGTTCCTCTCACTATTTTCTCTTACTGAGGGGGCCAATATTTTATGTGATAGAAATCCTATTCCTGTTTCTCTAACCTCCTATTTTCAGTCTTTCGAGCCAACAAGTTGATTTAGACTTCCACAAAATATTTTCAAAGTTTAGCAATTAGTTTTCAACACCTAAAAGTTACTAATGAACTAAATGTTAACAATTTCTTTCATCAAAAATAATTATTTAATTGGAATATAGAGAGGGTGGGAACAAGTTAATCGGAAAGAAGGATGTTTCTTAATGTAATCCTACTACTTTGTGAGCTAATTCAAAATGTAAGTTTTTGAAGGAGTTTGAAGACAGGTGCTCTGCATGGGTGAACAATTTTTCCCCAGAAGACATGGGTTATTAAATGAAAGATCTCAGTACCAAGTGTGGGATGCCTTCCAATGAATTATTGACCAGGCCTCAGAGGTTCCCCAAACAAAACAAGTCGTTGTCATTACTTTTGTAGTGTAATTACATTGCTGCTGCCATAACTTCATAGCTTGCCTCGCTGCTGAAGACACACAGCACATTCTGTTGTAGGACATACAGAAAGCCAGAACTGACATGAAAGTTTCCTCACTGGCTAGTTCTCATAGAGCCAGAGGCGCTATGCAGGATGGACTTATACAGCATTGGACCCAGCATGCGACAGGGCCACCCTCTGGTGTGATAGTGGGGTGGCTATTACGGGAGGAACCAACCACTTCCTGACTGGATTTGAGGTCTTCTCCAAAAGAGGAAAGGCAGAATCCATGGCTAAGGAGGTCGCAGGCCCTACAGGGAACATAGTGCTGCTTTGTCAAGTAGATCTGCTGTAAAATTGCCTTCTAACTAGTTACGTTTATACCCACGGATGAGTAACGCACTCAGCCCAGAGACGCTTGGGACAGAAGTTAGACTGTCAGTGTAGACAGTATAGAGACTCCTAACTGGTCAAAGTGCTGAGAAGCTGGCTGTTGGATGCTCACCCTAAATGGGGTATCTATATCAATACCCCCATTCCCCAAGTCTCAGGGAGTATCATGAAGGAGGGAGCAGAAGGAATGTAGAAGGAATACTGCGAAAGGCTGGTTCTGGGCAAGGCTTGGCTGTGTCACTATGAACTCACTGCAGCTATGGTCACCTGAGCATGACCTGCACAAGCCAACAGGACTGCTCAACATTCCAGCAGGCAGCACTGACCAGACTCAGTGGGTACAAGGAAAGACAGACAGGAAGGTATTAGAGGGATGGTTGAGGGTTGTCAGGGAGGTGGGAAGGGGGAACTGCAGATATGATTAAGATAGATATGATTAAGATATATTGCATACATAAATGTATGGAATTCTCAAATGATATATAAAAGATATTGTCATAGTAAATTAAATGGTATCATGCTAATAATGTTTATTATTAACCCTATAATTGTTATGGTGGCAGTACTTAACCCGCTATCATAATCAATATGACACAGACACCTGTTAGGTTTTATAATTGTCTTATAACACCTTGGGCTGGGCATGCCTACACTGTCTCAGTAACCTCTAACTCCGCTGCATGCCATCTGCCTTATCCATTCCTATGAAGGCCACCTTCCACACATAATCCCAAGATACTTGCTTGTATTTTTCACCTGGCCTTTCCACGCCATGCTTGGAGTCCTTTCTCCTGGCCCACATGGTTCCATCTCCAAGCTAACCCATCACAGCATCATCCTCCTCTCTTCCCTTCTGTCTGTCTCCTTTCCATGAGTTTCCTGTTCCCCAAAGTCTGAGAACCTTAGCCATGTCTACCTCCTTCCACCCTGACCAGGTACAGGCCTTTTTTATTAACCAATCAGAATAATGTTTTAGGCAAGTTTACACAACAAGGATAGCTACATCTGGGCAGTAAACAGATCTTGAGGGCCAGTAATCAGCATCAGACCAACCCCCAACAAGATATTTTAAAAATAAATGAGTACAATATTTAGGAAAGAAACTTACCTAATTGGAATACAGAGTTTGTGTTCCCACTTCTACCTCAAATTATCACCTCATTTATCTAAACGAGATTTGAAAGGGGTTTTCAGTATAAGTCTATATTCAAAAAAGCAGACAATTGTTACTTTTTCTATGAAAAGTCTTCAGTCAATATGAAAATTCATAAACTGAAAATGATAACTCTCAGCATCAGATGCATTTATGAAAACAAGTGTCACACAAAACATGATATCCCAAGGAGCAGTTCTGATTTTGTGAGACCCCTTAGAAAATCCTCTTTTCTACTTGGAGGACCATGAGTCCGTGCAGTGGGTTTGCTGGAGGGCTACTGGTAAAGACAAAGTCTTACTTGTTGTTTCTCAATCTCAGAAATGTGACAAGTGAATCACCGCAATTGTTCTATCCATCTCACCTATCCTCACCAACTTCCAAGAACCCCAGCTTCCCAGTTAGCACAGAAGATGCTAAAATGCATTTCACCTATTTTGAATATCATCCATTCCATCTTAACAATCATTTTGAATTACAGGCAGAAAATTACAGTTAAGGGGGTAGAAATCATGACTTTCACAAGAGGCTTCACTTTCCATTCTATTTCATATCAAATTTTTACATTTATTTATGAAAAAGAAAGAGAGGGAGCGAGAAAGAGAGAGCACAGGCCACAGTGCATAACCGAAGATAACGAGCAGCCTACAGGACTCAGTTCTTCCCTCCTACCTGGTGCATTCTGAAGAGGGGCTCAAGCTGTTAGTTTTGGCTACAAGCACATTGACCTGCTGCTGAGTCATCTTGCCAGTTTCTTTGATTTTTAAAATCCATTGTAGATAATGTCACAAGCAGATAAATCTAAATCTAGCTATTTTTTCTACAATCAAGACTGGTGGTCCATGATAGAACACAAAAGTTAATTGATTGTGTTCTATCATGTTCTATATCACACCAAGCAGAATTTAAAAAAAAAAACAGCTATTAGTAGAGGTACCTTTTTATATATTTTTAAATAAAAAAATTTACTATAATCCAAGTGTGGCGGTTCACACCCATAATCTCAGCACTTGGGGGCTAAAGAAGGACTTCCATGAATTCAAGGACAAGCTAGGACACCTAGTGAGTTTAATGCCAGCATGACTAGAAACAAAGTGTGAATTATACATAAACTATTTATTGTCCATTAAATTCTAAATAAAACTTAGAAGTCCTAGCTCAGGCTTTTCTATACAATTCAATATCGTTCCTGAACTGTTTCAAGCAAGGAGTTAAAAACTGATCATCTGAGAAATATTTGTATTTCATAAGATGTCTTCTCAAACTATGAGCATAAAACTCCACACCTATGCCATCTTTTGAAAATAAAAAGCTGGAGTGCCATGCCCGCTACCCCTTGGTAGCATGCCTTTTCACTTGAGCACAGTTCTCGCCAAGTCCAGTAAGCCTCTGTGTAGCTCAGTACGTCACTCCTGTTCCAAAGGGTGGGGGGTTGTCTTGATGGCAGGTGAAAGTCTCCACTAAACTTGCGTGTATTCTTCAGTTTCACTTAGGGTAATGCTAAACACAGATTTGTCTGGAAGAGCTGTTAAGACTCTGAAACTCTCAGAAACAATGTAAATTGACTCTCCCTTCTGCATGAAAGCCTTCGGATATCTGAAAACAATTAACCTGTGTTGGCTTTCTGGCCTACTGTCACATCCCCAAGACTGCCAAATACTCTTCATAATAATGTTTGCAAGCATACCCACAGCTACAGCATGATCCCTGTCAGATGAACTGTATAATTTACTTCCCAATCTATTATTACCAATGTTTTTCACATGTTAATAATATAATACTTTACTTAGTCTAGAGCAGTGGTTCTCAAACCTTTTGGTATCAGGAGTTATTTACACTGTTTTAAAAATCAATTGAGGAATTTGATAAATTATTGGTTAAATATTTTATTTATGGGTACTTGCTATAGTAAAAAATTAAATTCCAAATGAAAATAGTTACTTAATTTAAATATAATTATTAACATATTTCTATGAAAATATACTTTCCAAAACAAAGAAAAGAATTAGTAAGAAAGGTAGCTTGGCAGGGTCAGCTGCTTTCGACCTAGAGAAGAGCATGTCTGATTGCATGCGGGTTGATGCCCCAGGTCCCGTCTCTGAGAAAAAGGTATCGGATGGGTCTGATGCTCTTTGGGTGGATGACACCTAAATGAACATCGGTACAAAGTCCCAATTTATTTCTAATATCAGAGATCAGACCTCTACTCTTGCCTGATGCGTCTAAAACAAAAAGGGGGAACTGTAGAGAGCTGCGTAATGCCGCGCCTTAAAGATGGAGCTGGTTTCCACCTTCCACCTTCCCGATGGTGAGTGCTCTCTGTCACGAACAATTCCACATTTGGCTAAGGCTGAGGATCTGGCTTGCTTCCATGTATGTGGACCTATCTGCATTGCCCACGTGTCACGCTGGGGTTGGCTACCCAGAAGCTATTTTAAGCTGTGGGCTGGCTTTCCCCAGGGTCAGATGATTGTTCAAAGTTCCTGAATAAACTGCATTGAGAAGAACAAAAAAAAAAAAAAAAAAAAAAGAAAGGTAGCTTGGTTTTACATTTTAACAGTTTTTAAGTGCTTGATGTAATGAGGGCAACTCAATTCTTCAATCTCCTTTAAGTTCTTTTGATTAAGTAAATTTGTTCAACAAGTTGGCACATGTATGTACCGCATACTGAGCACTCTTGCCTCCCATGCTCTCCCTACAACTACCATCCTGCGCTCACATCCTTACAAACCACTCACATTCATGTCTCCTCATTTTGTTTTGATCCACTGATTTTAACAGGGCATGGATGTGACCACGGGTTTGGATCTTATGTCTACTTTTGCACGTACTATGTCGCTCTATCACAGATCAGGCAACCTCTGAAGAGCCCGAGGAAGCATAAGAACAAGCATCACAAGTAATATGTTCATGTTATTGTAAAAAGCAGTTCTGACCATATATGAAGAGTCTCCAGAAGATCTATTATATATATATATGCCACATATGCATTGGTCAATGTATCCAAATTTTTAGTTAGTTTTCTAACATCTTTAACATTCTCTTAATTATCTTGAGCTGGTAGACAATTAAAACCAACACTCTCTGAAATCCTACCCTTTCATGTAAATGCAAGTCTTACACATGGGTGCTCTCCCTAGGTGTACATGGGGAGCAGCTTCAAGTGCCCCCATAGATGCCAAAATCTGCTGATACTCAAGTGCCTTGTATAAGAGGATGTAGAATGTACACATAACCTGCTCTTATTCTCCCAAACATTTTAAATCATCTCTGTATTTTTTGTAACATCTAATACAACACAAGTTTTACATAAATTGTTAATTGGAACGGCAACAAGAAAGCAGTATGTATATGTTCAGTACAGATGCAGTTTTCTTTTTTAAATATCTATTTCTCTGATGAGGCATTCACAAATGTAGCAGTCAGACCATTTCCCCCAGGTTCCATTTTGTTGGCCTCGTGTCACTGCTTAATAGTGACCGTGTTGATACCCTTTCTAGGTCCTCTGTAGGACTGGTCCCCTTGTCTCTACTCCCAGGCTGTGACTGGTGGCTGATAACTCACAACAGAACCTTCTCTGGAGAATCACTTGGTAAACTGGCGCTACCTACCTGAAGATTTGGCTAAGAAACTGATTATTAGACTACAAAAGGCCAGCCCAGTAATGGTGGGACTAATCCTCTGCTCTGGTTTGAAATGAAGAGCTGAGATCAGATAGCTTGTCTCTGGTTTCTCTTCCACAGCTGTTACTCCTTGCTCTGCCTACTTCCCCTACTCCTTTTCTCCTAAGAGCCCATCTACCATAAATCGTCTGGAGAAATCCTTGTCTTAAGTTCTGCTTCTGGTAAGCCCAACCTAAGACCCCTTTCATCCACGAGACTGCCACAGCCCTGACTGTGACCTGTCATCTGAGGTGACGGTCAGGGCACAGAGTCCCAGCCCTCCCACGCATTCTGGAGGAGGAGTGGGGTCGCTCTCACAGAGTGGTCCCAGCCCCAGCAACATCAGCCCCTTCCGGGGCCCTACCAGAACTGCAAAATCTTTTTTTTTAATTTAATTTAAATTTTTTTTAGGTACAGTTTATTCACTTTGTATCCCAGCTGTAGCCTCCCCCATTCCCTGCCAATCCCACCCTGCCTCCCTCTTCTTCTCCTATGCCCCTCCAGATCTGCAAAGTCTTAGGCCCCATCAGACCTACTAAATCAAAATTGGAGGTGTGGGCTCAGCAATTAGTTTGAACATACCATTACACGATAATCTGTTTTAAGCAAGCCCCCCTCTGGTGTCCATTGCTTTTATAGCAGTCAAGAGCACGAATTCTGAAGTCAAAGTTAATCGTGGCCTTGCCTTTGTCCCTGGGGAAGGTTCTTAACCACTGTGTCTCCATGATGTGTACAATGATGGTGATAAAGATACAGATGAAATGAAGTCATGTATTCAAATCACTCAGAGCAGTGGCAAAAGTCTGATGTTAACTCCTGTGTTCCTTGTTTACACCACTGTGTACATCCACTGTGTACATAACTAACATTAGGTTGAAATCCACTATCTTCTGCCACAGGGTTTTTCTGAAGATTTTAAGACAATATAGAACTAATGCAGGAAATTAGCACATAATAGAAAAACCAATAAATGTTCACTGAAAGTATTTCTTCAAGAGGATTAATCTCCTAGTACATAGACATTAATACTTACACAAACGTGTGTTAAAATGGAATCTGTTAAAGACATTGATAGAAATACTGATTGGGGCTAACTATCTAAAAGTCTAAGCACCACAGACGCTTTCTTCGGGCTTGAGATCCGCCCACTTACCTATGTACATTCTTTGGCATGGCTGTTCATCCATCTACAGACACAATTCGCTACTAACAGCAGACAACGCAGTTACTTGAGTGTCACAGTTTTAGGTTAAAACAGCATCTGCTGCTTAGGTCACTGTTATCTAGTGCCACAGATCACACCCTAACCTCTCCTCCTCAAAGACTGCAGGCATCTTCTGATGATTGACGGTTGAAAATGTTGTTTAAACACTTGCTTAAAGATCGTTAATCATCAGAATTTTCATGACTGACAGATCCCATTCTGAAAGTATAGTTACAGCTAAATTTGGTAATTTTTACAAATTAAGATTATACACCCCTCAAGTTCTTCTTTCATGAGCATAATAAATCCTCATCATAAAACTTACTTAAGTGAGGATTGATCATCTTACCCCGGGTCCTCTTTCTTGTTTATCTTCTCTAGGTGTATAGACTTCATTATGTTTATCATATCTTGTAGGTCTATATAAGTGAGTATATACCATGTGTGTCTTTCTCCTTCTGGGATACTTCACTCAGAATGATCTTTTCTAGATCCCACCATTTGCCTGCAAATTTCATTATTTCCTTGATTTTGATTGCTGAGTAGTATTCCATTGTGTAAAAATACCACAATTTCTGTATCCATTCCACCATTGATGGACATCTGGGTTGTTTCCAGGTTCTGGCTACTACAAACAAAGCTGCTACAAACATGGTTGAGCAAATGTCCTTGTTGTGGAACTTAATGGCAGGCTCTTCGACCTCCCCACCCCCCAAGGGAGGAGCAGTCCTGCTAGGCCACAGAGGATGACTTTGCAGCCAGTCTGAAGATACCTGATAAAACAGGGTCAGATGAAAGTGGAGGAGGTCCTCCCCTATCAGTGGACTTGGAAAGGGGCAGGGAGGAAATGAGGGAGGAAGGGAGGGTTTGGGAGGGAATGAGGGAGCGGGATACAGCTGGGATACAGAGTTAATAAAATGTAACTAATAATAAAAAAATAAATTAAAAAAACTTACTTAAATACTGAAATTTTAAAATTGTTAAATATGAACAGTCCACTGCACTGTAACAGATAATATATTCCCAATCTAATTATAATCTACCCTAAGTATATATTTAAATTGTCATAATATTTTTACTCCATCACAAATGTGAGCATACTAATAAGATAACTATTAATTTTGAGATATCTAAAAATGAAAAACTAGCAAATTGTACATCATCATACCTATAACCATACTACTGAATAAACAGAAATTGTGCATAAACCTTGATGAAGAAAGAACAGAGTTATAGGAAAGAAGAATGCAATGCAGTCTCGATCTTACCAAGGCAGGCACGCCAAAACAAGCACAGTTCTTACAACTCGAGACACTCTAAATACCCTCGTGCTACTTTCTGCTTACAGTCAGATTTCGTTTTCCCGAACAATTCTGTGAGATACTGGTGGTTAACTGTGGCAGGAGGGAATGGTCTCCTGAGACCTGGAGGTTTCCCCAACCTTTGAAGGCATAAACGGCATAAAAACAGAATGTTACATCATCTCCTTTTTATTTCCCCATTCATTTACTGCTCCTCAGTGTATGACTAGGAAATATTTTGGTAGTATTAACAAATAGTACTTTTGCATATTTTAGCCAACAAAATAAAAAATACTTTTGTTAAGATGAGAAAACTGAGATTTATACAAGGTCATACTGCTGGGACATGACTAAAAAACAAAAAATTACAACTCTAAGTCAAATGCTTTTTTCTAACTATGTTTGCTGTTATGATCTACATTCGGCCATCTACTTTACTATGAGTTACCAAAAAATTTAAAATAAAACACTAGCAATCCTAGCGCACACCTCTGGTGGAAGCCTCCTACCCCACCAGAGGCCAGGCCAGAATCCTGAACCACAGGTAAAACCTCCAAGCCCACACCTACCCATCACTACGCAAACCACCCCTCCTCTGCTCATCACTGCATCCCACCACACATCGCTGGACTAAGCCTTTACCCCAGACAAGCTCATGAAGACCAGGTAAGTCACCGCTCCACTCCAGTACCCCCCAAACTGGTCCACAAAATAGAAACACAAGGTACATTGCCAAATTCATCGTGTAAGGCCACAGTCAACATGATACCCAAACCACACAAAGAGTCAACCAAGAAAGAGAATTAGAGATGAACTGCTTTGTGAACATTCATACAAAAATACTAAATAAAATACTTGCAAACCAAATCCAAGAATGCATCAAAAAGATCATCTACCATGATCAAGTAGGCTTCATCCTAGAGATTCAGGGATGGTTCAACATATGAAAATCCGTCAGTATAATCCACCATATAAACAAACTGAAAGAAAAAAAACCACATTATCTTCTCATTAGATACTGAAAATGCCTTTTATAAAATCCAACTTTATGATAAAAGTCTTGAGAGATCATAAATACAAGGTGCATACCTAAACGTAGTGTTCCTTCATAATAAAGGCTATTTACAGCAGGCCAACATCAAATTTAAAGGAGAGAATCTTAAAGCAATTCCACTAACCTCAGAAACAAAACAAAGCTGCTCACTTTCTCCATATCTTTTCAATATAGTACTTATAGTTCTAGCTAGAGCAATAAGTCAACTAAAGGAGATCAAGGGGATACAAACTGGAAAGGAAAAAGTATCACTATTCACTGATGATATGATAGTATACATAAGAAACCACAAAAATTCTACCAGGGAACACCTACAGCTGATAAACACTTTCAGCAAAGTGGCGGGATACAAGATTAACTCAAAAAAAAAAACTCAGTAGCCCTCTTACATATAAATGACAAAAGGGTTGATAAAGAAATCAGGGAAACAACACCCTTCACAATAGCCACAAATAATATAAATATCTTGGGGGCAACTCTAGCCAAGCAAGTGAAAAAAACTTCAAGTCTTTGAAGAAGATATCACAACATGGATGTCCCCCATGCTCAGGCATCTGTAGGATAGCATAATAAAAGTGGTCATCTTACCAAAAGCAATGTACAGATTTGATGCAATCCATCAAAATTTCAACAAAATCCTTTAGAGACTTGGAAAGAACAATACTCGAGATCATATGGAAAAACAAAAAAGCAAGATAGCTAAAACAGTACTGCACAATAAACTAACATCTGGAGGTATCACCATCTTGATTTCAAGCTGTACCTCAGAGAAATAATAATAAAAACCACATAGTATTGGCATAAAAACAATTAAAAAACAATTAAATCAAATCAAAGACCTAGAAGCAAAACCTAACACTTATGGAAACCTGATTTTAGACAAAGAAGCTAAAACCATACAATAGAAAAAAGAAAACATTTTCAACAAATGGTGCTGATCTAACTGGATGCTTGCATGCAGAAGAATGCAAATACACCCTGCACAAAACTCAAGTCCAAGTGGATCAAAGAACCTAACATAAAACCATATCCACTTAATCTGATAGAAAAGAAAGTAGGGAATAGCCTTGAACTCATTGGCACAGAAGACAACCTTCTGAACAAAACAGCAGTAGTATACATAGGCACTAAGATCAACAATTAATAAATGGGACCTCATGAAATTGAAAAGCTTCTGTAAGGCCAAGGACACCATCAACAGGACAAAATGGCAGCCCAAATAATAAGAAACCACCAACTCCACATCTGACAGACACCCCTCAGAAGGATAAGACCAAAAACACAAGTGACAGCTCACGCTGGCGAGGATGTAGAGCAAGAAAAACACTCCTCCATTGCTGGTGGGAGTGCAAACTTTTACAGCCACTTTGGAAATCAATATGGTGTTTTCTCAGAAAATTGAAAATCAATCTACCTCAAGAACCAGCCATACACTGCTGGGCACATACCCAAAGGATGCTCTACCATATCTCAAGGACCTTTGCTCAACTATGTTCATAGCAGCTTTATTTGTAATAGCCAGAAACTGGAAACAACCCAGGTGTCCCTCAACTAAAGAATGGATAATGAAAATGTGATACATGTGCATAATGGAATACTACTCAGTTGTTAAAATAATGACAACATTAAATTTGCAGGCAAATTGATGGAACTAGAAAAGATCATCCTGAGTGAGGTAACACAGACCTAGAAAGACAAATGTGGTTTTGTACTCACTTATACATGGATATTAGCCATACAGTAAAGGATAACCATGCTACAATTCACAGACTCAGAGAAGCTAAGTAACAAGGAGGGTTCAAGAGGAAATACATGAATCTCACTGTGAAGTGGAAATAGAATAGATAATGCAGGGTGGAAGGGATGGGGGTAGACAGGAGTCTAGATGGAGCATGAGGATCAGAACAGGAGGGATCAAGTAGGGGGAGGAAGAGAGAGAGAGAACTAGGAGAGACAGCTGAAATCAAGGTGGAGTCGGGGGGCCATCATCTGAACAAGCTAGGAACCCAGTGCAAGGGAAATTTGCAGGGATCTGTGAGGGTGACCCCATGGAGCCTGAACTGGCCGTGATGTGTAACCAGGCAATGCTTCCAGCGGTGAAGGAATTGGGACAGCAACACAGCCACACAACATTCCATTATGTTCCCGCCTACGGATGTTCAGGGCTAAAGGTAGTACAGAGATTGTGGAAGTGTCCAGTCAATGGCTGGCCAAGCTTGAGACCCACGCCATGAGACGGAGCCTACCACTGATACTGGCTGAAGGACAGAAACCAGAGGCCAGATAGCACAGAGACCTAAGATAGAATCAAACACAATTGGAAAAAAAGTCAATAAAATGTGTCCTAACGATGTTCTGCTATACTCTCAGACTGGTACCTACCCCAACTGTTATCAGAAAGAGTTCACTCAGCAACGGATGGAAACAGAAGCAGAGACCCACAGTCAAACATTAAGTGGAGCTTGGGAAATCCTGTGGAAGGGGGGGAGGAAGGATTATAGAAGCCAGAGGGAAAACCCACAGAATCAACTAACTTGGGCCCCCAGGGGCTCACAGAGACTGAAGCACCAACCAAGGAGCCTTCCTGGGACTGACCTAGGCCCTCTGCACAAGTGTTACAGTGTGTAGCTTGGCCTTCGGGGCTGTCTCTGACTCTGTTGCCTCCCTTTGAGACCCTTTCATCCTACTAGGTTGCCTCATCCGGCCTTAACATAAGGGAGGCTCCTAATCTTACTGCAACTTGATATGCCACATTTGGCGGATATCCACAGGAACCCTGCCCTTCTCTGGAGGAAAATAGAGGAGTGTATCGGGGGTGGGGTGAGGGCATGGGAAGAGAGAAAGCTGTAATCAAGATGTAATTTATAAGAAAAAACTAAGTAAAAAAATTTAAAATATTTCTCTAGTGATACTGGACATATTGGATATTAGATACATGCTATGGCTGTTTGATATCCATGGGAGGCACCCTTTTCTGAAGAGAAACAGAGGAGTAGATGGTGGGAGGGGAAGAGGGTAGGTGCGGAGAAGGACTGGAAGGAGAGGAGGGAGGGTAAGCAATGGTCAAGATGTAATATATATGTAGATACATAAATATATTATAAAATATAGATTTCAAGGTGGACTACGAATGGTGGAGATGGCAACAGGAGGGTCAGGTAGGGGTAGAGAAGGAGAGAACAGAGGGAGAGATGACTGGAACTGGGAACATTTCAGGAGCTAAATAGAAACCTAGCACAGTAGAAACTCCATGGAATCTAAAAAGGTGACACTAGTGAAGATTCTTAGTAATAGGGACACAGAGCCTGAACCCGCCACCTTCTATACCCAGGCGAGGCCACAAAACCTCTGACCTACAGTTTTTCCGCCTGCCCCATCTGTGCTGGGACCAGAGCCTAACATACTCATCATCAGAGAGGCTTCATCTAGCATCTGAAGGGAGCAGAGATAGAGTCCCACAGCCCAGTATCAGGCGGAGCTCAGCAAGTCCTTCAGAGGAGGAGGAAGGACTGGAGGAGACAGAGGGATCTGGGACACCACAAGAACATTAGCTGACGGGGACTCCAATGCGCTCAGAGACCAAGGAGCCTTATAGGGAGCCTTACAGGGCGCCTCTGCCCTGGGTCCTCTGCATAGCGTTCTGGTTCTGTTGCTCAGTGCTCCTAACAGCGAGAGCAGGGGCCGCCTCTGACGGTCTGTCTGACTTGTCCAGACTTCACGTGAGAACATGTGCCTGGTCTTATGGTAGCTGGATATGCTACAATATCAAGCATTTGGTTGATGTCTCTGGAAGGCCTGTTACTTTCTGAGGGTGAAGAGGGGCTGGATCCGGGGAAAGAGAAGGTAGCGGAGAGAAAATGGGCTGAGCAGAGGGAGGGAGCCTGAAGTCAGGATGTGATATGTGAGAGAACAATAAACAACAAACAAAAACTGGTAAGCAGTGGGCTTATTAGCACCATATTCTGCTCCAACTCCACAAAATATGGTACTAAAACCTCACCACACGCCTTCCTTTTGCGACATTTTCTATATAAGTGTTTATCAGCTTCTATCCAAAGTAAAATCCAATAAATTCAGAGTAACTCATCTGATTAGTCATCTTATGTCAAACCATACAGGAGTAAGCTGATTCTAGCTACATTAGATATTTATCGGGTAACCCTGCATGGATGGCTTACATTCTGTGCAAGCAGTCTGACATAAAAAACAATAAATACATGTTCATGGTGTATGAAAGAAAAATAAAGGAGTTACACTGTTATAGAAACCCCTGAAGAGAAAGGGGAGATAGAAGAAAACCTTTTAAAAATAATCTGCAGTTAATAAAATCTTACTTAGTCAGGGGCGGTGGCACACACCTGTAATCCCAGCACTCGGGGAGCCAGAGGCAGGCAGATACCTGTGAGTTTGAGACCAGCCTGGTCTACAAAGCAAGTCAGGACAGCCAAGCTACACAGAGAAACCCTACCTTGAAAAACCAAAAAAATAAAAATAAAAATAAATGAAAATACTTGATTAGAAGGAAAATAACATCTATGCTACATACACATACATGTATGTATATATAATCTTTTTGTTTCTGTGTTTTATATTTGCTCATCTGTTTAAAACAAAGTCTCATGTAGTTCTCCAAACCTGTTATGTAAACGAAGAGAACCTTCAACTCCGATTCTTCTGCCTCCTTCTCCGAAATTACAAGTGCACACTGCCACGCCCAGCTTACACTGCCACGCCCAGCTTAGCATCTTCAATTACCCTTCCAGCTGAAGACTGGCAGAGAAATCAGGACATGCCGTACCTCACAGTACTGTATGTCTCAGGCAACTTTAAAAGCATCCTCCCTTATTTGGGAATTGAAAAACGGGACAGCCACAAGAAAGAAAGCTCCCACATATAGACAGTGACTCCAAATGGAACTGCTAGATCAAACAAACAAATAGCAACACCCAGCACTTCAAAGTGATAATTAGTATGGGTTTCACTCTTTGAGGAGATAAAAATAATAATATGTAAATCATAATGGTCAGCAGTTAATTGAAAGGACAGTAAATGTCCTTGGATTAAGTCGTTTAGGCTATAACAACTGTCCATTCCTGTACTATTGTCACCAGCGTGATCTACATATCCTGATAAAATTTTGCATGTTTCTGGTTATCCTGTGAGCACCACTGTGAAGTTGACTCTGATGTAAAACCAGTATGTGAGCTAAACAAGGGATGGGGATGGAAACATGACGAAGCAAGCGCAGCAAAGCGCCGATCACAGGGCGCAGTACGAGGACAGGGCTGCCCGTGGAAAGCTCCTCCAGCTTTCCTAGGTGTTGAAGAGCACTGAGGGGATGAAGGCTGGTGGAGAAACAGAGACAGGTGAGACCTCTCCACTCGGCAAAGGCTGCAGCTGCCAGCACCGTCAAGTCACAGCATTGGCCAGTCCTCAGGCACAGCACCGTTACTGCTTCTAAAGTCTCTGCCAACTTGTTAGACAAAAGTCAGAATGTGTCTTTTAGTCACCTCTGCTAACTGTCTAAGCTAACATAAAATGAATTAAAAAGTTGCCTAACATGTCTGACTTTGGATTTGGTGTTGGCTATAGAGGCGTGGAGCAGTAACCATGATTCAAGCACCCTCCATGCAACACATAGCACTGCTAAGCACAAAATCCCTAAGAATGACTTGTGTTCAAATGCTACTGGAGCAAGTTACTCCCAGAGCAGCTGCATACACAGGTGGAAGAGGGCAGGTAGGCTGATTACCAAACTGACCTGACCTAGCCTACCGGAGGCCAACCTCTTCCCGCACTCACACAGGGCATCCCTAGGAGACAGCTCGGTGAGGAAGGAGACTGCCACGCAAACATGAGGTCAGAGTGCGGACTCCAGCCCGGGAACCGCTGAGTGTGCTAGCATGCACCGGGGATGTGAAGAGATGAGAGCCTGGATCATTCGACAAGCTATGAGAGACCCTGGATGTGCAAAACAGGGAAAAAAGACCTAACCCCAATGCACACCTACACACACTACATACACACATGTACATACAGACAGTAATGTGCATACAGATAGAAACATGCACACACAGACAGAAACATGTACACACAGACAGACAGGAGCATGTTCACACAGACAGACAGGAGCGTGTACACACAGACAGGAGCATGCACAAACACACAGAGACAGACAGAAGCATGCATATGTACACACAGACAGGAGCATGCACAAACACACAGAGACAGACAGAAGCATGCATATGTACACACACAGACAGGAGCATGCACAAACACACAGAGACAGACAGAAGCATGCATATGTACACACACAGACAGGAGCATGCACAAACACAGAGACAGACAGAAGCATGCATATGTACACACACAGACAGGAGCATGCACAAACACACAGAGACAGACAGAAGCATGCATATGTACACACAGACAGGAGCATGCACAAACACACAGAGACAGACAGAAGCAAGCATATGTACACACAGACAGAAGCATGCATATGTACACACAGACAGGAACTTATACACAGGAAGAGGAAGGGCTGTGCACACATGACAAATGTACAAAAAACATTTCCTCTCTTTTTACTAAGCGTTTGTTATTTCTTCCTTTGTGCTGAAGCAATTTACCCCTCTGATCCATCTTCCATGTTACAGTTCCAGTGCTTCCTGAAGAAAGAGCGTGTAATTACAGTGTAGCCATCAAATGGAATGGCATGGAGCCATTGAAGGGAACCATGGATTCTGCATTTACTGAAATACAAGAGTGCCCATGATATTCTTCTGTGGTACCAAACACATGTACAAGAGAAACCTAAGGAAAGTAGATAGTAATTCCCAAAATACTAATAGTGGTTACCTACCTACAGGTGTGTGGGGAATTCGTCTACTTTTATATATTTCCCTATTTTTCATTTTTCAGAATGGATTTCCATAACTTTCCTTAAGAATAACAAATATATTAAATCTATTTGCATTTTGATAAGAAAAATAAAAATAGTCCAGAAAGCCACTAAGAACACACAGCACTTTAGTAACATTTAATTTTGTAAATTTCTCAAGTTAAAGTATCCTAAAGAATGAGACCCAGATTCTACAAATTTCCAAATGGCTAGAACAAGAGTGAATGCAGACTGGGTCTAAAGATGGGTCTGTGCAGGTGAGTTAGCACCAGATAAAAGGCAAGGCAACGCAAGGTACCGTGTGCCCTCAGATCTGAGAAGTGGTGTGAAGGATCACAAGAACAGGAAGGACTCCCAGTGGGCAGCACAGTTCCTGTTCTCACTGTTGCAAAGAAAGTGACCCTCAGAAATGAAGCTCGCATACCTACCACAACGGTCCCAGGAGCCAGCTCCAACTAAGTTTTTAAAATATAAGCATGCATAAAATAGACGGAAAGTTTTTAATTTATACACTTCATGAAGACTGAAAAGGAGACCACAGCACACTAAACTACTCACCTCTGCAGGAAGACACGGGTGTACACTGGCAGGTGTTCCCAGATGTGGTGGCGTAGTCCCGGTTCTTATTTGAAACTGTGTTTTGCACATGTAGCCATCAGAACATTCCTGTGTTCCACCAGGAAAGAATACATTTAAAATGCCAATTAATTCAAGAACTCATCACTTAAAGAACTAGCATTCTCTTACGTTCTAAGCCATGCAAAGAGCTGAGGCACATTAAATGAGAGCAGGTAAGATGGATAAAGACTAACCCAGTGTGCACAGTGTGTCACTGGGTAATATAAATCTTCTTCCCTAGCTGCTTAATGTTCCCCTTCTAAATTAATCTCTTCTAGTCCTCTCCCTCTACTGGCCCACAACGCCGAGGTCAGACAGCCAAACTTCAGGACGGTGAACACGCAGAGCACTTAACCTCACAGAAAGGAGTATGGGGTCGTGAGAACGATCTCACAGGGGAGATTTTAGGGTTCACAGCAAGGCTGGAAGGGAGCAGGGCCTGTATTGTCTCTTCAGTGAGAGTGATGTACCCAACACCTGCCTGAGCTCTCTGAGGAACCCAGACATTCTGAGCACCATAACCCGAAGATGTTTTGTCTTACATTCCACTGTGCCCCTTAGCTCAGTGGTTCCAGAGTCAAAGGCCTTTTCTGCAAAGTAGAAAACAACCACACCATTTTCACATGTGTACAAGAAAGAGTTCTTAGCCTCCCTCTGCTTTGTTTCTCCTTTTGAAAGTGTTTTACGTCTGTCTGCATGTCTGGGTCCCGCATGTCTGCGGGTACACAAGCAGGTGCACGTGAGTGGCCACGCGGGCCGAGAACATGCTTCCTTGGAGCTAGAGTTACTCATGTTGCAAGCTGCCCGGTGAAGGCTAGGATCCAAGGCCCAGTCCTCATGACTGAGCAGCTCCTAATTACCGAGCCATCTCTCCAGCCTCACTAGTTGTCCTCTTTCCTGCCTTCTTGTACTTGCTCTTCAGCACAGCCACGTCTACTGTTCATTGGACTATAAGAAGTTCCGTTTTAAGGTAAAACTTGCTTGAATTCCATAAACTTATATGAAAAAATATAGTATCTCTCCATGCATAGATTGATTACATGCCAAGAAATCTCAGTCCTCCACCACACTCACCCAGCATTCACACCTTAATGGAATCCAAATAATAATTAAGGAAGAAGAGGTTGCTTGTTCCTTTTATGAAAAAGAGGGACATTTGGAGACAGAAACAGACACACGAAGTTCTGAAAAAGCCACACAAAAATGGAGAGATGAGTGGTGCAGCTACAAGGCAAGGAACGTCAGAACTGTTAGCCCAGAACCAGAGAGGGGATAGGTTATCTCTGTGAGCTGAAGTGGAGTGACCCAACACCATGCTGTCAGGCCTCTACCCTCCAGTACAGGGAGAGAGGGTGTAGTTCTCTTCCTATTCCATCGATTCACCTCTGCTGGGGTACTAGATTGTGATACCTCGAGGGTAAAAATACAATTACCATAATTCTAAAGAGAGTTAAGAAGCAGAGGTATAGCTCAGTGGTAAACTATTTGTCTAGCACACAGGCTCTAGGTGTGATCCCTAGCACTCCAAAATAAACTTAAAGTTTTTGAAAATGTATAGAAAGATAGATTTGATGGCACCTTAAACATGTCTTGCAGTACATTGGGCTGACAGCCTGCCAGCCCTTACTTGGAAGCTTGCTACTTATGATTCAGTTCTGAATGACTGGAGCTAATTTATTCTGGTTGGTTACTACCACTGTCATAGGTTATTGGTATGCTGAATATCATTCCTGACTGGAAAGTAAACTACCAACTATCTAAAATTATTACTTAGAGTTATTTCATTAATATTAAACATTAGAATAATTGTCAGAATCGTTGTTTTAAAGTCCATCTATAAATCATCAAACCTATACCATCAAAATCATACTATTTGGTCCACATAAGTTCAGGTAGGCTAGCAAAGCGGCACGCCTCTTACCTAGCATATACAAACCTTAGTTTGATGTCCTGCACCAGGAAAAAAATTGCTCAAAAAGTAGATATATGCGATGAGTATGTCATCATTACTACTTAAGTTTTTCAAACATCCACTCTGCTTTTGAAACATTAGCCAATTTTCTTCTAACTCCTTAGGAAAAGGAGTTCTTTTTTCTGTACTAAATCCAAACAGTAGTCATCCAGCACACACCATGCAATTACTCAGAACCTGAGAGTCATGCCAACAACTGCTGGAGAATGCCTTTGTAAAGACAGGGAATGTAAAAGCCTGGGAATTCTCGCGCTAATGCTCCTTAGCCTAGCTAGACCAGCAGACTATGTCTAACTCAGATCTCCCCTTTGCAGTGCTGTGCTCTGCTCTAATCAACACTCTTTCCCACTTCTTATATTTACCATGGTTTGGACTTTCATTTGAACTATTGCGTCAACGAGTATTAAACATCTGTGGCTTTATTTCTCCCAGAAAATTATAATAAACTCAGAACCAGTTCAATTACGATAAACTCAGAACCAGTTCCTAGGGAAGCCAGTGCCCTAAAGGCAGAATGCAGATCACCATGCCACATAAAATCCCCATCCAGGTGGCCTGAAAAAAAACAAAAAATGCCAGCTCATCCTGAGAGGAGAAAGAATACATCTCACTCCTTCAACCCTTTCTTTTGGAGATAAGGGGCTAAACGGACAAAGCACTTTCAAGAAACTGGTTTCCCATCTAATTGGGGGCAGAGCTGAAACTGGAAAGCAGGTCACTGGACTTGAGCTTTTTCTTGTTTTAAAGTATACACAACAAAATGTGCCAGAGAGCAAGATTTTGTGAGACACAGGCCAGTGTTTACACTCTGACGGATGCGCTCAAGCCCCCCACAAGGGGCTCTGGAGACCAGTGCGTCACCATCGCCCGCACTGTTGACATGCAGATCCTGCAGCTCACCTCAGGCCCCTGAACACGCACCAAGAGGATCCCCAGGTGAGTGTTGTACGTACCTGGACGCACTGGGATAGTGCACAGTAAAAGCCTCATGCAAGCGGACTGCACTGGCACTAACTCTCCACCCTAGCCGCGCACAAGACTGTGCCAGCCAGTGTTCTAAGTGCCGTGGCTGGGGTCTCGTCTTAAACCAAGTAAGCTAGAGCCTGCACCCCAAAAGCTTCTACTGCACTGCCATGGTTGGGAGCCACTTGAGCACCTGAAGAACTCAGAGCATCAAGGAAATAGTGGAGAGCTGCCTAGAGAGAAAGGGGCAAGACCCTGATGAAGACAGAGCTCAGTAGGACCTTTCCAAATGCTGCTCCTGGTGAAGGCACCACCACACTGAGACAGTAACCTTCGACCCTGCCCCCCAGCAACCTACCGAGCCCTGACAATCCTCTGTAGTCACCACCAATCGCCTCACTTCAAACTGTCCTACATGCACCTCAGTTATCAAGATTGCTCGCTAAGCACCTGCTATAAAGCAGTTGCTGCACTTCACTGTCACTGCAGAAGAGAACCGAAAAGCAAAGTTCAGATGCAATAACTCAAACATCACAAATAAAAACCCATAACACTTCTTCATAGCCAAACTTTTTCAGTCATCTAAACAGAATGCTTATCACTGATTTATAACAAAACTAATAAATGTACAAGATTTAACAGAAGTAAGTATGTCTTCTAAAACAAGATAAAAGGCTGGGGATGAAGCTCAGCTGGCAGGGTGCTGGCCCAGCTACAAAAATCCCTGGCTCCTGTCCAGCACTGCACAGTTCTAATCCCAGTAAACACAGGGAGACCAGGCGCCCAAGTCGTCCTCAGCGCATCGACTAGGATGAGATCAGTCTGAGCCACAGGAGACCCTGCCTACGTATATCACACACACACACACACACATATACATATGCATGTATTCAAGTCCAGAGGATTGGAGACATGGCTCAGTGTTTCAGAGCACTCACCGCTCCATCAGAGAACTGGATTTGGATCCCAGCACCCAGATTGAACTGTACATGCACAATCCAACAGTTCAACTTGGATCAGGCCGCTCACCAATACACCAAGGGATCCAACACCCCTTTCCAGGCCCCAAAGGCTCACAAACACATGAGAACATACACATACACCAAATGCACACACACAAAATAAATAATAAAACTTATCTTTAAAAAATAAAAAACCAAAGGACAAATAGAAAAACACTAATCTCCTAAATACATAAACAGCTTTAAGTTCCTTGGAATGCAAATAGTTCTAACAAATCAATAAAAGGGCTAATAGTCCAAAAAATGAGCAAAGGATAGGTGGAAATGTAGATAGATAGACAGAGATAGATGGGCAGATCACCCAAAAAGAAAAAAAAGAAAGAAAAAGAAAAAAAACATATACGTGGATAAAATTATGTTCAGCATTATCCCTAAGGAAAAAATCAAATAAACATGGTGTGACAACTTTTTTTGACCTGATTGCAAAGATTTAAAACACTATGGAGTGTAACATACAGGCAAAAATGTGCGTGAAAGGCAGGGACTCGCCCACACATTGGCAAGAGAAAAAAAAAATTATTTCAGTAGTATATCTCTCAAAATCAAGTTGTCAAAACCCACCAAAACTTAAAATATACTGTTGATATATAGGTGCGTACTTAAAAATGCCACTCTAGAGGCAGAGGCAGGCAGATCTGTGTGGGTTCGAGACCAGCCTGGTCTACAGAAAGAGTTCCAGGGCAGCAAGGGCTACATAATGAGACCCTGTTTCCAAATTTTAAAAAGGGAAAAAAAACGGTACATACTCTAGTCAGAAATGCCACCTCCAGGAATTTATGTTAAAGATACAGTCAGATCTGTAGAAACTGAAATTCATGTGATGGCCTCATTAAAAAGTTTTGCTTCAATGGTATAAAATCTAAAAATACTTGAATAATCACAGGTAAGGCTTGGTAATATAAATTATTACACATTCAAATAATGAAATTCTACGCAACTAAAATAAATATTTGATGATAGAATATATGAATTGCATTGAACATTACCCAAAACAGTCTTGGATTTTCTTCAAGCATTTATTAGATATAAGTGTATATACTATGTGTGTCTCAAATACCCATACAGAAAGATCCCTCACACCCTGGTCTCAATCTCTGAAGTGATAGGAGAATAGACTATTTCTTACACTTTTTGTACGTGTAAATCTCTGTGCCTGTGTCAGTGATGCTCACTTCAAACAAAGAGCTGGCTGTCTCCTGCACATCTGCTTCCAGGCCACTGCACTCCTTCCAGAGAGCCAAATGCTAAAACTTAGAGAGAAAACATCCTGTGGGTTCTAGAGAGTCCCAGAGAGACCAGCAAGTTTTATGGTGGAGTGCTGACTGCATTTTGGATGGAGATCTAAGAATTTCGAATCCAAAAGAACATGTTTGGATTTGCTTTCTTACAAGCCGCCACCGGGCTATGCCACCCACCCAGAGAGCTAGGATATGCCTGCTAGAATCCAGCCACACAAGTAATTATGGGGCTTCTCTTGCTGAATTTTAGTAAGATTTTACAAATCGCCTCTCTCTCTTTTTTTTTTTAATTTTTTATTTAACTTTTTTTTTTTATCAGTTACATTTTATTAACTCTGTATCCCAGCCGTGTCCCGATCCCTCATTCCCTCCCAGTCCCTCCCTCCCTCCCTCCCTCATCTCCACCGTGCCCCTTTCCAAGTCCACTGATGGGGGGGACCTCCTCCCCATTCATCTGATCCTGTTTTATCAGGTATCTTCAGGACTGGCTGCAAAGCCCTCCTCTGTGGCCTAACAGGACTGCTCCTCCCTTCGGGGGTGGGGAGCTCTCTCTCTTTTTTAAAGCCATTACTTAAAAAAAAATTATCTAAAAAGCCTCAGGCATGCTTTGGAATATGACACTGGAATTTAATACAACTGTCCAGAATGAGCAGCTGTAGAAAGGGTCAAAGGACAAGGACATTCAAGTTTCTAGGTCACTCCTGGTGAAGAACAAAGTTTTCAAGGTTAGTGGAGGCCTGGGGGACAGGCCAGACCTGGACAGGTCCTTGAAGGTGAAACCAAAATCATCAATAGCTTCTCCAAGTTGGTCAACCAAAAGAAGAACAAGAAGAAAAATTCTCATTGAAAAGCAAGGCTAAGCTGGGGCCAGCCTGTTTCAGGACATCCCGGACTACAAAGAGAAATGCTGCCTCACGAAACCAAACAAATAAAACAGAAAAGCAAGGCTAGACAGGTCAGACACTAGGTTCTATCAATACATGTTCGTTTTTACAGGCCAAGGCTGGATGGCCAGGAGGTGTCTGTGAGAGATAGGCAGGGCCTCTGTGCAGAATATGGTAATGTGCTCTATCTCACAGGCATCCCAATACCCACCTAATAGCCCTGCCTCTATTTCTGATACCTCTGAAAATATTAAATACAAAGGTGAGTTATTATAGTGTGACCAGATACAGTCAAAGTAAATCACTTTGGGTAACTACTAGCCTCTGACTCGTTTTGATAAAAATTGAGGAAAGCAAAAATTCAAAAGTGGAAAAAGTAAAGATATACTTCATTTTTGAGGAAGACTGTGTACGCCTAAGTCATAGAATATTTTGAGGTGTATTAGACATGACTTAGCACACCAGGGCAGAGGGCTGAAGACATACCCTCGGTATTAAGTTCCCCCTGAGGAAGTAGCCCTGCCTGGGGAGGGTTAGCTTTATCACCAAACCTATGCTCTTTAGGATTCTTAAGCACCTTTACCTCCCTTCCAAGGATTCCCGCCATCCCCACCCAAACCTTTGGTAGGAGCTTAGTACGGAGAGAAGGCTGTAGTGCTCTTTTCTCTCCTTCCTGCTGCTCAGGGTCATGGGTCCTCAGGGGATTACCAGACCCGGTCTTCCGGATACCTGCCGTCCTGTCCAAAGGGTGACACGAAGCAGCGAAAGCTGAAAGGCTCAGTTGGGGTGCCCAGAGAAGCTCTCTGGGACGTTTCTCTCTGTGAAGCCAAGTGTCAAAGCACGAAGATCAGCGCAGCGATGTTGATCCAAAAGGCAATGTTCTGCGTGGGCCTCTCTATATGTCCTTTCTACGGAGTCCACCCACAGATGTTCTCAGCTGGCCGAAGTCACATCCCTCGCATATGAGGGGTCACAGCAAAACATAATGCGCCCTCTCACAAGCCAACCTGGGCAAAATATCACGTGGCCAGCTTATAGCAAAACACATGAAAAGACTCGGTCAGAAATTTCCACTTGACTTCTGTGAGAAGGAATCACATCAGGACACACTTGTCTCAGGCAGTGCACTGCTTTGACATCTGTGTAACGCCTGACTGTCGCTTTACCTGAGTTATCCTTTAGAATCTCTAGTGTACTCATATTCTCTAGCTAGAAATTAAACTACATTAGAACACTGTGGTCACTGGTCCTTAATTACATGTTCTCTGACTCAATCAGTTTAAGAAACATGTTTTACATAATGTGAAACAATGGAGGTGTTTAAAATGCTGACCTAACACACTTACCTCTGCCACACAGTTAACTAAGTCATGGACAGTGAACAGAATCTAATTGTTATCAAGTTTTATGATATATGCATAATAAATATGATCAATAGGAGGAAATAAAGGGAAGAAAAAGGTTTAAATAGGCAAAAAAAAAAAAAAAAACCACATCTGCCACAGGAGTCAACAGTTTCCTGCTACAGAAGGCTACTGTTTTCAGTTCTAAGAGCAAGCCCACAAACACCGGCTGTGGGAATGGAGCGTTGGCTCAGTGGCGAGGCATGTTTGCTGCTCCTTCAGACAGCCCAGGTCCAGTGCCCAGCACCACATGCTGGCTCACAACTATCTCCACCTCTAGTTCCATGGGCTCAAATGGCCACTTCTGACCACTGAGCTCTCTTGCATGACCACAGCACACAACAATATACTCAGGTACCACATACAGCTGGTGAGGGTTGGATGCAAATGTCCTGCACAGGCTCCTGTGTTGGAACCCTTGCTCCTTAGCTGGCCCTGGAAAGGCACACCATCTTTAGGAACTGGAGCTTTGCTGGAGGAAGTGAATCCCTGGAGCAGGCTTGGCAGTGTCGTGGTCAGTCTCACTGGAGACTATCTACTACCTCTCGGGTTTCTGGCAGCTGAAGTAAAGTGATCAGCTGCTTCCTTCTGCTGCCATTATGCCTTCCTGTCATGAGGGACTATCTGCTCTCAAACTGTGAGCCAAAATAAACCCTTTCTTCTTTAAGTGGCTTCTAGGCAGGTATCTGATCACAGCAAAGAGAAAAAATAACTTCATAATTTTATTGGGGTGCCACTGAGGTAATTACAGTCCCCAGTATAATGGAATGCTACATTGCTATTAGAAATAGATCGCTGTGCACACTCGCAAAGAAAGCAGGGCTCTAGAACGCTTGCGTAGCATTCCCAAAGTCCAGGTTTAATCTTCAGCACCTCGTCCTCCCAAAACCATGAACGTGAAGCAGGCCTGTAGTTTCATCATGTGGGAGGTTGAGGAAGAAGGACTGTGATATATGGAGGGAGCCAGGAGCCAGCATGCTCTCTGGTGTGCCCCAGATGTGTGGTAGAGGGCACTACCCAGATAACCCAGAGGCTGGGATCTGGATTGGGAGCTGGCAGAGCCCAGCTAGCTACCTGCCCCTGTGTTCTGTGACCAGCATGGTTCTGAGACCATGAAATGCTCTGCAAATGAGGCTCGTATTATTATTTTTTTTATTCTCTTCTCTTTTTGAACTAACCCCTGTATAGGATAAACTGTAATGAGAGAAATACCTCCTTCTCAGATTACTGCCTAATGATAGCATCTTTCACTGTATTTTTTTGAGTAGTATGGTTTGATGCCTACTTAGGGCTTTCAATTTTCAGTTCCATTCAATACTGAGAGCCCCAGTCCTGCGGCAAACTCCAGCACTGTGATTTATAGAAAAGCCAGTTTCTTGCAACAGCTCTAGCTCTCTTTCCTGGCAGGACTCTTGAACTACTAAGTCCACTCTCTTACCGTCCACAGTCCATTCCTGGCTTTCTGCATAGGCAGGAAAACCATGCCCTTCCAAGCCCTTCTTTCAGGTCAAAGCCCCAGAGAAAAGAAAGAAGAAAACCAGCCCTTTGTTGGCGGAAAGAAAAAAGGAAGTTGCCCAGAGCAGGCTAGTAAGAAGTATGTACGCACATGTGTGCACACGTGTGCCTAAGCTGAGACTCCACAGCCTACTCACCTAGTGCAAGCTTTTAAAAGATGCTACATATTAGATGGTGCTAAAGCTCTTCTTCTTGAACAAAGCACTGAAAGAGAGTTTAAAGCACACGAGGTCCCACTCTCCTTGATAATACTTCCAACTCACATTTCTACAATGTTAGGTTTCACAATTAAGTATTTTCTTTTCCTGCTTTTTTTTTTTTTAATAATGTTTTGTTTTCAGATCTTCCAACTTACCCATTTTCAGTTTTCAATTTCTAGTTCATAGATGTGGGACCTCCATGTGTGCCCTCATATTTTTTATTATATTAAGCAATTTTGTTTGGGTTCCCAGAGCATTCCTGCTTATTTGTGCCAGAGGAATGGCCAATGGTGTTATAACCAAGTGGGGCCTGCTGGAAAAAACTAATTCTTTCTCTTTGGTCCTGCTTCCAATTTAAGTTTGTAAAGATTTTACCATATTTTGTCTGTTTACTCTCATCGAAATGTTCTCAAAGGTTTGGCTTTGCTTTTCCAATATCAGACATTTTTTAAAAGGAAGTAACTCAAGCTCTGCTTCCCCCTTTTCTCTACATTTAAAATTACTCGGTGTTTTATCCCTTTCATACATAAGTCATTGATCTTTTAGCGACTGGCTGTTATGAGGACTTACACATTGCTTAGTTTTATTCTTTATTAGGTCTGATGGTGGAGACATAAATCAGGTTGCCAAGGCGTCGCTGTGGCTGCAAAGCATGATCCATGCGAAGCAGAACAAGCCACTGAGCTGCCCAGCTTCTAGGGATGTGAGAGTTCCCTGAGCTCGAACAGCTTAACTCTTCAGAGAAACTTACAGGTGCCTCATTCCACTCCCCCTCTGTGCTCACACAGAGGTCTCCCCAGTTTTTTCGTCTCTGCACCCAAACATTGTCCTTGTATAAGGACACAGATTCACAACCTGCCTAATCCAGTGTGAGCTCATTTTCATCTTGTTCACATTTGCAAAGACTGTATTTTCAAGTAGAGTCATAAATACAGATCCGTGAACTTAGGTGACAGTAGAGAAATGGGACAGGGACAGCACCTCTCAACCCTGCAAGTCAGAGGCAAGAATGACAGCCCATAGCCTGGACCTAACATGGCCCTCTTCTTCAGAAAAACAGTCCAAATTTCAATTGTTCTGGCCTGAAATTCAGGGCTCAGTCTTGGAGATGTTGGTGGACACCGGAATGACATTAGCCAAAAACAGGGCAGAGGGTACCAACAGCTAGTAAAGAAGACTATGCTCCAACACCAGGACTGCTTCTATGCCAGGGAGCCTGGAGAGGGCGAGACTAAAGACTACTGCGGCCCACACCAGCACTCGGCACTCCGACTGAGAGAGGAGCACCTGCGGCACCCTCCACCGTCAGCGAAGAGCCACAAGCAGGGAAAACAGGAAGGCTGTCTTTTTTTTTTTTTTTATGTAACAAAAGTTTCTTGACATATTTCCAAGAATGAGTCACAGTCTCTACCCTCCAAGTCATTTCCACTCCAAGCCTGAGCATGTCTAAAGCTCCTTCACTAAACTTCTGTCTCTCCCTCAATGTCTACTTATTTAAACTTCATGGAAACGGGGCAACGCAGTGGTATCATCCAGAACACTCTTTACGTGCTCCTGCAGCCTGTGAAACACGTGGAAATGAGGCAGCAGATCTATTCTCCCACACTCAGTAACTCAAACTGAACTCAAAGAGGAACAAAGGAGGTGTTTTCAGACCTGGAACACTGTGAAGCCAGCGATCTCTGAGAACAGCAATAAGCAAGGGGACTCAGGACGACCCAACTCCCAGAAAGCTCTGTAAGCAGGGCAGGGGCAGAAAGCCCAAACAGAGTAACCCACCGGCTGTCAGGAGCCAGAGTTCAGAGTTGAGCAAACGGTAAGTAGACTATGGGCAGAGCAAGGCAGCCACTGATGGGCGTTCTGGACAGTGCCAGAACAGTGTGCATCTGCCTTCCCGGCGCTCTGCACACGCACCTGAGTGCACTGGGGCCTGGGAACCGCAGCAAGATGAAGTAGGCAGCAGAATCCTGAGCCCACGGGGGCCACGAGTCTTTCATGTGCCCAGCTGCCAGAGCAGAAGGACGCCCCAACACGCACAGCAGTGAACAGCGTCCTCAGCGTACACACCTCAGAGGAGGTCGAAACTGAGGCTAAAGGCTGGTTGAGACCTGCCCCACTCTGCCTTAAAAACAGTCCCTGAAAGAATCAAACTGATTGGCAGGGGAAAGCAGGAACCAGGAAAAGGGCGAAGTCGATCAGCACGCAGAGTTCTAGTCAGGCGGGAATAACAGCTGCTGCCTTGTGCAACACGGTGATCATGACTGAAGCCAGACTGCAGATTTCAGAGCGGCTCAAGGGGACTGTACATGTTCTCAGCACTGACGAGTGGAAGTGGTGGATATGTTAATCATCCCAATCCGACCGTTACACAACACAGACATGTACTGAACTATCATGCTGCACCTTCCAAATATAAGCACGCTGTGACATAGGCAGAAAAGAAAAGTTTCTGAAGAAAAGAGGTACATAGGAAGAAAGAAAGTAATGAACAAACTCACTCACTCCTGGAGGGGGAATGCAGCATAAACAATGTCTAGATCCAATAAAAAAAGAACAGGCACGGCCAGAAGACAGAAAATCTGAAACCACAAGAAAAAAAAAAATCAGTCATCAAAAAGGAACAGAACTACCAGCTGATGAAATTAAAGACAGTCACACGAAAACAGCTACCAGGAGTACTCAGTGTTTCCACAAAGTAGGATAAAACATAATAAACAGAAAATGAAAAATACACAAAGTGGCTCAAGGGACTGGGAGCTAGCTAAATAAGAGTCGTTCCTAAGCAAGCATGAGGCCTGAGTCTGGCCTCCAGGCCAGGCGTGGCTGCGTGGCTCTACAGCCCAGCCCTGAAGAAACTAATCAAGCCAGGAGGATCATCAGCGCTTTCTGAATAGTAAATCCAGTAAAACTGTAGCTCCAGCTTCAGGCAGAGGCCACGGCTCAAGGGACTAAGGCAGAGAGCCAGTGCTTGCCTGTGACCTCCATGACACACACGCAAGCACACACAAATATATGCACAAAAGGAGAGCTTTTTTTTTAACCCTAAATTAAATCTTAAAGATTTTTTTTAAAAAGTTTCTGAACTGAAAACTACATTAGATAAGATCAACAGTTTATTTAAAACTCCAGAAGAAACTCTTTCTAAACCTCGAGATTTAGCAACAGAAACCAGAGTAAAATGAAGAGGGAAATACTGAGAATGTAAAGTACCATGAGCCACAGGCATTGAGAACAGCCATATGGAATCCTAAATACCACTTTGTGTTTTGTCCAATTTTGAGCCATTTAAGGGTCTGGAGAGCCAATTAACCTAAGAGCAACTAAGTTTTATTTTTATGTTTCTAATTAATAAAAAGAAGTGTGTTTAACTTACAATGACTGGACCTAGTTTTATACTTCTAATTTTTTATATGAGTTTTTGTATATCCAGTTACTCTAAAGTCTCTCTCAACTTTTAAATACTCACCATTCAATGTCTGTTTGAATAAGAGGTTGAATACACACCCACAAAGCACTGCTCCCTTCTGTGTGACCCGAAGCACTTGCTGCCTGTCTGCTAAGCCCTGTGACACAGCAAAGCCAAACATAGGAGACCTCTGCTCTGACTAGCTAATATCTCTATAGAAAACAGAAAATGAATACATATCATAAATGTGTCATTTGAGGCGGTAATAACTTACATTGGAAACAACACAGGACATAAAACAAGTCCCACAAGAATATATACATGAAGTCTTCCACACTATTGTGCCACACTGGGCACCAAAGAGTTAAACAGGTGTAACAGTGGCTGGAAAGGCCTGGAGAGACCTGTCTCAGACAGGGAGGACACACAGCTATGGGAAGGACAGAGACCAATGAAGCAAATATGCAAGCAAAGTGGTGACTAAAGGAGAGCAATTCCAGGCAGAGAGGAGCCAGTGCAAAGGTCCCGTGGCCAGAAGGAGTGGCACATGCAGTCAGATCATGTACGGGTTTTTTGGTCATGAAAAGAGGTTTAGATTATTTCCATTTTATTCCAAGTCCTAATGGTGAAATTATTCTGAAATCAAATCATTGGGCCACAAAATGCCATCTCTTCTTCAACAAATAAAACTTAAGTAGAAAAAAAATTTATACTTTATATACACAAAGACAAAACTCATTAAAGTGTAGTATATTTTCTTTCAGTGTGCTTTTAATGACACTTGTTTAAACTGGCTTTTAACCGCACTGTAAATACAACTGTGTAGCCTATTTCTCTCATATAAGAATTTCATGTCACAAATACTCAGGTGCACAGCAGAGTGTTGGCGGAGAACACGGCTACCTTCCTTTATGTCTAAGGGAGGAGCCTGGACCCGTGTGCCACAGAGGAGCGGTAACTGCTGAGGCTCCAGGTCTGGCAGCCCACCTGCTCTTCACTGTGGCACACCTCCGCAAGCTGAAACACCACAGCACGCCCCACAGGGATCATCAAGTATGCAGCCACCGAAAACAGTCAAACACCACTGTGACACTTTCTCCCTCGCAGGCAACAGCTGTACACGAATGCACACGGGCGGCTCTGCAAGCACACAGTGAGTACAGCTGTTCACAATTGTTATCCCTGTGAATCAAGTGCTCTCCCCCTCCTAAGCTAAGGGGAAAATGATGTTGATGCTTGTTTTAATACACTACTAAGATCTTTTCAAACTCTTCCTTCCAACTCTACCAGCCATGTGTGAGAAGATCCATTCTGCTGTCCTTGGGCGTGACAACTAGCCAGCCTCACACCGGAATGTGGCCACTGCTGCGTCTCCACTCTGGCGCACAATCCCGAATGGGGGACAGGAAACAGCGTGGGGCTACCTAGGACTGATGAACGAAGGAACTCATCGACAAACCCTTCCCGTTTGCACTCACGAACAAACTGCTTTATTTCACAGCTGTCTGCAGCTGGGACGATGGGGAGCCAGGCACGAGTAGAAACACCACAGCCCATGTCTGTAGTGGCCCCCTGCTTCACTGCTGCCCTGCATGCAACTGTGCACAAGAAGCAGTTTTGCTCCCTAAGACTGTTCTTAAAAGCAACTAATCCAGAGAGAGGACCCTGGCTAAAATGCTCAATACCCATCCAGAAAGGCAAAGAGGATGGACATCAGAAGAAGGAGAAAAGAGGGAATAAGCCAGGAGCCTGACACAGAGCACCTCTGAAAGGCTCTGCCCTGCAGACTATCAATGCAGATGCTGAGACTTATGGGCAACCTTTGTGCAGAGTGCAGGGAATCTTAGGAAAGAAGTGGGAAACAGTAAGATCTGGAAAGGACAGGAACTCCACAAGGAGAGCAACAGAACCAGAAAATCTGAGCACAGGGGTCTTTCCTGAGAGTGATACTCCAACCAAGGACCATGCATGGAGATAACCTAAGACCCCTGAACAGATATAGCCCATGGCAGTTCAGTATCCAAGTGGGTTCCATAGTAATGGGAACAGGGACTGTCTCTGACATGAACTGATTGGCCTGCTCTTTAATTACCTCCCCCTGAGTGGGGAGCAGCCTTACCAGGCCACAGAAGAAGACAAGGCAGCCACTCCTGATGAGACCTAATTGAGTAGGATCAGAAGGAAAGAAAAGAAAACCTCCCCTATCAGTGGACTTGGGGAGGGGCATGCATGCAGAGGGCGGAGGAAGGGAGAGATTGGGATGGGAGGAGGGAGGGAACCACAGGGGGGATACAAAGTGAATAAAGTATAATTAATAAATAATTTAAAAAATAATTAAAAAAATTAAAAAAAAAACATTGTTCTTAAAATACACACATGCAAATCTCTACTGTGGACTTAATGGCAACACAGGCTAAGACATTTCATAGCCTGGAAAAAAATATGTTCTGGCATAGGTTGGCCTGGCTATTGCTCTGGCAGCCAAGAGAAACGCTTATCATTTAAGTAAACACTAAAAACAAAAGATGAGAATTGCACTTATGAATGGCAGAAAAGCAGCATAAAATAAAAGAGATGAACTAATAAAAATAAATAAGAAAGGTGAGCTAAATAGTACTAAGTTTAATCCAGAAATATGGAGTGTATTGGGCATCACCACCAAGTAAGGTCTGTAAGGCACTAGAGCAGCTCCACCTCGGTCTCTCGCGAAGGGTTGAGTTAGGGCTGCAAACTTGCTGGACTCTGCCACTGAGCCACCCCCAAGGCTCTAGGTAAACTGCTGCTGTACCAACAATGCTACAAACTGAAGGGGATCCATTATAGTTACCGTGGCGCACATTAGAGAACAGTAACAGAAATCAGTCAACACTTGGGCCCGATGATTGTTTCAAAGCTCTTAAGAAACTTAAAAATACGTATTTTTAAAAAAACTAAAAAAAAAAAATTCTAACAACCTGAGTCACTGGGTAAAGGCGCTTGCTGCTAAGGCAGACAGTCTGAATATAGACTGGGGACCTGAATCTGCATGTTAGAAGGAGAAACCATACTCCAGCAAACTGTCTTCTGACCTGCACACATGTACTGTGGCACACACACACTCACAATTAATTAATTAAACAATGTAACAAAATGTCTAAACTAAGTAATCTGAAAAAGAACAGATCGCAGACTTTCATCCAAAAGAGGATGGTTGGAAGGATAATCACAGAAGAAAATCAACCTCAGAACATTCGGAAGAACTAAACTTACTGTGACAGATTAGTTCAGGGAACTAGAGTACAGAGTTTAGAAACGGACCTCCTTATGCATGAGAATTAGCATGTGCTGGTGGCAAACGTGGGATCACACACACACACACATCATTAGTGCACAAAACACACAACCCACCTGAGCCAATCTGCTGACCACAAAGGAAACAAGAAAGCGACACATAGCACATACCTTTGTACAGCAAGATCCAACCAGACCAGTGCCCTACATAGAGCGAATAAGATAATAAATATCTAAAGAAAATACAAGAAAATGTTGTCATGGTCTACAAGTTAAGAAGGAGTCCCTGATCAAGACATCAGCTCAGAAACAGAAACTAAAAGAGTAGCAGAGTCAGAAAGACACACAGGGTATATACTCACTCATACAGACTTATAGGATAAACCTACTAAAATCTGTACAACTAAAGAAACTAATCAAGAGAGAGGACCCTGACTAAAACGCTCAATCCCCATCCCGAAAGGCAAAGAGGAAGGACATCAGAAGAAGAAGAAAGCAGGAAACAAGTTAGGAACCTGCTACAGAGGGCCTCTGAAAGACTACCCTGCAGACTATCAAAGCAGACACTGAGACTTATGGCCAACTGTTGGGCAGAGTGCATGGAATCTTATGTAAGAAGTGGGAAACAGGAGGTTATGGAGAGGACAGGAACCCCACAAGGAGAGCAACAGAACCAGAAAATTTGAACACAGGGGTCTTCCCAGAGACCCATACTCCAACCAAGTACCAGGCATGGAGATAACCTAGAACCCCTGCACAGATGTAATCCATGGCAGTTTAGTGTCTAAGTGGGTTACATAGTAATAGGAAGAGGGATTGCCTCTGACACAATCTGATTGGCCTGCTTTTTGATCACCTCCCCCTGAGGGGAGAACAATCTTACCAGGCCACAGAAGATGACAATGCAGCCACTTCTGATGTGATCTGATAGACTAAGATCAGAAGGAAGGAGAGGAGGACCTACCCTATCAATGGACTTGGGGAGGGGCATGCGTGAAGAAGGGGGAGGGAGGGTGAGATCGGGAGGGGAGGGGGAGGGGCTTATGGGGGAAAAATCTTATTTGGGAATAAAGTGTAATTAATAAAATTAAATTAAAAAGAAGAGTAGCAGAGTTACTAAAAATTTAAAACTTGTATATGAAAGAATACCATTTGCAAAGGTAAAAATGAATGAGAGATGGAAAAATATTTTCAGTAAACAGAAAATATTAGCAATATAATAATATATGCTGTTCTTATAAATCAATATTTAAAAGATTCCTGATCCACAATAAAGTGCATAAATAAGACAGTCCTAAGAGAAATATCCACCAATAAGTGAATAAAAATGTGCTCAGCAGCAGAAATGATGAAAACAATGTATAATTTATCTAAAAAGAATTTAAAAGGCCAATGATATCCAATGTTATAGAGCACATGGGAAAATAAGTGTAGTGGTATATTATTTTAGAAACAAATGAATCCACTACGTTGGTGTAAATTTTCCATTATTGAGCACCTGCTTCGTGTGTGGCCTATGTTTGCCACACGCAGGGAACACAATCGTCAACAAAACAGGCAAGAGGCCTTGTCCTGGCAGAGCTTGCACTCTGGAGTCAGGATGTAGGCACAGGTAGGAAACAGCTGCATATGACAGCAAGTGGCGCTAAAAACAATACAAGCAAGTAAGTCCAGGCTGGGAAATGGCAAACGACTAGGCTGGGGAAGGAGGCTGGGGAAAGGAGGCTGGGGAAAGGAGGCTGGGGAAAGGAGGCTGGGGAAAGGAGGCTGGGGAAGGAGGCTGGGGAACTCTTCCATAGGCGAGCAGATGGGACCTCCCAGAGAAGACGACATTTGAGCAAAAGTCTGAAGGAAGCAAGAGAGCATCACGGAGCTAAGCGAAGAACACAGGACACCAGACTGCTACACTTTCCACTCGTGACCTCCTTCATCTGAGAAACTTTAAGAGACCCTGATTCATATATAGGCACTTAAGACGTGTGCAAATCAAACACTTCTTGATAAACCATAAAGAAACAATTCTTTGGTAGACATTTAATGTTACTATTTTTAAAGTTGGAAGGAATTTTGCACAAGATCTGTATGCTTGTTTTACAGAAAGAATGAACTCTTGGCTAAACAGCTGGCAAGGTGTATGGGAGGGTTTTGAGGAAGGAAAGAGAGTGGAGACATGATGTAACTATATATCATAATCTCAAAAATAAAACAACTAATAATAAAGGAAAGGAAAAAAACATTATTTACTTTTTTAGGGTTTTTTGTTTTGTTTTATTTTGTTTTACTTGTTTTGTTTTGAGACAGGGTCTCTCTCCATAGCCCAGGCTGTCCTGAAACTCACTCTGTAGACCAGGCTGGCCTCAAACTCACAGAGATCCACCTGCCTCTGCCTCTCAAGTGCTGGGATTAAAGGTCTGCCCCACGCCTGTCACTTTATTTTTATTTTTATTTTAGTTTTAACTTATGATGGTGTATGGGGAAGCATTCATGTCACATCACACAGTGGAGGTCAGAAGACAATTGGATGGAACCGGTTCCTTCCTTTCACCTTTACATGGGTTCTAGAGATCAAAGTCAGGTCCCGGGCTTACCCATTATGCCTTCACCCCCTGGGCCGCCTCGACAGCCCCAGGTACTTTTCCAAGGCACCCTAAGGACGGTTTACTCTGAGTCACAGTTGAGGGTGCAGTGCTGCATGCTGGGAAAGGCATGATCGTCATGGTAGCTCTCGCTGTGGAGACAAGAAGAGCAGACAGCTGCTCACACTGCCTCAGCAGCCAAGGAGCAAAAGGACGGGAGCTGCGCCCAGCTGGCTTCTCTCTTCACAATCTAGCACCCACCTCAGGGTGGGTCTCCCCTCTTCGGGGAAGCCTCTCTAGAAACACCCTCACAGATGTGTGCTAGGGGTGTGTTTCCTGGGTAAATTTACTCGGGTTGACAGGAAGATTAGCCATCACTAGGAAGGCCCATGTAAGGCCTTGGAAGCAACTATCACTGCTTTAGATTTTGCTAAGTGCAAAGTCATCGGAAAACCCTCCAAAAATGTTATCTCATATTTTAAGTCTCACTCTTGCTGCTGGCTAGACATGAAATATTTACCACGCATTAATTAGGAAGCTCTCGTAACAACAGGTGAAAACGACTGAGGCCAGAGCTGAAGTCGGATGATGGAGTGAAGAGAAATGGCTGACTACATTTATATTTAAGGGTGGTTACCGGGGTGTGGGAATGGTAAACAGGGGATATATGACAAACAGAGAAATGAGGGACTACTCCACAACTGGAAATCTGTGTTTAATGACTAAGACCCATATGTGAAAAGCACGTTGGGAGTGGTGGTGAGAAAAAGTAATTCATATTCACAGTGTCTAACAGGCATTAAATGGAATGTCACTTAGGTTAACAGACATGAAATTCGAAGTTTGGGGACAAAATACGTGTGAACACACAAAGAAAAAACATAAAGCTAAGTGTGTGTGTGTCCGTGTGTGTCCGTGTGTGTGTGTGTGTGTGTGTGTGTTTGTGGTTTGTGAGTGAGTGCATATCTGTGGGTGAGTATGAGTATGTGTGTAAGGTGTGTGTGAGGGTGTATGTGTGAGAGTGTGTGTGTGGTGTGTGTATGGTGTGTGAGGGTGTATGTGTGAGAGTGTGTGTGTGGTGTGTGTATGGTGTGTGTGAGGGTGTATGTGTGAGAGTGTGTGTGTGGTGTGTGTATGGTGTGTGTGAGGGTGTATGTGTGAGAGTATGTGTGTGGTGTGTGTATGGTGTGTGTGAAGGTGTGTATGTGAGAATATGTATGTGTGTGAGGATGTACATGAGTATATGTGTGTGGTGTGTATGTGAGCATTTGTGGAGGGTTATGTTTGTGTGTGAGGATGTATGTGTGTGTGTGTGAGGATGTCTGTGTGAGCATGTGTGTATATATGTGTGTGGTGTGTGAATATGTGTGTGAGTGTGTGTGTGTGTGTGTGTGTGTGTGTGAGGGATGTGTGTGAGGGGTGTGTATCAGAGAGAAAGTGTGGTGTGTGTGTGGTGTGTTTGTGTGAGGATGTATGTGAGTATAAGTGTGTGGTATGCCTGTGTAAACGTGTATGAGGGGTGTGGTATGTGTGTGAGGGGGTGTGGTATGTGTGTGTGAGGGTGTATGTGAGTGTGTTTGGTATGTCTATGTGTATGTGTGTGAGGGGTGTGTGTGTTATATGTATGTGAGAGGTGTGTATATGTGTGTGGTGATAGGTGTGTGTGATTTGTGCTTTGTCTGTACAGCAGTGTTTATAGCCCAGTAGTGGGACATGATTCCCTGCACTGTGTAGCTGGTGACGAGAGGAACCAGCCAGGAAGAGTCATTAGGTGGGAGAAAGGGAAAGACCAGAGTCCCAGAACCAAGTAGAGAGCCTTTATATAGGCTGTGAGAATTGTGCCAATTCTGCAGCATCTATCAAAAGTTAAATTGAGCCTATGTTCTCATTTTGCAATTCTATTTTAAGCCATCCTCTCTTCAGAAATGGATGTGTAACATAAAATCATATGGTACAGATATTTATTGATGTATCATTTATTGAAACAATAAATGACATGTCCACCAATAATGTTTAAATTACGTTTAATCCATACAAGGTAGTTGTGTGACAATATTAAAAGCTGGCAGAGAAAAGATACTGACATAAAATGTCTTACCAAATATTAAGTTATTAAATAACTTCATAGAATGAGTAATTCCAACTACATAAGGAAACACAGGTACAAACATTAGCACCAGAGCACAGTACAGTGTGGGAGAAATCACGCTCCAAGGCAAACATGCAGGGCTGCTGTGTCCACACTTCTTAGCATGCAGAGTCTAAGGAATATACAAATCAGTGTGCAAAAAAGAAAAGGAGAAAGAAAGGAAGAAGGAAGGAAGGAAGGAAGGAAGGAAGGAAGGAAGGAAGGAAGGAAGGAAGGAGAAGAGAAAGAGAGAGAAAGAAAAAAGAGAGAGAAAGAAAGGAAGGAAAGAAGGAAGGAAGGAAGGAAGGAAGGAAGGAAGGAAGGAAGGAAGGAAGGAAGGAAGGAAGGAGAAGAGAAAGAGAGAGAAAGAAAAAAGAGAAGGGAAGGAAGGAAGGAAGGAAGGAAGGAAGGAAGGAAGGAAGGAAGGAAAGAAAGAAAAGAAGGAAAGAAGAAAAAAGAAAGAAAGCCAGCACAATGAAAACTACCTGGTCAGAGCAATCCATTCACTAGACATTAGCCATCTGTGCCTTTTTTTAAATTATTTATTTATTTATTTTTAATAATTTTATGTACATTAGTGTGATGATGTCAGATCCCTTGGAACTGGAGTTACAGACAGTTGCGAGCTACCATGTGGATGCTGGGAATTGAACCTGAGTCTTTTGGAAGAGCTCTTAACCACTAAGCCATCTCTCCAGCCTGCCATCCGTGTCTTAACACTGTGTATTATCACCTGTAGCACCAGCTGACAAGCAGAAGAAGGGACTTGGAAATTGACTCCTAACACTGGTTGTCTGAGAAGCTTGGGCTTGGGACCTGGTGAGGCTTCGCCAGAATATGTGGGCTGACAGTGAAGCTCCATGGCAGAGGATGAGTTCAGCACATGGGAGGCCAGCACTCAATTCAGAGCAATGACAACAAGAAAAGACCTTTTACTGTATTTTCTCTGTCCATGGTAGAGGCTGAATTTCAGCCTCCCACTTTGCTACGCAGGTGTTCTGTCACTTCCATTGCACTCCACGTTAAAACACACTAATGAAGCGCGTTTACAAAAGATGTGCACTTCATTGTAATTTCTTTTAAATTAAGACATGAACAAAATGGGAAATGCATGGACCGCAATAGCTATCCCTGGTAACTTTTATTCAACTATCTGTGATTCCATTACAGCCAAAAAAGACCAAAGAATTGGGGTAATATGAAGCAGGTCATTTGAATAGAAATATGTTATTCTAACCATTTCCACAGATAACATACCAGCAGACATATGGCAATAAGAACAAAAAAGCTGAACAAATAAAATAGAGAGAAGGAAATTAAACTGAGCACAGATTTGTAGTCTCTGATTCTAAGCAATGAGGCAAATCTAAAGCTGTGTGACCCTCCTGTGAGAGGCAGGGCTTCCACATCCCAGTGAAGTGACCAGTCAAGTATGCGTTACCAGTCAATTATACTTTAGAGTCACCAAACAGTAACCACCATCGGCCCTACTGGGAATTGTCTTCTCTCCTCTGTCCACAGACTTTTGGCCACATACACTGGTCTTCCTGCCTTGTCCAGGCAGGCCCAGCCCTGCCTGGTGTGGGCAGAGCTACAACTCAAGCAGCAGCACGCTGCAGGAGCCCCAAAGCTTACCCAGAATCCTGCTAAGATTCTTTCCACACAATGATGCCAACAGGTAGAACAGCTGAAACAATGCAGCCTTACAAGACTGACTAAATTCTGCCAGCGAATCAAGAGGTATCTGCGGGTCACACAGGCTAGAGTATGCTGAGACCAGCCTCGACTGAGCCCTCTCTGCTGACCTCAAACCCCCTCTTGCGCCATTTCTCTGTCTCCAATACAAACCCTTTGCCAGCCCCTCCTAGACCTTCCCAAGGTGGGGCTCACCATTCCAAATGCCTCTAATTACTATTTACTGCATTTGCATGTGTTTTTTTCCTCATTATAATGTCATTAGCATTCGAAGGAGCCCCGTTGCCAGGGCAACCAGGAGTGGTGAATGCACAGCACAGCCTTTAAAGAAAACTTAACCCTACTTTGCTTAACTCCCAGGGTATTTTGACTCCCTCACTTTTGTGTTTGCAGGAATGGAAATACCCTACAGTTGCCCTCCTATTGTCTGGTGAGGTGGTATTTGTGATCTAGGTGTGTTCTCCTGAATGCACTAACACACACCAACCTTGAAAACATCCCTCCATACAGTAAATTCTCCTCATCAATACTGCTCCCTCAAAATGGTGCTTTAAATACCTCAACAGTCTCCATATTCTACACATTAAATAGTGTCATGCCCTTCAACTTAGGTGGTTTCCAGAGTCTCTGATTACCCACTTCTGAAACTGCTCCACCCTTGCAAAGCACCCTGCTAATCAGAAAGCACTCTTCACTGAGAGGTCTGACGTGACCTTTTGAACCCCAAAGGGTCTGTGTACCAAAACTCTGTACAACAAATAAAGGTTTGTCAAGTGAGCAGATCAAGGATTAACGAAAACAAGTTGTAACAGGCAACATGAGATAAAACTTAGCACAAGTGAAAATAAAATCCTAAAGTTAGGCATAAGAATCCAATTAAACAAACACTGGAGCACACGCCTTTCCACCCAAGCACGGCGTTAAGCCACAAGCTCCATCAGGAAGAACAAAATGTGCTGCCATGCCTGGGAGCTTTACAGCTCCTCCGTAGTTGTTACGACTGGACAAGGTGAGGAGAGTAAAGAAAAAAGGAACACAGACACCTTCATGAACGCAACAACTTGACATGAATTAGCCGCTAGCGGTCACCCCCAATGTCCTCATTCTCCAGTCAGCATTCTTTTCTTAACAAGAGGAGACAGTCCTGCAGCCTACAAGGAAAAAGGGTTAAGGCCAACAAGGAGTAGGCTTTAAAGCCATGGGAACTGAGCTCTGGCCTGGACACAGCACGCCTGTGAATGCCTTTGCCCAGTAAACATATGCGATGCTTGAGCTGCTCTTTGCTATCTGAGAGGCAGGTGGTCATCACAGGAAACCACCTAATCCAACCAGAAAACCAAACTTCCTAATTTTATTTACCTTAAACTTTCATTTCAATTACCATATGTGCCTAGGAGCTACCATATTCTGAAGTGTGGCTACAAGGATATCGGGCAACTACTGAGCAAGTTCCACAACAGTAGAAGACTTCCAAAAAATAAGCAGTTCAACAGGACCCAGGGCTGTGTGCTGCGGCCTCAGAGAGGGCTGTGGAGTGCAGTGTCCACTGTAACGTTTATGTGAAACATTTCTAAACTGGATGATTACTGCAGGTGGCCTCCAGTCTTCCCCAGGCCACGCCACGACTCCAAAGAGAGGAGGATTTATCAAATGATGAAAAGCCCTTCTCACCATTAGCCAGAATCTGGATAATTCTAACCTAAAGTCTACTTCAAAAGTGCCATCTTCCAGTAAACCAAGCAACTCTTCCTTTACGCTCACTGACACATGTAAACATGAAAAATTTTATGTCAATATTAATGAATTATGAATGAGAAGGCTGGGTGTAGTGGTGTGTGCCTGCAATCTTGGCTTGTCAGGAAGGAAGGCAGGGGAATCTGAGGCTACCAGCCAGCGTGACTTCCAGAAGCCTCAGTTAACCTCAGGTCCAGTGCTTAAGATCACCTGCTGCTCTTCCAAATGATCTGTGTGGCTCCCAACTCCCTGTAATCCGCCTTCATTTGGCATCCACGGCACCTTCACACTTATGGCAAACACACACACACCTTAATAAAAATATAAAACCAAACTGTTTTTTAAAAGGACCCAGAGGGGACAGGAGCTCCACAAGAAGACCAACAGAGCCAACTAACCAGGGCCCAGGGGGCCCTGTGGAGACTGAGGCACCAACCAAGGACCATGCATTGGCTAGACCTAGGCCCCTACCCAGATGTAGACGGTGGGCAGCTCAGTCCTCATATGGATCTGACGTGGACTTTGTTGCCTGCTTTTTGATCACTCCCCCTGGTGGGGCTGCTTCACCAGGCCATGGGGAAAAGGATGTACTTGGTCCTGATGGGACTTGATGTGCTGGGGTGGGAATGGGGGTCTCTCTCTGAGCAGTAGGGATGGGGATAGCAGACACAGGGAGAGTGGGACCAGGAGGAGAAAAGGAAGGTGACTACAACCAGGTTGTAAAATGAATAAATAAAAATTAAAAAAATATATATATAAAGAAAAAAAGCAAACACAACTAAAATCACATACTTCAACCAACAATATGACTTTTCTTCACACACAGAAGATGTTGCTCTATTTATCTTGATTTTTGTTCCCGGAATGATGGAGGCTGAGGCAGGAGGATTACTAAGCTTAAGGACAGCATGGTTTACATAGTGAGACACTGTCTCAAAATTTTTTTCCTTCATTATTAAAATTGTGACATGTACAAAACACAATAAAAATTATTTTAACCTAATATTTCTAGGTTTTTTCCATGTTCAAGTATGTGTATATGTACTGTGTCTGAATGTCTATGCATGACTTTTTGCATTGTGTGGATTTGCATATGTATGTGAGCATGCGTGTGAAGGCATGTGGAGGTCTGAGATTGATGTCAGAAATAATCCATGACTCTTCCACCATATTCATTGGGGCAAAGTTTTTCAATCAAACCCGGAGCTCATTTGCCAGTTTGCTCCAGGGGTCCTACCTCTCTGCCTCTGGAGGCTGTGATCACAGGCAGGCCACCATGACCACCTCACATTTGCATGCATTTCTGGAGATGTGAACCTCAGTCTCCAACCTCTGGTCCTCAGGCTTCCACTGGAGTACTTCAGCTGTTGAGCCTAGCCCCAGCCTAAGCTTAGCCTGACATTTCTGAGACTAATTCTGGCCTTTATTTACCTACTTTAACCACAACATACAAACACATTGTCAAGAAATGCTAACATTTTCTACTATTCATTCATTTAGCTAATTTATTTATTTATTTTTTTGTTTGGGGGGGTGTTTGCTTGCTTGCTTTTTTCGAGGCAGGGTTTCACTGTGTAGCCCTAGGTGTCCCGAAACTCACACTGTAGACCAGGTTGGCCTTGAACTCAGAAATCTACCTGCTCTGCCTCCCTAGGCATGAGCCACCACTGCTCCTTAATTATTTCTTAAATTTTTTATTGATTCTTTTTGAGTTTAATATCATGTACCCCAATCCCACTCATCTCCCCATCCATATGTATCTGCCCTCTACACTTGCAACCTCCCCCTCAAAGAAAATAAAAAAATAAAGAAAGAAAAAATAAACCAAACAAAGCATAAAAAACATCCCATTGTTAAAGCTGTAGTGTGTCACAGTATGTTTCATAGTATGGCCTTTTGCCCACACTTCTTAGCTTTCAATGAGTCATTGGTTTGGTAGTGCGCGCGCGTGTGTGTGTCTGTCTGTCTGTCTGTCTGTCTGTCTGTCTGTCTATCAATGCTGGAACCTCACCAGGACTTCTCTCACATGTCCTCTTGTTGCCCTGTGTCATTTTAATTCTGCAGCTTTGGATCTGCAGGACTGGCACTTTCACAGGCACCAGCAGTTCATAGACTGGGTAGATATTGGGGTGGATCTAGACCTGGGTGGTAGCTGAGTTGGTCAGCCTGCCAGCTCTCCTTCACCCAAACCACCAGGCAGAGCTCTCTCGCACTGCCCTGACTGGCTCACCCAATGCTGTAGCTATCGAGAGCAGGGTCAGCTCTCCTACTGCCATGTGCTGGGACGGCTCACCAGCACCTTTGCCATCAGGGCCAGCTCTGATACACTGCCCAGGCCAAGGTGCAGGGCTCACTCTCTGAGTGCTGCAGCCAGTGAGCAGCAAAGCCAGCTCTCCCACCTTTATGACTGCTGGCCAGCTCTCCCGATTTCCACAGGAGGTAAGGAACTCCCCCACACCCATGTCACCTCACGGTAGACAGGTGGTGGGGGCAGCGCTCCCATGCTCACGCCTTCAGGGCTCAGTCACCAGCAACCCTGCAACTGCTGAAACCAGGGCCAGCTCTACTGTGCAGCCCCTCTCCTGAGTGCTGCAGCTGGTAGGGGTGGAGCCAGCCTGCACAGCTCTCAGACATCAACATGGCCCCAGGGGGCAGCCCAAACCAGGAATATCCACCTGGCCTTGCTTTGGTGGTAATAGTCACTTGTCTATGTGCGCGCACGCGCACACACACACACATGACCCCACCCCTGCCGCCACCCACTGCTGCAGGGCCACAGACCCAGACATGGCTCTCGGAGGCAGCATGGGCCAGGACCTCACCATGGCCTTAGGTGGCATCCCTGGCTACTCACATCAGGCCCATCCGCACTACCCTCAAGTCTCCAGGTCTGCCCTTCTTCAGTGTGCACACATCCTTGCTTCTCTTTCTCTTCCTATCTCCACCGCTTACTTGCTCGTCTTAGTAGCATCTGGGGCTTCTGGGTGTTTGCGTAGTGTCAGGAGTGCTGTGTCGGTCCAGGCCCCATGGAGCCAGGTGAGGTCATCTGAGCTTGCTCTACCCACCCCATGGATATACTTCGGCCAGCACATTTTCAACACCTCCCATTAATTATTTTTATAAACCCAAAAAAAATGCTCATTTTGCCTCTCGTAGTTCATAAACTTTTAAGAAAGCTCCCTAGATGTAACTGAAAAGCTGCATCTGGTCCTGCCCCTTACCACACACATGTCTGTGAAAGCAGCTTCGCGTGTTCCTGGCTTCTCCACTTGGACACACAAGACCCTAGAATTCACAACATCTCTGTGGATGAAACAGGCCTGGCTTGATCTCCCTCTGTGTTTAAACCATTACACCTGCCTGTCATCTCAGCCACCACATCAGAATAGAACTCTGTGCAAGTTTCCCCAGTACCTCACTTGTTCCAAAGTGTGAGCTGACCACAACAGTTCACAAACTGAGGGGTTTACAGAGCACCAATATTCTTCCCGGCATTCCCTCGAGGAATCTTAACTGAAGCCGTAATTTAGAAGTTTCTAAGCTGTGTATCTATCTGAAGTGGAAAGCTTCCACATAACAATGAGACAAATCACGTTGCCTCTATGTCCTCTGACATATGGACAATATACCTATTAGCATCCATTTCCTTTGTGGTACTGGCCTCTAACAATTTCCATAAGAGAAATCACCTAGGTTTGATGAAAATTTTCTAACAGTAAAAAGCACAGGATACATAACAACTGAACATTTTTTTTTAAGTTGTGTGATATGGTTTCACTATGCCACTCAAGCTGGTCTTGAACTCAGGATCTTCCTGACACAGCCTTTTCTATACAGAAGTGAACCACCACACTCAGCTCAGAAATTAAGTGGTTTCAAAATACAGAACACTCATGGGAGCTGCAGGGACCCCGCTCCTCACCCAGGATGGAGGCTTGAACCAGAGCCTGACCCACAGCCTCTACCACTCTACCAGTGAGCCCGACCTCCCCCTCCCCCACCCCAGCCTGGCTTCTGTAACTGCTCAAAATGGATTTACACGAATAGGTACTGTTTCGCATTCACTTAAATGTTTTCAGTAAGATTCAGGTAATGATTGGGCTTCAAGAGTTAAAACTTGCAATTGTCACAATATACAGACAGACAGCCCTCCGTTCAGTCAGCCATGTATTGAAAATACTCAGAAGGAAATACTGAGCACATACCATGGACAGACATTTTTCACGTTACTGTTCCCTAAACAACACAGCAAAAATTATTTCTAATATTCATGCTGCCTGGATATTGTGAGCACATGTAGAGATGAGCTAAGGAGTACAGAGATTACATGGGATGTACGCAAACCTGTGCATTTACATTTAGAACTAACTGGGACGGCAGGCTTGGGAATCTGTGGGGTCCTGGATGTATCTCCACAGGATGTATTTCCTGTATCTTAGCCAGACAGCAGCTCCCCTTGTTTACACTTTCTTAACACATGCTCAGTTACACACAGCCCAGTGCAGTCTGAAACGACAGAACTGGGAAATTCCTCAAACAATCCCGTGTGACTCACCTCACTGCTCTAAGTAGTGGGAGAAGTAATGACACACGAGGGTTTTCTGAAAAGACCACAGCACACGTCTTCATTCCTAGGTGCTGGTGTGCACTGACTTGCAGGGATAAAGAAGCACTGAAGCCCTCAGTCACAAATGCACAATATTACTTAGTTGTGACTGTCGAAAGGATATCGCTCTAACAACATCTGGAAAGATACGGCCTGCGACCAGGCTGTTAGGTGTTGCTAACAGTAAACAGTAAGCTTAGCAACTCAAGTCAGCTCTTTCTCATTACCTCACATGAATGTACAGACTGATCACTACCCTGACTGGCAGCAGGCTCACTTAATGTCTGCCATAACAGCTTGAGAGTAGTTGGGGTTGGCTGGCCTGGTGCGGCCTAGGCCGATCGTGGGTCAGCAGCCTGAGCTGTTCTCATGACAGAGTTAAGGAAGGACATATTATAAACTCAAGCTCGTGTTAGACTTCTAGTTGAGCTTTGCATGAGGCCAAGGTGATATACTTAAGAAGACAACATCAAAAGACATGGGTTCCTACCTTTTTTGAAAGCTGTAAAAGAATGGCATCGTGCACATACGTGAAGACTGAGCTGCTGAAAGCACCAGTTGCTCAGCTGACTTAGATTTCTGGGACCCACAGAAAGGGGAAAGAAAGGAACCAATGCCACATCTGTGCTGTCAGACACATGTGTGCACAGGTGTGCGTACACAGAGAGAGAGAGAAAAATAAATAAATGCATATGTTTTACTTGGTGACATAACAGGATCATTCTGCCATACTTACCAGGTAGAAAAGGTTATTTCACACAGTCTAATAAAGGACAATGATTGTGAACAAGTACTAAAGAGCCTTTGCATCACCTAAAATGAAAATTAAGTGAAAGTTCACTTTTTTTTTTTTTAAATAGCATCTCAGTAGAAATATTAGAGGCCGAGGCTGGCCTCTAATTTGTGATTCTCCTGCCTCAGCCTTCTACAACACTGTCTGTGGCACAAGACTGTCGTTGTTGTTGAAAATTCTAGTTTGTAAATTCAGAGTTACAATGAATTGAATATATTTACATGTAGCCTGCACAGTGATTTTAACAGGTATCCCTACACTGTACTCAGGGAAAGCTACGAACATAAAAATCGACAGCATGTGGAACTGACTAGCAAAAGCAGCCGGAAAGGGGCTGATGTGAAACTCAATGGTGCAATGAATGCTTGCCTACCACAGGTGATGATTTTGATTCCCAAAACCACCAAAAAGTTTTCAAAAGAAGCAAGGAAAGTTGCAAGTAGCTGCCTCTAGATCAGCTGACCAGAGCATATGAGGAGGTAAGACAGCTGCTCATATGAATGTGTGTCTACACATGCATGTATGTATGAGTGGATGTATGTATAGTACATATTGGTGCATGGTTACTTTTTCAATTAACTGCTATATTAGTTTAACTCAAACGGCTGATGATCTTTTTAAGGTGACACTCAATATGCTATCACTGACTACTATCTGCCCAGAGGCTCTCATTTAATTTAAGTCATTATAGTAGTCTAAGTTAGACATTATTATTTCTATCCTACTATTTGTGTGTGTATGTGTGGGTGTGTGTACAAGCACACAGATGCTTCTATGTTTTGGAGGACCATGGCAATGTGTGTGGAAGTCAGAGATCAACATGAATGATTCAGTTCTCTCCTTGAATTATTGGGTCTTGGGGATCAGGCTTAGGTCATCAGGTTGGAGGCAGGCATTGTTACACACTGAGCCATCAATGTAGACATAGGTAACTGAAATAATTTGTTCAGAGTTTCACAGTCTCTATGTTTACAGCAGGATCAAGATTAGAACCAAGGTAAGGGTGACTGCCATGTAAGCCCAGTAACTGAATTTGATCCCCAGAAACATGTATAGGTAGGAAGAGAGACTGTATGCCATAAAGCTGCCCTCTGACCTCCACACACATGCCAGCGGAATATTCATACACTCTCATCATGCACACTCGTATAATGAAACGTTAAGGCCACCAGCTAGACTCCTACCTTAGAACAGTCAAATACTCAGCAGCTGGACCAGAGCTCAGCTTAACCAGCCATCTACCACTATACTATAACCAACAAATGAAACAGAAATTCATTCTTCCTCCAGCCCAAGCAAACTTGGGTTGCTATTTATCAACATCTCATCTTAAACAGGATAAAGCAACAGTTAGGAAAATGCTTCCAGTGAGAATGACTGATATCAAGCAGGACTAAATTTGTCCTATGAAAAAATATTTAATAGTTAATGTTTTAAGTACTCTATTAGATTTTGGATATTGGATTACAGTAGCAAATATGTTTGGATTTTTTTTTTTTACTTTTATCTGCATTTATTTTATGCTGAATTTATTATTCCCGTGCCATCAGCTTTTGTTTCTTCAGTTTCTTCTGAGATATTTTTTTCTTCTGTGCAACCTCCTCTTCTGGCTTTGGAACAATTTGTTCCTTCTCAGTGAGGATCATCTCAATGTGGCAGGGGGAGCTCATGTATGGGTTAATCCGGCCATGAGCTCTGTAAGTTTGACGGCGCATCTTAGGGGCCTTGTTCACCTGGATATGTTCAATGACTAGAGAATCTACATCTAAACCCTTAAGTTCAGCATTACTCTCTGCATTTTTAAGCATATGCAGCAAAAATTCAGCACTCTTTTTTGGCCACCGACCTTGAGTCCAGCCCCACTGTTTGGCCTGAACGCACCTCCTGACTCCACGGTTATACCGCCGGAATGGCACACACTGCTTCTTTAAAGTGACATCTTTCAGATACTTGGTGGCTTTTCGGATATGCATACCCTTGATGGCCTGGGCAGTTTCCCGGGTGTTCTTAAAGTGAACACGAAGATTTGAACCTCTTGATTTGCATGATTTCGTAGGATTTTCTGGATCAAGAGAGTAGCGAACCATCTTCAAGGATCACCCCTGGCCGCTTTCAGGAAGAGCATGTTTGGATTTTTAAAGTATACTTTTGTGCATGCAATGAAAGATTTACAATTAGAAATTCTTTACTTTTAGGAATTTTCCAGGTTACCACCATCCAGCAGTATTATCTTATCTGACATGTTAAATCTGATACAAAACTTCATATACTTCATACTTCAAAACTTCATAACTGCCTTTAGCAGATGCTGTAGATATTTGTTGCAAAATGTCATTGAAAAGACAGATTAAATATATTAGTTTAGTGCTCATGGTGATTTAAAGATTAGAATACATTAAATAAACTGTGTCAAAAATTATAAATAGACTAAAATGGGTAAAATTATCCTTCAATCGCTAGACAAGTCTTCCTGTTGTTACATTAATGAGCTCTGCACAGAGACGTGTAGAATGAAACCCTTTCATCAAATGCTGCACAGATGCTTTCACTGTTTGTTTTTCTTCAAAGTAAAACTTAATGAAACAGCTAATAAAAGCCAACTCTGCTCCTGATTCCTGAAAGAACAAGCCCTTGAAGTGCACTCACTGTTGATTCTCTTGCACTGGTTTGTGCTACTTTTCAGCATGTAAATTTTCCAGTAATAGAAAACAGTCGAAGCCATAAACCTCGTCTTCCAGTCTTGCAAACTGTCTTTCTTTCATAGTTAAGCAACTGCACAGTGGAGACACGCTTTGCACACATACTGAGAACATGGTCCCAGGTCATCATGCTCACCTCCTACTGGCTTCACAGTGACAGCATGTGTAAATGATCAAAACAAGAATAGGGGCTTTAACTGACCTTTAAAAAAAAAAAAAGAGCCATTTCCAGGGAGGGCATACATGAGGTTCCTGCCTGTAGACCTGATTACTCACCAAAACCTGAAAGTGTGTTAGACTGGTAAGCAGTGTGTACAAAAGGATCAACTGTGACGTGGAGGTCTGTGCATGGCACACGTGTGTGAATCCCAAGGACCCCTTCACTGGCCAGAGCACACTGCTCTAGGCCTCCCAGTTTCTTTCTGGAGAGGGTTCGACTCTGGCAACACGGTGGAGGCAGAAGCAGGCCGGGATGAGAGATTGTGTTTGGGCTGGAGATATGTGCACGGGAGCGGGAACAGAATTAAAGTTAGCGGCTAGAACTTTTATACAGTGTGACAAAGGGATTTCTGTATGTCACAGCTAATAAAAGTTGGGGCTTAGATCTTCTATGTTTTGGACTTTTAATTTCATTTTTTCTAGTAATTCATTTTTAGCATTTTTTTTCTACAAAAGTATGTCTATGACAGATTGGAAATAAAAATCTTGATCTTTCATCACAGATGGTTTGAAAAAGCATTCGGTTGAGGATAAGATTTGCAAATGCTGTTTACCTCCTTTTGCCCCAAAATATAACATTAGGTACCAAGCTTTGGATAAAGACCATCATTTAGAATCCTTCCATAATCACCCTAAGAAAACAGCCTGAGGACACAAATGTTTAAGGAACTAAAGATTAGACAACAGAACCTGAAATTCAGATATATTCTGTTTCCTGTTAAGGACAAGTCCACATATATTCCTGTGACCACAGGACGGAAGCTGATGCTAAAAATCCTCTATGAAAACTGGAAATCAAGGCAGGATCTGGGCAAATGGAGGCAGGCTGGAGTCAAATGAGACTCTAAGTGGGTGGAATTTTCCAGGGAAGAAAGAAAAGAATAGAGAATAGTGTGGTGCTGTGCATTTATTTACTCAGTGCTTCTTTTACGGTGGCATAGGTCAGGCCACCACAGGGCGTCTTGTAGGCCTTGACAACAAACGAGAGGTAGGAATGGGAGCTCATTTACTTCAGTTTCACACAGGAAATCTGAGCGCTCCTAAAAATCACAAGGTGTGCATCTTTGGTATGTGTTTTACTCATTGTAGATACCCAGACAAGCAATCAGAATATAAAGCTGAGATTGATGTGTTTTATAACCTTGGATCATAAAAATGTTCAACAGAGGTTTGGAGTTAGGTCATATAATTCACCTTGTTCCAGACACTGCCTCTATTAAGACTGCTTATGATGCATTTTGTAGCTACTTCTTGGATTTTGCCCAGGACGGTGAGGTTTGAAGTAAGCTGTCCTTGGGGAAAACATTAGAGAAGGAGCAGTCCTGAGCCCTGGTGGAGCTAGGATGAGATCTGACTTTTGAAGCACACACTGGTCACGGGAGGAATGAACAACTGCCGGGGGTGGGAAGGGGGAGTGATTAGATACGGCTTCCTAATTGCAGCATCGGTCACATTTAATTGGGCCATGAGCATTTTACAAGTACTAACGGCCTGGACTAGAGAGATGTCTCAGTGATTAAGAGTACTAGCTGCTCTTCTAAGGACCTCAGCTTGATTCCCAGCATCCACTTGGCAGTTCACAATCGTCTATAATCCAGGCCCAAGGGAGATGATACCGTCCTCTGGGGTGGCAGGCACACACCTGTGTGCAGGCATGCAAACAGGCAGAACATCCACATATATGATTGAAATAATTAACGGAGCAGGAGAGAGTGGTCCAGCAGTGAAGCGCACACAGTGCTCCTGCAGAGGACGCTGGTTCCGTTCCCAGCACCCCCATCAGGTGACTAACAGCCTCTGTCAGGCCAGCCCCAGGGGAGCTCTAATCTCTTCAGACATCACAGAGGTGGGTATGCCATGCACATACGCTTAACTTCAAAACTAAATCTTTTCAAGAAAGATATTGATGGTCAGAAATCATTAACCATGTTTTATGCACTCTTTTAGAAGTTTATAGCTGAGACATTCATGCATCACTTCAAAGACCTCTTGCATCAACTCCCCAAATCCATTTATTATTTGAACCAAAAGCCTGAAGTGACCATTGTATCCATCCTTTGAGTCATCCCAGGATGTCTAGCTACACATTTTGATAAACTTTCACTGGGCATGACTTCCCTTTGTTCCTGCATTGCTCCCTGGCTGGCACGGAGCATTGTGCACAGCACAGGCTGCTCAAAATGCATCCTCCTCCTCTACCTTCATGCTGCTAGTGCTAGGGCAGCACACTCCCAGACCTGTAAAAGTCATAAAATATCTACCCTTTGTGTAGATATTTTATGGCTTACTTTGTGTCTGGCTTATTTCACCTCACATAGCATCTTCAGGGTAAGTACTGCTGTACAAGAACACCCTTCCTTTCTTTAAAAATAGTTTATTTACTATTGTCTATGTGTGTGTGAGTGTAGGAGTACATTCCATAGCACGCGTGTGGAGGTCAGAGGACAACGGTCGGGAGTTGGTTCTTTCCCTCCATCATGTGCTCCGAGAACCTAAGGTTATCAGGTTTGTGTAGCAACTGCTTTTATTCCTAGATCGTATACTATAGCTGACTTAAAAGCTGTTACATAGACTGGATCTGAACTCACAGCTATCCCTCTGCTTCAGCCTGCTGAGTGCTGAAGTGTGTACTACCATGCCCAACTTCATATGCATTTTAGCACATATTTAGCGTATCATTTGGTTCTTCATCTGCTGATGAACACTTGGATTGCTTTCATCTTTATTTTTTAAGCAGACTCTTGATTTGTAGCTCAGCTGTCCTGGAACTACTATACATCTTAGGTTGTCCTTAAACACATGATCTGCTTCAGCCTCCTTCAAACATGCTGTTTGCTGAACACCGTGGAGAGCTGAAACACAATGGTATTTGTCTGTCTAAACATGGAAAAGACACAGTACTTTGTATATGTTGTCTGTTGGTGACGGAAATGGTGTGTAGCACATGATTATATAGACACGACGTTTGATTTACAATAGGGTTACACCCTGGTGAACTCACATCGAACTTCAAACACCCTAAGATGACGGCACACTAAATACACCACGCTAAGCAGCACAGCTCAGCCCCACATGCACCCCGTGTCACCTGTGGCTGAGTGGGGACTGTGGCGCTGCCACTACCAGCAAGAAAGTATCAAACCACAGACCCAGCCTGAGAAGAGACGGAAAATTAAAGTTCACAAGGCATTTCTCTGAATGTATGCAGCTTATTCACCCCTGCAAAGCTGAAAAACGATAAGTGAAACCACTGTAATTTAGGGGCCATCTGTATGTTTCTTCATTTCTACATTTCGTGATCAAGCTTAATTTATAAATTAGGCACAGTGAGAAATTTACAGAGATAACTCATAAAACAGAACTATAGCAGTATAGATTATTTGGCTATAGCATCACTTCTTCATGTATAAACTCATCATTTTTTGTGAGCAGAGGCAATTTTATGTAGTGAGCATTTTGGTTTCTCTAAATTATCCTATGTGAGTATGTTCTTGTTTTAATCCAGGTGTGGGGTGTGGGCTGCTTCACTTTGTCCACAGTAGTTAACTAGACTGTCTCACGCTTTAGGAGGGGTGTGATTTTTGCCAGCAGCAGATAGTTTGATTCTGGGGACGCTAAAGAGGATATAAATGGGAGAGCCATGAGGAGGGCCCTTGCTGGTAGATGCTGCTCCCCCGCTTATGCATTTGCTGTTGTTGGTTGGTTGGTTTGCTGTTGGTGGCTTGGTGGTTTGCTAGATTGTTGCACTTTTTTCTTTTTCCTTTCTTGTTTTTTTTTTCTTTTGTTTTTTTTTTGTTTGTTTGTTTGTTTGTTTTGTTTTTCAAGACAGGGTTTCTCTTTGTACCTTGGCTATCTTGGTCTTGCTTTATAGACCAGGCTGGCCTTGAACTCATAGAGATCCACCTGCCTCTGCCTCCCTGAGTGCTGGGATTATAGGCATACAGCACAGTGCCCAGCTTGGGCTGCTGGACATTCTGATTACAAAGACTGGACTTGCCCCTAGGAACCCGATGGCCCTAATCAGCACGAAGTAGTCTAAATAGGTGTACACCCCCTTTTCCTCTAAGATTCCTTCTTTCCTGCCTACTGTTGGAGTTTGGAAGAGATTAGGGTAGGATAAGGGTTGCAAGGGTGACAGATATAAGAACCCAATAAAGCAGCCCCAAAAGTACTCCTACAATCTTACGCCTTCATGCTGAAATAATGAGGCGGGCGACACAGTGTAGTTACTAGGACAGAAGCCAAGACAGCTACTGATCAATGATAAGGAGCAGCACACGTAACCTGGGTATGCCAGCCCACAACTGCTTTAACCGTGTCACACACCTAAGTGCGGTGGGGGGCGGGGGTTATGAAAATCTGTACACACAAAAATGTTTCTGCATCTGCAATGACAAAAATTAATTTGAAGCCCAGTGAGTCTGCGGCTTTCATGGGGCGCTCCGTGTTGCGCTGGGCGTGTTTGCTGCAGCCATCCTTCTGAACAGGGCGCACTCACGCTGGGCGCCGCACACAGTGCGGGGCCACACCACACTGCCGAGCCCCAACACAGACTCACTGCTATGATGCTTTTACTGCACATGCCAAGCTTTCTGCTCTTCTAGAAAGGGCATAAGTGCTTAACAAAGACTTTCAGTATCTTCCCACCGGTCCCTCAATTAGTGTATTTTGGGATAGTATTAAAAAAACAAAACAAAACACTTCTGTTTGAGTTGCTGACTTGAGTTTTATTTTCAAACACTATGAAATTTTAGAATGCAATTAGGACAGAATTTTCCAATTATTTCTGAATTTCCTAAATACACTCCTACCATCTTTTGTATGATGTATTTATGGAAAGCAGGGTTCTTGGCACTGATAATTATAAAACCAAAATACTAATCAACTATGATGGGATATACCTACAGAAACAGAAATCTTGACTGACATGCTTCCAGCTTGTACACGTTTACTTTAGTTGAGCAAACGCTCAGAGTCTGCTTGCTGTGCTGAGAAACAAAGCTGCAGAGAGGAGGACACAGAAACAAACCCTGTCCCTGCTGCCATGGAGCCCCATGGGAAACAAGCAGGTGAACCATCGCCACAGCCAGTGGAGGTGGCAGAGAGGACGTGCAGGCCATCGCTGAGAAACTGCAATGGTAGCCTCAGAGAAGACTACTCCAGTGTAAGCTCAGGAAATCCTGCAGCAGTTACAGGCAAAAGGCTCATCCACAAATCACAGAATGTGTCCACCAACATGTGAAAACATGCTCAAGTAAACAGAATTTAAGAAGACATGCAAATAACAATGCCACATAGCCTCAGGAGGCAGAACTTCAGTCTCTTCTATAAGACGTGACAGAACAGGTACAACCACCAGCCCAGGACGGGGACCCACCACAGGAAATACTGTGTGAAGCGCTACACTACAGCGTGAAAAACTGCTCAGAGTCCTCTCCTGAGCGCGCTGAGCTCCCTCAGTTGCTCGGTGTCCTCAGGTGATGAGAACAGCAACCTCATAGTCAAGGCACTCAGCCGAGCCATCCTAGTCAGGACATACTACTCGGCAGCACCAGGCTCCCTAAGAAATGAGAACGCTAAGCACGGCCCATCTTAAACTCACATGTGCGGGGAAGCCAAGGGACTCAAGTTCTCCACATATCATGGGTAGCAGGAAAGAGACACGGGAAAAACAAGAAAGGGCAGGGCAGGCTTGGCACCTGCCTGGGATCTGAATGTGTTCTCCAGTCCACAGCAGACCCATGGATAAGGTGAAAGCCTTGCTGGACATAGCAGGGCCTGCCTGTGAGCCCAGCCCGGAGTGTCCCCAAGAAAGGAGAAAGGAATCCTTAGCCTTACACATTTTAAATCACCTGTCCTCACTGGTAAGACGATCCATATTATAAAACAAGACATGCTATGGCATTAAATATTCCTTCATCCAACTACGTATGAGAATTTGTACTTGACTGTGTTCCCAAAATTGAGATTTGGTCACCTACAAACACTGGGCAAACTCTTTACCAACTGGCATTTCCCCAGCTGTTATGTAACAGTTTCCTCCTAGATTAAAGAATTTCATCCTGAGGGAAGCTCCTTACACAAGACCGTAAACTAGCTATAGGAAGTTCCTGAAACTGACCAGATTTACAAGGCCCCTGCTGAGTCTTTCTCAGAGGAAATAAAGCTGAGCAGCAAAGAACACTGTGAGGCCAGACCAGGAACCTAGGAAAGCAGACACCATCTGCCTGAAGAGGGTTAGAACGAGTGAGGTACCTGGAAAGGACACTCTCCAACCTGCTGTGCTCCAGGTTCCCAGCTTTGTGAGCTGTCATTCATACTGGGTGATAGCAATGAAGCTGTCTTTGAGTTATTTGTGCTCATGTAACTAACTCTTCAGTCATACTCTTGTAACTCCAATAAAACCCAATTGGACTTTGAGAGTACCCATACTTTGGTCTGTCAAGGGCTCCCTATCTAGGGTGAGTAGGCATGTATGTTGAGTCTCCCCAGGAAAAATCCTACCACGCAACACTAGCCTTAGGACCACTTACCTAAAAAAAAAAAAAAAAAAAAAAAATACCAAAAACAAAAAAACAAACTATAAAATGCTCAGTGGAGTGTTATAGCTAGTTCATCTGATAATCTTATAACTTAGTAAACTGACTTATTATACATGTGTGTATATTTACATATATATGTATATACACATACATACATAATAAACTGAAGTCTTTCTGCTTTGTTTAACAGACCCTGGGACTGTCATGCTCACTAGAGGACAATCTCCCTACAGAACGTTTGGAAAGCAGACTGTAGCCTGCCTAGTGAGTTGGATCACCACTACAACTAAATGTGAGTTCTTAGTTCTTAAACTGGCATAATTACTACCATTATTTAAACTTACATTTAAAAATCTGCAAGGTATTACAGCTTTCGTTTGGAAATTATCTAATTCACAAGTGATACAACTGGTATTTCTTGAACTGATTACTAAAGACTTATAAAAGCTCATAGCACAACACTCAGTAAATTGTGAATACAAAATCTTGTGCAAATGACTAGGATTCCAAAAGTATCACAAACCATAGCACACACTTCCAAGTACATTTTCCTCCTACTCTCCAAAGATTGTTTGTTTTAACCTAGTCTAGTCTCAAGAGATATAAGTACAATATACTTTATCACTATCAGTACCTTTTGAGCCAGAATATTTCATTAACTAACAGTGAATGATTAAACACATGTATCTATGTTCACAATCCCCAGAAAAGAGGATTCTCAGTAAGAGAAGACCTAAATCTAGAAAACCAGCTAGGATAAGAATTAAGCATTGCGAACTACTACATGCCTTTGCTGGAAATGGTGGTAGTTTAGTGTGCTATGTTCTTGGAAACAAGGCCGAGGCTGCCCTCAAAACTGTGGTCCTCCTGTCTCAGCCTCCAAAGTGTAGGCTGTATCACCCCAGCCAGCCCGTACATGGATTTACCAGTTACTCTTCAAGGCGCCGCTGTCCCTGAAAGCCCCTGGGAAGTCTCAGTCTACGGTCAGCGGCCACGAGCGTTTGCTCCGCGGCTGGGCGCCATGTACACAGTGTAGTGGATGCACTGAGAAAGGTCCCGAAATCCCACATCTTTAAACCCTTGGTCCCAGTTGCACGAGCTATCTGGGGAGACTGTGGAACCTGGCGCTGACAGTCTTCCATGTTGCTGGGGGCAGGCTTTAAGGGTGTACAGCCTAACCCGACTTCCTGCCTTCCTGCTCCTGTGCCCCGCCATGGTATCCCCATTATGAATTCTAGCCCTCTCGAACTGTAAGGTAACATAAACCCTTTCTTCCTTACATTACTTTTGGACATGGTATTTTATCACAGCTACAGAGAAGTAACTCACACTTTCAGGCATTGACATTTTAAGAGGGGAGTTAGTATTTCACTTTTGAAACGAAAAGAATTACTTCCAAAAGGTTAATGTATAAAGAATACGACTTTGAATGGGTTGTGCTCTGCAGTCATGTACCTGTAATCACAACTGTTTAGAAACTGAGGCAGAAGGATCGCTTGAGAGCCCATAGGTTGGGGACCAGCTTGGGCAACACAGCAAAACTCCAATTCAAAAGAAAAAAGAAATGGTTAGGCAAGCTGTGGAATAAGTAAGTTTGTTAATGTGTAATTTGAGGTTTATATTATGTATATATCAGGTATATATATTTTGGCAAATGGAAACAATTTTTTAAAGATTTACCTGATTTTTAATTATGTGTATGTATAGATATCTGTGGGGGTGGGCGTACATGCAGGGAGTCGGGAATGCCCACAGAGTCCGGAAGAGGGTTCAGAGCCCCTGGAGTCACAGACAGCTATGAGTCACCTGACCTCAGTATTACTCGACCCCTGATCCTGTGAAAGAATACCAAGCACTCCTAACCCGAGCCATCTCTCAAATCCCAAGAAAGTATTTTTAATCCTTTTTAATAATGTATTTCATAAGCAAAAGAACTGCAACCTCTTTACAAAAATACCCTATATATTCAAGATGCCAGCATATAACAGATCTACTTCAAATTCTCTTCCCACCTCATTTCCTCATAAAATTCTAGATCAAAATTTATAGAAATAAAAGACCAACCTTGAAGACACCATACAAAATGAAAGAAGCCAGTCATTAAAAGAAAAGCACCGCGTGATGCCTCCATGAGAGGCCTCCACCAAGCAGCCCCAGAGGGGCAGCAGTGAGATGGCGAGGAGGAGCAGCTTCAGGGGCGTGCTTGCACAGTAGTGCAAATGAGCGCAACACTCCTGAGAGAGTTAAACTAGCAACCCTCAAGTTACATGTATTTTACCACAGTTTTTAAAATAAATAAAATTTACAAATTTTCCATTTTTTTCCTTGGGACTCTTTGTTATATGCTTCCATTTATTTTACTATATGACAATAAATAAATCTGCAGAGTTTATTTGGGAAGCCTATCCTTTGAAGGCACGGAGGGAAAAAACAAAGCCAAGTTAATGAAGCTGAGACATATTACATCATTTCATATATACAACAGACGCTTTGAAACACCGTGTTCCTGGCTGTGAACTGATAATTGTGAGAGCCAGGTGATAGGCACATAGAAATTCATTACACGAACAGTCTCTCTAGTGTTGTAGGCTGGAATCTTTCATAATAAGACATTAAAAATAAAGATAGCTGTGCAAATAAATGAGGTACGAGACTCAGCAGGGCAGAGAGTGTGATGGGAGGGACCACGCGGCTCTGCGCTCAGGTCAGACTGACAGTGTGGAGCACTTCACAATCTACTCTAAAATAGGAACTTGGAGAGAGATAACAAAACGGTGAAGGATTTTTTTTAAAAAGCAATGCGTATTACTCAGAAACAAAGACGCCTATGAAAAATGAATTGAAAAGCAGTTTAAATTTATACTCCGTTAAATTTAAATTTTTTACTTACTTATCTTTTGAAGGAGTAAGTCTTTGTTTTTGTCGCTGTTGTATTGAGATATAATCCAAGCTGTTCTGGATCTCACTCTATAGGTCAGGCTAGCCTTGAACTCATAGCAATCTATCTACCTTTAACCTCCCAAATATTGATATAACACCATACCTCGCCATTACTTTCTTTTTCATTATATAAATTAAGAAACAACCTTTGTAATAACTAGTTCCTAAGTTATAATGGAGATAATGAAAATATTTCTGATGTGTTGCTAAGTGTCTTTTGAAATGTAATCAAGGAGGTTTGACTGAGCAGACAGTGATTAATGAAGGGGAAAGCTCCCTAGTTCTTCTTTAGGAATCACACAGCCACAAAGCCAGGCCTGGTGGTACGAGCCTCGAATCCCAGCACTTTGGATGTGGAGACAGAAGTCCAGGAGTTCAAGGCCATCTTCAGTTACAAAGCAAGTTTAAAGCCATATCAGATTACATGAAATTCTGCCTAAATAAATAAATAATAACAGAAAAACCAGCGAATATTAACTATATAAAATCTAACCTCAAGAAAGTTCAAGATTCTGTTTTCAATGTCTGGGTGTCCTGTGTCCACACTATAGTGGGAGAAAGAAATGTTGAAATGTGTGAGAAACTTTATCAACCTTATGTGAAAAACAGATTCATAGAACTATGATATTGACAGTAATAATAATAATAATCCCCAAGTTCAGGCCCTCAGAATCAACATAAAAACCTGGAAGCAGCAGCTCAGGCCATGGGAGGCTCCCGGCTGGCCAGCCAAGCAGCCAGCCGGGCTAGGAGGGCCACAGGCAGTGCACACTAGCCCTGACTCACGGGGCCATGCACATTCCTCTTCAAACGATGCACTTGGCAGCAAGGACTCTCCCATGGAGACAACGCACACACACACAGATGGAGGACTCTCCCATGTGTACATGCACACTCTACCGTGTGTACTATGCACACACACACACACAGAGGGCTCTCCCATGTGTACCATGCACACACACAGTGAGAGGACCCTTCCGTATGACCATGCACACACACACACACACACAGTGAGGACTATCCCATGTGTACATGCACACAAACAAACACGCACAGTGTGAAAACTATCCCATGTGTGCCACACACACATACATATAGTGAGAGGACTCTCCCATGTGTACCAGGCACACACACAGTGAAAGGACTCCCCCGTATGCACCATGCATAGACAGATACACAGTGAGAGAACTCTTCTGTATGAGCATGCACACACACGCACGCACACACCTCCAGACAATGTACCCAAACAATGTTAGCAACCTAGCATCTCCATGTGCACTGAGCTACACACACACCCCACTTAGACCTATGCAAGCAGTTTCTGTTCCCCAGAAAACCCACAAACACGCAGTCTCTAGTCAGTCGTACTTCAGACATACCGGGGAGAGGCCGGGGATAACCTGGCCTAGAATTGGCTGGGTGCACGCTCAGGGCGGAGAGCTGTACCCCTTGGTGAACTCTTAGGGAGAACCTTTTACTTACCATCTCAGGCTTATGCGTAACTGGGCATGTATATGACTAAAATTCAATGCCTTGTGAGCAGGGACACACTCAGGGAGCAAAGGTTCACAATCAAAACAGAGAAGCACACAAACTGTCCCTTAGCAGCCACACGCCTGTGGACCCCACTACAGGGCGCTTGAGGAGCCTCATCGCTTGTCCTGCTAACCCATACCACCATGAGGCTTTACATGAAAGCTTCTGTGTGAGCCTTTAGTACAACTCTCTGCATAGTGGGCTAAGAACCTGGAAACACCCAGCCCAGAACTTCAGCACCACTAATAAAACCAACAAAGCTGATGAGCTCCAAAACTAAAAAGAGACTGGTCTCAAAATTAGGATAAGGAGTGACTGAGAAACACACTGAACATCAACCTCTGGCCTGTTAAGACATACCACACCTGTGAGCGTGCGCACAACACACGCACAAATAAAACACATGTGAACAAACCACATATATAAGAAACACGATTAACAAATGAACACCTCTTGAAGGAAAGTTGGAGTGGGCTTTTTTTTGTTTTTGTTTTTGCCATGTAGAGGCCTTGTGCATGGCAGGCAGATATGATTTCCCCAAGCTATATCTCCAGCCTACTGTGAAATTTTCAAATGCATACAAGAGTTCATGAACGCACAAAAGTAGAGCTGAGATTCTTGGCACCTCTGACCAGAGAATGTTAGAGAATTTCTTATGTGAAATTGGGCTTTATGGACTGCAGTAAGAACACAGTATCCCTGAGTGAAGATGCTTGCCCACATGTTTTATGATTTGCCATAATAAACATCATTAACCATGGCTCACATAACGGCTTCTATCTTTTTTCTTAATACACAAAAGGACCTAACTCTGAAAACCACAAAGGCTAAAGACTGAACATTAAACATTACTGTGAAAATAGCGGTAAACTTATAGTTGAAACTCAACTGGAAAGAGACTTTAATTGAAGTGTGTTAGCTTAATATTACTGCCTCAAAACAACTTATAAAATCAGAGAAAAATGAACCCATAACTGAATCTGAGCGTACACTGTCTAAACTTGGGGCACTCTGCCCCCCCATCCACCCCTCCTTTGTGTACGTGCAACCACGAGCACACTGTCTGTCCATACAGACTTCATTCCTCTGCTGCTCCCACACCCCTTTTTTTGAGGCAGGGTCTCTCACTGTACCTGGAAATTCTCTGACAGTTGGAATCCTTTCATGATAGTTTGCTTTTAGTACTGACAAAAATTTATTTATTCTTCAAAATGGTCTTCTTTCTGTTTCTGGGAATTGAAAGAAGGAAGTGAATTGCAGAGTGGACAGTGAAGGTGCAGGAGAAACAGGAAGCCACACTGTGGCTACCCTGTTAAGCAGCTTCTACATTGTTCTGTGATAATACAGAGTTCCAAAGGCATACAAAGAAAAATAGGAACAAAGCAAAGATTTTCTATACAAGTGTTAACTCTGGTGGAATATGTTAAATAAGTTATGGATCAGGCGAGAAGCTGGGCAGCCCTGGAGCAGTGCAGGAGCAGCGCGGAGCCATCCACAGAGCAGACTGCACACGGAGCAGGGCAGGCTGAGTAAGCAGACAGCTTACACAGACATGGACACCAGAACTCCCATGCTGCCCACCCACAGCCCTCGTAGGATGCCTCACTACACTCAGAATGTTTTAAATCAGTTACTAACATTAAAAAACTCAGAAACTTCTAAATCCGGAGATTTTAGTTTTCTTAAAATATCAGCAGACGTGAACCCAGACAAGCTGGGCAGCACTCCCCCTCAACCTCCTTTTCCATACTGCTGCAAACCTGCACATCACCCCGTCTCCACAGACATCGGCGTTACATTCACTATGTTCAGGCTCTCTGAATTTTCGCTGGTGTTTTGTTTTGATATCGAAAGGCTTACCCACATGGGGAAATGCCCTTAATTAGGTATAGCTCCCTCTCTAAAGGATAGGGATCTTTCCTAACTCAGCAGCCAGAGGGATGGTAAACGTGAAATTAGACTTAGCCATACTGTTTCAGAGAATGACCAGCAACAAACTCAAATCTTAAAAACTGGATTCTTGGGGCTGGAGAGTTGGCTCAGCAGTTAAGAGCACTGACTGCTCATCCAAAGGACTCGGGTTCAATTCCCAGCACCCACATGGCAGCGCACAACTGTCTGTACCTTCAAGATCTGCCAACCCTCACACAGACATACATGCAGGCAAAACACAAGTACACATACAATGAAAATAAATAAGTTAAAAAAATAATGAAGGTTCCTTTAAAAAAAAAAACTGGATTCTTCAGACATGAGTTTACAATTACAATGAAGAAAAACTTCTGGAAGAAGCCAGCCCTCCTGAAGGCTCCCGGAACCCTAGTAGTGCCTCCTGTCACACACTGTGGCATACAAGCCCCACCTCCAACTGACTCTTAGGTCTCTGTGACACTGTGAACAGAGCTAGCAGCTCACAGAAGAGGGGAGATGGGGCAGAGGGGGGTTGGGTACAGCGGAACATGTCGGTGATTCTAGCACCTGGGAGGCAGAGGAGGCAGAAGTTCAACACCAGTCTCAGTTACATGATGAATAGAAAAGAAGCAGGGATGACGTAAGTCCCTGTCTCAAAAACACAACAAAGGAAAAGGAAAAGGGCAAAGGGACACTCCCAAGCATACCAACAGGGCTATGAGCCAAAAGGGACCTAAGTCCCAGATCTTCTTTTTTTTAAGATTTTATTTATTATGTGTACAGTGTTCTGCCTGCATGTACACCTACAGGCCAGAAGAGGGCACTAGATCTCATTTAGATGGTTATGAGCCGCCATGTGGTTGCTGGGAATTGAACTCAGGACCTTTGGAAAAGCAGCTCGTACTCTTGACCTCTGAGCCATCTCTCCAGTCCCCTAAGTCCCAGATCTTAAATTACGTTTTTCATTACTGGGATATTCCTGAAAGTTCCGGTTCTTTGAAAGCACCATAAAACTTAGTATATTTTAGACTTTTAACATGAATTTTAGCTTTCCAAACAACAGAGTGTGAAAATGGTTAGAAATGTGTTTAAAATAATTGTAATTCTGAAATTTCTAAGAATTTTCAGGAATACTGATTTCTTGTCCCTGGTTTTCAAAATGTAGCATGGAGGGTAGCTGAGAACACTGGGAATTTGCTTTTTCTCACTATGTGTTATAATTCTAAAATGTATTGTTGCTTAATAAAAGTACTTTTATAAAAGAGGATGAGTCAAAAACCTGTGCTTGAACTTCAGGCAGAACGGGGGAAGGTGGGAGGCAGGAAGGAGGGAGGGACTTAGACCCATTCAGTATCAGAACTACTAACATTACAGTCAAGCTAAAGACAAAAAGCTGTTGGGATTATTACTTTACATGCTCCTACTCACTCCTGAAACAATAGAGGAATATCACAAAGACGGCTGTAAGAACACAGCGAAGTTACTAGTTGTGAGATTAACATGCCAAAACAGTGATTCCTCAATATCACTCAGGGATAATATGAATGAAAAGTCAAACATAATTGTAAACAAAACTATAAAGTACCCAAGAATGACATTAATAAAAGGTACAAAAAAAGTCAGCCGTCCTGTACAGGCAACCAGCGAGGGACCCTCAGGGTTAAAGGTTTCTGACCATCACGGTGATTCACTCCTAAAACCCCGTTTAAGGGGACCAGGTGGAAGCAGTGCTGTGAATTCAAGGCTGTGAGTGTGGGAGTCAGGCTGCGAGACCAAGCGACACCCTGATACGAGAACACCCACGAGGGCCCAAAAGCCGCCAGTCAGAGCCGGGTTCAGGGAAATGACCCTCAAAGTACCCACGGCTTCCTCCTAGTGACATTGCAGGCCACGTCCAGACCCGCATCTCCCTGCTCAGTTCTAAACCATGGAAGCCAGGTCCAGATGTTCAGGTTTCTCGTGATGCACACGGGAAGCTGAACCAGGATGCAGACGTGAGAGCCCGCTGCTTACATGAAAGGTCAGGTGGGGAAAACCTGTTCTCTTAAAAGACTTCAGGCAACTCTCAAAAAAGCTTTTAGCCTAGAATGTCACCAATTGCATGTATGGAAAATAAAAGAGTATGTAAGACTTTTACATTATTTTGGAATAGAATCAAAAGGAAAAACGTTTAGTAATATCTTCACATTATTAAGAAATTCCCAAATACCACAGCCCTTAACAGCTCAGACGCCGTGAGCGTTGGCCTTTGACATGATTTCTGGGTAACCATTACTCTCTACAGCAGCAGTTCTCAACCTTCCTAATGCTGCAGCCTTTAACACCGTTCCTCATGTTGTGCTGAACCCCAAACATAAAATAATTTTGTTGCTACTTCATACCTGTAATTTCGCTACTGCTGCTAATCGTAATATAAACACCTGATGGGCAGGCTATCTGACAGGCGACCTCGAAAGAGACCAAGACCTGCAGGTTGAGAACTGCTGCTCTAGACAAAAATAGTGTCCTAAGGAAATATGGTGGGACAAGCCTGGAATCCTGGTACCTGGGAGCTACAGGCAGAACAGAGGCTGTTCAATATCGTCTTTGACAACATATAAAATTCTTGTCAACCCCTATCTCAAAACCGAGAGAGAAAGAAAACATTTATAACATAAACAAGTGGTTTGACACACCAGAGAAACATCTGCTTACATAGCAACAATTAATATTGTAAGGGACTTTACCTATAAATTCATGAAGGCCACCTGAGGACTTTTCTAGATAATAGTTCATTAGACAAATAATTATGAGTATATATAGGCAGAATAACAAAATGGACATATCTTAAAGAATGCTTTAAATTTATGCTTTTTGTTACATCAATCCCACTTTTACACACTGCCATCACTTACTGAGGTTTTGTACAACACAATAAATAACCCTCCACTGCCAGGGGACACAGAAGCCCCGCAGTGGGGGTGTGGCGACCATGCCTGCGAACTGTCAGAGGAGACACAGGGGACAGGCTGCTGTGAGTCTAGAGGCAGCCACGCTAGCAAGGCCCCATCTCAGAAGAACAGAAATAAAGGAATGCTTCTTTGCGCCCTCACCTTGGCTGCTCTCCACTCCCAACCGTCACCTATGTGTTGTGAATGTCGGATGAACTCTGCACAGTAATGTTGGAAACTCTTTTCTCCAAAGAACTCATCTTCCATGTTAAATGAGAACTGCAATAAAATAAACAAACAAACAGAAAGACATCAGTACCAGCTCCCTCCTAAGCTGCTCAGGGTTGGGTCATTCATAAGATCTTTCTTTCTCTTTCCATATTCTTACCCTGTCCTCATTTGTTTTTAGATAAAATGAAAACCTAAAAGCCTGTACTTAGAGTATTTGTCTACGGAGTCTTCTTTGTCTAATTTTTAGTTGCTTAAGAGGGATTCCTGTCTAGTTTTCTTTTTGAATTACTGGGCACTGATCCCAGGGCTTCATACATGCACCTAACAAATTAACAGATCATTCAACCAAACACTCTGGGCTGTTTGTTTGTTTGTTTGTTTGTTCTTAAAATGACAAGGGTGATGTTGAATGTAGTATAACCCACACTTTTAGTTTTATCTAATTCTAAGACAATGCTTTCAAATATGCTCCTTGGGACATTTCTGTTTCCTGCCTCAGCTCTCACACTGACTGTTGCAGTGATTCATGGAAGCCAGCTGCCCTTCACACTTTATTAGAAGGGTCAACTCTCCAGCAAATGCTGCTGCAAAGCTTGAAATTGCTTTCCAAGGTATAAAGTTAATTAATTACCACTATATCAAACTCACAAATGGAACATACTAAGAAATACTCATATTTGTTGTAGAAAGCTGTTCAAAATAGAAAATACTGTTTACAGAAAGAATTTCAGCACATAAGAAAAATGCAAGATCATACAGTTAAGGCCCCTCAGTGAAAGAAGTTAGTCGTAACAAATGCTCTTTCTCATTAGCTACGAGCATCAAGATGACTGCTTGTTATAACAGCCACTGTAGTGCCGGTCACTTCACATCCACTTAATCCTCTCACAGGCCACAGGCGTGTTGTTTCCATTCCTTAGATGAAAAATCAGAAGGAATCTGTTCACCAACACCAATAAAAAGGGATTCAGGGTCATGACCAGTCTATTATTCATGCTGATTCCCAAACCACTATGCAGACTATTCAAATTTAGCATAACCTAGAGAAGAATGTGTCTATTCACCCACCAATAAAAACTGAATGCATATTAAATAGCCTTTGTGCATATAAAAGAGTTAAACATGAAAAACGCAGACACTTTGCCTTGTCCATGTTCTAAGGAAGGGAGACCAACAACAGAAATAACTTGAACAGAAACTGCCTCACCCAACCTCACAGCCATCCTGGCTGCGGCAAATTGACTCACTCTGCAGCATGATGACCATAAAGCACTCTGGTCCTGAGAGACGACTGTGTGCTCACAAAGCACACTCTTATGTCATAACTAGGGAATTTAATTAAGCAAACCAATAAAATGCAAGAGACAGCTGTAACTTCTGTGACCGCACATCTTGCAAATGCTTCAATGGCGGCCAGGTAAAGCTATGTCTCCATATGAAAATCAAACTGCTATTGAGCAAAGGAAGGACAGTGGAAATGAAAGCACTGGCATGCTGGGAAAACATACACATCCAGGATTCTGGACTCAATCAGCTGTATAGTGGCTTGAGATATCCCTTAATCAAAACTAAAAACCAGGATGCTGTGTCTTGGTTCAGGTTAAGCAAGAATAAACTAAGAGTAGGGCTGTACCTCTAACTCTGGCACTTAAGAAATGGAAGCAAGACGTTCAAGAGTTCAGGGTCACCCTCTGCATCACAGAGAAGCCAAAGCTAGCCTGGGCTACATCAGACTCTAGCTTTTAAAATAAGGAGAGGGCATGAACAATCAATTTCAATCAAGTACCTTCAAAAATGAATGCTTGAGCCATACATTCAATTTTTTAAAATACATTTCTACATTTTAATTTATTTTTTGTACTACACACCTTTTTTTTTTTTCCTTTTTTATGAAACAGTCTTCCTGTATAGTCCAGGCTAGCTATAAAGTGAAACTCACTGTGTAGACCAGGCTAGCCTGGAGCTCATGGCTCTCCTGCCTGCTTCCCAAGTGCTATGACTATAGGCACACACAGTCACGCCTGGCTCTTAGCAGTGAAACACACTCCAGGTTTTTTGTTTGTTTGCCTGCCTGCCTGTCTGTCTGTCTGCTTTTGAAGATAGGGTTTCACTATGTAACCCTGGCCTGGAGCTCCCGGTACAGCTCTGGCTAGACTCAAACTCGTAGCAGTATGATCCTCCTGCCTCTGCCTTCTAAATCCTAGGGTAACAGGCAAACACACGCCATCCCACCAGTCTGCCCATATTCTTAATACGGCTTTCAGATGCACATGAAACTTCACATGCTAAATTTTATGTATATGCAGCTATCCATAGTCCTCCTGGGAATGACTTCTAATTCCCTACAGGTGTTTCTAAGGTCCTATCAAAACATCAAGAACTTCTGTGCACAAGGCCAGGAGCAAGGCTGAAAGTTGTAAGGTATCTACAGAGGAAGAGGAACCAACAAAGGCCTAGAGAATAAGGAGACAGCCTTCGGAGACCCTAGTAAGGTCAAAGTCAATGAGCCAGGAACAAGGCTTTGCAGGAAGCACAGCATACCCAGGACCTACCAATGTTAAAAGTTAGGAGTGACCCACTGAGAAAAGAATCAAAAACCTCTACAGAACATGACAGTGAGGCAGTCATTGTCACTGCATCAATGACAGATGCAATAATGGACTGCAGCCACACAGAAAAGCAAGCTGTGCTGGACTAAGGAGAAAACTGCCGACTAAGTCTTCAACATGGTGAGTGAGCTTCAAAGCAGTATTTACGACGGCACACAGGCTTAAGGGAGGACATATTTAAACTGAGCACAGGAGGCTGGTAAAAGAGAGCCCATCCACACTACAGAAAGCAACTGGGAAACAAAACACTGAGCTCTCTTGACAGGATGTTCTTACCAGAGCCACCGGATGGTTAGACTCCCTTGCGACTGGAGGAGGCATTTAAGGAAAACTGCAGAACTCAAGGAGTCTTTAGGAGTTTCCGTTTTAAGGAAGAGGAGTCCCAGGATACTCTGATGCAAGCAGATGTGTAATTGTTAGGGAGAGCACCTAAGAAAGTGCCAATGGGAGTCCTGCTGAGAGACAGGAGGCAGCACTAAAGATAACAGTGAAGTGACACCCAGCCAGCCTGGAGAGCCTGGGTTTGAGGAAGAGACTGCAGGTCCACAGGGAGGAGTCTAGCAAGCACTCTGAGCTGAGTCTCAGGAGGGAAGACTCTGGGAGTTAACGACCCTGTGTCAGCACCACATGGACGGCAGAAGAGTCTGTCTCAACACTTAGAAAAGCCTACAGAACCAGAACACTGAAAAGGAACTGTCATAAAGACATACAGTCCTGACATACAGCAAGAGAGAACAAATCGCCACAAACAGAATTTAATTCATGAAGAACATATACTTATGCCATGCCCAGTGGTTTATCTCTTTAATCCCAGCACTCAAGAGACAGAGGCAGGCCTATCACTGTCAGTCTGAGGTCAGCATAGTGTATGTACACAGTGAGTTCTAAGCCAGCGGGGCTACACAGTGTGACCCAGTCTCAAAGAAAAAAAAAATATATATATATATAGGTTTTAAAAACATGGAAAACACATGAAAATAGATTATATACTTAGGAGCTTTAAAATCCCAAGGCAACTCTTAGTAACAAAAGAACAAGTAAAAAAGCTCCATCCCCTAAGCCCTCCAGGTACTTGAGATTTACTGAACTATTAAAAATGCTAGTTGAAACATAAAATTCCATTCAATAGGCATGCTTTATCTAATTAACATCAGTGTGCTACTAGCAAGATGACTGAACATCAAAACACTAATTAATATTGGGTTGTATACTTTTAAAATTATCTAAGGACTGAGCTTTGCTGAAGGATGATATATACTATAATGCAAACACAGCTTGATTACCAAATTGGAAAGTATTCCATATTAAAAAGGTATTAATCTCACTCAAATCCTCACGATGCCATAATGAAATACCACTGAATAACCATTTCTTTGCTCAAGGAAGAATATCTCAACTTATTAAAAAATAAAAACATAATGAAATCAACATTTTTAGTCACACTTTCAAGCCTAGATTCTCGCTCTTCTTCTGCCATGTTCACTGTCTCGTAGAAGCAGAAATCATAGTCTAAGAACTTCCTATAGGAGATGCCTGAAAATGTGGCCAAAATGAAATAATTATAACCGTGGCTCATTGGCCAATAGCAGCAACAATCATCCCATTTGCCTGGGTTAAGCAAAGCAGCTTGGAGAAGCATCAAAAGGAAGGAGGGAGGCAGTTCAGTCTTGGGGACCTGGTGGGCCAGTCTCCCTCCCTGCCTTTGGGGAATGTACACCACCAGCCAAAGCTTAAACCAGAGGCAATGTGTTCTTGGATTGGAGCTGGTATTTTTGGTAACATCTCCAGCAGGAAGAAACAGGAAGCATTTCACTATTCTCCATTCTCTATTCCCTTCAGGGAGACATACTAAGTCGCCGTTCTTCTGTTGTTTTTCACCCTGTAACGTGATGCACTGGACACTGATATAGAGCCAGCAGTGGAGAGCTTTAGGGACAGCGTGGCCTTCTGACTGGCATACAGTCTCGCCATCATCTTCCCCAAACCTTGAATTTATAAGCTGCAAGTGAAACAAAAACATTCCCCAGGTTACAGGCACAAGAGGAAATACCTGCGAAGCCTCTCCTGAACCCAGGAGAGAAGCCTCCTTCCTAAGGCAGTCATGCCCGTCCCCCGGCTCTCCAACCTGCTACTGAGAGGACACGCCCTCCTGGACATCTGCTGGTAGGGACGGAGATGAAGGGCCATTTGCTTACTCAGTCAGCAACAGCAACCGACACAAGTCCCTATCTGTCAGCCACTAACAGCGATGTCAACGGGAGGCCAACCAGAAGCTCCTGCAGAAGAAAAGCTGAGGAGGTTGACAAAGTGACGGAACTCCAGCACCCAAAGAAAGCAAGAAAGACATGTCTTCTAAAATTAACTAATTAACTAATTAATAGAAATAAAATTATAAAGTTGAAAAGAAAAAGCCTTTTTCTATAATGGCTGAAAAACCTGAAACCTAAAAAAAAATTATCTACTCTATGTTACTAACTTAAAAAAAGAAAACAACATATCTAAATCCAAGATATAAAAACAGGAAAAAATGTTTACAATTAAAAAGTAAACTGGGACGCAGGTACGGCAGTAAACACCTCTACTTCATGCAATGGGGAAGCTGAAAATGGAGGAAGATGGGCGGACTAAGGCCAGCCTGAGCTTATACAGATAACATGTACCAGGCCACCCTATGTCGCTAGCCCCAATCTGAGAATCAGAAAAGAAAAAACAGAGAGAGAGAGAGAGAGAGAGAGTGGTCAGGAAGAAAATTCAAATACAAAGAACCAGAAACTTAAATTCTACACTATAGATAAGAAAGAGAAGTTTACAAGTTTGGGTGGGGGAATAAAATTAGTATCTTAGCATATACTCCTGAAATATTTCCCCAAAACACAGAAAAAAAAAAGAAGGTTAAAATGAAAATAATCCCAATTGATTAACAGGCATGACAAAGAACACAAATATAAACTACAGACGACTAACAGTTAGTTGCCTAGTTAGTGACAAGATTTCCTATATCCCAGGATGGCCTTGTGCTGCTGAACCAAGGATGGTCCTCTTTCTCCTTCTATCTCCCAAGAGCTGGGATTACAGAATCGTGCTACCACACCTGGATCTTACCATGTAGGTCAGGCTAGATCAGAACTCAATTGGATCCCGAGTTAACCTCAAAGTCATAATTTTCCTGTGTCAGACCTCCAGTGCTAGAATTAGAGGCATGTACTAACACTTTGGAAAGAACTGATATTTCTGGTTGAAAATAATATGCCAATCTAAATCAAATTCTCTTCTTGCCTGTGCATAATGGGACTCATGTACAAATTCTAGTCAGGGCATATGTCATCAGCCTAAAACTAAGAAGTAATGGAGTATTATTTGGGTAAAAATATCTAACAAAGGCACTAAAAGATGAACATCCTATGTTTAAGAAGCTACAAACTCAGTGCCAATTTGAATACAGATGGCATAATATGAATCTTTAAAATATACTGTCAAATGCCACTGTGTTTGAGGGAAGAAAAAAGTAAATGGCAGAAAACTTTTGTGATGAAAGAGTCCCTTCATAAAAAAAAAAAAATTTTTTTGCAAACTCTGTCCAGAGACTAAGCACCTTCCTATTTCCACAAACATCTTGTTCATTTTTAGCTCATGTATCATATCCTAGAAGTTAATTCTGTGGTTCCTCATGAAAAAAAAAAAAATCAAAATTTCCCTAAGAACATGATGGAAGACTCCAAAACAGGGAGTTTTGAAAACATGAATTTAATTCTTCAAGAACTGAAATTTGAAATTTGAACATGACCAGGTGGAAACAAAGTCATTCCAATAAGGGAGCACAGTTCTTACAAAGACAGTCTAAAAAGAGCACAAGGTAGATATACATACATACATACATACACACATACACATGGAAATGGAGGGATCGAGGGAAGGAGTAGAGATTAAGTCGAGCCCCGGGATAGTGTTTAGGGCTATGGTGTAAGGTATGTGAAACACGCAGAACCACACTAGGTCGTCACAGTTTGTTATTAAAAAGAACAATCGGAGTTTGCTATTGTCTTTCACTGCTGAAGGACCAAGTATATAAACCTCCTACAATGTAGAGCTCTGTACTATCGCAGCAGAGGGCTGGAGAGGCGGCTCAGCAGCTAACAGGACTTGCTGCTCTCACAGAGGACCTGTAACTAGTATCAGGGAATCCCTCCCTCTTCTGGTCTCCATGGTACCCACCCTCAATGGCATTCACAAAAACACACGAATGCACATAAGACATATTTTCTCTAATGTAATGCTGGTAGAGGGTTGGGGTCATCCCCAGGAATAAGAGTACTGGAGTCAATCCCTCTATCAAAAACAACAACAACAACAAAATCTACACAACAACAAAAAGCATACCATCAGGAGAAGCTGGAAGATATAGCAATACACACCTGAGTCATGAGAATCAGGAGTTCAAGATCAACCTCAGCTGCATAGTGAGTCCCAGTTCCAGACAAGCGTGTGCTACATGACACTCTGCCTCAGCCATCATCATCATCATACAGTAGAGCCTCCCACACAATGTGGTAGTTGCAGGTCAACAAGATGAGAAGAACTGTAGCTTCTGTGTTCTCTCTGAAACCTAAGACCATAACTGCCATTTCATCCACTCAATACTCATGTCTAAGTGCTAGGAGATAAATCATGGAACATTGAACCTTCAGAGAGCTAGGGGCACTAAGAGATTCAAGAGCTGGGCAGTTCCAGAATACAAGCAGGCCAGGCCCCACCACAGAGGAGCACACAAAGGCTTTTCCAGACAGAATACAGAACAAGGCAAAGAAAATATCTGAAGGCTTTGAGGGACACAATGAATTGACTTCTTTGGATCATTCCAGTAGAAACTCCTTAGTTAGAGGTCAGCTGCTAGAGAGAGCTGAAGTTTTCTTTTCCTTGAACATGATGGTTGTCACTGAGTTGAGTTTTTGTTTGCTGACATGGGAATCCATAGCGATGGTACCTCCTGAGGCAATGATTTCCCAATTATTTTAACACAGGAAGCTATGGTATGCTTCCATCTTTTCCTTTGACCATCATGAAGCTCAGAAGTTCATCTGTGGCTGCCTCTAGTAACTGTATAGAAATAGGAAAAAAATATGCAGCTCTTCATAGAATGGATTTTGGTGACTCATCCTAATGTTATCTTTCTATTTGAGCTTCATACTTTCATGACCATGACTTATCTTTGTTATTATATCATTTATAGGTTATAAGTCATCTCAACTACTTTTGGGACAGATGGGATTTGAGTTTAAAATTATAAGCAACATAGATAAAATGACTAATATGAAAGAAACCAGATAACAAGATAGGTAGAAAAAAAAAAAAACATAGTGAGCCCTCATATCACCCTGAGAGATTTGAGACTTTAAGAAAAAAAAAAAAGTATAAATCATAGCTTTGCTTTCAACAGTGGGTAATCAACTTTATATAAAAACTTTCAAGCTGAAAAGAACACTAATAAAATACAATAAAATAAATGATAAAGTATACTATAACTGTTTAAGGAATCAATATGGGTTGATGTAATAATTAAAAATAGCATTATTAAGCCTTTCCTACATATCAACCATGGTAACTAAAATCCTCACAGCATCTCTTTGAGGTATATTACTATGATTTTTCTCTATACACGAGGAATTTGAAATAAAGGATAAAAGTAGCTTGTTACAGCTGTTAACGGCAGAAACGACCAAAAGCATCAGAGTACTGTGCCTGTGCTCTAGAGGAAGTAAGATTTCAACTATTCCTGGAATTACAAATTGAAAGAAATCTGTAGCACTGAATAAGTGATGGAGAAGGAGCAATAATGAACCTAGGAACAGGCTGGAATGGCAGAGTAGACAGCTAAAGAGCCTGACTAGACAGTGAATTGAGGACTACAGGAAAATCTGGGGAACAGGGAGCAAGCCGTTTACAAGGAGCCTTCAAACTCAAGAGACTGCACTTAAAACAGTGAGCGACAGCAAACCATCATAGGGTCCGGAGCGCAAAGCATCAGATGAAAGCTCTTCTTGGAAACCTACTACTAACCCGAACTTCAAAGGAAAACTACAGTAGTTACTGTCCCTGGCTACTTGATAGACCAGCGAGCAGTCAGTGTACCACACATAGTCGAGGGGCCTCTGCTTCTACAGAAGGTTCACTTCAGGCGCAGCACACTTTCTGTTACCCTATTCGGTATCAGTGTACCATCACCAAATAATCTCTATAGCTCCTTCTTTTGGATGTGGATTATCCTTGTGATTCAAACATAAGCTGAGGTCCAAGCATTAAAGTGCCATCAAGACACACAGGCATGAGGTGGATGCCTGTCATCTAGAGGCTCTAGAGGCTGAGGAGGGGTTGGGGAAGTCTACACTAGACTGGACTCAGTAAGGCCCTGTGGGGTGGCGCAGTCTGCCGAGTGAACTTGGCCTGCTGCGTTCAGCGCCCAGCGTCGCGGAGACTGGGCACTGTGGAGACAGGAGGATCAGCGTAAGGGCAGCCCTAGCAGCGCGGGGAGCACGAGGCCATAGCGGGGTATTTCTTCACTGTTTGTCTTCGTTCTGTGTCTGCAGTGCTTGTCGGTCGGCCTACTCTTTCTGAGTCCAGTAATTCCTTTCCAAAGGCTTACTTTGAGTCATAATATATATTACCCTATTATGTACAGTACGTCATATGCCCCATTGTGTATAGTTTGATCTGTTACTCTTACTCTTGAACTATTCCACACTCAAGTGAATGGAGCTTAGAACTGTTTCCAGTAGTTTCTTCCATTAAAATATAAATAACAATTTTCTATTTGTTTTTGCTCACTGAGACACAATCTGGCTGTGCGAGGTGCAGAATGGCTACAAACTGGAGGTGGTTCTGCCTCCAGCTACGACAGCCTGGGGCGACAGGGACAGGCTTCTAACTCACTCGTTACTCTTTATTTTTTCGCTGAGGTTTTCACTTTGTGTCATTTTCTCCTGCCAATACCTGACCCTTTGGAAGCAACGAGAAGTAATCACACCTGGAATCCTAAAACAGACTTGAGTACTGTACAGGGTCTTTGTTCTCTCTCCCTAACAATCACAAACGTTCGCTTTGTCACCACAGTGGAGACCACTGTCAGATCATGACTCAAAGTAAGCCTTTGGGAAGGAGCAAGCTAACTGACAGAAGAGCCCAAAAACCTGAGAAAATGAAGACAAACACTGAAGAAAAACGATGGCTCCTATAAGCTGGAATCTGAGCCTCTCTGAGGAGAGGCTGAGGCAAGAGGCTCCAGGTCGCCGTTAGCCCAGGCCTGAGAGTGCCCACTAGGAATCCCAGCTGTTGGGTGACTGAGGCAGGGTGGCCTAGAGCAGCAGGCTAGCATGGGCTACACAGTATCAGACCCTGTCTTAAAAACAAACCCAGTCTTTTCTTCTTCTTCTTCCTCACAGTTGGAAACAATTTGCATCTTGTCAAAAACAGGTAGCTGCAGAAATTAGGGCTCCATTTTGACTGAAAGAACATGTGGTCAGCTGGGCTCCACTACCAAGATTTTCACAATTCTCACTACAAATAAGGACATGTCTGCTATAAGTCAGTCCCCAGCTTTACAGATGGGAGGAGGGGGCGTGCTGGCTGCCAATCTGAAAGCCAACCTTCAGGTGGGCCTGCCAGTCCCTGAACTTCCTTTGTCTCAAGGTCACGTGAGCACGTGCCTGGCACAGGGTCAAAGGTCGCGCGGGCGCCCCGCGCCCGCCTCCCCAGCCTTTTGTTTTGGGCTGGCCGCTCCGCCGCCCTTCCCGGGTCCCGGGCGGCGGAGGAGGCTGCGGGCGGCGGGGGCGGAGCGCGCCGCGGTTGGGAGTACTCACCCCGCTCGCTCGCCCTCCCCGCAGCTGGCGGCGCGCGGCGGCGGGCGGGGCGGAGGGGCGGGGCGGAGGGGCGCGCCGAGCATGCGCGGGCGGCCGCCCGGTGACGTCGCGGCGTCTCCTCCGGCGCGAGGCCGTGTGCACGCGGGTGCAGCCCTGCGGCCGACGCGCTGCGGGCAAGCCCACGCCTGGTGCCGCCACCCACTCACCCGGCCGGGGCGAGTTCGGATTCCAGCGCCGACCGTCACCGTTGGCGGCCCCCAATCAGAAAGCCCCAGTCAGCAAAATGAAACCAAGAGCCATGGTAGGGACAGGAGTCAGAGGTCCACGAAACCGGTGAGACATCCCAGGGAAAGGAGACTGCGCCCTGAAATAGAACAGTCCTTAGAAAAGACAGGAAACAGGAAAATGAAACCACCTTCATTTCCCAAATCTGAAGACCGATGTTTGGTCTTCAGCAAGTGGCATAGGAATATCCTGTTAAGTAGCTAATAAATTCCTGGGACCCTGGGTAATGTTTTTGCAATTTCCTGTGCGTCTACATTGTTTCGAAATAAGTAGATTTTCTTCGTGTGTGTACTTTTGTTGGTTTGTTTAAATGGTCATAACAGATCTGTGGTGACCAGTGGCAGATGGGGAAGGGGTACCTTTAAAAGGGGCTTAGAATTTGGAAGGACTGTAGAACTCTTCAGGTTTTGATTGCTGCTTTTATCGATGATTAAGTCACTATTTTGTCCAAAAAAAAAAAAACAGTTAAATTTTCCCACATGCAAAATAATTTAAAACAATATTTTTAAAATAAACTTCAGCTAACATTTTTGAGCAACAATTAATTGGTAGCCCTTTGCCTTTTTTTTTTTTTTTTTAATTAGGAATGTGTAGCGTAGGCTAGCCTGGAACTATAGATACTCCTCCATTCACCTCTGAGTGTTAGGATTAAAAGCCTGGGACACCTTAATCTGTTTCTATTTGATGTCTTTGTTTGTTTTGAAGTATAAGAAGTTATTTGTAGGGCATGGTGGCCCACGCTTATAATCCCAGCACCCAGTGAAGTAATGGTGGGACAATAGGAGTTCAAGGCCAATCTGGGCTATATAGCAAGTTCTAGAGCAGCCAGGTTTTTATAACCTTTCTAAAATTAAAAAGTTACCAGAAGCTTTCCCAGGCAAAAATACAAATCATTTATTTACCATACTACTATACTCAAAATTTGAGGATATTTACCATGCATTATCCCATGTTAACTCAAGCCTGGCTTCTGTATCAGAGCCACTTTTAAATGCCGGTGATTCACCCACCAAAAACAAAGAAACAGGATGTAAGTCAGGTCAGCTCTTTGCAGTTCCCTTGTACCATTCATAATGAAGAGTGAGTCTACTTTGTGTGTTTGCAAACATCGTGACAAAGCTCCTGAGGGCATGGGTTCTTAATCATAGCATCCCCACATTCAAGTGAGACACCTGATCAGTATTCATTGAATAAAACAATGAAATAATCACAAAATTAGAGGAAGAAAGCTCAAATTTATTGAACACTTACTACTACTATTCCTCATAGGCTTTTGTTTATCCCTTATACTTTGAATGCCTTTTTTTTTTTACCCTTTTCGCCTGTGTGTGTGTGGTTTCTTGAAACAAACTTGTTATGTATGTTTGACTGACTCGTTTCAAAGTCAAGACTGCTCTGAACTCATAGCAAATCCTTCTGCCTCAGCCTTCTAAATACTGATAGTACAGGCATGTGCAACCACATCTGTCTACATGTACATATTTTAAACATGACCTTCTAGAATTTGAAACTTCAGGCTTTTTTGTTTGTTTTGTTTTTAGTCTCTGTTCTGGAGACATAAATGAAAGAAAAATGGGGTTATAGAAGCTGTTGCATTAGAAGTCATTTTCAGGGCTATGGCTGTACCTCATAGGTAAAATACTTGACTGCCCTTTGTGAGGCCCTGAATTCCACCCCAGAAACAGGGGAGTGTGGAAAAGAAGGAAGAGGAGAAGGAAAGAAGAAGAGAACATTACCTTGAAGCCGGAAGGGCTTGGTGTAAGCCTAAATGTGTAACAGAATAAAGCAATTGGCAAGCAAGCCTAGAGAGATGGTTAAAGTTACTGGTTTCTAGTGTGCCAGGTAATCAAGAGAGGAAGAGTGAAAATACAGAATACAGGAAACTTATTAGGGTAGTGAGATTATAATATGATATTCTAATCATGGCTGCATGATCTTACACATCTATAAAAACCCATAAAACTGAACAACACTAAGAGTAAACCCAAATGTCAATTATGGGATTTTGTTAATAATGATATATTGAAACTGGTCCATTGGTTTTGGTGAAATTCTGCATGTGGTATATGGAAAATCTGTGCTAACTGTTCAACTTTCTGTAAGTCTGGTTTTTTTTTCTCCAGAGAAATTAAGTCTTTAATTAGTAAGTTGATTCTGCAAACCAGGTATGGCAGCACATACCTGCTAATCACAACCCTTAGAAAGCAATGGGTGTTGCCACGAGGGTCAGTCCAGGCTAGTCTACACAGCAAGTTCCAGGCTCTTTGCTGTAACCAACAGAATTAGCCACGGAACTGAAGTCTGTGGTTTGGGGCCGCTTACTCTTATTGTTGTTACTGTCTTTTGTTATTGGATTTCTTTTGGACCAGGCTGACTTGGAACTCGCTATGTAGCCAGCCCAGTGTGGCCAAAAATACTTGAGCAAGCCTCCTGCCTCAGTCCCCAAAAGCTGACATTACAGATTGAACCCCTACATGTGGCTCAGGATCACTCGATTTATTTATTATGTATACAATGTTCTGTCTGCACGTATATCTGCACACCAGAAGGAGGCACCAGATCTCATTATCGATGATTGTGAGCCACCTTGTGGTTGCTGGGAATTGAACTCATGACCTCTGGAAGAGCAGCCACTGCTCTTATCCTCTGGAGCCATCTCTCCAATCTCCTCAGAATCTCTTTTTTGAAAGTCTAGTTTGTACTAGGAAAAGCATATCATATATCAGAAAATTACTATTTGAGCAATTTAACAATCAGACTATTTAGTGGATACTATCTATTATTTCAAGGGACAGTTTTTTTGTTTGTTTGTTTTTTCCTTTCAAGCATTGAAGATATTTTAGAACTATGGAGTATCTTTCAGGTTTACCAGAGGAACTCAATGGTTTGAAAGGCTCATTCTACCAATCGTCTGATAGTATCAGAGTGGTTGATTTTTTTTTTCCTCTGGAATTGGTTGGAAGAGTCCTAGTTTCCTTTGGTGAGGGAGGATTTGGGAAATGTCTCACACTGTAGACCAGACTGGCCTCCTGATCTCATTGATTCTCCTCTCCCACAAACTCTTCAAATTGCAGGTTCAATCACCCTGTGCTGTCAGGGACCTGGTCATAATCCCCCTTTGCAAGATAGCCTTCCTGTAGGATTTTCCATTTACCATCCAGGAGAAGAAAATACCATGAGCCCAATGAGACAAGATCAGTGTGTGTGTGTCCTAGGGCATGCTGTTATATGTAGAAGGACCTGATGCTCTTATTCAATAATTATCTATTTCCTTTAATGTTGCATATTATGTCTCCCGATCAGGAATTAATTCCGCTTATAGGGCTGAATTATGTGTTGACACTGATGGCCACAACGAAGTGCGTTAAAAGGTGTTTAGCCTGCAGCCCCAGAAGCCTTTGTATAGATTTAATTTGGAGCAAATCAAGTGTTTCACTTACACAATGCCTCCCTTTGAGCCATCTCTCAAAATATATAGCAATAATAGGACATTTGCCCCATCATGTGCATTATTTCATAGCATCACCAGCCTGGAGTCAAGAAGTTGTAGAGCATAAATTTTTTGTGTAATCTGGGGCAGCTGCCTTTTCTGAATCTTGGGGTGTATAATTCTATAAAATAGAAGTAGTGACTGTTTTAGGATTATTACTGCTGTGATGAAACACCATGACCAAAGCAACTTGTAGAGGAAAGGGCTTATTCGGCTTACACTTCCATGGTCAGGACAGGAAGTCAAACAGTCCAGGAACCTGGAGTCAGGCACTGATGCAGAGGTCACGGAGAGGTGCTGCTTACAGACTTGCTCCCCCTGGCTTGCTCAGCCTGCTTTCTTACAGAGCCAGCACCACCAGCCCAGGGGTGGCATCACCAAAATGAGCTGGGCCCTCCCCCATCAGTCACTGATTAAGAAAATGCCCTACAGGCTTGCCTACAGCCAGATCTTGTGGAGTCATTTTCTCAGTCAAGGTTTCCTCCTCTCAAAAAGACTCTTAGCTGTGTGAAGCTGACATAAAAACTAGCTGGCACAGCAAAAAATGTATTTTCACCGAGTAGTGGAGACCAAAAAGTACTCTCTTCCCTATTCTACTTCCCTTCCTTTTTCTTACCCCCCACTATGGCCTTTTCCCCTCCCCTCCTTTCCCTTCTTCTCCCTTTTTCTTCCCCCCCCTTCCCCTTCGCTTTTTTTTCCCTTCCACAGTGACTCACCTTGTATTGCAGACAGGCCTTGAACTTGAGCACTGGCTGCCTCTAGATAAGAAAACGGTGGTTGACCTTCCTTCTGCCACATTTTGCTATTTGAGTTAAGAAAACACAAAGTATTATCATCTATGTAAGGCTTTTTATTATAACACAAAGAATGCTGTCTATAAGTTTTAAGAGATTACAGTTGATTCTGATTTTACAAGGACACAAATTATTACAATCTTTTTTAATTTTTATTTTGGAAAAGAAGTTTCTCTACTACACTGAAAACCACAATGGGCATGGCAGTAACAGAAGAGCCACCTGCACATAAGTTTAGCCTTATTGAATATGTCTTCAGCATAAAGGTGAGTTTATCTGACTGTAAATTGTGTTGTAATGTTTTATAAAGGGAACAACAATTCAGAAATAGAGGCCAACTTTACAGAAAGAAAACACTGTGATTCAGTCCTGCAGCTAACAGTCAAGATCTATATGGTGGCTCATACCAGTAATCCCCAGCACATGGAGGCTGAGGCTGGAATATTATAAACTTGAGGCTAGGTCATTAATAGAATATCTGACCAACCAAGACTACACAACCAAGACCCTGTCTCAAGACCCCCCCATTAAAAACTTGCATTAAAACCAGCAGGAAATAACCACGATTATCCAACTGATTAATTCCAAACTCTTACCTTCTGCAACCAGTTTGGTTCAGACTTCACCGAATGGAGAAACAGATCCTCTATCTAGTCATAATGACTGCTGACAGAGAAGAAGGAGAGAACCCTAAGAGCTGCCCAGCCCCACTATAACTGCATAGGGTGTGAGAAGGCTGAGAGTGGGGGAAGCTGTCCGCAGCTGAGGAGCGTTCCTCTCTCAATGTAATGCCTGACTGTTCTCTGCTATGAAGCCTTTATGTACACCATTTGGTGTATGATAAAGAGAAGGCAAAGTGCTCTGACAAATAAACTAGTCTCTGATGTTTGCTCAATATACAAAGCTCACACCCAGTTTGTCAGAGCCAGATATTCAGTCCGGTCATTGAGGAAATTCTGTGTTTAACTTGGCTGATTGCTCAGGGTATCTTAGTGCAAATGCTCTACAGGATGATGTAACAGCCAGTGGATAAAATTTAGCATTGAGAGGACCAGCAAAGAATGCTTTCCAAGACATTTATGAATTCCACTTGTCTCAACCGAGCTACTTAGCCTGAGGTTACTAGCAGATGTGATTGATGTGAGGCCTAAAGATGCCACCAATCTGAAGCATCCTCAGATCCAGCCAGGCAGACCAGGAAGTGGTCAGCTGCGGAATGTTAGCAGGCATCTCTGAAACAAGGACATCAGTCAAAATGAGATGAAAAGACTGAATGTGAGCTGTAACCTTGTCACACTGCTATAGCATTACAGTAGAATGTGGGTTATCTCATTTCTTCAGCTTTCAAAAATATAATTATAACAATTTGGACTGGAATATCCAAAAGAAGATATTCAATAGGCAGTTTAGCATTTAGAGCCCAAGAAAGAAGTCAGGCTAAAAATATGTACAGTGGACTGGTGTTATCTCTTATGCTTACTTAATGTACATTAACTATACAATATGCATTTGGCGAGATGTGAAGCCCAATAACATATTTTTCTTGTAACATGGTTCCCACATGCAAGCCAACAACTTCATCTGGCGTTAACTAAAGCAACAACCTTCTGTTCCAATAGCAAAGAAAGACTGGTTGTGCAGGACTTCTTGATTGATGGTATATACATTCAAGATGGTATACGCTGACTTGCAGGGAATGTTAAAGATTTTAAGGGATAATTTTAACTTGTTCTATTTTTGCCAACTCTAAATCCTAACTCCCTCAGAACAAGTTGAGGCTATATTTGAGTGTTATTGATATATAGATGGCCCTAGATATGGTCACAGAAGACATTATTTAAGGGAATATGGTCACAGAAAACATTATTTAAGGGAGAGTACATCTAGTAACACAAAGATCCGAGATAGAATTCTAAGGAACACCAATAAATAAAAAGCAGGCAAGAAGGCCACAGGAGGGGACAAAGAAAATTAAAGAATAAAGTTTCCAAAGAGCAATCAATTATATATAAATGTATATATATTATATATGTATGTATATATGCACAAAAGAATCAAAGAGACAAACACTGAAAGTGAGTGCTCGCTATAAAAATTACAAAACGAAAACAACGGTAACCTTAGCAAAAGCAGTTTGAGTGTTAAGGTGGTGATCTGAGTCCATTTCACGTGAGTAGTTTGTAAGAGCCAAAGCTATATTTTAAGCTTTAATTACTGTTCCTAAGAGATCCATGAAACTGAAATACCTCTAACCTGTAAGGCCTTTGCCCAAGGACAGGTACTTCCTGAAATGCTTCTGGCTATTGTTTACAGCAAATAGCAAACCACAGGTTTTCACTGCCCGAAACAACTTTGTCAGACTCAGCTGTACCAGATAGGCTTGATCCCGGGGAAGTACGTGAGCAGGAAATACGTCGGGGTGTATGCTTGTCCCTGGTTGGCTGTAGGAGGGAAGTACACAGGCAGGAGGTACCTCAGGATATATGCTTGCCCCAGATTGGACGTGATGGGAAACATGGTGGCTTTATGGGTTTGCCTTTAAAAGCCTCCGCGAAATGTGACTCAAGGCCGTTTTCTGAGTACCTGGGAACGGACCAGGCCAGAGTACGTCATGCTGGCTAGTATTTAATTAAAGCTTGCTTCAAATTTGGCTCAAAACTGCGGTACTGGTCCCATTCTTATCCGGTGAAATTAACAGTTAAATGGATAGGTCTTTTCAAAATTAGGGAAGTTGGGGTGTCTAGTGCTTGCACAGCGTGCAGGAAGCCTTAGGCCCAATCCCAGCACTACAAGAAGTGGTATGGCGCTTTCCTAAACCCTAGCAGCCTTGAGTTCCACAGTCCATGCAGGGCTACCCAAGACCCTGCTCATTCATTCCCTCACAAACCACGAGCAGTGGGGAAGCACTACAGTGCCGACAAGCTAGCCTGCGAGGAAAGGAAGGGGATAAAAACGCGAATGGGACAAAGTGAGAGCCAAAGGGGCGTTTTGACATTTCACATTTTAAGTGGATCCATTTTGACTGGATCCAGTTTATAGGCCAAGCACAACAACCAAACGGGAAAGAATTTGGATGGCACCACCCTGAAGGGGCAGAAGTTGCAAATATTAATTCCCATAAAATTCACAGAGGGCCAAGAGGAAAGACCTCCGTGAAAGTGAAACCAGATATTTTGTACTGGGGACGGAAGGAATGCTTGAGCAAAGTCTCTTTCTGATAGCTTTTACTTTATAAAAAAAAAAAAAAGAAAGAAAGAAAGAAAAAAGAAAAGAGGGAGGAAAGGAAGGGAGGGAGGGAGGGAGGGAGGAAGGAAGGAAGGAAGACATCAGCAGCCATTTTCTAAAAGTAAAGGCAGAGCCTTAAAATTCTGTGAAAATGTAAGTGCTCCCACAGAACTTGCTAAGGCTGTTTCCCCATATTTATAAAAGTACTAATTCCTGTGATTTATGTGATTTTTTTCACTAATACAACTCATTGTGGGGTTGAGTAAAAGAGTGTAAAGAGCAGGCGAATGGATAATTCCAGAACTGTAGCTACAGGAGTGTAGAGAAGCATCAAAAAGGTGGGGTGTGTAGAGGTTGTTGTAGGAGAGGAACGGAAGAGAGACTCATGGGTCTCAACTGGATGGGAAAGATGTGCCTAAAAGAGAGTCGGCACTTAAGAAAGAGAGGAGTCAGGGACAGGGGGTGACCACTGTAACAGTCTGTGAAGGCCAGGAGAAGTAGGAAGGAGGCTCAGAGGAGACTCAGAGAAGACAGACACAGGAAGGCTCAGACAGATGCCTCCATAACACCAAGCTCTCTCTGCCAGGAACTGCCAAGACGGTTAAGGCTACTTCTAGCTATTTGACAAGTCATTATCAGGTGACCACTGAAGTAGCATCCAGTCCATTTACAAAGACAGAGCCGCAGAAACTAAGACAAGATTTTGCACAAAGAGGAGATAAGGATGCATCCTATGTGGCCCGCTTATGGGAAAGGGAGCTGATACATAATGCTAATCTTAGGAGAAATGAAGACGTCAATGGGATTCTAGAAACTCCACATGTTTGAAGGTCTGGAATGAATTTTAGATGTAGCCAGAGAGGAAGCCCACCCTTTGCTACAGCCATTTTCTAAAATCCTTCACTGGGTTGGGTAAAAGCTATGTGGAGGCATGCTTTCTCCACATTTGATCTAACTCAATTTGAGGCAGGACAACAGAAAATTATGAAAGAAACAATTGAACTGGCCAGGAAGTTGCATATACTTTACTTAATTTACCAAACAGCCTAACACCACTACTCTCTGGCATGAGAAAAATTCTAATTAAGGATGTGCCTCCACATTTGAGAATTGCATTAACATTAACCTAGCCAATTGCCAAACTATTGGAGAAGATATTAATATTAATTTCTTCATGCAGACTAGGGAACTGGAGATAGAGAGATAATATCCCTCTGGTCTAATGTACAGAATTGAAACAAACCAGGACCGTGAAAAACCCACCTAAAAGGTAGCCATTGTCGGCAGAGGCAGGGCGAGACCCCCAGACCCAACCCTTCATTCTTTCAGAAAATCAGGGATATAAGACCATTCAGAAGACAAGATCAGATACCAATAAGACAACCCCTAGGAGGAGGGTTCAGAAACAGATTCCTAGGCAGACCAATGAATGCATGGAATTAACAAGCCCAGAATCAAGGAAGGACCCCAGATCCTTCATACAGATCCCAGCAAAGGTCAGAGGAATGGTCTAACAGATACACTGGCTCATAAGTACAGGAAGTGAAGTAACAATTTCCAACATCTACCCACCCCTAACAAACCCAAAACGTTATGCAGGAAAGCCATTTAAAGTAGGAATAAAAAATAAATAAAATTATTAGTCTATAATTTATCTCTAAATATTCTCACAATATTTACACCAGCACCGGATTATAAGCTGGGGATGGATGTCAGACCCAAATTATTTTCCCAATGGCATTACAGTTAAAACTTAAACCCTTGGGCTATCACATTACCATAGTACAAATTCTTATAGAACGCCGCAAAATTAAGGAATCATTTATCAAGAGAGGTGATGAAACCATCACTGACACCGCAAGTAAATTATTGAAGGAAGATAGTATTGGGCCACATAGTCCTTCAACCTCAATAGTCCTGTTTAGCCAGTAAAGAAGCCAAATAGTCAATGTAGATTCACAGTAGACTACAGGAATATTATTAAGCTTTCTCCACAAATGGCAGGAAATTTACCTGATTTGGAAGATATATTCTTAAAATTTAGGAATTACAACTCAAAACCCTATGGCACCATAGTCCTATCAAACATGTTCTTTAGCATAACACTCAATGTGGACTCTAGAGACAGTACTACCTTTACCCAGAATAATAAACAGTACAGATTCAAAAGAATGTCTCAAGCCATAGACTAGCCTGATCACTGCCCGTGTTACACTAGTAGGGTCCCTGGAAAAGCTACCTAAACCAGATTGCCTACCTTTAAGGTATGTAGATGATATTTTGATTGCAGGATACAATAGGACACTGTTCAAAACTACATGGAAACAGTAATTGATATCCCGGTACATGATGGCTGGACCATTAGTGAAGACAAGGTGAAAAGGCCAGATGCCTCATCAAGATTTCTAGGTGTGTTATGGATATCTACACATGGTCCTAGATGGCGTGTTGCACAAGACTGTAAGTATCCCCCCACCAAGGGATAAAACTCAGATGCAACACCTAATTGGTATGTTTGCATACTGGAGGAAACACATACCACAATTCCAGATTATTATGAAACCCCTCTATAGGGTTACTAGCGAGGCAGCTCATCTCCAGTGGGGGCAGGAGCAAAGAGAAGCTTTGGAGACAACCTGTAAGCTCATATCTGAGCATGTAAACTGGCCAATATTGAACCAAATGACACAATAGTTATGGATATCATATTTCTTGGTAAATATGGAAACTGGGAACTCTCCAGAAAGTGAAAGGCAGTCCACCCACATTTGCCTGTTGGCTTCTATTGCCAGTGTTCCCCATACACTGAGAATAAATTCTCTCTTTGAGAAATGAATCTGGACGTTTTATGAAGATCCTTAAACTCAGTCGTTGCCCACCAACGCTATAGTCATAAGGGTGTCCATTCCAATGATGGATTGGATCTGTTCAAAAGTAGAGTTTTTCACAGGCTTAGCTATGGAAGGGAAGGTATTACAGTGTAAATGATCCCTATATGAATTTCTTCATGACCAAAATATGATAACAGAGAAGTCTGTGTCTTCCTGCACTGAGAAAATAACTCATTTGCCTGTAATCCCCATCCCTAAATCGGTCACCCCTCCCCTAAAGAAGGCCCCTATTGAACTATGTGACCAATGGAATGGTCAGAGCATTGTCTAACACGTGGTTTACTGATCACCCACTGGGAACTAAATGGAAAGTGACAGCCTATAGACAGGGCTGGGGGGTTGAAGTTGAGAGGTAGAATGGCTATTACTAAGAGGAACACCAAATCAGCACAACATGCTGAAGTAATAGCAGCACGATTCTAGGCTATAAGACAAACAGCTAAGGAAGGCAAAAGAAAAATCTAGATTTTTTTCCAATTCATGGTACATGTCCTATGGTCTAGCTATACGCTCCTCAGAGTGGAGAACCACTAACTGCACTCAACGTGGTGTCTCTCCAGACGCACAGCATTGCTCTTGCTCTCTGCTTATACACTGTCCAGTGGGTGTCATAGGGTTCTAGGACTGTGTCTGGTTATCTTGACTGAGTGAAGCCACTGGGTTCTGCTTATCAGCCACAGCCTTTGGGTATAGTGAGGCTCCTGACTAAGCTATTTTTACATGTCCAATGACATTTTTTTACTATGTCTATTACAGGTAGGCATAAAGCCCATGAGAACAATCCAAGTGAATTGCTGATACAGAGTAGAAATGAAGGCCACGAGAGTGCATAGGCACAGAACTGAGACTAAAATAGTTGATGTGAAATTCAGGAAAGCCTTAAAATTTCTTCCAGAGGCAGGGTGCATGTGGAGAGTCACTGGGAGGCGATGAGGAGGAAGATAAGGAGTGGTGCAGATGGGTTGGGAATGACCTGGTAAATGAAAACATTGCTTTGTAAGCACATAAAATGATGGTGTTTGGGTATGGGAACTGCAAGAAAGAGGGATGCCTGTAGGCTGTGAGGAAGGTGAAGTGAAAATCTCAGGGGGCTGTGTTTCAAGTAGGTGTGTCATGTAGTCCTAGCTCCCTTTAGAAAATGGGAAGTGTCAAGCTGATTAATACCCGTCCATTCTTCCCACAAACTAATCAAGAATCTAGCATTTGTCAGGAAAACTGTGCTAAGTAATAGAAATACAGCGACAGAAAGACAGACGGGCATTAGCAGTTTGTCTTTTATGGAGCTAAGAGCCCATAGTAAGACCCCAAACAAACACCCATAAAAGATAAAATAGGGTTAGTGATCAGGCTCAGTGAGCAAAAGCATTTGCTGCCAAGCATGATGCCCTGAGTTCAATCCCTTGGTCCCACTTGGTGGAAGAGCAGTTCCTCTGAGTACCATATGCATGTCCTGACACACACACACACACACACACACACACACACACACACACATTAAATAAATAAATCTAATTTTAAAAATAAAATAATTAATAGCCCCACCCCTCTATTCTCCATATTGGGGGTAAACCCAGGGTCACATACATACAAAGCCATGCTTGATCACTTAGCTCCACTTCACCACCCTTTTTATTTTTTATTTTGAGACTGGGCCTGGTTGCCTCTGCACAGCTGGCCTCAAACTTTTTATTCTCATGTCTTAGCCTCTAGAGGTATTACCATCATGCCAATCTGGAAAAAAAGAGAAGGAAGGAAGGAAGGAAGGAAGGAAGGAAGGAAGGAAGGAAGGAAGGAAGGAAGGGAGGGAGGGAGGGAGGCAGGGAAAGGAAGGAAGGAAGGAAGGAAGGGAGGGAGGGAGGGAGGGAGGAAGGAAGAAAGGGAGGGAGGGTAGGAGGGAGGGAAAGGAAGGAAGGAAGGAAGGAAGGAAAGAAAGAAAGAAAGAAAGGAAAGAAAGAAAGAAAGAAAGAAAGAAAGAAAGAAAGAAAGAAAGAAAGAAAGAAAGAAAGAAAGAAAGATTGAACCTAAGTATGTTTCTAGCATCTGTAGACCTGGTTGTTGGAGGAATATTAAAGGCTAAGTCAACCAGCCAAAGGAAATATAGATATGCACACAATCTAGCGGCATTGACACTGATAATGTGGGTAAGCTTTCCTGTGCCTCTAAAAAAGTCAGGATAGAGCTGTTTTCTAAGAGTAAACGCCAGTTTATTGTATCCTTAGAAGTTATTTACATTATAGGAAGGCGAAGCATTCATTGATATGGAAATCAGTTAAGAATGCTTTAATGGCTAAACAGCTACAGAGCTGTGGAATACTATTCTACAACATAATACCTAAGAACCACATGAAAGGTAAATGTAAATGAATGTTATGTGTATGCAAGATGGAACATTTCCTAGATACATTCAGAGCATTTATATACTGCTATTCCTTGCTGTGTGTGTGCTCCAGTGTGAGCCCCAGTGTGTGTGGAGGTCAGAGGACAAACTGAGACATCAGTCCTTGCTTTCTACCTTGTTTTGCCCTGGCTGGCCAGTGACCTTCCAGTGAATTCTTCTGCCTCCACTCCCCCTGAGAATGCTGGCTTACAGCATTGTCACGTCAGGTTTTACTATGCCAGTGCTGGAGATTTGAACTCCAGCCTTGGTGCTTGCATAGTACATACCCTACCCACGAAACCATGTCCTCAGTCCCTGGACGGCCATCCTAGAGATCAAATGATACGGACAGCGAAGAGAGGGACAGATGAATTATGGGAAGATAATAATGTACAATCTCACATAATTACAAGGGAGGTCTTTATTCCTTTGACATTTTGAAAGTTTCATCCAATAAGAATATTTTCAATCACAATCAATTAACCACAGAAAGAAAATGTGAACGGTTAAATGTACTTGACCGTCTTCTTTACATTGCCCTATCAGCGAAAACAATACATCAATACGGTTCTATGGAAAAGCCAATTATAGGCTGGTAGGCTGGTTCAGTGGCTGATGGGGCTTGCTGCCAAGACTGATCACCCATGGAGCATGGGGCAGCTCTCCCCCAAACAAATACAGAAATGTAATTTTAAAAGTAAGTTGGGCATGGTGGCATATGCCTTTATTTCAGCACTCAGAAAACAAGGCAAGTGGATCTCCATGAGTTCAAGACCAGCCTGGTCTACCTAGAGAGTCCAGGCCAGCCAGGGCTATATAGTGAGACACTGTTTCACACCAACAAAATAATAATAACAACAACAAAAATGTATAAAGATTATATCTGGAAGCTAAACTTTAACTAATAATGTTATCAGAGACAAATCTTTTCATAAGTAAATATATTAAATGATGAGCCTTTCAGCGCTACCTGAGGACGAGTCCATACGGCATTGTTCTTGATTTCCATCATAACTTAAAGAGGAAACGCACACAATGTCCGGAGCCCTTAATGTCCTGCACATGAAGAAGGAGGATGTCCTGGAGTCCTTACCACAGGAACCCACTTAGGTGGCACCAACCTTGACTTTCAGATGGAGCAATACATCTCCAAAAGGAAGTGTGATGGTCTCTACATCATAATCTGACGAGGACCTGGGAGCAGCTGGGGCTGTTGTTGCCACTGAAAACCCTGCTGCTGTCAGCGTCATCTCCTCCAGGAACACTGGCCAGAGAGCTGTGCTGAAGCTGGCTGCTGCCCCTGGAGCCACTCCAATTGCTGGCTGCTTCACACCTGGGACCTTCGCTACCCAGATCCAAGCAGCCTTGAAGGAGCCACAGCTTCTGGTGGTGCCTAATCCCAGGGCTGACCACCAGCCCCTCACAGAGGCCTCTTATGTCAACCTGCCCACCATCGCTCTGTGTAACAGATTCCCCTCTGTGCTATGCGGACATTGTTGCCAGTCTGTGCAACAACAAGGGAGCTCACTCCGTGGGTCCGATGTGGAGGATGCTGGCCCGGGAAATACTGCGCATGCGTGGCACTATCTCCCGTGAGCACCCGTGGGAGGTTATGCCTGATCTTCACTTGTACAGAGACCCGGAGGAGATTGAGAAGGAGGAGCAGGCTGCTGCTGAGAAGGAAAGAAGGAATTCCAAGGCGAATGGACTGTGCCAGCTCCTGAGCTCACTGCTGCTCAGCCCGAGGTGGCAGGCTGGTCTGAGGGTGTGCTGGTGTCCTCTGTATACCCATCCAGCAGTTCCCTACTGAAGACTGGAGTGCCTGGCCAGCCACTGAGGGCTGGTCAGTAGCTCCCACAGCACAGAACACTGAGTGGGTTGGAGCCACCACTGAGTGGTCCTGAGCTCCTCTGCAGACACCTGAGCAAAGGGGAAAAAGGTGGAAGGAAAATAAAGTTCCTAAAAGCTGGGAAAAAAATAATGCATAAAATCAGGGGAAAACAACTTTTGTTGTTTTGCTTCTTTGAGATAGGGTCTCACGTTGTTGGGGCTGATCTAACTTGCTGTGTGGCTCAGGTTGCCATCAGCTACTGGTCTTCCTGCCTCGACCTCCCAAGTGCTGGGATGACGGTAGAGCGTCACGTCTAGCAAAACTTTTAAACAAGTAATTCTAACATGTTATAGAAGAGGAAGGAAAATAATAATGAAGAAAAAAAAGGAAGATGAAGAACGCACAGAAATAGAAACCGTGTGTGATGCACCATGTTCTAGGGCACAGGCATGTTCAAGCCTCAAATCCTGGGCCAACAGTCTCTGTTAGCCTTCTTAGCACAGCCTGGCCTGAGGCTTGAGCCTAAGCCGCTGTGGGCCTGTGAAGCCTGCGGGAGGCTTGCCACCTGAGTATTACTTGTGGATAAGGCTCAGTGAACAAACACCAGGCTAAACAGGAGGCCGACCTTCTCTGAGGAGGGATTTGGCTGAGGATATGGGGATTTCAGTACTGTGTTTGCTTCCCCAAGAAGCATGTGATCCTGCCCAAGTGCCCACCAACCCTCCACCCCCACCCCAACCACAGGCTTTCTGATGCTTTGCAACGTTTTATTGTTATTATTTCTTCTAATATATTATATTATATTATATTATATTATATTATATTATATTATATATTAGAAAGTTTTGGTCAAAGTTGCATAAAATAGATTTTTTTGCCTTACATGAAAAAAATTAGGAATTTGTTGTTTCCATAAAAAAATACTTTTGTGCAAAATATAAAACATGATTGGCATGGAGTCATTCATTCAACAACTTCCACCCTAAGTAACTACTAAATGCAAAGCATTTTGAACCAAGCAACACAAACACATACCATTCTTGATCACAAGAAATAGATTTCACACTAAAGGAATATATTGGCTGGTTATCAACTAGCTCACAGAATCAACAAGATAACTGAAGAATAGGGCTACAAAAAGGAGAGGCAGGGAGGAGGGAGGGGCTTATGGAAGGGATACAAAGTGAATAAAGTGTAATTAGTAAAATTAAATTAAATTAAAAAAAAAAAGGAGAGGTGCCCAGGGCAACCTAAGAGTAAGAACCACAAGAAGGTCACCCCGTGCTTGGTGAGGGTGCTGCTGCCGACCCTGGCATACATGCATGCACTGCGCTCTCGCCACAAGCTCCTAGGAAGATAGGTAATCATCTTTCCCCTTTTGCATGGTTAAATTAAGATGCAAGGCCAAAACCTGACCGGCTGAGCCTAGATGCCATGCTCTGTTACACCCAGTTCACCAGCCCCCAAAAGATCTACAGGAATCGACTCCGTTGCAAAACACATGAGGGTCTTTTTATTTCAAGCTCGAGCCCAGGTGGCTGCCCTTTACAAAGACATTTGGGCAAGCGACCCCCTGCTCTGGGAGATCAAGGTTTTTAAAGGAACAAAAACGCCAGTGGGGTAGTACAAACCTTGGCATTACAGGATTGGGTAAGAGGAACAAAACACAAGCGGGGTGGTCTCTAGGGAAGCTGACCTTTAAAGTGATTGGTCTATTTTTAGGTGCCAAGACTGCTAACGGTCAGGCCTTGCTACCTGGAAGACATCTGACCTCTAGTTCTTAGGGTTCATGTGACTCCAGTCATACCCTGAGGTTTATCTGGGTGAGGACTGCTGCTGGCCCATTATCTGAAAGGAATGTGGGACTCTGCCCTAGCCTCTGCTCTGAAAGGAATGTGGTCCTGTGATTCTGCCCCAGCCCCAGTAATTAACTCTAACCTTTCAGCTCATGCCACAGTTTTTGAGGTTTTGGGAAAGAGACCAACATGGCATCCACAAAAGCATTCAGTACCCTAAGACACACCAAGATCGAGACAATGAAAAATTTGCCCTCAAAGTAAGAAAACATGCAGAGGCTTAGTGGATGAAGACATTTGTAATGACTACTTCAAGCCATAGTTTGGCCATTCCACTTTCTGAGAGATGCCGTGGTCATCACTGTTACACACTGTTGACATAACAACTGTTTTACTTGAGATGGGTCATCCAGAGTTTCTTTGAACTAGACATCCTTCTGCCTCAGTACCCAAATGTTGGCATTACTGACCTGTGCTACCTCGTTAACCATTCCTCAATTCCTAAGGATTGAGAGTTGAGAGAGCAGAAGCCAGCGTTGTATGAAAGTTTGTTAGACGGTGTACTGGTTTGAATAAGAATGGCTTCTATACGCTTATAGATTTGAATAATTAGGGAATGGTGCTATTTGAAAGGATTAGGAAATGTGGCTTTGTTGGAGGAAGTATGTCATGGGGCGGGGGTTGGCCTTGAGTGATCCAAGCCAGGCCCAGTGTTTCTCTCTTCCTGTTACCTGTGGATACAAATGTAAAAGTCTCAGAGCCTTTTCCAGCACCATGTCTGCCTGGGTGTCATCATAATTCCCAACAGGTTGATAATGGACTAATCCTCTGAAATTTTAAGCAAACCCCAATTAAATGTCCTTATATTTTTGGTTGTGAGCCTAGCCTTTAATGGCTGAAGTATCTCTCCAGTCCAAATGCTCTTCTTTATAAGAATTGACATGGTCATGGTGTCTCTTCACGGCAATAGAACATTGACTAAGACAGAAACTGGCACCAGGGAGCAGGATACTGCTGTGACAGGTCTGACCATGTTGCTTGATGACAGAATGTGGATTTTGAATGAGGAACACAGTTGAATGATGTAAGAAGTGCTTAATGGGTCATGTTATTAGTAGGGGCATGGAAGACAGTGATGCTGAAAGCAATACAGATTACAATGGCCCTGCTTAAGAGGTTTCAGAAGAATATTAGTCAAGTGGCCTACAGACTGTTCCTGTGGGATTTTGGTGAACCATGTAGCTGCTTTCTATCCTTTCCCCTCTCCAAGCACCATACCCCCCCCCCCAAAAAAAAAAACCTGCCTGAGGCTAAATTGGAGAGTTTTGGATAATGGTGTTGGCAGAGGAAACTTCAAGACAACCTAGTATTGACTGTGTGGTTATCACTTTCTTAATGGTCACTTTTATAAAGATCTATAATGAAAGGGAACAAGTTGAGCAAAGAAAAGTAGAAAATGTACAGTTTGAGGACAAAAAGAAGAGCAGGAAGAATAATGACGACCAGACCAGGGCTCAAGGAGATAAAAGAAAAGCCTGAGCTAAATGAAATAAAGGGAGTGGTAACCTCAGGGCAAGACCCCACCCAGCTAATCTTCCAACTTTTGAATAGGAATTTTAAAAAGCTTAACAAGTGAAGGAAACCATCAAAACCAGAAAATTGATACAGATGTGATACAAGGGGCCATGTTCCAGCCCCAGAAAGCAGCAGAACTTGGCAGCTTCAGCCATGTGAGTCTGGCCTTAGAGTCGAGGATTCAAGAAAGGGGTTATAGAATCTCCCTCCAAGACTAAGGAAAGCCATTGAGGCCAAGTGTGTGGCAGGGGTGTCCCTCCATGGAGGCCCAGAGAGGCCATTTGTGTGAAGGTGTGAAAATGAAACTGGATTTCATTGGAGACCCCAAGATACTAGAGATGTCAGAGTCATTGGATACCTGCTGAGGAAAGCTTCTAGCAGAGTATGCAGGTAGCCCAAGAGAGAGGAGTACATTGCTGTTAAAAAAGCTGAAATGAGTTGGAGATCTGAAGAGCCCTTTGACATGGAGATGCAGAGTCTGGAGTTTTCCCAACTGTTTTTCGTCTTGCTTTGGTTCAGTATTTCCCCACTATGTTCCCTTTCCTTCCTTTTGGAATGGGAATGTATATTCTGTGCCATCGTATGTTGGAAGTATGTAATCTGCTTTTTTATTTTGATTTTATGGGGGTTACACTTAAGAGATTGCCATGAATTTCAGAAGAGATACTGAACTTTGGAATTTTGAACAGTGTTGAGACTGTGATAGACTATGATGGATCATGGGGACTTTTGAAGTTGGACTGAATGTATTTTTGCATTATGATATGGCGATAACCCTATGAGAACCAGGGAGAAGAATGTGGTGGTTTGCATAAGAATGGGCCCCCTAGGCTCATATATTTGAATAGCTAGGGAGTAGTACTGTTTTAAAGAATACAAATATAGCCACAAACAGCAGAAAGAAAGTCACTAGACCCAGCCTGGGCTTTCCACCAGTGACACACTTCCTCCAGCAAGTGCCTCAATTCATGGTCCATAGAGGTTGTATGCTGTCAGCAGTGCCACGGGAGTACTGCTATGAGATTTTAAGTGACGTAGTCAACAAAGTTACTTATGTCCTTATCACTTAGCTGGACACCTTTTTGGCTTGACATATCAGATATACTTTTTTTTTTTTTGCAATGGGTAACTAAAATTCCATGGTTGCCTAGTTTCTTAATGACATGACTTTCTGCTTCTATCAAGACAATTAGTAAGAAATCATTTCTCAAAAGACATAGTAACACTAACTCAGCAAACAGCAAATCACACTTCCTCAGATACTAGTTCATCTATAGCAATTTGCATTGTTCTGAGTGTAATAAATTCCTTAACCTTTCAAGGTCCATGACAGATGGTTTACAAGCCTCTACAAACAGCTTACTGACATGTACCCCGAGTTGTCTCCCAAACCTAGAGCCTCACCAAGCATTATGCACCCTTTTCTCAGAGACAAAGTGCAGAAACTATAGTGTTTTTATGTTGTTTTGGGTTGTATTCTCCCCAGTAGCTATGAGAAGATGCTCCGCCTTACACCATCTTTTAAAATTGTGAATAGATTCCCCTGTCTCGGAGAAGGATGGCTGATGAGCCTCTGTCTCTCTGAATCTGAATTATAGGAGAAATGAAACCATGTGACTCGTGAGACTGGTCACGAAAGGCAATATGGTTTCTACCTGGGGACACTGACCTATAGAATCTCGGCACTAAGCTTAATAAAACCTAGGCTGCCAAAGATGCCTGATATAGACATTCTGGACAAAGTCAATCTTAAAACTCTACAATGACAGGCAGACAGGAGACAATCTTTGTGATGACCTTTGTGATGCCCTAATTTGAGTTAGGCAATATATATATATATATATATATATATATATATATATTAAACACAACACATACAAAGTAAAAGCCATCTCTCAAAAAATTAAAAACAAAAACTGTATTGCTGAAAATTAGAGTGTCTTCTGGAATAAGAAATTGGAAAGCAAGATACACTGAGATTGCTGAGGGAGGGGGGAATTTTTCCTCAGTAGTGTGGTCACTGGTGAGTCGCCAATACTACTGCAAATCACCCTCATTAAGTTCACTAGCTCACAAAGCAAACACAGACAGATGGATAGACATGGAAGTAGAGGACTAGTTGGAAGGAGGAAGGGGATCAGCAGGAATGAGAAGTGCAAGAAAGGATACAATCAGAATACACTCTAGGCATACTCAAGTCTACTGTTGTATACTAATATAGGTTTGCCCCGACCCTCGGGGCTTCAACAGGGTTCCTAAGGTGGAGAGATTGGAAGGAATGGGGGAAAAAGGAAAAAGAGACGCAAGAAATGAAAGCCAAGTCTGTTCATCTGATCAAGGCTTCCGTTTATTAGAAATTTTTACCCAACTTGTATAGGGAGAAGGCAGGAAAGGGGGAAGGTTAATCTACTGCTGCAGGAAATAGGAAAAGTGCTTTCATGGGTTAAATATTGTACCTGCAAGATACCATAAGGATGTTCTCTTAAGATATCTTACGGATGCTCTAACAAACAGATGTCCTCACAATCTATCACCCATGATTTAGGGTCTAGATAACTCTTTCACTACATAGCTTTAGGTCTCCACTAAATGACCTTTGCTCTCTACTTGGCTTTGGCTTCAGTAACTACCTTTGTCTCCACAAGATAGCTTAATTGACTTTGGCCTCTGTAGATACCTTTGTCTCCACTAGATAGCTTTGGCTTTGGCTTCCATAGATAGCTTCGGCTCCCGGCATAGGTTAATAAAAAATAAAATAAAATTCAAAACTGCTGATTGTGTACATGGAGACTGGAAGACAAGTTTGGGAGAAGTTGTGCCCTCTCGTCTGTCTCCCTACTGGCTTTATGCTGCTCAACACCAGCAAGTGCCTGCTGTCAGCCAGAACTGTGCTCCCTTCAGAACCTCCCCTGCTTTATGTACTAGGGGCTGCTGGGGTCAGTGAGCTTTGCAGTCTGTGGGCGGGACAGGCTGGCTGAAGCTTCCACAGCACCCCAGGCAGTAGGAGCCCTGAACTAACTAATGATGTGGGTAAGGTATCTCCCAAGCGTGTTTGGAGTGTGGGCAGCTACCACAGCGCTGAAAGCTGAGCAGAGGACCTGTCTTTGAAGAAATTCTAAGAGTTAGCCACCTTGCTGGAAGGATGGTGATGTCAAGCATTCACCAGAACGCCAAAGTTCTTGGAAGTAACAGTGCTGAGTGGTAGATAGCTCCACATGTTTGACAGCGCCACACATACACACACACACACACACACACACACCACCCCTGGTTCAAAAGCTATCAAACTCAGAGTTACTCGGGTCAAGGAGATCAGCTCCCAGACCCTAAGGGTGGAGTCACTTTCTTTAAGCTGTGTCTGCCCCAGCCAAGCCTCCTGTACCCTCACCCTTTGGTTCATCAGCTCCTGGGCCTCTTGCTCCCATAACTGTCTCTCACTTGTGACAAGCTGGATTTTATGCTCTCTTACTTATGTAGTTGTTTCCCATACTCAGGCCTGAGAAAAGCTTCTAAGAACAAGAAAAGTTCTAAGCACAAGGTTTGCTTACAAGATCAAGACTCAGTGTAGCCAGTTTCTAAACACCGGCTTCAAGTGCAAGATGACCCCCAGCCATTGTACTCCTGAGATCACGCAGTGGGATTGCTCGCCGCTGCTGAGTCATCTGCCAAAGAAATGTCTGCTTCACTAAACCCACCAGTGAATCTGAGGCTGTGAGGGCTGTGGGGCATCTGGAGCACAGGGTTGCTCATCTGTGTTTCCTCGGACTTGCCTTCAGGACCGAGGCTTCTGCTTCTATTCCAACTTCTTAACCCTGAAGTTAGAACATGAAAGTGCCCACAGCGGAGGAAAGAAAGGAAAGTGAGGCTTTATTCCAGCCTTATTTTATTTAAAAGGCAAATAAACATAAAAGGGAGCCTGTTCTGGTCAGCCGACGATAGCTCACCAACAAGCCTAGAGCGTGTGGCAGCGTGGGTGTGGGCGTGTGTGTGCAGACACGGTGTGGTGAAGATCCGGTTCCCTCCAAGCGCAGAAGCTGGATTCTGTTTTGCTTCAGTCGCGGGTTTGGGAGAAGCACGCCTTTCAGGTACTGCAGCGTCTCCCTCTCAAAGCCAATTGTTCGTAGCTGTTGTTTGTTTCAGTCTTTCTTCTGAGCTCCTGGATCTCACTCATGGGAAACATCTGGACATGTGCTATAGAATCCTCTCACATCTGGATTTCCCAGGGATTCTAATCTTCACTTTCAGAGTTCGTTATGGATAGGCCTGATGCCACAGCAGCGTGATCCCAGCTACTCAGGCTCTGTTATACCCAGTTCGAGAGCCCCCAAAAGATCTACAGGAATCGACTTCGCTGCAAAACACATGAGGGTCTTTTTATTGTAAATTACAAGCTGCAGCTTGGGCCCACAACACCCACCACCGAAGCGGTGGGAGCTGAGCACGCTGCATCCAGGTTAGTTGGGTGATATATAGATTCTGGTCCCTCCCAGCATGCCCAAGGCAGGGGCAATTCCTGCCTGGCAAGCATCTATTGGTTAAAATGCTACATTTTGAATTGATGGCTATAGGAAGGTCCCCAGACCATAATGACCTTGTGTCCCTCCCTAGAGGTATGGGCAGTTTCCTAGCAACTGTTATCTCTAATAGGTGGGGGAAAAATGCAGTAAGGAGGTCCTTCCCCTCAGGGCATTACTAGACTTCTTCACCCACATAGTTCAGGCCTTAATTAATAATAGCTGCTAATTTTTAATCTTTTTGGTCTCTCAGCTCAACAGTTCAAATCCAGCTTTTGCCATATAATAGGTTCAGAACTAGCTGGAGCCACTTATTAGCAAGACCCAACCCCAAAATGAAGGACACACAAGCTGTGCTGCCTAGTATCCGCAACACTAGTTTCAATCTCCAGAATGGGGGCAGGAGATTGGCTATTCTACTCCTGATCTCTTTGGTGATCTGCCCACCTCTCTTTCCGTCTCTCTTGTTTCTGGCAAAGTTAACACAGTGTGTCTCATCTCTTACCACAACCATTTATTCCAGTTGTCTGGAAAGCTGGGATGACTGATGGCTTCAAACAAATTTATAGGCCAGGCATGGTTGTGCAGTCTGTAATCCCAGAATTCATGAGCCGAGGCAAGGGGATCAGAAGTTCAAGGTCATCCTGACTTTACAGGGAGACCCTGTGTTAACTGAATAAAAATGAGGATGTGACCACTCCTCAGCATGGCTGACAGGTAGGTTTTGTTGTAGATATGAGGGAGAGAACAGCCAGAGGCATCTGGAGGAATACAGATTGAACATGGCCAACAGACAAGGCCACGAGAGGGAGAGAGAGAGGAAAGAAGGAGGGAGGGGTAAGAGGGGAACTGTGGACCAAGAGGCATAACTGAGCCAGGAGATCCAGAGCATATGGCCAGAAATGGCAGGATTACATGGGAAAGTGAGGTTGGGGAAGGGAAGCCCAGGCCGGGGAGGGAGAGGTGTAGAGTTAGGGGCGGGTGAGAAGTGGGAGCAGCCACTGTAGAGTAAGACTAAACCCAGGTTTCTTTGGGACTGTCCTTAACACAACAGAAAAGTTAACTGTGATTTTGCAGATTGTCGGGCCTTTTCTTATTGTTAGATGGGCGTGACATTCTCTCAAGCCTAGCCCTCCTTCACCAAAGCTTGTAACTGAATAGATTTAAAAAGAAAAAAGACTAGAGAGGAGTCTTACCCTTAGTAAGGGTAAATATTTTAGAATGTATGTGTGTGTCCATACACACAGGCACAGTCATAATTATGTATTTGTATGTGTGTGTAAAATGACCCATTACATAAATTTTATTTATTTACTTATTTTTATTGTGTTAAATCTAAGGTTTCACACTTCATTTGCCCATCTCTTCACTTGTTGGCTCACTCTTCACCACCTTTTCCATCTAAGAAACCAGCTGGACTAGGCAGCATGTCAAGTACTACAATAGCATGGTGTGTCTTCCTTGACTTAGATTTAATCCTGGTTACAGCTTAGGCTCGGCTGCCTGTGCTCTGAGGGTAGGCTTGGGAGGAACAAGAGAGCAATGGAGAAGCACTAACCAGGCCAGCAAATCACTAAGGGAGGCGGTGATGATGTGCAGACAGTGTTCATATAGAAATTCTCTTCTCTTCTCCGCTGATCAGAACTGTGGGGTAATATCAAGGTGCACTTCCATTTAAACATGACTACAATGAGTTCATGTTCCCAGCACTGAAAAGATCAATAGAAAAGCCCATTTTCCCCCTCAAGCTGATAAAGCATATAACAGTGATCCATCATGGAGAGGTAGACCTAAATCATGCATTAAAAGAATATAAAAGTATTGATGTTAGCTTTATGTTAAAATCACCAAGACAAACAACACACAATCCTTGCCCTCCAAGAACTGGGAGTGTATCAGAGTGATAGACATTTGAACAGACCATTGGTGCGCCCTGTGAGCAGCATGTGAAGGAAGTGCAGAGCATTTGATGGATGCCTGTGGAAGGTTGGGGGTGAGGGAGAGGACTTGGTGGAGGGTGTGAGGACGTGACAACCTGAGCTACCTTCTGAAGGATGAGGAGGAGTGAGCCTCTATCTTGCAAGCATATTTTATAATCAAGAGCAATAAATCACTCAGACAGCAGTTACGTTGCATTTTTATTGAGAACAGTTCCAGTGGCACCCTTTATTTCACCTATCATAACACTTATCACGCTGTATTGTAATTACCTGTGCTCTTGCCTCTCTCTCCACCAACCTCCACATTCTCTGTTCACAGGCACTGCGAAAGTCCCCCTCTTAGCTGTATTCTCAGTATTCAGCACAGGGCCTGGCATGGGATGAGCAATGAACAGTTTGCAGGAAGAAGGCATGTCATGAAAATGTCCCACATGTGGGCATTAGAAATCATTGTTGGGAAACAATAGCAACTCTCAGCTAACATATGGTTAACCTGCAGAAGCAGCCTGCTTGTGTCCTTACGTTTAGTCAATACTTTGATAGTAAACTCATAAAACTTGGATTGTGTCTTTGATCTGCTATGAAAGATCCAGATACCTGATCACTGTTTACTGCTTAGAAATGCAAACAAACAAACAAAAAGACTAGAAGCAACAATTCTTTATACCTTTTACACAAAAAGGACAATTGCTTCCCAAGCTCTTTACTTTCCTCCTAAATTAAATGATAAGGATTTCATGTTTTATGGGGTTAGAGAGCAAGCCTATATAAAAGTTTGCATTGAATGCTGCCACCTAACTAGGAACCTGAGCTGAAAGGGGCGCTAACCTCCTTGCTTTCACTGGAGAAGCAATAAATGTCAGCTTGAAGCTTAGTGGTTTATGACACGTGGAGACTTACCGTGGTCCTGTGAAAAACATCCCACTCCATAAAGGACATCCGTGTTTGTGATAAATTAAATCCTAAGTACATGCTACCAATGGTTCTCCATTGTAGGGTGCATCAATGTTAAGTAAAAGGCTCCCCACAGACTGGGGACTCCACCCTGGGGTTGTGATTAGCAGGTCTGGGCTGAAGCCAAGCACTTTACCTCTAAGTTCCCAGGTCTGTTTGCACGGCCCTCTGGGGACCCTCCATGAGGACAGCTGGGCTACACAACATCTTACCTTATCAGAAATCTTCACTAACATCCACTTCTCATTCTTTTCCGCTCTCATATTAGAAATTCTCACATTTGTCTTTATGAACGTTTGTATCTGAGGGCCACTTAGAAATGCGGAGGAGTGATCATGGACCATTGTAATAAACATACATTTTTATTGTGTTTCTTTCTGAGATTAAGAAAAACTTAAATTATGTCTATATATGCACGTGAGCGTAGGTGCCCATAGAGCTCAGAAGAGGACAGTAGTTCTGCTGGAGCCACCTGGCATGGGGATGTGGCACCAAGCTCTAGTCTTCTACAAAAGTGGCAAATACCATTAATTGTTGAGTCATCTCTCGAGTCCTTTTATTGTATTTCTTTGGGTAAAGCGAAAAGCCAGAAATATTAGATTGTAATGATGGTAAAACCACAACTGGATTTTCCTTTTCTGGCCATATGAGAGTGTGTTAGCCTGCCACTGTGACGATGCAAGAAACACTGGGCCAACAAGATGCCTCACTGGGTGAAGGAGGTTGATGCTGAGCCTGATGACATTAGTTGGAACCCCAGAACCACACAGTGGGAGAGAGAACCAATTCCTGCAAGCTATCCTCTGATTTCCACACCTGTAGTGGCATGCACACAACTTCACACCTCCCTAAGCACACAAATGAGTCTAAAAGCTTTTAAGTTTGAAAAATATTACTTTAAACCCATTATGGTGGCAAAGGACTGTAATCTCAGGACTCTGGAGGCTGAGGCAGGAAGATAATAAATGTAAGGTCTGCCTAGGCTATACAGGGATATCCTGTGTCAAATTCAAAGAGAAACAGAAGATAATCTTCTCTTTCTTCTTTGCTTCCTTTGGAATGGTGTCTGACTGTCAAACCTAGGCTGGCTGGCAACTCAAGGTCCTACCTAAATCTCAAGTGTTGGTTGCATGCTGGTACCACCAAGCCTGTCTGGAGACAGCACTACTGCTTCATGGCTAAAACACAGACCCTGAAGTGACAGTGCCTACGTTTGAACCCAGTCTGCCATTAATTGCTGTGCAATTCTGTACACATTGCTCAGTTTCTGTATCTCTGAAGGTGGGAACACATTATTACACGTCACACTGGTTACTTTTCGGTTGCTGGGACAAACTACCACAACCAAAGGCAGCTTGTAGAATACAGAGCTCGTTTTGACTTACAGTTCCAAACAGAGTACAGAATGACCAGGGCAGCGCAGCAACAGGCAGGCCTAGCTGCAGGAGCACAGGCTGAGAGCAGAGAAGGCAAACTGGGAACAGGGTAAGGCTGTTGATCCTCAGAGCCTGCCCCCAGTGACAGATATCCTTCATCAGGGCTCCTCGTCCTAAACGTTCCAGAACCTCTTCACGCAGCGACACCAGCTGAGGGCCAGGTACTCAAATACAGGAGCCTGTGAGGGACTTCTCTTATCTAAGACACACACATATTGTGTAGGGAAGTATATAATTACTAAGTATAAAGAGCTTAAAAATATATCTACCCCATTGTGCATATTCTATTTAAGCATTAACTGCCATTAATTACTGAGTCATCTCTCGAGTCCTTTTAGTGTATTTCTTTGGGTAAAGTGAAAAGCCTTGGTTTTTACCACGGTTTACCATGGTTGTTGCTATTATTATTATTGTTATTCTTAGTGGTGGTGGTGGTGATAGTGGTACTGCAGTACTGAGCATCAAACCCAGAAACATGAGCTTGCTAAAGAAGCACCCCATCACAGAGCTGCAGCCCACCTTATCTCTTATTACTATTTTACTTTCAGTCTATTTGCCCGGTCTGTAGGTTGTGTGCTGTGTAGAAGCCATTATGAGCTACAGTGGTTGCCTTTATACTAAGCATGCCCATGATTCTTTCTTCTTGTTATAATTTCTTAAGAAAACACAGTATACCAGCCAGGGCGGTGGCACACATCTGTGATCCCAGCCCTCAGGGAGGCAGAGGCAGGCGGATCTCTGTGAGTTTGGGGCCAGGAAAAGAGTCTACAAAGAAAGTTCAGGACAGCCAAGGCCACACCACTGTCTAAAAAAAAAAAAAATATATATATATATATACTGCCTATTTTCACAGTATTTATGTTGTATTGGGTATATATCTAGAGATGGTAGAGATGGCTTAAAGTGTAGGGGTTCAGAAACAACCCCCTCCCAGATGCTGAGGAATGACTATGCTTTAATATGTGAAAATATGTAAAATATTCAGGTTCTCAAACTAAAACAGAACAGGAAACCAAAACAGGTTGTGTGGTTTATGCAAAGAAGATCTTCCTAAAATCACATCTTAGTAAGACTCTGCAAAATTTCCACTCACCTGATACTCACCTGATGTGAATGTCAGTTTACTTTAGGCTGAGTTGTAATTTTTCAGATACATAAAACCATATGCCTTTGGCTCTCTTGATGATAGAGTTCACATTTATACTATTGAAGTCTTTCAAATAGAGAAATTAACATAGTAATTAATCTGTGCTAATGAAATTCCCATGACACATCAAAGAAGAAAATAAATGTAAAACCTTTTTAGAGTTAACACTAAACCAGGCTGTCCAAGATCAAATCTCTTTGAAAAATAAGCCCAAGAAAGAAAATTTACAAACTATTTTTGAAAATAATCACAAATTACATTGAGCAAACACAACAAATATTAAGATTTATCACTAAAAATTTTATGACAGAGCAGTTCAATAGAGTATCACATAAAAATATAGTCCTATTAAATAATATCTAAAATGTAAATTTTATTAAAAATTAAGAAAAAATAGAAATCTTGACTACAAGACAGAATTTCAAAAGCATCCTCACTAAAACCACAAACAATCCTCACTGAAGGGTCAGCTACAGTGGTGGTGAGGTGGACAACACAAGACGCAGTTGCTACGGAGAGAAGTGTAGACAGGAAAGCAGTGTGATCAATTGTGTGTCTGCCTGAAGTTTGCAGTTTGGGTAGTAAAAGGTTGCTAATCCTGGTCAGAATAGACCACTACCATCATTTTGAGCCAAATTTGAAGCAAGCTTTACTTCAATACTGGCTAGGATAATAGACTTCTGACCAGATCCATCCAGGGTTTTCCAGATAATGGCCATGAGCTACCTTTGGCCAGGTGCTTATAGAAGCAAACCTATGAAACTACCTCTTTCCCGCCTTTGTCCTTATCCAGTTGGGGGTAAGCATGTATCCTGACCCATTTCCTGGCTACGCACCTCCTGCCTGCCTGTGATCACGTACATCCAGTGCAGTTAAGTCAACCAAACTTGCTCAGGGACTTGAACACATGCAGCTTGTTACCTCATAAGGACAACAGCCTCCGGCATCTCAGGAAGTGTCTGTCCTTGGAAAGAGGCTAACAGGTTAGAGGCAGAGTGCTTTATGGATCTCTTGGGCACAGTAATGAAAACTTACATGACTCTGGCTCTCACAGGTTCACATCTAGACTTCTTGGTCCTAGGGAAGTACTCTTTACAAAGACAGTAATGGGATGACAGAGTAGAAGGAAAAGGTCCAACCTAGGAATTCCGTTACTTAGGAATACTAAGAACTGAGGAGAGGGATATCTGAAGAGATGAGACTGAACTTTCTAAAACTGATGTTTATAAATTCTAAAAATAATTAAGTATAAAAAAATTAAGAATAATATCCTTAAGATTCAGGAGTCACAGCTACCAAGAATGAGATCCATGCAGCAGAGTTGTCCTGTAATTCCAGAATTTGAGACTGAAATAGGAGGTGAATTTGAGGCCAGCTTGGGCTATATAAATGAGACTTTTGTCTCAGAAAGCAAGAAACAAGAAACTAAGAATGACAGCTAAAAAGAATTTGTTCATACATGTTTAGTAAGATAGCTGACGTTGAAGACAGACGTTCAAAGTGACCATAGTGAGGAAACAGATTAGCTACAAAGGAGCAAAATGCAAAGTGGCCAAATATAATGCAAATATCAGGTTTAAGTTGATCCACTGGTGACTTTAGAAGCTGCATAAACAGCTAAAACACACAGTATTTATAAGCACAGCCCTCCCAACTCCGACTCTGTGCAAACCTAGTCTCATGATTGTTGCTAAAAAGGGACTTTGCCTGTGGCTCAGCCCCACCACAACCAAGCTTGGTGCTGATGGACAGAGGGCTCCGCACGGCCTGATGGCTACCTCTGCTGCCGACAAGTCACCCTGAGACTCTGCATAAGAAGGGAAGCCTGGGGACACACAGTTTTCTAAAGAAACCCTGCTTTGCTTTTACTGCTAATGGCAGCCAAATGTAAAAAAGAAAGAAAAACATCATCACAGATTAACCTGAGGGATCAGCCAGTAGGAGTCAGAGCTTTGTGACTGATGGCTTGAGGCTGAGAATGAATGAAGTGGAGAGTCAGGATGGAGACCTTAAAAAATATTACGCCAAATTCTAGAAGTGCTATAGTGAAAACATAAGTGGAAAAAAAAAAAAAAACTGGATGAAAGAACCATTTAAGGAAAGGTGACTTGTAGAGACCTTGGCTCGAGGGAAAAAATTCCCTGAATTCCTAAGTGCAAGGCTGCCCACCTGGAGGTGTGGCTTCCACATTAATTTGCATGCTTTAGGAGAGTTCGGCCAAATGCCCTGTTTCAGCAGAGCCCCTGGACATCTGCAGAGGCACTCAGCTTTACCACAAAAAACATAAATGTACCGGCATGTGTGTGAATGTGTTTGGCTATGTATGTGTGTTTTATCAGTACCTATTAATAGTTCTTCTCATGAAACTTTGTTATTCAAGCAGCTCAGCATATTATTAGTAATAAAACGGAATTCCTTTCAGAATCAATAATTGCCAGCTCGCTTTTACAGGTACATGTGGCTGAAATTTCTGTTCTGCGTTTTAAAAGGCATTATATGATGTTCAATGGACTCCTTTATTGTGACAATCGCTGCTTGACATTCTAAAGGTTAAAATCAGTTAGTCTAGAGTCAGACTTAATAAAATTATAAACTCCCTGGATCTTTAATTACATATTTACCAAGCTGTATAGAGTAAACTCTTCCAAAAGGCTTCTTTTGTTCAGAAATAAAAACCTTCTTTTTAGTGTTTCCTCAACAAGTACTGGCCTCTAAAAAAGTGATCATAATTGTTGGCATTTTCTAAAAAAGAAAAAAAAATGCTAGTACTTTTCTTAATATTATCACAGTGTGAACTGTGCATGAATAACTTAATGTGATCAGAGAAAGAGGAGAGAGAAAGATTACAGGTGTAGGTGGTGGAGTAGAAAGGTGTTCACGTTCTAGGACTAAAGCATAACCCTAAACCCCTAAACGTTAGATGTCACAATGCTTGGAGCTAAGCGTTTGTGTGTGTGTGTGTGTGTGTGCATGTGTGTTGTACTCGTGTGCATGAGAGCACGTGCATACAGCAGCCAGAAGATATTAGGTGTCTTCCTCTATGTCACTCCTTCTAACTTCCCTGAGACAAGTTCCTGGATCCACCAGCCTCCATTCCCCCAACACTGGGATCACAAACACATGTGCATGGCTGGCTTCTTATTTAGTGCTGTGGATTTGAACTCAGGTATCCATGCTTGCAGATCAAGAGCTCTAAGCCGCTGAGTCCTTTCCCAAGCCTGATGCACTCATGGGAACAACAGCTTCACTAAGGGGCTAAATCCTTGCACCAGATCAGGCTTTGATCTGTAGATGTCATCTTTCTCCTTTCATCTCTCTGTTGCCTCAGTCCCAGGTCATAAATACAAAAGGACGCCTCTCTTCTCCACTGATGCCTTAATTCAATTTAGTGCCGAACAGGATACCCAGCTACAAAGTTGCCTGATTCTCGTGGAAAGCAATCATGGAGTGCCAACTGTTTGCAGAATGCTGTGCTAGGCGCTGTGGCAAACACAGGACTTAGACTCAAGAGGCTTGACACGTAGACGGCCAAGCAGTCCGGGTGTAACACCTGCCAGGCAATCTCGTTAACTTTGCTACATTTTGAAAATTGGCATTTAAAACTATAGTTTAGGACCAGGAAGCTAAACCAGACAAAGAAAAAAGATAAATTGTTTCCCATAGTCAAGGATTGGTGAAGCGGTTTTTTGTTTGTTTGTTTGTTTGTTTGTTTGTTTGTCTTTTGTTTTAATTTAGGAAGATGAACAAAAATTTAAAGCTGCTTAAATCAAGTCCAGACCTGTCCATGAGAAGTCATGGACTTTCTTGGGATCAAACATCTTCCAAGTTGTCAGATACTTTTGGAATCGCATTAAGTCTTCCAGTAAGGTCCTGCCTTGAGTCAGGCAGTAGGGAGGAATGGAAGAGCATGGTTCCTTTAACGAGCTTGCCTTCCCTATCCTGTGATGAAAGACAACAGGTAGACAGAGCATAGACAAACAAATGGTTCATCTCAGAGCTGACGCTGGCTGGCTGATTGTCAGGAAGAAAATATTTAAGTCACTTTAAAAAGCTGATACCTGAAAGAGAGATGGTGTCACCATGGGAAAACACACAAACACACCAGAAGTAGTTGTCTACTGTGTAGACATGTTTACCACATGGACACATTTAACCTGACAAAAAAAATGCTATCTTCCAGATTTCCAGCTGTGGGGCTTGTATCCAGTTGTGGTTTCTTTAAGCCTGTGCTGTCCAGTCCAGTGCCTAAGAGCCCCACGTACCATCCAGCAGGTGAAATGTGCCTAGTGAAAATCAGAATGAATGGTAAGAGTGAAAATACTACCATATTTCAGGGATAAAGCTCTCATTACTGTTTTATAATATTGATCATGTGCTAAAATCATGCTTTGGATTAAATAGATTATATTTTAAGGTGATTTCACTTGTTTATACTTTTTCTTGGAATATAATTTTTGAATGCAGCCTCTATGAAATTTAAAATTATGTTTTGCATCTGTTATAATTCTATCAACCACTATTTCAGATACTGATTGTTTCCTATGTATGGTCACCTGGAGCATCTTGAGCTTCGATAGAATGCCCACTAATGCCACTTTCATCAGCATTCTAACAGAGAATGTCACATCACTGTATTCAGTGTTCTCTAAAGCACACAGTCAATGGCAGCACAGATAAAGCCACATTTGTATCAGTGCATTAAAACCCAAAAGCAGGAACACTGTGAAGAAGCCTACCAAAAAGGTCACTTACCAAAAGTTCTATGGCCCATGAACCTTTCCATGACTCCTCTTCATGAACTTCATGAACTTGCCTCCCCCAAGATTCTGTGGCCACTAAAACTGATACTGTTTGGCCCAACTGGAAGAAAATTTTATCCAGAAATGAATAGCACATGTTTATGAGATCTCAGAATTAGAAGCCTGGAAAACAAGATGAAAGCTTTCCTGAGCGCCGTATGGAGTAAGCTTTGCCTCCATCAGTTCATGTGCTGAAGCCCTAATCCTTCAGTATGACAGTATTTGAAAACAGGGGCTTTAAAGAGCAGGCTGAGATCTAGAAAAGTTGTACAGTGATGCATTCTTGTGTAGAATGTGAGCCCTGGGTTTACTCCCCGACACCGAGGAAGGAAGAAAGGAAGGGAGGGAAGCAGGGAAGGAGGGAGGAAAGTTAAAATAGGACCCTAAGGAAGAGAGGCGACAGATCTCCTTTCCTCGCCACACAGTGCAAAGGGTGGGTGCTTTCCCCGATAAACAGAATCTTCTAGAGCATTGACCACAGACTTTAGCCCCCCAAATTATGAGACAATAAATGACTCTGTTTAAACCCCTCAAACTGGTTTTTTTTGTTATAGCAGCCCAGGCAGGCTACCACCACCTTCCTCTCCTCTTTCTCCTCTTTCTCCTCCTCCTCCTCCTCCTCCTCCAGGGATAGGACTTCCTGAGCTGCCCAGGCTGGGATTCTTATGCTGAAGATAATCTTCTTACCTCCCCCTTTCAAGCAGCTGAGACTATGGGCTCTGCTCTGGTTAATAAAATTCTTAAAGGAGATTCCATAGAAAGAATTTGTAAAACTACTGTAATGGGTCTATAACTGCTTTTCTTGGCTCCAAGTATTATGAAACATACTTAGAAGGGAGACTGTGTTATGAATTCTTTTTATTTTTCTCTCTTCCTTCCTATCTTTCTTCCTTCCTGCATTCTTTTCTTTTTTACGAAACACAGTCTTACATACCTCAAGTTGGCCTTGAACTCTTCATAAAGCAAGGGATAACCTTGAACTCCTGCCCTTTCCTGCTTCTACCATTGTCTAAACTGGTGTTGCAAGTGCACGTGTGTGCATGTGCCTACGAGCCTGTGTATGTGTGTGTTGCAAGTGGATGTGTGGTAGGCTGAGTGTGTGGGTATGCTCGGCCACACACATCCATGTCAATGTCAAAGCAGAATACTGGGTATCTCCCTCCATCTTTTTCTGTCTTGCTGACTTGAGACAGGGTCTCTCACCAAATCAGAAGCTCACCCTTTCGGTTAGACTGGATGACCAGAAAGCTTTCAGCATCAGGGTCTCTGCCTTGGGCTGGAGCCATGCCCAGCATTTCACATGGACATTGAGGACTCAAACTCCTGTTTGCAGAGCCATCTGCCCAGCCTTTTAGTGCTATTAGGTTGTTAGAGAACTATTGAAGGAGTAAACCAGTAGCCTCAAGAACGGTAAATCCCTGCTCTGATAGACTCTATGTTGAAATATTCCAATTGCTGTGAAAAGACTGCTGAGCTATAAGAACTTGATATATTTTTTCTTCCTGAGAATGTGCCTTAGAAATTTCAAGAGAAGTATGAAACCTTGGGAGATGTCATTCTAATGAATACTGAAGAGATTTTTATCTTGTTCTTTTATCTTATGTTCCAGATAGTTCTTAATTTAATACAACTTCAGCCAGGTACTCTACCAATAAAAGAGTACTCTAAAATCAGACCATTATCTCTGCTAAATTAATACAGTTAGCTATTCTGGACAGGCGACCAACTTCACCACCATTAAGAATAACGTGTAAAGGGGCCAGCAAGATGCTTTAGTGGGTGAAGTCACTTGCCACCAAGCTTGATAACCTGAGTGTGATCCCTGAGGTCCGCCTGATAGAAGGAGAGAGCCAACTCTTGCAGTTGTCCTCTGCTTTCCATGTGCGGGCAGCAGCAATGCACTCCCTAACCCCTAAAACAGGTTAATTCATGTGAAAAAGATTTTAAATGCATTCACACAAGGAATCATATGTGGAGCTTGCTAAAATCCAGATTCTGGAACTCCACCTTTAAGCATTTCTATCAGGGAGATGTCCAGGGTGAAATACCCCCCCCCCCCCCGTATCTGACCAGCAACCACTAGACCAGCGGTTCTCAACCCACAGGGATCACGCATATCAGACAGCCTCCATATCAGATACTTACATCACGATCCATAACAGTAGCAAAATTACTATTATGAAGTAGCAACACTTCACAATAATAATAATTTTATGGTTGAGGGGTCACCACAACATGAGGAACTATGTTAAAGGATTGCAGCATTAGGAAGGTTGAGAACCACTGCTCTGTTTTAAGAAACATTACTCTAAGTTGCAAGGACATTTGAAAAATTTGTTTTAAATTCAAAGAAAATGTATTCAATGTTGGCCATATGCTAACTGTGAGAAAAATTATACTATTAACTACATACGGGTGCCTAGTTTTGCACTCTCAGTCACATCTTCAAGGATGACAATCATAAGGAAAATTTATTTGTGTTTATCTCGTTTACTGTCTCACACACAAAGTATGTGCTAAAAAGCGTGTCAGCACTCTATCTGAAGGCACATTTGTTAAAGGCGTGAAGAACATTTGCATTTCACAACAAGGTTTAAACTAAACGAACAATGAAATGAAAAGAGAATTGTGCCCAATCGTCCAGCAAGTAGGTAGCAGCCGTAACAGTAGGTACCAAGCGTCCGCTTAGGTAGCGGATGCATTTGGGCCACAGTGCATTTGGGCTACGGGAGAGAATGACGCCGAGGGAGATCGTCTTCAAGAGGCTTGCAGTGTGGAACGAGAAAAGACCTGAGAGAGATGACTGGCGGGCGAGAGGCAGTAACGCGGACTGGAAGTGGGAAGTGAACACTGAGGGTTCCTGGGAGGGGATGTTCTTTAAGAGCACCGTGAAGGAGGCATTGGGGAAGCGCGGAAGGGGGCAGGCAAGGGCGGGATCACAAGGAGGTCTCTGTGCTCAGCCGAGGGGTTAGGTGCCTCCTAAGAGCCACGCGAGCCATCGGTAGACTTTAAAGTAAGGACATGGAGTATGTTCGTTCCTTTGGGAGTTACCGACCCCACTGCCTGGCTGGCTCTGGGTGACGTGCCCACCAGCACCACCTGAAGAGTTGATGGCTCCGCACTAGGGTCACTCATGGAAATACATTTTTGTCTATTTATCTGATGGACTTGATAGAGGTATAAAAAAATTGAACCAATGCATGACTGAATCTCATAACGCATATAATTAATGCAATATAGTGGTATTTATGTAAAGTTCTAAAGCAAACAAAGCTAATTTGTGAATCTGGACTAGGATGCGGACAACCTTGAGATAGGAGGATGAGCATAGACTGAGGATTAACTTCCAGACCACTAAATTACGTCACCTCCTCCTTTCCCCTCCCCCCCTCCAGCCTTCAATGGACGCTTCTCCTTGCTCTCTCAAATCCATGGCCTCTGGTCTCTTTTCATGCTTGGTTCTGGAACCCTAGCTAACAACTAGTGAGGTCAGCGGATCTCAAAGGAGAACCTACAACTGCCGCTTCACTAAACCGGAACAACCCCTGCCTGCATTCTAAATATTCGCCCTTACACCTACAGATAAGCACAGCTCTCACCCCTCAACCAACATGCTTCTCTTTCAACAAACGGGGACAACTGCAGAAAGCAACAATCGACCAAAAAGCAGAGAAAAAGATGGTGTGGCAGCCAGCCCCAACAGTACTGTCTTAGAAAAGAATTATTTCACAAGTTCTGATGCACAGACAGGTAGCAGGCACCATTGAAGGTCATGTCTACAATGTATACATGTACAAGTCTCTTGGCCCTACATTTCTTCACAGCGAAAACCATTTCAACAAAAGGACAGAGATAGTGCTGAAATCATCCTGGCCGTGAATGCTGCCTAAGACAGCCAGGGAGGTGCTCGAAAGGCTAAGGTACTGACAGTTTATTGCTTGTCTTGTTTTTATCAGTTTGCTTCTGTGTGTGTGTGTGATGCCTTTGATGGAAGCCATGTTGTTGCACATGACAGGCAGGTGATTTACCACTGAGCTATATCTCCAGGCCTGATTCACTCTGGAGGAAAAAAAAAAACAAAAACAAAAACAAAAAAAAACAAATAACTTTATTTTTCAAATTGTTTTGTCTGAGAGGTCCAGAACAGCCTAGAAGCAGCTGAATGCATCAAGGAGAGCTGAGCACAGCCTCCAAACACAGGATGTTGGCAGATGGGTGGCATGAGGACCAGCGATGCGGGAGAGTGGGAAGACAATGTTTTGAAACTGCCACATGGCTTATGATGGGTGCCACTAGGAAGGAGAGCAACACTAAAAGAGCAGGAAAAGAGAAGTGGATTCGAGTGCTGTGATGAAATTTGCACTTGGAAATACAAGCTGCCACTTACTGACGGAGAAGCTAGTCTATCGGTGACTGAATTGCACCGAAAGTTGCCATTTCAGATGGAAAGCACGATGAGAAAACAGGAGTACTCCAAAATGTCAAGTGACACCAGCAACTCAGGCGTGGGATTCCTCTACTGGTGTTACTTTAAAAATACTGTGTTTCATTAAAAACTGGAAACTTCTCTGTCCCCACACCCCTCCTCTCCTGTCCAGGCGTTGGCCAGTCAACTAGCATAACAATGGTGAAAGTGAGAAGCCCCTCCTTGTGCCAGGGCCTCTTGCCAGGGACAGCGCTGCTGCTCTTCTCTGGCACTTCTTGCACACAAAGGACGCTCCGGCTTTCCAAGGGAAGTCTGAGAGAAGACAGCACGGTGAACATGTGCTCTCCCTGAAGATGCTGCCTTTTTTCTTTCTTTCTGACCAACGAGAATCCAGTTCATGACAAAGGGGTGTTTCCTCCAACGCACACTAAAGTGTTGTGCGAGCTGGCAAAAGGCCCCTCTTCTACTAGCCTTCCTCCCAGCCTGGCTTTCCGCTTCCCTCAGGGCTTCTCAAGCCGTGGTGTGGGAATGGCTGTGGCTGCATTGGAGTTCTCTGAAGTTCACTTACAACTCCAGACTTCCGAATCACACCTTGACTATGAAGACTGGCCTTTGGAGCTGCCGTTTCCGCAGACACACTTTACTCCCAGGCACTCAGGAGGCAGAGGCAGGTGGATCTCTGTGATTTGAGGTTATCCTGCTCTACATAGTGAGTTCCAGGACAGCCAAGGCTACACAGTGAGACCCTGCCTTAAACACCCCTTTCCCCCCCAAAAAAGAACCTGCATCTTTAACTTCTAATTGGGTAATTCTCATTTTCTACGTAAATAAAACTTTTCAATGACTTGGAAGATGACCTCACTCAAGCAGAAAGACTTGAAGGAGTCTATAAATCCTGGGCTCAGTGTGGCAGTAAGTGCCTGCAGTCCCAGCTGTTCCAGGTGCTGAAGGAGACAATCATTTGAGCTCAGGAGTTGGTGTTCAGTCTCCATGGCACAGTGAGACTTCATCTCTAAACAAAACATAAAACCAGAACAAATCAAACAGAAATGTGAGGTGTATAAATTTTAGAGCATTTACTCTAAAATAAAACAGATATCACACCAATGCCCGGATGAGTTGCTTTAGAATAAAAATGTGAACAGAAGGCTATAGATAGGGCAGACAGAGAAATAGAGTGACAGCTTAAGGACAGGGTTAGACGCTGAAGGGCTGACTCATCTCTGTACATTCAGTAATCGGGAGGTTGTCGGAGAAGGACTGGAGTGAGTGTGAGGCCAGCCTGGGCTACTAGGTAAAACTCTTCTGGACAAATAAATACAACAAGAAGCTTCTTCAGGATGACGTCATGTCTATTCTACCCAACCCAAAAAGTCATGTTCATCCCTCTGCTTGAGTTTACAGCTTATACTCTTGTGGAATCATCTGCACTTGTTTACAGACTCTTATCAAGCGTGTTTGTTTTCAGTCTACATAATCCATGAAATAACACGGGGGCTCAAATGTAAGCTGTGGCTACTTTTCTGTGTCCTAACAGGAGATTTATAGAGCTTTAAGTAGGATCTGATGGACAAGGCAGTGTTTACCAGAGCCTTCCTTTGCTTCTTGTTTTCTAGCTTTTCAGTCTGTTGTCATAATGATAACTGCCATGCTGTTTTGTCACCCTTGGAAACTTGTTTTGATCCATGTTCTCTAAGGTTTGCTGACCTGCAATACACACAGTTGTGTTGCAGGATATTTGATCACACTATGAACCCTGAGATTTGTGGTATTTACTGGAAAAACCTGTTTCCAGTTGTGCTGTGGCTCAGCCTTAGCACACACCTTTAATCCAAGAGCTTTCTGCTTGAATATTGCAAACCAAATTAAAGAAAGTCAACCATAGATCAAGAGGCAGAGCAAGCAACCAATTGATAGGAAGTGAACATGGAATTATTAAGAAAGAAAAAAACATAGAGTAAGAGGGTCAGGAGGATGGACAGAGAGATGCACAGGAAGTAGAAAGGAGGGGTGTTCAGTTTGAAGGAGGTTGTTTGAGGTGGTGGGAGGAGGGGCATTGCCTCTGGATGTTGGCTGAGGAAGAGGGTCAGCTGGGTGCCTTCTCTGCCTCTCTGAGCTACCAGGCTTTCACCCCAGCATCTGGCTCCTGAGACTTTATTGGTAAAATTGAACAACTGAGATTTTGTTAAAAACATTTGGCACTCTAACACATGACATGACCACCCAGAAAGAGAAATCACACCAGCTGTGGACAAGCTGAGAAGCCATCAAATTTGGTAAGACAGCTAGGAAGTCATTAAGGAGAGAGTTAAGTAATATTAAAAGAAAAAAACAAACACATTTTCCCACATTACAGATGGGAAATAGCATAATACACGGTGTTAGGACCTGTATACTTGAAATGGCTTCAAAATAGAAAATGAAAAGATGAATGCCTTAATTGTGATTGACATAATACCAAGTATAATTACTATCAATTTGGTAATTCATATTTTATCCTTAATAGCCATAGTGGGTTTTGGTGTCAAATATAAAAAGTGGATTGATAAGATACGAGCCTTAGACACATTTCTTAATTTAAAAAAAGAAACTCAGACACAGAGGAATTTAGATAAGAACCTACCACACCACTGCCTAATGAAACTGAAGGCAGCTCAAGGCTGTCAGAAGACCAACCTCCGCTTATCCAGTTACTATACAAGAACTACCAGCAGACGGATAGCCACATCCAAGTTATGAAGAAGTTAAATGGAATCACATAGAAATATTAAATTTGAGGAGAATTAAGGAAGGGATCATTTCATATGGTGTGAATTCACTCTATGTGAAGCAGATATTAAATTTACGGGCAACTCAAAACAGAATTATCCCTCAAGACTGGAAAGACTTGGCAACAGCAATATTGGAAGCTGGTCCTCATTTACAAAAGTGAACTTGGTAGAAAGAGGAAGTTGGGGGCATAGAACAATGAAACAGGGCTGGAGGTATTGATATTTCCCAAGATTGTTTGCCTGGTGAAGGTCAGTGCTAGGCTGACGAAGGCAGCTTGAGTTTGATACTCACATCCTGGACTATGTTGTTTAGCAGCTTTAAATGCTTGGGACAAAGTTGAAGGCCCAAAAGAAGCCTTCACTGATTTTTTGTTTGTTTGTTCGTTTTGCAAAGATTGACTTCAGCTGAAATAGAATATTATCAGATTAAGAAGTCAGACAAATATTAATCAAATCTTTGGCTTTAGAAAAATGCTTATTCAGAATGCAAAAGGGTAATTAGGCCTTTAAAGGCAAGATTAGAACCAATAGATGAATGGATTAGAAACTGATATTGGATCTCACATTTATGATGCCACAATGATAGAGAAGTAATTTCTAGAAGCTTTAGGAAAAATCAAAATGTCAGATGTTTTAATTGTGGTAAACAAGGTCATTTGAAAAGGATTGTAGGCAACTTCCTAGAAACGTTGTTTTTTCTGTAGATAACTGAAAAAGAAGGCCCCGGCCTTCTGGAATATGCAGAGGCTGTGGCAAAGGCTTGGACTAATGATGCAGATAAACAAGGGATAGACGAGGTAACCCTTTGTTGTTGGGGCCTCCTGCAGGCCCTGATATCAAATTTGATTCAATCATTCCCTGGCTGCATTGGAGAAATTCATCCACAGAGCAGTTAAATATTTAATGCCTACTGTTGAAAACGACACTTCTTTGGATGTAATCAAGGACAGCACAGCCTCAGTAGATAAAATAAAAAGTTTAAAAGAGACCAAAAATCAAGTATTTTGACAAACTGCTATAAATGATGAGAGACTGAAGCTAAAATTACAAATAAATGGCATTGGAATTGAAGTTTTAGTAGACATAGGAACAAATATAACAATAATTTCACCAAAATTTTGGAATCTAGGTTGGTCTCTTCAGGAGGTAAATATTCAGCTTCTAGGGATTAAAATTTTATCTCAGGTGAAACAAAGTGCAAGATGGGTCGAGTGTACAGAACCAGAGGACTAATAGGAAAATTAAAGCCACATGTGGCTAATAGAGCCATGAATATATGGGGACATTATTTGTTGCAGCAATGGAAAACACATAGAATAACATTCCTCCAATCTCAGAAACAAATTATACAATAAAGAATGTTTGGGAGAAAAATATTAAAAGGTATTGTCAAGAACAGTCACAGACCATTCAGGTCGGTACATAAGCAAGACACCAGAGCTGTTGGTCTTTCAAAGGTACCAACTGCCCTGCTTTAAAATGGTTAATGGACAAACCTACGTGAGTGGAGCAATGGCCTTTGGCATCAGAAAAATTACAGGCATTAGGACAGCTGGTATAGGCAGTAAAATGCTCAACATATTGAAGAAGTGACCGGTCCTTGGAATTCTATATTTTCATTAAAAAGAAATCTGGAAAATGGAGAATGTTAACAGATTTAAGAGCCAGAAATAAGGTGATTCCACCAATAGGCATGTTTTTTTACAGTCTGGACTTTTACAACTTGGTCTATGTTAGTGATTGATTTAAAAGATTGTTTTTTTACTCTACATTTACAAGAACAGGATAAAAAAAAATTTGCCTTCATAGTGCTTACTTATAATAATGTTCAACCTGATAAAATGTATCACTGGAAGGCGCTTCTACAAGGAACATTAAATAGCCTAACATTGTGTCAATATTTTGTGTAACAGAAGAGTTTTTATTATTCTAAAATTTATCATTATATGGATGATATCTTACTGGCTAATTCAGATGCACATACCTTAGGAAAAAATGTTAAACAAAGTAAAGAGACTTTTGCCTTGCTGGAGATTACAAATTGCTCCTGAAAAAAAAAAAATACAAATTCTATCAGTTATCTAGGACATAAAACAGGTTTACAAAAAAAAAAAAAAAATCAACCACAGAAAGCACAAATCAGGAGAGATCAATTACAAACTCTTAATGATTTGCAAAAATTGCTGGGAGATATTAACTGGCTACATCCCATAATTGGATTAACTAATCAAGAGCTGAGTAATTTATTTCAAACCTTACAAGGTGATAAGGATGTAAATAGCCCAAGACAATTATCAGCTGAGGCTGAAAGAGAATTGTCTCTGGTAGAAAAGAAACTACAGGACGCACATGTGGATTGCTTGGATCCAAAGCTGGATTGTTTCCTGGTTATTTTGCCTTCTACTCATTCTCCCATGAGAATTCTTATGCAGAGAGAAGAAAGTATCTTAGAATGGATATTTTTAGCACATAAATAGAGTAAAAAAATTAAAGACTTATATAGAAAAGATTTCTGAATCGATTCTGAAAGGAAAATGAGACTTTGTCAATTGGCAGGAGTAGAGCCAGCAGAAATTGTAGTACCTTTTACTAATGCTGAAATGACCTCATTGTGGGCAGAAAACAAACCTTGGCGACGAGCTTGCAGTAATTTTTTTGGAGAGATTAACAACAAATATTCCAGAGTCGAGAGACTTCAGTTTATGAAAAGAACTAATTGGATTCTCCCTCATACAGTAAAAGTGATGCCAATTTCTGAAGCCCTTAGATTCTATACTGGTGCAAATAAATCATCAAAGGCAGGTTATAAGTCAGGAAAAATAAGTAAAGTGGCTCAAGGCCCTTATAATTAAAAAATCAGAGTGTTTTTTTACATATGGTAAAAATGTAAAAGTAATATAATTTTATATATTATATTTTTACATATTTTTTTACAAAGAGTTGCTTTACATATTGAAACCTCTGCACTTATTCTAGATGATTCAAAATTGATTTTGCTATTTATTCAACTACACCAAGTAATAAGAAATAGAAGTTATCCATTGTATATAACACATATCAGATTCCATACCAGTCTACCGGGTGCTCTAACTCAAGGTAATGATGAAATTAATTGGCTATTAATAGGAAATGTGCTAGAAGCCTCATAATTTCATAAGAAACACCATGTTAACAGCAAAGGTATAAAGAGAGATTTTCTTCCTATCACTTGGCAACTAGCCAAGGAAATTATAAGGAAATGTTTTGCTTCTTCTTTGTATAAACAAACTCTATTACATGCAGGAAGTAATCCAAAAGGTTCCCAAAGAAATGAAATTTGGTAAATGGATGTATTTCATTTTGCAGAGTTTGAAAGAGTAAGGTATGTGCAGCATATCATAGATATATATTTAGGGTTTCAATGGGCAATGGCTTTAAGCTCTGAAAGGCTGATTGCATAATTACACATTTATTAGAAGTTATGGCTATTGTGGGTGTACCTGCACAAATTAAGACTTACAATGCTCCAGCGTATGTCTCTAGTAAAATGAAATAGTTTTTTGCATATTACAACCTAATGCATATTACAAGAATACCACACAATCCTACAGGACAAGCAATTATAAAAAGATCTAATCGTACTTTAAAAGATATTCTTAATAAACAGAAAAGGAGCAATGAAAACACCAGAGATAGATTACACAGTGCTTTATTAACTTTATTTTTTTTTAAATGCTAATGAGAAAGGAACATCAGCTTTGGAAAGATATTGGATAGTAGGGAAAAAAAATCCTGTTGAATTAAATCTACCTGTATAATTTAAAGAAGTGTTGACCTCAGAATGGAAACCAGGATATGTGTTATGTTGGAAAAGAGGCTTTGCTTTTGTTTCCACAGCAAAAGAAAAGCTGTGGATACCATCAAAGTTGATAATGATTTTATTTGAACAGAAGCGACATCCTGAATAAGGAGAGGCAATAGTTCAGCTTGGTCATTCAGTCCAAACTAGCTTATAAAGACTAACAAATGCCTTTCATTTGATCAGGCATATATATATGTATATGTATATATATATATATATGTGTGTGTGTGTGTGTGTGTGTGTGTGTGTGTGTATGTGTGTGTGTGTTCTGTTTTGTTTTTTTCAAATGGCAAGTTACTAAAGACATGTTTGCCATACTGACCTGAAATGAAAAATTGGTTTTCTTAAACCATGGGTCTTAAGTCCATGTTAGAATATTAGACTATAGATTGCCACATTGTTATGATATAAATTACATGCTGTGTAACAGGTTGTGGAGCAAGAAAGTTTATTACAGAAAGGTGAGACAGAGACAGTGGAAGAGCTTAGAAGAGAGATGAGAATACAGACTGGGGAGGGAGACAGGCAGAGGGCAGAGAGAGAAGAGGAGAGGGACAAGTTGAGTTGGAGGTAGGGAGGTGGTAAGGGTGAGGAGTTGGGGGCCTTTTTTTTTAAATCTCCTGTTGGTGGCAACAAATAATGAGAGCACAGATTGCTAGCAACCTAGAAGCAGGCTACCTGTATGCTAACACCCGTGGCCCATAGCATCTTGAACATCAGATTTTGGGTTTTCTTCCTAAATAAAAAGGATACTTTTGTTTTTTGATATTAAAAACACAGTTAAGAGATGTAAAATGTTTTAAGTAAATTCAAAGGGTCACTATAGACCAAGCTCGTATTCTAAGTCTTTAAGAGTTGGAGTGACTTGGAGCTAAGATAAAAATTTGAGCAGGGTGGTGGTGGCCCATCATTTAATCCAAGCAGAGACAGGTGGATCTTAGCTGTTTTCCAAATTCTAAAGTTACAGTGAACAAGGTGGTGATGACACATGCCTTTAATCCCATCACCTAGAGACAAAACTCAGATACTGCTCCTAATTGGTATGTTTGCACACTAGAGAAGTCACATACCATATTTACAGAGCATATTCTAAAAGCCCTTTATAGGGTTACTAGAAAGGCAGCTAATTTCTAATGGGGACAGGAACAAGGAGCACCTTTTGTGACTGCTGAAAAAAAATCACGTTTTTGTTTTCTTTCGGTCTTGGGATTTTGTTTGTTTTTTAGATAGAAAAGCCAAATGTAGTTTTAAAAAACCCCAAACTTTACCTATGTGTTTTCCTTGGAGCAATGGTACTCCTTCTTACCTATACTCCTCAGCTCCCAGCTTTCCTCCAGTCCGGCCAGGACCTGTCTGAGGCAGGAAGCTGCCCATAGGATCTGCAGAGAAGGAAGGGATAGCAAAGCAGTGGTGCTGCCCCTGCTTGTGTCTCAGAATAGTGATTCTGAGTATAATTCTAAGTACAGAAGCCTCTGACGTGCCCTCTGATCACTCATCAAGCAGTGCATGAGCTTTGCTAAGTGCTGCTGTTGGATAAAACAAAAAAACAAAAACAAAAACCAACAACAAACAATGCATAGGGGAGAGGAGGCAGAGGTTTGTTAAACACTAAGGACTGGCTCACAGGAAGGTAAGAAATCCCACAACCTGTCAGATTCAAGCTGGGAACCTCGGGAAGTCTGTGCTATAATTTATTCTGAAAACAGAAGTGTTTATGTGGGAGAGAAGCTTGAACAGGGGACATCAACCCTCCCTCTGCCCTTGGTTTAAGGCCCCCGGCAAATTGTGTAGATACCCACATTAGTAAGGAGGTTGAAGCCTTTGTACTCTGGTTTCTGAGTCAAAGAAAAATTTCTTCTAGAAACATCAACATGTACATGCTAGAAAAAAAGGTTTTGCCAGCTGAGTATCCCTTAGATTAATTAATTAATTTGATTGTAATTAATTGTAAGCTTAGATTTTTTAATTAAATTTTTATTTTTTTAATATTAGTTACAGTTTATTAACTTTGTATCCCAGCTGTAGCCCCTCCCTCAATCCCTCCTAATCCTACCCTCCCTCATCTCCTCCCTACCCCTTTCCAAGTCCACTGATATGGGAGGTCCTCCTCCCCTTCCTTCTGACCCTAGCTTATCAGGTTTCTTCAGGACTGGCTGCAATGTCCTCCTTTGTGGCCTAGAATGGCTGCTCCCCCCTCGGGGGTGGGGGTGGGAATGGGGATGGGGAGGAAGGGCTGTCAAAGAGCCAGCCATTGAGTTCGTGTCAGAAATAGTCCCTGTTTCCCTTACTAGGGTACCCACTTGGATACTGAGCTACCATGGGCTACATCAGAGCAAAGGTTCTAGGTTATATTCATACATGGTCCTTGGTTGGTGATACAGTCTTATAAAAGACCCCTGTGCCCAGATATATTTGGTCCTTGTGGAGCTCCTGTCCCCTCTAGGTCATACTAACTCCCCCTTCTTTCATATGATTCCCTGCACTCTACTAAGATTTTGTTATGAGTCTCCACATCTGCTTTGATACAGCTAGGTAGAGTCTTTCAGAGGCTCTCTGTGATAGGCTCCTGTCCTGTTACTTGTTTTCTCATACTTTCAATGTACATCCATTTGTCTTGCTAAGTGAGGGTTGATGATCTTACCCTGGTCCTCTTTCTTGTTTATCTTCTTTAGGTGTACATATTTTAGTATGTTTATCCTATCTTATCGGTCTAGTACCTACTTATATGTGAGTATATACCGTCTTTCTGCTTCTGGGATACCTCACTCAGGATGATCTTTTCTAGTTCCCACCATTTCCCTGCAGATTTCATGATTTCCTTGTTTTTAACTGCTGAGTAGTATTCCATTGTGAAACTTAGATTTTTTTTTAAACCTACTTTATTTGAGGTTTATAAATGCTTCTACCTTTCGTCAAATCCCGGACCCTAGGTAGGAGAAAATGAAGGTTAGTACAGGTTAGGACAGGGGATTTAGAACTCTTTAAATTTAGTTCCTTGGGGTGCTTCCCCACTTAGTCCTCAGGATTCCAACAGTCCAGCAAAGAGCAAACAGTAAACAGCAAACAGTAGCAGTGGAGAAAATCAGCAGCAGCTTCCTTGAAGTATTCTCTAGTTTCTCTCTAGGAGCATATTGAAGCAACCTCTGTGTGTGTGTGGGGGGGGCTATTTATACCCTCTCAGAGTATAAGATAAATATAAGAAAAATATCACAAGGATATTTTTCATCTGGCAAAAAAAATGCCCCTCCCCCCGCATGAGGCAGTTTCCAGCTGACAAAGATCACCTGCCCTCTCACAAGGCTGTTATCGGCTGTGGTTAAAGTAAAAGCATTCCCAAACCCCACACTTGGGATTACAACAAAAACACATCTACATAACATAACTGGGTTTCTGAAGAAAACAAAACTTCCGCTACACATCATAGCGACCTTATGGCTCCATTCATGACTATGAGCAAGCAGTGAGAGGTGAAGCAAGCAGCACTTCTGTTGGAGCAGGCTCGAGTCAATGTGCTTCAGGGGAAATGTGAGGGTAGAAGAGAAACGCTATTTAAAAAAATGTTGATGTGAACTGACAGACTAAGATCAGAAAGGAGAGGAGAACCTCCCCTATTAGTGGACTTGGGGAGTGGCATGCAAGCAGAGGGAGGAGGGAGAGTGGGATTGGGAGGGGAGGAGGGAGGGGCTTATGGGGGGATGCAGAATGAATAAAGTGTAATTGATGAAAAATTTAAAAAAAAAAGGGAAAAATAATTTAAGAACCTTAAATGACTTTCAAAAGTGGAGGAAAACATGGAGTTAGTCAATTGGCATGGAGCACATCTCGCCCCTGGGGGCAATGGTCTCCTGAACCTACTCAGACCTCAGACACCACCACTGCTAGTTCTAGAACTGACGCAGGATGTTCCAACGAGGGGGTTAAGGCTTCTCATAATATTTCCTATAAGCCCACACCTGTTTGTCTATATCCCCCATTTTTATTCATTATTAGCCAGATAGAGCCAAGTAATTGTGGTAATGATACTTGCTTTTTTGCCCAATGCTGGAATGCTAGTAAATTTAGGTATGCCCTGGTTACTCGCATGCCTCACTGCATGCCTGTGCCCGTTGATGCCTCTCACGCTATGACTCTCTTCAGACAGAAAAGGGATCTTAGAACTACAGCCACCATTGTTACTACCATCTCATTGGCGGCTGTTGGAGCTACCACCGGGGCATTAGCCATGAGTCATACTGGGCAGACTGCTCAGACCCTGAACAATCATTTAGCCAATGTAGCTCATGCCTTAGTTGTACATAAAGGAATTAATGCTCAACTAAAAGGAAGCTTGATGGTGTTCAATCAGAGGATTGACCTCGTACAGGAGCAAATTGATACCCTATGGCAAATCGCTCAACTTGGCTGTCAATGAAAATATGCTGAACTTTGAGTCACTAGCATATAACATGAGAATTTTTCCTGTGCTGCAAATCTGTCTAAATAATTGTCGAGCTATATTTTAGGTAATTGGACTGGAGAATTCAATACTACAATGGAGCAGCTGAGAGTGGCCATTGTCACAGTAAATTCTACCAGAGTGGACGCAGGACTAGCTACAGGATTATCATCATGGATGGCTGCAGCCATGAATCATCTGAAGGAATGGGCGGGCATGGGAGCGTTAGCAGGCCTTCTGGTGTTGGTCTCCTTGGTTTGCCTGTGGTATATATGCAAGATTAGAGTCTCACAACAGTGTGATGCAGCCATGATCATTCAGGCCTTTACAGCTATTGAAGCAGGACATTCTCCCCAAGCATGGTTGGATACCACAAAAAGCTAAAATGTTATGCTCAGGATGCGAGGCTAAGCACTGCACTCAGGGTCAGCCGCTTCGGACCCAGAGAAGAGCATGTCTGGTTGCATGCGGGTTGATGCCCCAGGTCCTGCCTCTGAGAAAAAGGTATCGGACAGGTCTGATGCTCTTTGGGTGGATGACACCTAAATGAACATCGGTACAAAGTCCCAATTTATTTCTAATATTAGAGATCAGACCTCTACTCTTGCCTGATGCGTCTAAAACAAAAAGGGGGAACTGTAGAGAGCTGCGGAATGCTATGCCTTAAAGATAGAGCTGGTTTCCGCCTTCCACCTTCCCGATGGTGAGTGCTCTCTGTCACGAACAATTCCACATTTGGCTAAGGCTGAGGATCTGGCTTGCTTCCATGTATGTGGACCTATCTGCATTGCCCACGTGGCACGCCTGGGTTGGCTACCCAGAGGCTATTTAAGCTGTGGGCTGGCTTTCCTCAGGGTCCGAGGATTGTTCAAGGTTCCTGAATAAACTGCATTGAAAAAAAAAATGTAGAATGATAGAGTGCCATGCATTAACTGGGAAATAACTTTCAAATATCCAGAGTTGTATGATTTTTTTTTCCTACCAAGATGTGAACAAATGTCTCTTCATGCTAGCTAAGGCATGGAAAAGAAACCAAAGAACCACTCCACCTAAGTCTAGGTTGGTTAACTGGTATATTGGTACAGAAGAAGGGTTCTCAGAGGAATGAGAGTATCTCAAAGGCAACTTCACCCTCAGAAAGTCCACTCACACAGGTGAAGACTCCAGAAATCTACATCCCTGGCGTCATCCACACAACTTACAGGCAGCTCAGAAGGCGCAGAGTCTTCTCTCCCTTGCAATTGTTACTGCTCTTATAATCTCGGGTCTGTGGGGTTGTGTGACCGACTGGGAGAAAATACCTACATAACAGCCAAGAAGTAAAGGGCCTTAGAAAGTAAAAGGATGTGGTACAGCGTGATCTGATTGGAAAAGTGGAGGTGGGTTTTGTGTGTGTGTGTGTGTGTGTGTGTGTGTGTGTGATCACTTTACACCTTACATTAGTGAGACTCTTTTGGCATATGGCAATATTACTAACCACTGTGAACAAAACAATCATCTTTTATTGATCATATTCACCATACACTGTTGTAAGCATTTAGTGAAATAACTGACCTATTGACCAGCAAGCTCACTGTATGATCCCAGTGTGGTCCCTGTTTTTCAGTGAAGGAAACTGAAGCCTAGAGGTCTGTCTGATGGACAGCCTCAGGTAACACAGCCAGTGGGTGACAATACCAGAATCCACACAGTGAGGTGGCTGCTGGTGTGAGAGAGTGCTAACTTGGCCATTTTAATACATGTGCACCCGAAGGTTGCTAGTGACCGTCCAGATGTGTTCAGATAGAAAGTGAAAAAGAAAAAACACTATGATGATATGAAAGAAGGAAAGCTGGCAATAAAAACGGCAGAAAAAGGATTATGAGCATTAAAAGCAACAGCATCTCCTAATGATTATGTCAAGAGAGATGAGACCTGTGCACAGTGCTGCTGGAGGGGAGAAGCCAATGAGGACCAGGGGACTGAAGATGCTGGAGACCAGGGGAGATGGACTGCAAAGCTTTCCTGAGAAGACAGGCTGGACTCAATTGGGAGGGCATGGAAGATGTCACACAAACAGACATTGAGTACACAAAGGAAATTCATATCTGAAGTTCCTGCCTTTAGGAAATAAGAATTTTTTAAAAAGCAGTAAATTCCAAGCTGACACAAATGCCACCTTTTAAAAAATATTTTATTATACTGTAGAAGTTATGTATTCACCATAGAAATTCTAGGAAAATTGCACACACACACAGACACACAGATACACAGACACACAAAGTAGGAACAGTGAATTCCAGGAACAAAGACAGTGTACTTTTTCCTGGAAAGCTGGTGGCTACATTTCCTCTACATATGAGCAGCAGCAATTGCAGCTGCTATTTGGCCTTCACATCTAAAGAGCATTTATACTCAACCATGGATGTGACATCACACACGTGCCCATGACCTACATTGAAGCTACTTCCATTTTTAATTAATCTCTACATAAACTGGACAGAACAGCTTTGCCCATAAAATTATTTGAATCACTTCAGTAGACAACCTCTAAAACTATAGATGCCCAGTCTGTTATGAGACAGTTGCTGAACACTGCTTTTGTTTCAATTGTCATTGTCTTCCAAAATGGTCTCCCTGTACCGTCGGGGCTGGCCTTGACTTGGCAATCCTCTTGCCTTTGTCCTGAGTTGTAGGATTTCTGGTAGGGGTCACCACACCTAATTGCTGTTGAGCATCTTTAATACTTTTGACTCTAATATAATTTTGCACGTGCGCATGTGTGTGTGTATGCGTGTGTGAGAGAAACTAACAGCACCATTTTCCTGTAGCATTTTTAAGATGGATGACTTATGGTCAAACAAAAGTCTTTAATTTAACAAATGAAAACCTAGTGTTTTTGTGTGTGGTGTTTCTTTATAATACCAAAACTTAACAAGGTTTTGTTTATTTGCTAAATATTTTATTATTTATTTTGAAGTATTTATTTTTCTTTTGTACATTTATCTTTTGGCATCATAATGCTTCACAATGTTTCCAATATTATTTTAATATTTATGTAGTGAATATTTTAATATTCCCATTTAAAACTTTCTATTATATTTTAACTTTGTTTAGTAATTTTACAAAATTTATTAATGAAGCATATTTTGAGCTTGTTTTTATAACTTTTCCTTAATCAAGCATCTATAGTTTAAAGACTAGGGATGGTAATGTGTCTGTGATGTCAGCACTTAGGAGCAGGAGGCAGGCCATCCTTGACTACAGAGTGATTTCAAGGCCAGCCTGGGCTGCAAGAGACTTTGTTTGAAAAAACAACAACAGTAACAAAACAAAACACACCTGAACTGCTGCATGATCTAGAGTGTCCCTCAAAGGCTGATGAGTTAAACCCCTAGCACCCTGTGGGTGGTTGTGGAACCACCATATAGGAAGCAGGACATGGCATTTGCAGCACGGCCTGGGAGAAAATAATAGGACCCTGCCACTTTTTCTTTCTCCCTTTGATTCCTGGTTGTCACTGTTGAAGATGCCTCTTCCACTATATGTAGCTTCTACCATGACATACTGTGCTAATATAAACCCCCAAATAATGGACTCATCATTTAGCCTGAAACCATGAGCCGCTTTCTCCTATAAATTGATTAACTTGGGTATTTTGCGCCTACATGAAAAATTCAGGGAAGCCATGAACAAACACCCTCTTTTGTTTTCAGTTCCGTCTGGCTTGTGTTCGCTGGGATTCATAAGTTTCAACACAGAACTCTAGTAAACCCAGTATGATCGGTTAAAGAAGCAAGAAAAAGAAGACGATATATGCTAGCAGCCAGGAGCCGGAAGTCCCCAGTTTCCATGGCCTGGTGGGAATTCCAATGGAGAGAGGGGACACCACGCCACCCATAAAACCTTCCACCCAAAATTTGTCTTGCCTACAGAAAGTGTAGGATTAAATATGGAGCAGCGATTGAGGGAATGGATAACCAATGACTGCCCAACCTGAGACCCCATGGCAGAGAGCCAACCCTGACACTAGTAATGACACTATGCTCTTCTCGCAGACAGGAGCCTAGCATAACTGTCCTCTGAGAGGCTTCATCTAGCAGCTGATGGAAACAGTTGCAGAGACCCACAGCCAAACAATATGCCAAGCTCAGGGAGTTTTGTGGAAAAGTGGGGGGGGGTGGAGAGAGGGAGCTGGAGGGGTCAAGGACACCACAAGAAGACCTGCAGGGCAAACTAGCCTGAATCCACAGGTGCTCACAGAGATGGAAGCACCAACCAGAGAGCCTGACCTAGACTCCCTCCACATATGAAGCAGATGTGCAGCTTGGTCATTGTGTAGGTCCCCTAGCAATGGGAGTAGGGGCGTCTCTGACTGTTGCCTGCCTCTGGATCCCTTTCCCCTAACTGGGCTGCCCCATCTGGGTTCAGTGGGAGAGGCCTGCTGAGACTTGAGGTGCTAAGGAGGGCTTGTATCCCTTTGGGGACTCCCCTTCCCTGATAAGACGGAAAAGGGGAATGGGGTAAGGATGGAACTGGGAGGAGAGGAGAAAGAAGACTAGTATCAGGCTGCAAAGTGATTAAGTAAGTAAATAAATGAAAAAAGAAAATAAAACAAAACATATTTAGGAATAAATTCTTAAGTGCTAGACCCTGAGGAAGAAAGTAGAACTCCTTGCTGAGCACACTGGAAAATAATTTGCCCTGAAGATAAGCACACCTGTTTCTTGTGGTATAATGATGGCAGTATTTCCTCAAATGAGCATGTAAGTTCACAGATAGTCTAATAGAGCTTTGTTCCATATGACGACCCTGAAAAGCCCAGTAAGGTGCCAGATTTGTGCTGGGATCATAGGATAACCACATAGACATTTGAAAAGCCTAGAGGGTGGCCTTTGGGGACCTTAAGATCTGGGCTAACAACATCATCGGCTTCTGCCCTTGAACTTGAAACTGGAGTATTACTGAACTGAAACTTCCCAAGCCTCATTGTCGTGGGAGTGGGGGCGCTTAGTCTATTGTTTCCGGTGGGCTCCATGCACATGGGCTCAGCAGCGACTAGACGAACTGTTGGGAAGGGTGATGTGCACAGTACGCGAAGGAGAGAATCCCAGCTTGCCGGGGTGCTGTTAGAGACCGCGTACACGTAGCCCATACGAAGCGGACTCCCAGGCTGCTGAACTTTTCTGTTTGCCTGCCTCAGGAGCACTGTAATCCTGACACTTAGGGGGCTATTTATTGAAGGAAATTGATGAATTTAAATACAACATGGGATACATAGTGAGATCCTGTCTCAAAAACCAAACTTTTTGTTACTAAACAAAAACTAGTAACAAAAATCAAATAAAAACCCCTTAAGTTTGAAATAAAAGAACATTTCCTTAATTTGACAAAGGAAAAAAAACTATATAGAGAATGTTAGTTTATGGTAAAAGAACATGTTTCCAGGAATAGGGATAAAGTAAGGATATCTGCACTTGTTTGTTTGTTTGTGTGAGACAGGTTTCTCTGTGTAGTATTGGCTGTCCTGGACTCTTCCTTTTCTTTCTTTCTTTCCTTCTTTCCTTCTTTCTTTCCTTCCTTCCTTCCTTCCTTCCTTCCTTCTTTCTTTCTTTCTTTCTTCCTTTCTTTCTTTCTTCTTTCCTTCTTTCCTTCTTTCCTTCCTTCCTTCCTTCCTTCCTTCCTTCCTTCCTTCCTTCCTTCCTTCCTTCCTTCCTTTCTTCCTCCTTCCTTCCTGCCTTTCTTTCTTTCCCTCTCCTTCTTCCTTTCTTTCTTTCTTTCTCCTGTTTTTCTCTTGAGACAAGTTCTTTCCCTACACCTGAAGCTCCTCAATTCAGCTAGGCTGAGTGGCCCGTGGGCCTTAAGAACTGCCTATCTCTGATCCCCTCTCCCCCTGTATAAACCAACAGTCTTTACTTCAAAGCACTAGAGATTCAGAACATTGAAAGTAAAGCACTTTATTTTATGCTCTTTCAAAGTCCAGGTTGAAAAAAAGGCAAAAATAACTGGCATGCCATTTGGCTCAAAATAGTGTTTCATTTTTTAAAGATTTATTGATTTTATTATGTAAACGATGTTCTGACTGGATGTTCACCTGCAGGCCAGAAGAGGGCACCAGATCTCACTATAGAAGGTTGTGTGTGAACCACCATGTGGTTTCTGGGAATTGAACTCAGGACCTCTGTTAGAGCAAGCAGTGCTCTTAACCTCTGAGCCATGTCTACAGCCCCAACAGTGGCTTTTATATTTCTCTGCCACCTGATTTTATAATGGCTGAGTTCCCATCTTTCTAGGATGTGAGGTCCTGACCCCACCCTCATCCTAGCCCCATTTGCTGATATGTGGGATCAAGCATACGCATAACAGATTGTTCTTAACCTTTCAGCTCTAAGATAAGTTAATAAGTGCTCAGGAAAGCAGGTGACAGCTGGTAGCTGGGAAGCCAGGATTCTAACACCTCCTGCTTGTCTGTGCTTCATTGATAAGCTGCAGACATCACATACTGAAATGAACCATAACAGTTCACTGCTTACATCTCCTACTCCAGGACTGGAGTCACAGGTACACATTGCCACATCTGGCTTCTTACACGATGCTAGGGATCTGTGCCCAGGTCATGACGCTTCTACAACAGGCGCTTGGCTAACTTAGCCAACCCCCTAGGCCCAAGTAAGGATTTTCAAAATTTCTTTGATAGTTTCATACATTTAAGATATTTTTTATTTAATTTTTATATCTAAAAATTTTGTTTTGTTTGTGTGCACACATGCCATGACACCAATGTCAAAGTCAAAAAAGAACTCTTGGGAACTGGCTTTCTCCTTCCGCTTTCTAGTATGTGAACCCCAGGGGTCTAATTGAGGTTGTTAGGCTTGGTGGGAAGGGCTTGTACTGGATACACCATCTTGTCTACCTTCATTTTCTACTTTAGGTTATGTCTAGGTTTCAACCTGTGCTTCAAGACATCTGTGCCTTTGTATAAACTAAAAGACCAATGTGCTCTCTGGGCAAATGAACTTGTCTTTTTTTTTTTTAATCTTTATTATTTATACTTTATTCACTTTGTATCCCCCCTGTGGTTCCCTCCCAACCCCTACCTTTTTCTCCCCACTGCACTCATGCCCCTCCCCAAGTCCCCTGATAGGGGAGGTCTTCTTTTTCTTCCTTCTGATCCTAGTAAATTAGGTCTCATCAGGAGTAGCTGCAGTGTCTTCTGTGGCCTGGTTAGGCTGCTCCCCTCTCAGGGGGAGGTGATCAAAGAGCAGGCCAATCAGTTCATGTCAGAGACAGTCCCTGTTCCTATTACAATGGAACCCACTTGGATACTGAACTGACATGGGCTACATCTGTGCAGGGGTTCTAGGTTATTTCCATACATGGTCCTTGGTTGGAGTATTAGTGTCAGGAAAGACCCCTGTGCCCAGATTTTCTGGTTCTGTTGCTCTCCTTGTAGAGTTCCTGTCCTCTCCAGATCTTACTGTTTCCCACTTCTTTCATAAGAATCCCTACACTCTGCCCAAAAGTTGGCCATAAGTCTCAGCATCTGCATTGATAGTCTCTTCATTTCTTTTGTCGGGGGAGTGGTGACAGCAGTCTTTCATCCCAACAATCTGGAGACAGAGATAGACTGAGCTCTGAGTTTGAGGCCGGCCTAGTGTACATAGCCAACAGGTTTGTATCAGTGAAAAAAAACTACCCAACTCAACATGAAATAAAACCAGAGAGGTTGTAGAGACATCAAAGAGAATTACACTGAGAATCTCTCAGCCTTCCTAATGCTGCAACCCTTTAATACAGTTCCTTGTGTGTGGTGACTTCCCAACCGTAAAACTATTTACTTCCTACTTATAACTGTAATTTTGCTACTGCTATGAATCATAATGTAAATATCTGATATGCAACCCAGAAAAGGGGTCTCGACCCACAGCTGGAGAACCTCTGGCCAGGGTCTTCTGTGTCTCTAGCATGAGAGTCTCTTGCGGGACTATCAGAAATCACCTTCTGCAATGTCTGCAATGTAGGGGCTTCACCGTAACATGGGCTGAAAAGTATGTATGCTGGTTCACGCAACGGTCAGAGCAGAGCGTAATAATCAACACCAGCTCAGTGTTTTGTGGACCACAACAAACCAAGTAAATCAGGCTGGGATTGCTGAAGACGGGAAGGAGGAGCGCTCAGCATGAGGCAGCTTACATTTTCTCCCCGCTGCAGGGGCTAAGGAAGGAATGAGAACAAACCAGCCTGGGACTCTTTCATGTCAGGTATCCTCAATTATGCAGACACATGTGTGCACACAGACACACACACAGAGACACAGACACACACACACACACACCCCACACACACCCCAAATGCCAAAGATAGGAAAAGGTTGGGCTTCAACTTCAAGAAATCTGAGGAATGTTAAGTAGCTAAAGGGGGTGTGCCGGGCAGTTCAGTAAAACCTCCTTTTCCCTCTTCCTCTTTCACCTCCTGGTAGTGGGGACACTCATCCTTAATTCCAGCACTTTGGGGCCAGAGGCAGACGGATGTCTATAAGTTGGAGGCCAGCCTAGTCTACATAGCGGGTTCCAAGTGGCCAGGGCAGCACCCTGAAACCCCGTCCCCAAAACAAAGAAAAAGCTTCAGTCACTGACGTGTGAGACAGCTGCCCTGATCCCCAGAACTTCTGTGACCACGGGAACAGGGCAGGGGACGACAGCTCTGCAAAGATTCTGACAGGATGAATGGAGACGTGGTGTTGCAAGCTGGAAACCCAGGACCTCAGAGCTGGAGAAGCCATGGCATAACTTTAATTTGTGTGAAGCCAGAGGCCCAAAAGCCCTAAGGGGAGGGAGGTCACCGGGCAAATCCAGGAGCTGACGCTGGGTGGGCTGGAGGACATGAGGAGCTGCCAGTTCCCACAGGGAGAAACAACCAGTTCGCTTTTCCTCTACCGAATCCTGCCCAGTGCTGAGACAGTTAATTAAGTGGCCCTGGTTCATCTTTAGGCTGGATCTCCTGTATTTATCCAACTGGCTCAATCCCAGAAGTAACACATCACCAATTCTTCAGGTGTCCCTTACTACAACAAGATGATGCCGAAAATTAAACACAAGAGAGTGGTTTCCTGTCATCTTTTACCCTGTGGGCCACTAGCTTTCAATTCCAAATTTGAGTGGGTCTTTGATCCAGTGCAGTGTATCAAGTAAGTGAACAAGTATAGAAAGCCTCATAGTTTCCAGCCTCCACAGTGGAGGGAGGCCTTAACTGTACAGGGAGAATCATATGGGGAGAAATTACCCCAAACTTGGGGAGGGAGTCCAGAGGCTGAGCATCCAAACCCCACAAGCTGTCTGCTACAGTGAACTCACACAGCTTTATACAGCTCTGTAGCCGGCCTTCCCTTCCTATATTAAAATCAGGACTGCTTTCCTAAAACACCAGCTATGTTTCAGCATTTACAATTTCAATAACTGTGCCACAACGGTCTCATTTTAATCAGGAAAAAGCAAATGCTGCATTAATTGTTCCCAGTAAGGCTTTGAAGCGCTGGAGGAAGGTGAAAGCTTCCTTGCCTTTCTCTGAGTATCCAGAGCCTTTAACCAGAGCTGGCTCTCAGCAGGGAGAAGGCAGTGTCTGCTTAAGCCTTCAAGGTTTGAGGTACTGCCAGGCATGACCTGCTTAACTGTAGTTAAATGATGGAAAAGGGCAGGCATAGGAGCTGCCTCTGCCTGCAAACAGGGCAGTCACGGCCCTGAGTGCAGGAGCTGGAAGGGACTTTGTCCAACAACAAAGGAGCCCCCAACTGACCTGGCCAAGTCTGGTCAGGAAACTTCAGCTTTGTGCCTAAGGAAGGTCCCAGTTTCTGCTAACAATCCAGGCCTGAAAGTCTGGCCTTCGACCTCAGGTTCATGGCCAGCCTTAGGACTTCAAAAGAATAAGGTAAGCTTCCGTCTCAAAAGAACACAGACACGAAAAATGAAATGCTAAAGAAGCCAGACACAGTGCTGCACACCTATAACACCAGCATTGAGGAGGCCGAGGCCGTAGGAGGGTAAGGAGTCTGAGTCCAGCTACTGAGGAGGACCAGCCAAAGAGGAAGACAAGGGATGAAGGGGTGGCTCAGTGGGCAGCATACTTGTACTCAACCCCCAGAACCCAAACGAGAAAGGCGCATGTGGGGTCCTGAGTTTGTAAGCCCTGTGCCTTGAGAAGCAGACTCAAGCAGATTTCTGGAGCCTTATGTGCTAACCAGGCTATCCTCCGACAGACTGTCTCAAAAACACCCAAGGAAGCAAGCAACCGAGCGAGCAGCCAACCAACCAACCAAGATAAAAGGTACCTGAGGAACAATACTTGAGATAGACCTCTGGTCTCCACATCATCGCCCTCCCCCCACCCCACCCTCACAGGCACCATATACACGCACAACACATACACATACATGTACACATTCACATAAAAGAGAAAGGAGGAAGGAATGTCCAAGAATAGGCCACAAAATATGGCAGGGTTGCCAGTGAGAGGCCAGTGAAAAGAGTGCAGGCAGGATTTACAAGGACCGGGCATCAAAACTGTCACAACTTTGACTGTCCGGCCAGCAGCATGAAATGAGATTCTAGGCTCTAGTTCCTTAAGTTGTTCCTGACTAAGCTGAGGCTGGGGGCCTCATGGGAGCTCGGTGCAAGGACTGACAGAACATCTTGAGGTGGAGCCGTACTGCAGACTGCTTCAGGGATGGAAAGATGACATGCCACGTCAGCTAAGGCTGTGACTTTTGTGTCAGGAATCACAGGAGAGGACAGCCCACTGCAGGGACATTGCCTGCACACGAGGGCTTGGGAACACTCCTGTGGAGCAGTGCTCTGCTCAGCTTCCCTTCAGGGTTAGCTTGTCTGTGGTGTTCTGTCCACCAAGGATTTCCTCAACGTAAGGTTATCCTAGCCACACTTTGTAAATAAGTGGCTCACCTCCTTCTCCCCAGAGAGTTGGCTGTTCGAATCTGCACCTTGCTCAGTGTTGCAGGAATCAGTGAAAAGCCCAAACCGCAGGAGGCAGTAGAGCCCTGCAGCAGCCCTCAGGGACTACCGGGTAGAAAGTAACCATTCTACTGCATGAAACCGGCTTCCATGGAATTTTAGTGGTAAGAGCGGCACCCACGGAGTGTGTTGCTGGCCTGTTTTGTCTTGATTGACTTACACGAGAGAAAGCCGCACAGACCACAGTGTAATCACACTTGCTCTTCCTTCTGCACAAACACAGCCGTGCCTGAGGGGCTGAATCTGCAGAGGGCTGCTTCTGAAGCCAGCAAAAATGCCTTGTGATAAGCCCCAGCCCTATCCCTCCAGGGACATGCCACATCTGCCCACAACCACTGGCTAGGCCTGCTTTTTAAAAATAGATATTTTTGCACTCTTCAAACTACTGATTTTCCTACTGACTGTCACAGTCAGTCTAGTTTGAGCTGATGGTAAAAGGAGGTTTTTCCACCACAAGGTTATTTAAAGTTCTTTGAGCAGCCGCCAGACCTTCATTTAGCATTTTAATAAACTTCCTGGGCCAAGGAGTAATTTTCCTGTATCCTCTTTGTCCTCGGCATGAAGTAATAGCACAAAAGAGGGTCATCATTTTTTAGGCCAGTCATCTGCATCAATTATAAAATTATCCTTATGAGCAACCAGATATAAGGCCTGGCATATAGAAAAGGAAAGCAGGTTTCCTTTAGTGATTAATATTAAGAAGTGAGGTCATATGCACTTCAAGGGTTTAAGGTACCAACAGAAACATTTTTTATAAAGATAGTTAGAAAGGACATTCTAAAAACTGCACATACAGTCAAGTTATAGCAAGATAACTAGAATTGAATGGCCAAACATTTGCTTACTTTCTGGTGTCCTTATCAGGACCTCTAAATGCAGAAGTACCAACAGGAGTTGCATGGTGATATGGAAATTGGTCTCCAAGACAGTTAGTTACAAGGATCCCCAGAGAATGTTTTTGGAGCCTGCCTCTCTGGGTGCAGTGTGATGTCACTTCTCAGTGTTTCTAGGCATTGGGCCAAAACTCAGTTTCAAGAAAATAATTGCGAAAATGTTTAAATAATTTGCATGAGGTTTGTGAAAGCAAAGAAAGGCTGCCTGCTCCATCCCCCAAGGAGATTGAAGACACAATCAATGTTAGGCCGCGAAACACTGTTTAGACAGAATAATTATCAGTCTTTCTCCTTCTCTTTCATTATTAAACCGAGGCCTATTCCCTCTGCGGGTTTCACCTGGCATATGGAGAGACTGTTGTTGCCAGTCTGCTTTATGGATGTTCAAGTAAGCCGAGTAAATTCACAGTTTACTGAATTGGCTCATTCAGGGGCATTATTTGACATGAAGTGTCTTCTGTGTCATGATTGGCTTTTTTGTTGTTGTTGTTTCTCTTTGTGTTATAACCAAGAAGGGTGAATTGTCTAAAACGGCTTAAACTACAAGAAGAATTCTTTGAAAAGCTATTCCAGTGCTGGGATGTCATAAGTTATTGATGCTAACATTGAGCTCAGAGGACTCTAAGTGACAGGACCATCAGAAACACACAGAGAAGGATACATGGGCTGCGAATAAGATTAAGACAAAAAGAGTAAAGCCACTTAAATACTATTAAAGTTATCAATGCCTGAGTTACAGTGCAACTGTTTCTTTGGGGGACTATTCGAAGTATCATTTGAATGGAACTAATGTAATCTTACAAAGATTCTTGAAATGGCTTGGTCTGATTTTAAGAGGCATGGCTACCTATCTATCATCTGGTATTTCATTGATTTTGATACTTCGGGAATGGAAACATTGAATAAATGGCAGGTGAGACTTTAAACAAGCAAACTTCCCTTCCCCCACCTGCCATTACCACTTGGAACACACACCTCAGACTTGGTGTGACATGCTTCTGCCTTTTGGTACAGGTCATCGTGTACCTGTAAAGACATCTATGCACACTCACATTTGCATATAGATACATAGTATTAGCTAACAAGATGTTTTTGGCCACATAATCATAATATGTTTAGATTAGTAACTAAAATGACTAACATTCAGCTTAGCTGCAATTTGGTTTCTCTGTCCCATGACCAATATGTGATGTTTTTAGCATCGGGTCTTATCAAGTCCTTGTGGACAATCAGGAGTAACGTCAGTAACTTGTTTGGGAGCCCCAGGCCTCCCTGGATGACAGCTCATAAGGGTTATGCCATACCTGGTACTGGGGTTTTCTCTTAATAACCTTAGATTCTGGGAGAAGCATTATCCATTGAGGAGGGCTACATTCAATTTTTAATACAAACTCTATTTTAACAAGCTTATAATATAGTAGGTTCCATGTAGCTTTTTTCTTTTATCCTTAGTTTTGGTTATCCCTCCCTTTGTCCCAGTCTCTTCTCTATATTCTTACCCCTTCTCCATGCTTAGATTTTTTTTCCCCACCCTCAGTATTTCTCTCCAACCCCATTTGCATGCCCAAACATATTTTATTCTACTCCTCTCTTAAGAATTCTCTTTTTCCCTTTAATGGCTTTTGTTTGTTTGGTTGGTTGGTTGGTTTTTTACCAACATTCTAAGTTAAAATTACCACACTCAACATTTGTATTTAGGATCCTCATATAAGACAAATGCAGTATTTGTCTTTCTGAGCCTAGATTACCTTCACTCAGTATAATATTTCCAGATCCATCTACTTTTTTTCCTGCAAATTTCACTCTTCTTTACCATTGAATAAAATTATATTATGTATAGTACCACAGTTTTTGTTGTCCATTCATCCCACTGGTAATTATCTAAGCTGATTTTACATTTTGTGAATAGAGCTGCAATGAACATGAAAATGTAGTAGCTCCTTTACTGGGTAGGGTCTTTTGGATATATGTCCTGGAGTGGTATAGCTGTGTCATATGGCAGTTCTATTGTTTTTTGTTGTTGTTTTTTTTTTTGTTTTGTTTTTTGTTTTTTGTTTTTTGTTTGGAATCACTGGGATTTCCATAGTGGCTTCAGTAGTACCAGAAGGTGCTATGAAAGGTGCTGGAGGAGAAAAGTCATAAATAGAGTCATCAATGTGAATCCTGTGAACTATAATAATGACCTGTCAGGCAAGATATGCATCTAGTGCAATAGTGGCATAAGAGTTATAGGGCAACCAGCCACTTTCTGATTGAATTCGAGTCCTGCTCTATGGAAAGAACTCATGTTTGGTTCTGTAACCCTTGTCAAGAACCTGTGTCTAAGAAGGCCCTAGGTCCTGGATGAGAATATATTATTCTTGCTAATGATCAGGCTATCAAACTGCCCTCTAAATACTCATGTGTAAAAATTAGTGCTGTACCTAATCTTCACTAGAGAAGCTTTTTACTGCTGTGGATGGCCTTTGGTGGAGTATTTGATCATAAGTGGGAGTGCTAGATCTTTCTCTCTAGGACTCAGGCAATGTCATGGGTGAGGACACAGAAAGAATACAATAGTCAGACTGGGAAAGTGTGAAGGAACATGGATGAGGGCAGAGAAAGGATACGATAGTCAGACTGGGAAAGTGTGAAGGAAAGGGACTGTCTTCTGAGTAGGAAATAGCCAGTGCCGTCATGAGCTCACTGTAGTGTTGGTTATCTGCTCCAGACTTACCCATCAACAATTCACCATGGATGGGGGAGGGACCATGAGGTTCTTCCAATCCCCAAAGGGTTGTTGGCAGTTGATGGTTGTCGGGAGAAGGGATGCCGTTTTCCTCAGGGGGGGAGCTTCTGGTAGCTTGCCCTTGGTTAGATAAGTAACCTCCTACCCATGTTTAGTCAAGAAATTCTAATTAAACTTACTGGGTCACACACAAAAAGAAGGCAAATAAGGAGAGGGACTTGTTGGAAATAAGGGTCCAATGTGAGAAGGAAGAAGAGGAGAGAGGGTAATGGGAGGTTGGAAAATTCATTTTATAAATGTATGAAACTGTCACACACTTGTTTAAAATGTCTAGTATTAGCTCAACCCAAGAACTGAGTCAGTAGGATGACAAACTGTAGGACGGCCTGGAGTGCATATGAAGATTCCACCCCATAAAGACAAAAAAAGAAAGAGAAGGTCTAGTCGTGTGCAATAAAAACTTGAACTGGGGGTGTCTTTCCTATTTTGAACTTTCTATGGGAAATAATAGGAAGTAGGCTGGCTGATTCTTTTTTTTAGTCCTTCCCTGTCACTCTACCTGTGACATCTAACATCTTAATAGTTGGGAAGTCAGTAAAGTGTGTAAATCACGGAAATTCCACTTTTATAGTTTCTTGTTTGTTTGCTTAGCAGTTTCAGATAAGTTTATTAGTATAGGATTTAATATTTAAATGTTTATTCCTTTTAAAAGTCTTTGATTACATTTGTTCTTTGACAGTTTCACATAGTTATATAATGTGTTCTGTTTACCCTCACACACACCCATCCTCTCACCTATGTAATGCCCCCCACAAGTTTTTCCCCATAGTTACGTCTTTTTATTATATGACCACTGATTTTAACCAGCACTGTGTCACCAAGGCTGGAACTCTTCACTGGAGCCTTCTGGGTTCAGCCTCAGACACACAGTTGAAGACAAGGTCTGCTCTTCCCCCAGAATCCATCAGTAGCCATGGGCAGAGAGAGGGAGGGCCCCAGAGAGCCTCCTCTCTGCCTGGCTGAGAAGTGCAGGTCGAGTTTGCCATGGCTGCCTCACAGCTTGCCTTTTGCAGCCCTTTCACTTGCTTCTTTCCGTTCCTTCTTTCTTGCTGCTTCATGAGCTCCACAGGGGAAGGGCTGACCTCCCCACCATTGTTTACTCTTAGCATCCTGAACCACCGTAACTCTCTGCATTCAGTGCTATTCACTGTCTGGTCCATGTACTGCTAGGGCCACTTTTAGAGTTCTTTCTTGGCGTCCCTTAACTAAGCATGCCCAACACTTTGTAAGTACCGGGAATAATAGTTTGTAGTGCTGGTTCTTGAACCTATTCACAGTCCATGAAGTTGGCCCAAGTGTTACACATAACAGCAAATGCAGCTCAGAAGCCAATAAGCAGTGGTATTCTTCTGTCTAGCCAAGGCCAACTGCTACATAAAAGCAAAGGCCACTGCTGCTATGAAACATTGACAGTTTTATCTATCTATTAAAAAAAAATCCAAGGTTCAGGGTATCCTTGTTACAAACTATAAGATTGCTTGCTCTTGACCAAGAATAAAAAACCAGTTCCCGCAAGGAATGATGGTCTTCTGCCTCTCCACCAACACTATGGAGAAAAAAAGGCAAGAAAGTCTCTGTGGCTCTGAAGCCGTGGGTGCACTGGGCTCTGCAGTCCTCAGATGACATCAACCAGGTCTGGTGGAGTGGGAAAAAAATGGAATTTCATGTTAGATCCTAGGTTTAGCTGATTGCCTAAGTTCTTCACCTCTCTCAGCCTTCAGTCACCACCTGTTGAATGCAAAGGGAAGATATTATATACATTGAAGGACGCAATGTAGATAATCTTCCTGGCAGAGTCCCGAGTTTGTCCTGGGAATCAGGAAATGGAAATTCTTTCTCACCCACCGCTATCTCCTCCCTTGTTTTCCTGGGAAAATCCTCTTCACAATGAAGGTAACTTCAGCTACCGTTCATTTTATATTAAAATCTGTCAAATCTGTTAAAATACCACTGCCACTATCTAATTATTCCCTTGAATGGGATGCCTTGCCCCAATCACAAAAAGAAAAAGAAATCACTAAAGGATAGCATTCTCAATAAACATAAGTAAATGGTTTGTGTCAGTATATCATGTGACAAATGTATCATCATTTAACCTGTGGCAATTAGTGTTAAAATTCAGTTTAACAGGTTGAATAGCTCAACAACAACAAAAAATTGACATGTGCCTGGAGAACAGGCCAAACTTCAATAGATAATCAACACTTTCTTCTGTTTAGTGAATCAGAGAACACTCCACACCGAGGGAAATGCATTTGTAAATTGTTTGAGTGTAGGCGATTAGCATGGGCATTGAGATATGACTTCCAAGATCCTCCCAACAGCTTTTTTTTCCCTTACCAATGTGTAAATGAAATGTAAGCCTCTGAGCAGGTAACAGTAAATAGAAGCGCAGAAAAGAAGAAAAATCAAACTGAGGAGAAGCTCTGTCAAAAAAAAAAAACAGTAATTTTGTTGCTGAAAAATTGCTACCATCCTTATCCAAGAAGGGATGGAAAGATCAGACCACACTAGCTTGTGTGATGAATGAGTTTATAAAGTTGTCTGTGTCAGGAGACTAATTTAATTGGCTGCTTTAAGTGTGATAATGTACCACACTTCCTACATATTTTTCTTTTATTAAATTCTTAAAATTAAGCTGAGTGTAATGTGCATCCTGTCTACCTTAATGATACAAACAGCACCAATGGCTGCAGGACATACAAACATTCATTATTATTATTATTATTACCAACGTCTACCCAAAATATTAAAAGCAAAATGAGATATTATTTTTCTTCTTGACGTTTTGGACTATTTCAAGTCCTACCCTCCACCCGGGACATTTGTACCCTCCTACACTAAATCTCCCCCCCCCCGCTGTTGTTCCCCAATGGAATATTCCCCAAGTTGAATATTCAAGCTGAGGTTCAAATTAAAGATTTTATGCTGCCATGTTTGTAATCACCTGTACGTACATATTTTAGTTTAAACTCAGTTTCCCTCATCTCTGCCAGCATGGGATGAATGTCCCAGGTCTATCACCTTCATATTAAAAGAAAGATCATTTTAACAAAATTTGTGCAAGTACCTGACCTCTCTTACAAAAATAATGGGGCACAGAAGAGCTCTAGAGTGTGCATTTTAAATAATACACAACAGTATAATCCAGATCGGACTGTTTCCAGACTACGAAAGAGGGGACAAAAGTCAGCATGAGACTAAATCCTCAAGAAGTGCTTGCAAAGGACAAAGGGTGATAGGGTAAGCAGCATGGGAGACCAAGCCTTCCACACGCAAGTTTAATTTCTGGATGCAAGGGAATATTGGGAAACCTATGGCAAGCCCAACACAGTTAATACCACGATTTCTAGTGAGGATCATGAGGGACATCAATGGAGTTTATACCAAACTATGGTCAAATAAAAGCCAAAGAGACCCCAATGCCAATTAAGGCTAAGAAACTTTTAAGCTCCTCTTTCTTGACTCCATCTTCGCGGTAGCAGCAGTGGTGTCTGCGAGTTAGTTGCCAACAAGCAGCTCTTTGTCCGCACCCAGGAGCTACACACCCTCCAGGTGACCGGCCAGGAGACGGTCGCCCAGATCAAAGCTCATGTGGCCTTGTTGGAAGGCATTGCCCCCGAAGATCAAGTCGTGCTTCTGGCAGGCTCGCTGCTGGAGGATGAGGCCACCCTTGGCCATGTGGTGTAGAGGCCCTGACCACTCTGGAAGTAGATGGCTGCATGCTGGGAGGTAAAGTTCATGGTTCCCTGGCTAGTGCTGGAAAAGTGAGAGGTCAAATTCCCAAGGCGGCCAAACAGGAGGAGAAGCAGCAGCAGCAGCAGAAGAAGAAGACAGGTCAGGCCAAGCGATGAATACAGTACAACTGTCGCTTTGTCAATGTCGTGCCCACCTTTGGCAAGAAGGGCCCCAATGCTAATTCCTAAGTCCTATTGTGATTCTGACACTCTAATAAAGCCACTTTGCCAGGCAAAAAAAAAAAAAAAAAGAAAGAAAAAAGAAACTTTTAAGCAGGGAGAAACATGCTATTCTATGCTATTTGAGGTTTTTCCTTAACCTTCAACAACCCTCAAAGGCTCTAAGTCAAGGTGCCTAGAAATGTTCAAAATGATAGCAGCAACAGCAGCATTCTTTTTGTTCAAGAACAAGCTGGTTTTGCGTATTAACTGGCAGTCGGTTTCCCCAAAAATTCATCAAGAAAAGCAGAAGCCTCCTTCCCACTCTTATGTTTACATCCAGTCCTAGCAGGTGTGTCCAACCTTTAACGCTGTGACACTGTGTTGTCACCGACAAAATCTGCACTGAAGAATCACACAACCACATTACCCGGAAAGAAAGGGGCTGAAAAATTCTCATGACTTTTAAAGTAAGGTTAGGACTTTATGTTGGTCACATCCATCACCATGTACTGCATCTGACCTGGCGGCCACAGGCAGGATGCCTGCATGTAGTCTACCTCCAAAGGACGCCCTAAATCTAACTCCTTCTGGGTAGCTTCCCAGATCAGAACCACCGGGCACCATCTTCGCTCGCCAGGTGGATGTCACATCCTGTGGGAGTCACTCTGTCACCGTTCTTGCCTCTCCAGGATGTCTGGATATTTCAGCCAGCTAGAAAAAGCTCGCTGAAGCATATTCATTCATTCCATTGAAGAGCCTCTCCCGATCCTGCGATTCCTGCCTTTGTCCCAGCTCTACCGAAGGTTGTTTCACCTGCCTTTCTTATCACAGAGCTACCTCTCTCTCTGGCTTCACATGCTTTGACCATGACAGCTACTTGATATTCTACTCAAACCAAGACCATTTCACTTTCAGGGTCTTCACTCTCACAATGACTTTTGCTAAGAGGACTCTTGTCTGGAATCTTTTCTGAATCCTCATTTTCATCATGTGATTTCAACTACAGATAACCTTCCCAGAGAGCTTCTTGTGGAGCAGATGGGCAGCAGCTGCCATCTGTCTCATACTTTTTGTCAAGGCTTGGTCAGAGTGATCATGGCAATCTCTCAGTGTGTTCTCATCCCTTTCATTAGAAGAGTGTAGCCTTGATGATAAGCACTCTCACTGGGCTGCGACCATGCTGCTCAGAACAAAGCATAGCGCATGGTAGATCCTCATGGCTGTAGATTGAACATCAAAAGTTACAATTTATGAATACTGTGGAATAACAAGACCGAGCTGCTTACACATCGTTCACCTCAAATACCTACTTTGGGAAGGATGTTGGAAAGCCATCCTCCTCGAAACTTTGAAAGACGTGAGGCACTAATATGCAGTACACTCACCATCCTAGCTGATGTATCTCCAAAGGAGGATGACGTACACTCACCATCCTAGCCAGTGTATCTCCAAAGGAGGATGACTCATTGAGGAGGTGTTCTGCCCTCTGCCCATTGTCGCCTCATTCCCGCAGTCTCTAACCGCTGTATTCTCCGCTTCTAAGAATTTGGTTATGTTAGATTCCATGCATTAGCAAGAACATTGTGGCATTTAGCTTTCAATGCTTAATTCACTGAATATAATGACTTTTAGATTCATGAATGATGTTATAAATGACAGAATTGCCTTCATTTTAAAAGCTGAATAATATTCTCTTGTGTTTATATGTCATTTTCTCTGACTTAAGGTTGGTTTCATTACTTGAACATTGCAAACAGTACTGAGATGAAGATGAGGGTGTAGACATATCTTTGATGAACTAATTTTGAATCTTTGGGGCAAATGCTCACAAATGGTAGTGTATTTTTAATTTTGGGGTGCTTCCCTATAGCATTTACGTAAAGGGAAACTAAGAATAACTCAAGTTAAGTAATTTGTCTGGTGTCTCTCACCTCATTGCTTCCTGAGTGTTACACTAAATAATTAGCTGCAGAGAAAGGAGAATCATCTCCATCAAAAGTCTGAATGTGTAGCTTCTCAAAACCTTAGTGATGTAATTCCCTAGCTCCTGGTAACAGCTACTTTCTCACGGCTTGCAGTTTTTCTCTTTCTTGTTAATCCAAAACACATTGACATTTCTTTTATCAGGTATTTGAGTGTTTTAAAAAAGTGGTTTTTTTTTTCTTTCCAGATAACTAAAGCTTACCAGTTAAATGTCAGTTTTTCATTTGTTTATATCATGTTTGGGAAGATATTTCTAAAATGTATTTAAATTTCTCAGTCTGCTTAAACAGAGACTATTTAGTATACTTTAATGTTTTTCGAATAACATGCTAAATTTTAGGAACTTGAGTTATTATTCTCAACAAAAAGGATTGTCTATCTTTCATAACAGGATGTGTTTGGCCACGTGCAGAATGGAAATGCAGAGCCCACTGAGTCACAAGATGAGGAGAGCAGACCATGGCGCCGGCAGAATTCTGTGTGATCAGTGGGCAGCCATCAGCATGTCTGTACGGAGTAACAAGCTGACTGAGTGGTATAGAGTCATTTCTTTAAATTAGTTCAAAGGGAGCAATAATGGCATCGACTGAATTGTTCATCTAGTTCTACAAGCACTGTCTCAACGTCCTCAGGAAACCGTGAGTTTCATCTGGCATCGCATGGCTGATGCAACAAATGCAGCTGAACGGCTTGACCAAGCATGGATTTCATTGTCATATAATGGGAAGAGTTTAGTAGTCTGAATATAGAAACACACGAAGAATGTTTAATTCTTGCATGAGCAGTTTCTCCAGATGTTGTGAAGCAGCTTTGTCTCGACTGGAATTTTTTCCTTGTATCTCACAAGGCTCAGGTCACTCACAAGTCTCAGACAGCCCTCTCTGACACTGCCTGAGTAGTAAACAGCTACGGGAGAGGAGGAGACATTTCAGCGGCACCGCTGCCTGCACGCTGCACAGAGGACTCAGTGAGGCGCATCTCCGAGGTGGTGGTCCAGACTGGCAGGCGTTTGGTGATTCAGCTGCCTGAGTCACATGTACTCCTGTGAATAACCTCAGTAAACTCATTGGATGGAATTGTTTCTTCATTCTGTCATCAATTTCCTTCTCTGGTGTGAACAGAAATAGATTCACCAGGAAAAGAATTGAAATGGTAGAGAGAGACAGAAGTCACTTAGAGTGTTTGGCCCACTCAGAGGGGGACAACACTGGCAGGGTATTTGCTAGAGCCCTAGGAGAAGCTTCCTTTCTTCCCAGCCTTTTGCTCTTTAGACCTTCAGCTGATGAAATGATCTATGTTACTGAGCAAAATCTCCTTAACTTAAAGTAAATGCTAATTACATTTACAGAACACCGACTGCAACATTTAGACAGTTGAACAAGGAGCTGAGCATCTCACCACCTGCCCAAGTTGACACACAAAGTTCACTATTGTAATTCAACAATGAAAGGTAAACAGCCAGGCGGTGGTGACACACATCTTTGTTGTTTTGTTTTAACTTTTTATCGATTCTTTGTGAATTTCACACCACACACCCTAATCCCACTAATTTCCTGGTCCTTTCATATCCATCCTCTGCCCTTGCAACTGCAGACACTGGGCTAGTTCTCCTGAGCTCATGCCCCCAGGGCCAAGTCACCTACTCCATCATTCTCCATACCCCTACCCCTGCCCTGCCACCAGGGTCAGTTCTACTAGAGGACATGTTTCTTGAATCCCAGCATTTGGGAGGCAGAGGCAGGAAGATCTCTGTGAGTTTGAGTCCAGCCTGATCTATAGAATGAGTTTCAGGAAAGCCAGGGCTACACAGAGAAACTTTGCCTCAAAAACAAACAAACAAAAAGATAAACAAAACAATTAAAAATGGATGAACAACTCAAATAGACTTTTCTACAATGATGATACAAATAGCCAAGGAGCACACTAGAATGTTTAACATTGTAATTGACCTATGAATTACCCATCAAAATCCTGTTAAAGGGGATGGGAGTGTGGCTCAGTGTTCAGAGAACTTCTTTAGCATATTCAAGTGGCCCTGGGTTTGGTGCTCAGCACTGCCAAAGAAACACACACACACACACACACACACACGCTCATACATCAACACCATACACATATAAACTATATCACATTCAGAAGGATTGGATATTGATTGTGCTTCTGTGTGCATGTGTGTGCATGTATGCATGTGTGGGCACATATGTGGAGGCTAGAGGCCAGTCTCTTTTCTGAGAGTCTATCCCTTGATTCCGGGGCTTGTGGATTAAGTTTGTCTGGCTGGCTAGTGAGCAGCAGGGATTCATCTGTCTCTGCTCACACCCAGAGGTTTTCTTATAAGTATACACTAGCACAGCTGGCATTCTATGTGGGTACCGGGACTAAAACTCAGGTCCTCATGTCTGCACAACAAACATTTTACCAAAAGAATAACCTTCCCAGTCCCAGTGACTATTTAAAAGCATAATAATGGGCATCAGAAAGGGGAACTAGAAAACAGGCCTCACTATCCAGGCATTTTGGCTGCTGTAACTCACTGTTATCGACAACACGATTTAAACAGCAGCGTCTAGTTCTTGCAGCTCTGATGGCTGGATTCAGAGATCTAATGGCAGCGTGAGATCCTAGAGTGGCTCTTCCCGACGTGCCCATGTCCTGATGCTTACCATGATGCACATGGTGAAGAGACGAATTTCTGACAACTTTTATACTTTTTATAAGGGTGTTAGTCATGCTGTCTCCACCCTCATGACTTCATCTAAACCTAATTACCATCAAAGATATTTCTTAACATCACCACAGAAGCAGGGCTTCAACTTTTAGACGATAAAAAAAAAAATCAGCAATGCTGAGGGGCTTGTGAAATGGCACAGCCTCTATAGAGAGCAGTTGGCAATCTCCCGGTAAGTTGTACAAAGAATTGCCATGTGGCCAAACAATCCCATTTCTAGGTATACTTTTTTTTTTTTCTAGGTATACTTAAAAAAAAAAAATCAAGTTAAAGTTTAAATATACAAGTGTTCATAGGAGCTCTGTTCACAATAGCTGAAGGCTGAAAACAGCGCAAACGTCCATTAACAGATGTATGAGGTGTGTTCATAGACAAAATGTGATGCATTGATGATGCACATCGTCCGCAGCTCACGGACACAGGCTACGGAGGAGCTCAGCCTCAAAAGCTTGCTGAAGTCAATCCACCAGGTGACAGGGCACGCCCTGTGAATTCTTATACACAAATCCACAGACAGAGAGATCTGTGGTCGCCGAAGACTGAGAGTAGCTGTGAGTGACTTGGAGCATCTTTTTTGAGTGATGAAAATGTTCTGGAATTACATGGCAGTGAGGATAATACAGTGACGTAGGATATTTACCAAAAGCACAAATTTTGTGCGTGTTTCACATTGTCATAAAACTAAGAGAAAGACCCTAAATACTGTGCCTGACATTTTGACAGGTTTGGGAGTAACAGAAGCCTTATTTTCCTCTCAATTAGCTCATACAACAAAATAGGCAGCTTGACTTGCAACTTTGTAAGAGGCCTCCAGCTAAACAATGCAAAGGGACCCAGGCAACAGGGAGAGACCAGCTCCTTAGACTGTGGCCTTTTTACACCCTCGGAGCTCCCTGTTGATCTTCCTAAGTCCCAGACTTCAATGGGAGAAACCCTGGCAGAGGACATCTGGTAGAGGCATGACAGTGTTCGTCAGAGCCTCACACTTAATCTAAGGCATGCCCACAGATCATCTGAAGTATTAGAAAATGTCTAGTGTTGTTTGACACTCTGTCAGAGACCTAGTGATGAAGAGACACTCATTGGGGAAACCTAACTGCCTAGAGATGGTAAGTGCTTTTTTGAATTACTGTTTTGACGCTGTCCTCTAAAAAGATATATAGGATCTGTAAATTTAGTCACATGATTTACATAGAGGAACTTGCACAAGCCAAAGCCTTGAAGGAGACCAGTACTGTGGGGAAAAAGGAAAGGGGCTCAAGGAACTCAGAACGACCACTGTGGAGTAAGCATGCCTTCTAATCAAAGCCCCCCCCTGACTAAGAGAGAAGACACAAGCTGACCAGAGCAGGAGGAGCAAGTCGTGATATGGGGACTCCTGGGGTTTTCACCTTAGAGTGAAAGACTTCTGAAATTATGTGGCATGAAATAACTAATTAGTAGTCTTTGTGTGCAGAGTGGAAAGAATGAAAACTCTGAAATTGCTTTTCAGTTGTTCTGAGGGGCGACTTCAAGGCCAGTATTTCAAGGAACTGGTGAACTGGGTTGATGCTTTTGTCATGCCACTTGGAGCTAGGTAGAAAAACCTGCTCTTTCTTCTTATGGTCATGGATAGGCTGCAATGAATTGAGTTTTGAGTTACACAATGTCTTTTGAAGTTTCTCCTTTATGTTATGCTACTGACCTGTGCCTCTAGGCAGAAACTGGGTATGGTAATTTTAAGGCCGTGGGTCTCAGCAGAAGACTTATGGGGGTGTTACACAGAGACCTTCCTCCCCAGTTAAGCAGGAATGTAGGCATTTGGTTAATAGAAGATACTGGTTAGCGATGTACATATAAGCATCACAGCCATATACATTAAATTATTACATTCTATTAAATAGCTGTTCACTCTGTTGCCAAGCTTCTGATACAAGGGCCATGCTTATTATCTGAATGCTGGTGAGCTGGTTGAAGATGACGCGCCTCTTTCTAGCATCATCCACACCCTTATATAGCCTGTGTGCTTCCCAGTTATAATTTCTCCAGAGGGCAAACACTTGGGACACCTGTCAGACAGACCGAGCACAAAATCTTTTTGGTTGTTTTAGTTGCCTTTCCATTTTGACCCCTGCCCAGGAGCTGACATTCACTGGGGCTTTCAAAGCCAAGCCTCTGTAGAGCTAACCTCTGCTTGCCAGATGTACGTTTTGCACATTGACAATGTTTAGCCTCCTTGGCTGATAATTGTGATAAGTTTAACAGGCAGGGAACAAGATGGGGAACAGATAGCCCAGTGTGCATAAGAATGGGGTTCAAGCGTGGAGGCAGCAGGGCATGGAGGTGCCAGAGAGTGGCCTGCTGTTTGTGAGGGCTCTATGCACCGTGGGCTTGAGTCTGTGCATTTTCCAGAGCTGTCAGACACGCCCTCAGAGTGCATCTCAGAGCCAGCCATAGCTGCTCAGAGGCACTTCCCTTGGGGTTCCTACAAGAGCTTAGATGCCTACTCGTTGAAGCCTGGAAAATGATGTCATCTCATAGCTGACACCTTTGTCATTTAAGCTTGATAGGCAAAAGAAATTCAACATGTTATCATCCATCCTGAAACTGTGATGTGAGGCTCAAGCTCAGAGCACTAACTGCCTTTCTTTCCATTTCAAATCATCTTGCAGTCAGAGAGCTGAGGTTTGAAAAGGTGTCATGAGGTAGATGTACAATTTCTTAGAGGTTTAATGTGATAAGTAAGAGAAATGAGAACCCCAAACCATGTTGTGCTGGAAAAATCTCAAGGATCATCAATATTAACAATGGGGTATAAAAAAACACATGCATAACAGAAAAGAACTTTAAAAATATGTAGAAGTTACATGTTTCAAAATTTCAGGGGAGAACTAAGAAGAATTGAGAAAACTGGGAAAACCAATGGCTTCTGAGCTCCCAAGAGCCCTCAGCTACACCGACGGGAAGAGAACGCTCTCAGGTACTAGTTATCTCAGGGCTCCTGGGCCTTTCTCCCTCTCTCCCCTTTGCTTTCTTTGTCAGTCCTTTTTAAATGAGAGCATGACTTGGATTGGCAACACACACACACACACACACACACCACACATGATGTTACCAGAAAACGCATCTCACGAAAGTTTAAATATCTTCCCTTTGTCGTCTATTCCTCTAGATCTTCCCTCTTCCCAGTTTTTCTATGTAGGCCAAGCTGTTCTCAAACTCAACATTCTCCTGTCTCCTGAGATTTGCATTACTTCACAGTGAGGAATAGGAACTCCCAGCCCACTGCTCTAGACAGTAAGCCAGGTTATTGCATTTCCCCAACTGAGATCTCTCCAAACTGGCTTCCTCCCAGAGTGCCCCTCTCCTAGCCTGGAACCGGATCCCTCAGGCCTCATTGGTGTCCTTGGGGACTGTCACAAAACCTACATCATCCCACACACCTCTTTGACCTGTTCACCGAAAGCAGTATTTAGGCACTGTCTAGGCCTCTAATCAGGTTCACGTACTCGCGGAGCTTCCATTAATTGTCACGCTCCCCTGGCAGATGCTCCTCTGTACATGTAGCCGATACAGCTGTGACGCAGCTCTTGGCCCCATTGGCATCCATGAATCTGGTTTCCTGCAGCCTTCTCTATATGTGTGATTTTGGAACTGACGGCATGTTATAATACCAGCACCCTGCCAGCCATTCCCTGGTACATCCTTCTGGCCTAAGCTCCAACAGTACTCCATGACTTTTCCTGGGGTACTCCTGAGACCTTTCTCTCCTACTCTGAGCCTGCTCCTCGCATTGAGCCACCTCCAGCTCTCCTTCTCCTCCTTAAAACCAGCTCCCAAGGCTTCTTTCCACCATGGCTGGATTCTCATCCAGTTTCCCAACAAAACTTTATCTACATTAAAAGGTTCTCCTAGCCAAAGCTAAAATGGAAAACTTTTCCTCACTCAGTTCCTCATCTCTCTATTCTGCTTGTTGACCCCCGGTGCCTTTTTTTTTTATCATACTATTTTTGATGTGTTTACTAAAAAGTATACAATTATACATGTTTTACCCTTTTTAACAATTTTTACATTTCTGTGAAATGGCACTGTTTAAGAACAGACCTCTGAGTAGACTGAGGGGTGTCAGAAGCAAGCCTATTCATGGCAGAATGAGGGAATTTCTAAGGAGCAACATCAAGCCTCTTTGCATCTTCACAGCCTTTATCACAATTCTGCGATCTTATTTATTAACTGACAGGTTTCTTCTGTTAGGTTTTGCTGCTGCTGCAGCTGAGCTTCTGGTTTTGGTAGCTTCACGTCTGCCCACAGAGACCTACTTTCAGTTCAACCTTGCTCTCACACTACTGCACACTCCCTGACAAGACTTATCTGCAGCATAGAGTCAGACAAACCACAGGGGCAGTGCTTTCGGGGAGTCACTCTAGGTACAAAGGACTCTAGGAATGGCCTGTATTTTCCCAACAGTTAGCTTTCCCCTGCGCCACCATCTTCCTGGTCGCCCTTGAGGGTCTCCACAGCCTGCTTCCAGGGTGGTCTGGTACAGCTCTGAATCCCATCCCAACCATCTTGCTAAGTTCTGTAATTAAGTTAGATTCAATTTGGAATTTTAGACCATTGTACATCCTCTCAGGGAATCTATAATGTGATTATTCTTAAACGTTAGGATACACGAGTCTCTCCTGGAGAATCTATTTCAAGGGCAGTCCTCTCCCAACGCTTCTGATTCGGTGGATCGGGAGTGGGACCCAGGAATCGGCCTCTCCACTGGCAAACCCAAGTGATTGTAACACATGGCGGGAGGATTCTGTTCTGTCCCAAAGTGGGCCACTCATACAGCGCTGGCCCAAGAGATTTTAACAGTGAACTGTGTTTGCTTCCATTTATACTTTGAAAAGCCTATAGAACAGCAAAAGCATCGCTTCATAAATATTACTTAGCAGATTAAGTAAAAGTAGTTAATTTAAGTAATTTTCAGTTAATAACAGCATTGGTGGAACTGCATGGCCCAAATTATGACGATGAAAGCTCATGGTGATGTTTGAGGAGCACACAGACTGCGGTGGTGGCTGGGAAGACTTAACAGGTTTATTTCTAAGCTTCCAGGATCTTTACTTTATAACAACACATGTCTTTTTAATAGAACTGCTGCGTGCTGAGGATTGACCCCAGGGCTTAAGCATGCCAGGACTGCATTTACTGCTCACCTATCTCCCTAGGTGGTAACATTATTGTTGTTATTATTGTTATTATTATTATTAAAGCTACACTTTGATGATAGTCATTTGAAATTTCCTGAAAGAGGAGGAACCAAGTTAAACTTGTTATAGCTTTTTTGAGAGTTTTCATTGTTGGCTTCTTACATATTTCTGCATCCCTTCTACTCTCTCTCTCTCTCTTGGATTTGCTCCTACTTAATCTCTCCTCTCTTCCCTTCCCCTCCCTCCTTCCCTTCAAGTGTGCTCATTCTCCTCTTTAAAATACCTTTAAATTGGAACCATACTCCCCATATGGACTTGCCACTGTTTTAAATTTTAAAATACCTCATCATGCCATTAAGTAGCTTCCAAAAATTCTGTGCTAAACCTTAACAGCGTTCCAGCGTTCAGGAATAGTTAAGAGCGTGTACAGTCCAGGCTCCAAGCCCCGGCTTTGCCTTGTACAGATTATTCAGTTGCTCTGTGCCTCCATTTTCCTAGGAGTGATCTGAGGGCAGGAGTGCCCAGTTCACAGGACCGGGGCAAATGGGGTAATAGGTATAACGCAATGCCTGGGCATGAGTCCTGGAAAACCGCAGACATGACCCGTACGTGTGTTTTCTGTTGATTTCTGAGGAGCCTGGCTCTAGAAGCAACGAACCTACGTACAACGAAGCGAGCGAATGTCGGTGCGCACTGACCCCTGTGGCCCATCTGTGCTGGCTTCTTGGTGGTTTTGGTTTCTCCAAACGCTTACTTTTCTGTTGTACAAAATGTCTTCTCATTCCCAGGCAACGAAGTCTGACCTAAACAAAGGTGTCCATTTTCTCACCCCAGAAGCAGCCAGCCGTAGCCGGAATACACAGCTCTTTCTGGCTTGACCTGACGGCTGGGGGACACAGCCAGTGCAGGTGGGAGTTCCTCTTTTGAACATGTTTGCCCCTACCTTCTCTCTTTTAACGCCCACTAAAGGGAGCTACGCCTTACGCTTGGAAAAAGAAGACAGTTACCCAACAGGACCCTACCACGCTCTGCAAGTGCAGCTCTTGAGAGCTTGGCATGGCTTAGCCATCTCCAGGGGCAGAAAGCCAGCGGGAAGATTCTGGTGCAGGTCTTGCCCCGGCGGATTTGCCCAGCTTGCGATTTGAACTTTACCCCAAGTCCCAAATATTAGGATTCTCTCCCTCTCCCTCTGTCCTTCCCTCTGTCTCTTCCTCTCTCCCTCCCTTCCTTCATCTATTTTAACTTTAAAGTCATTTTATTTAGTTATCTTTTTGAGAATTTCATACAATTTTTTTCATTATATTCACTCCCCAACTCCTCCCAGCTCTAGCATCCTTCCTACCCTGCAACCTAGAGTCCTCATGTAAAAACAAACACCTTAGGGAGGAGGGAGGGAGCTACAGGTGGGAGACAAGGTGCATAAACGGTAGTTAATAATAATAATACTAAAAAGATATTTAAGTTAAAAAACCACCGTGGTATAGTTTGTGTTGCCTGCATAGTCTTGGGTGCATAGCTAGTTACTGGAGTACGGTCCACCCAGCAGCGGTGACACTCGTTAAAAAGCTGACTCCCAGCAGCCATCTCTCCTCATTTGGGGTGGAACTTCAAGCCCACTGGGGATTTGTCTGACCGAGCTCTTGCAGGTCTTGTGTGTGATGGATTGATTCTGTTTCTTGCTGATCCCTGTCTTTCTCCAGCATAGACGTCTCACTACTCACAGCATCCACACCGCTTTACTTGATTGACATAGTAGGCTTCCTGTTCTTGCTCACTAGAATGTCCATTGGAAAACCTCAGGCTGAGCAAGGTCTTCTCCAGTTTCCCCTCTGACCTCTTTTCTCACATATTTCATAAGTCTTTAAGTCAATGTCCTGTGACTGCATGTATTCTTCTGATTGCCTCTTACTTCTATAGTATTATTATTATTTTGCTAATCCTCATGTTTGCTTTTTGGCCTGTTTATTTTTTTAATCTTTTCAACAGTGTACACTTCAGGTTAAAATTCTGTACAGGGAACCCTGATGGCTAGCTTAACATTCCACATGGTTAGCAGGATTCTGTACAGGGAACCCTGATGGCTAGCTTAATATTCCACATGGTTAGCAGGGTTCTGTACAGGGAACCCTGATGGCTAGCTTAATATTCCACATGGCTAGCAGGGTTCTGTACAGGGAACCCTGATGGCTAGCTTAATATTCCACATGGTTAGCAGGATTCTGGCTAGCACCTCAAGGCCCCACCAGAAGGCCAGCCTCTCACTGTATTTTCTGCAGTTAGTACATTTTCTTACAATTTGCATATGATCAACTTAACAACGTTAGGGCTGCTCTGTTTATTCTGAAAATCCTCGATTTCACGAGGTCAGTAGTGGCTGCAGCAGAGACTACGCACCATAAAGCAGACGTTTTCCAGACAATAGGCAGAGCATAACTTTACAGATTTTGTACTATATGGGTCATTATTGCACAGAGCTTTACAATCTAGGAAAGCAGCACTTAAAGCTACAGCCATAGCTTTTATTCTAGAAAAGGGATCTTTCTCCAGATTTCTCAGTTGTGACCATAATGTCACATCAGCTTTTCCTCTCTGAGAAAATAGGGCAAGTATTTGTATATATATGCACACATATATGCATCATATACATATGCAAATATTTAATGACAACTTACCATTAAGAATAAAGACTTTCTCTGACATGACCATATGACTGAAAATTTAACATTGATGTGATATTATAAATTATGCAGATTACACTAAATCTTCCATAATTGTCTCTTTAATCTCTTCCACCTACTTTTTTCCTTTTTTTCTTCCTTTTTGCAGCTGAAATACATATTTTGTTATTAACTGTCCTGTTTTATTCTATGGAATATTTTTTAATTTTGATTAGTAGATTACTTTTTAACAATTAAATGCAGGTTGCACTGGGATTGGAGGAGACCATAATGACGTTTGGTGACATTATGTCCATAAATTGGGGACTTCACGATATAAGGCTGCATCTCAGTGGTGATGCTAAGTGTAGGTTCTTGATGAAGACAGCAGTTGCCAGTTTTCTCCTTGTGAAAGGTCAAGGGCTGTCTATGCTAACAGAAATGACTCCTGAATGCTCTTTCTTTCCTGTTAATGTTTTGTTAGCATGCAAATAAATGGGTTTCATTGTGGGAGTCACACACACATACACTTTGACCTTCTCAGTGCTTTTCATGTTCCTCACTCTTTCTCTCCTTCATCTTGATGATACCCTTCTTCTCACGTGCATGTGTGTGTAACCCTCCTCACGTATATTAAATTACTCTGTTCTTGTTCTGCTGTACCTGTTGCCTGTGTAGATTTCCTGATCATGTAATTTGAACTGTACCACAAATTCCAAATATTAGGATTCTTTCTCTCAAACTTTAAGGGCTTTAGCTGTTTTTTGTTTGTTTGTTTGTTTATTTTGTTTTGTTTGTTTATTTGGTTTTTAATTCTCTGAGAACCTAGGCAATGTATTTTGATTATAGTCATCTTTTCTCCCCAGATCCTCTGTTGTGTGATGGTTTGGGTGTTCATATTCATCCTTTCTCCCCAGAGCCTCTGTTGTGTGATGGTTTGGGTGTTCATATTCATCCTTTCTCCACAGAGCCTCTGTTGTGTGATGGTTTGGGTGTTCATATTCATCCTTTCTCCCCAGAGCCTCTGTTGTGTGATGGTTTGGGTGTTCATATTCATCCTTTCTCCACAGAGCCTCTGTTGTGTGATGGTTTTGGTGTTCATATTCATCCTTTCTCCCCAGAGCCTCTGTTGTGTGATGGTTTGGGTGTTAGTTTTGTTTTGTTTTCTGAGATGTTCCATGTGGTTCAGATTGGCCTTCACCTCACTATGTAGCTGACCTTGAGCTGGGCATTATCTTGCCTTTATTTCCAAAGTGCTGGAATTATGGGCATATGCCAAGACACCCAAGATAGATAGATAGATAGATAGATAGATAGATAGATAGATATGGCTAATGATACATTTTTAATGATGAATGTATCAATGTATCCAGTGTCTGAACCTTGGACAACTGTCTTCAAAGGCAAAATGAATAAAGACCATTATTAAAGCACAAAGCTAAACTTTTCACATGGCTTGCTTCACTAAGTCTTAGAAAATCATGTACTATTTATATTCTTTGAAAAAAATTTATATCTGTAATGAACATGAAAGCCCTGATACATAGGTATTATATCACAAGACAAACATCTGGGGCAGAGCACTTAAGAATATTAACAAAGGGGCTGGAGAGATGGCTCAGTGGTTAAGAGCACTGTCTGCTCTTCCAGAGGTCATGAGTTCAATTCCCAGTGACCACATGGTGGCTCACAACCATCTATAAAGTGAACTGATTCCCTCTTCTGGCTAATGTAAATGCAGATAGAATACTCATATACATAAAATAAATAAATCTTTAAAAAAAAAGAATATTAACAAAGACCAGGAAGAACTAAAATTTTCTTTATGAACGGCAGATAAAACATTTGTGCTCTTGAGGAAGGTATCACTGTGTGTGCTTGTTTAGCACTTTAATAATGTCAATTTACAATGTCACAGCACATTCCAGGTAGCTAAGCGTACAGGAACTAACTGCACAGCTGACTATACAGCAGAAGCTGTCAGAGACTTGCACGTAACAGGGTCACAGACACGCCCCACTCTTCGTCAGGTTCTGTGTGCACAGCAGCACAGCAGGCAGAGCCCTTGCAACAGTAACCAGCAAACCCAAGGACGTTCTTAAACTATGTGTAGAGAAACATAACTTTAGAGGGCAGTTTAATGCGTGTCTGTGCAGCAGAGAACGGCAGTGGGTGCACCCCAGGGGTGGAGCTCCTCAACCATGGACTCTTGGCTAGATTTTCAGTACTGGCATGAGTTTCCTCTTGTAGACTGAAATCTAACCAGAAAGCAGTTGGTTACACCGTAACATTCATGCCACAATTGTACTCATAGACCTATTTTGCCATGCTGGTCACTGATTGCTGTGTACAAGGTTCACAACTGAGTAAGATTATCATGACTTTTCCCCAAGTACTGCAGAGCAACTCCCAGTACTGCAGGAGCTAGCCAGAGGGAGGAAATGTCTGGGCAGCATCTACTTGACTTCCCTATGACCCATGGTCAATGAGCATGGTTCTTTGGCAGTAAGCTCTTCCTACCAAGTAGTGTTGGGACAAAGAGCAGTGGGGATGGCATGTATTGTTTTGGGGGGTCTCTGGGATGGCCATGACCAACAGCTCAAGGAGGGGTATCCTACATAGAGCACTGGGCCTTTTATTTGGCAACCTATGGCATGATCCAGTGTAGGGTAACAGCAATTGAACTGTTTCTTTCATAGGAAGCTTACAAGATAGTGGATTCCTATATGGCATTTTCAAACACTCTTTGATTTTTTCCTCCCTAAAGCATTTCCTCTGCCCTGTCTTCCCATCCCTCTCCCTACCTAAATCTCCCTCCAGTTACTGCCCTTTTTCCTTTATGTTTCCCATCTTCTAGTTCCCTCCACTAAATACTTCTTCCCCTCTTCACCTTTCTAGTTTCCTGGATTCTACAAGCCCTCTACACTAAGCACACAAGTATAAGATTCAATGGTCAGATCCACTTCAGTTATTCCTGGGTAATGTTTTTGGCATCTGTAAACAGTCTCAAAGAACAATTGGTGGTACTGTTGAAGTTTCTGTTGAGACAACCAAAGCAGACGAGTTTCTGGCGCTCACATAGGAAAATGGAAACTTCTTGCAAAATGGTGTCCACTAAGGTTTACGTGTGTCGAATAGAACCAAACAACAGCAGGACACACACTGGACTGTGTTGCTGCCTCTGTAAGTGCTGTATGTCATATAGAGTCGAAATTTATATTAAACTTCTATTTCAGAAGCATCTGGAACTTTTTCACTTTCCCCAGGTATCTAACGCTGTTCCTGTTTTTCCTGAGTTAGACCTTTAAAAGTGCTAGTCCGATATACCATATTATGGGACAGTTTCGCAAATGTCAGGCTTCAACAGCCTAGCCTACGGTCAGGGCGTGCCATTCCCACCACTGTCCTCAGGCCTGAGTTCCAGCTCTTATGTGACTTCTGAATGTGGTTTTGTTTCTGCGTGGCCCACCATGGTGCGATGACTCAGTTCATCAAGCAGGCGCTTCAACATTTGTGGGTGATAACTCTTTTCAAGTCTAAAAACTATTCAGCATCTCAAATGCTGCCTAAGTAACGGGACACAGAAGTTAGAAGGCCCCTCGTGTGTGATGGGGAAGAAGAGGAGTTATATAAGCTGCACTGTGCCCTGTCCCTAAAGTCAACCTGCGATACGAAGCCTCTCTCCCCTCAGGCAGGCAAATGCGACTGAGTATAAAAGCTTGAGCATCAGAGCATAAACAGAACAATGTCATGTCACATCATGTCACACTGGCTTCCATGCAGCTCCACTGTGGACTGAATTCATTCAGCTTCCTCAGGCAGACATCTGAGCCCAGAGAGCCCTTCTCAGCACCCCCCAGTCCAGCTCATCTCTGACTGCCGTGGTACAGGACCAGAGCCTTTCCTCTCACTCTGTCCCCCTTTCTGCCCACTGCTCTCTTTTCTACACATCAGCACTGGCGTCAACTGTCACTTTTGCCTAAAACCGACCTGGACTTCCCTAAACCCTGAGCGCTTTTCCCTTCAGACCCTGTATCACCTGGCACAGTCTGCCTCTCCATACTTTGATTTTGCATTTACTCCTCACGCTCCTTGGGGCAGCAATAGTGTTTCCTGTAATACCTCAGTTAGCACCTTGTTCACAGAAGGTATCAACTTTTAAATGCTTGATAATTGTCAGTGGAGTTGCTTAAGTTCTTGACTAGAATCAAGAAGTATAGTGCTACAGGAGTTTAGGAAGTATTTTTTTATGAGTCAAAAAGGTAAGTAGATTTGGGATGAAAATATGTCTAACTAGGACATTGTCTGAGCTGAAACCCAGTATATAGAATTTAGATAGAATATTTGATTTACAGAGCTGTTCCTTTATGTACTCTAAAAATAGACTGTTTATTCCAAGGTGATTTTTATTTCTTAAATAATAGGAAAAACATTACTTCTCTTCTGATTTGGACGCTTTAATAATTACTGTCTCCAATACTTTTACTCATGTTGCTAATTTAATTGTTTTAAAGCATTACTAATCTTCTTAAAAAACACAACTTATTTAAAATTATACTTACTATTTATTTTTTTATTTTCCTTTTGCTATTGAGTGGTCAGGTGTGTAATCATAAACATTGATACTTCACATAAATTCAGGGCACTGTTTCATATAGAAAAGGTATTTCTATAATTTATTATTGATATAGTCCATAATGATATAGCTGCATCGCCTCGCTGGTCTGCCAGAGTTGGGAGGCAGGCAGCAGAACCAGGATGACAGAACTTTCTCTGTTATCTTTCTTTTGCTGTACAGTGCAGTGTGACACTGACAGCATTATGGATCACTTGGCATGGCCTCCACCTCCTGGTTTTCCCTTGTCCTTTGTTCCCTTGGGGCCGAGGGGCATTTCAAGGTGGGCTCAGTGCATTAACATGCTGTGGTAGACCACAGGGCCGGGCTGGTACACACTAATGGCCTCATTGCAAATACTGGCTTCGGTTATTCCCTTGGTGTGATGCACTGAGAAAGATGGTGAGGAGCCAGTGACTTCCCGGTTCTACTCATCTCTCTGACTGCTTGAAGCCTTTCCATATATGCCACTTTAGCCTGCGTATCTTTTCAAATTTCCCTTAACTATGGTTGTCAGGTACAAATTATGAACATTTGAAAATGAAATGAATGGCTTAAAACTATGTAAGAGACCAAAAACAAATGAACAAAACAAAACAAAGAAAACCCTTCTATTGGCCTTAGAATAACGGTTTCACTGTTTAAATGCAAAATTGCTGATCTTGGATGATAGCAGAAAAGAACTAAGTGTCTCTCTAAAATTGCGGCCTGACAATGGCTTATAAAGGAAGATCCTATTAGCCTGCCAAACAGGAATATTTTAAACAACTGACTCCATGTTCTGACTGCTATCCAAAAGGTGGTCGGCATTCCTTTAGCGCCTTGCCTTCTTTAGAAATACAGGAATTTAAGTCTCTCTTTTGTCATCTTTTGGTTTGCAGACCCTTTATAATACACTAACGGTTTCTTCACACACAGTTTCTCCTACCTAAATTCTCTTTCACAGCTATGCACTTGGCTTGCTCTGCTATGGCTGGGAGCTTTTTATTCAAGCATCCCTTTGCTGCTCAGTGGGAGGTTCTATTCTGTAGGCTGATGTGGTCGCCCAATTGCAAATGATTCCCTGCTGTATTTTTTGTAAAACACTCATTACAACTTGAATGATTATGTGCTTTTTATTTATAATCTTTTTCCTTTCTGGTTTGAAGGTACATGAGGAAGAGAAGTCAACAGTTTCATGTGAGGCTGCACATCCGGGTGCTAGAAGACACTAGGTGTTATGGTGCAACCACAAAAGGAAACTTTGTTCAATTGTTTCATTGTTGTCTGGAGGCTCACCGCCTCCTTCTGCTAACCCAGGCCTAGTCCTGGAAGCTTCCAGCCTCCATACAATCTAACCTAGGCCTAGAATGTTTTCAGCCTCTGAGATTTACTGCTTAAGAAGCTCACTCTTAATTGTTCTTTCTGAGCTCTGGGTTGGCTGGCTCAACTCAGCTGTTCTGGCTCCAACTCCTTTTTTCTCAGCTAACTTATTCAATCTGGCTTGTCTCTCGGCCTGAGTTGCTCTGGTTGGCCTCAAACTAACTCCAGCAACCTGTTGTAATCTCTGGCTCCTCATTTGCTGGCTCATTCAGTCTTCACTTGAGTTCTCTCTCTGCAACCTGTCTATTACTGTACTGGTAAAAACTGTCTCTTCTCTCTCTCATTCTCTGTGTTGCTCTTTCAGTAGCTTCCCTTACTTCTCTCTTCTGGTGAGAATTGGGCTTATCCTATTCTGTCAAGTCTTTCTCTGATACATCACTGTTTCTGTCACTCAATTAGACAAAGTACACGAGTACTTTGTTTTACAAACTAACTTTATATTCGTTGTTTGGGATTAAAGGTATGTACCACCACGCCTGGATCTAAGCTTTTTCTTACTGGAAACTTGCTCTATACCAGGCTGGCCTTAAATTCAGATCTGCTTGCCTCTGTCTCCTGGATTAAAAGTATGTTTGTATTCCAGCCAGATCACACAGACCTAGAAGGTCTTTGGATGTGATCTCTTGCCAGAACAACCACGTTCTGAATTAACATTCGCCTCATGTAACAAATATTTTCTACGTAAAAACAAGTGAGTTTTGCTCTTGTCTTCCCCAGTCATCTTTTCTAAAGCAGAAATATGATCATGTTATTATGTTATAAACTTTCAGGAGATCTCTAGTACCTTCAGAATCAAAGTCAGACATGCGAAATGCTCACCATCCTTTCCAGCATTTCCTCTCAGCACTATTCCACATGCCTTAAAAGCGTTGCCCTGCTGCCCCGTGTCTCTGCACTCTGATCACATTGCTCCTTTCACTTACACTGACGTTCCTGGGCAGCTCCTGATTACCTATCAGATCTAGCTGAAATGTGAGCCCTGCCAGGAAGGCATCACTCCCCACCCCGCCCCCACACCCACACAATCAGCTTGTCCATTCCCAAGCTCCTGCTTTTCCTCTAACACCCAAGGCACAGGGTTACTGCTACTTCTGCATCTCTTCCTTCCTTTCTTTCTTCCTTCCTTCCTTCCTTCCTTCCTTCCTTCCTTCCTTTCTTTCTTTCTTTTTATTTTTTCCTTTCTTTCCTAATCTTTTATTGCTTGTATTAGTTGCCATGATAAAACAGAACGATAAAAAGCGACAGAGAAGTGTTTTTTTGGTTCTGGGGGTTGCAAAGAGGGATCCCCACTGGCTGAGGAGCAGGAAGATGCAAGATGGCATCTGCGTACACGAAGCAGAGAGAGTGAACTGGAAGTGGGGCAGAACTATAAACTCTCAAGACCACACTTCCTCTAGCAAGGCCCTATCTCCTAAAGGTTCCATAACCTTCCCAAACATCACACTGACCACAGACCAAGTGTTCAAACACATGAGCCCTTAGGGTACATTTCTCGTTCAAACTACCACACTAGCCTTTGCTTTCCCAGTCCAAATGATGAAATGAGAGTGTGTTTACAGAGCTTTGCATAATGTGCCTTCCTTTCTCTTTTTGTATCCGTGACTTAAATGTTCCAGTTTTGACATGAGCTGTCTTATCATGATCTTTCCATGCTAGGGAGTGCTGTAGCAATCGTCATTTTGCACAATCTTTTGATGGAATACACGATGGATAGTGAGTGAATAGATATAGATGTGTGAATTGCCAAAGGCCACAGTTTCAGGTTCTTCCCTAAGTACCCCCTCCCCCCTTGAAAATCCTGCTTTTCTACAGAACTGTGTCATTAATATTCTTTCGGCCAAGTACTAATATCTCCTTATGTGTTCAATTAGGTAATTCCACATGATTTGGAGGGTATAAATGATTAACTGAAGATGCATGTGATTAATCTTGGGGACCTATGTTCTTTGGTGTACAAAAGGAAAGAGAAGGCTTATTTGAGGCCAGGTTGAAACTGGACAGAAAAAAATGTTGTCTGTACACAGCAGTCTCTTGAAATCTTTGAGCTTTGAAATGCTTGAATTCAGTCTTTAGCGATAAACAGAACAATGAAAGAGTTGACTACACTGGAAATTATTTCATACTTTATTCAAAAGAAAAATTAAAAAGACCTGACAGAGTGTTGTGATTTTTATAAAGGCAGAAGACACTGCCAAAGGAAGGTCATGGCCACAGAATATAGCAGATACAGAGCAGATACCGTAAATCACCTTCTCCATCAACATACCGAGCATGCCAGGCCACCAGAAGTGGCCTATGCTGGAAGACAGTGTAAATCCCCCCCCTGTATTATGGAAGTGTTGCAGTCCTACCTGGAAAAGGCTCTTCTCCCTAAGTCTCTTCAGGAATCAGAATATGATCCTAATGAGCTGTTCCACTGTGACTGACTGTGTTTTAGGATATTTGATCCTGCTATGAACTGTAAAACCCTGTTTCTTGTTTGGTGTGAGCCCTCTCACACACCTTTAATCCAAGAACTGTATGTTTATTGTAAACAGGTGATCCTTGTGTGGTTCACCCAGCCCTAGCACACACCTTTAGTCCAAGAGCTTTCTGTACCCCAGATTTAATAAAGTTAACCCAAGGTCAAGAGGCAGAGCAAGAAACCAGCTGACAAGGATTAGAGTAGGAGGGACTTCGAGGCAGTGTGGAGGAGAAGCTCTGGCTTTAGCTTTGGCTTCGGCTCCTCAGCTTCCTAGCTTTGGGGGCTTTGAGCTAGCAAGCCTTCAACCTTATGTTTTTTGGGCTTTTCCTCCTTGGCTGTCAATTGAGCCCTTTGGTTTTTTTCCATCCGGACCTGAGCTGAGAAGCAAGATCAGCTGGGTGTTTTCTCGGCCTCTCTGACCTAGCAGGTTTACACCCCAGCATCTGGCTCCTGAGTTTTTATTGGTAAAATACAACAGCTGGGATTTTCCTTCTTTTAAACAACGTGATTTCATACTTAAGGATGGGAAAACAAAACAAAACATATGGTACAGATCAGGAGAAAACAGCCCTTTGAAAATGCTGGTGACTTTTCCTGTGAGCCTGGCACTCTTCGACCTCATATCTTACCACTTGACCCATGTGACTGAATCTTTCTCCCCTCCAACCACACAGCTCTCATCTACCATTCTCCCAGCAGGCGCTACATCTTCTAATCTCCAGGACTTTGTCTGAAGATGGTAATTCATTTGTGGAAACCTTTTTCCTGGGTTTCTTCAGGGTGCTCTCCTGTCTAGATTGGAGGCTATTTTTCCTTATGTCCCTCAACGCGTGATCTAATGATTAACTTTGGTTAGGAGTGTGGTATCCTCAACGTCACATACAACTTCTAGGCTGTTTTCATAAAAGGCAAGAGTGTCAATGTGTTGACTATACTGCCGACCTCGTGGTAAGTTGTTCTAGCTGTGTAGATGAGGGCAAAGCCCTGAGATAAAAGGAAACAAGGCTCCGTTAACTTCTCACAGCAGAGGCACTAGCTAGCTCAGTCTGTGCCCTAACCAGGAAGTAATTCACTGTGTTGCTCTGGACCTCCATCACAATGGCTTAGAACCCAAACTGGGCAGTAGTTTCATGAAGTGACCTGCCCACAAAACACGTTTTCCATCTCTGTTTTGCAACTCCATTCCTTTCCACCCAACCCTCCACGCAGGGAACACCCTGCCTTTTTTCCAGCGTGGCACTCCCGTTCCCGACGCTGTCTGTACGTGCCGTTCCCAGCAGCTTCGACACCACAGCCTGTCAAGATGCCAACATCATCTCAAACCCACACGCTCGCTCTGATTGCGGTTATCTGTTTCACCTGTCTATTCCGTGCATTCTCTTTCTGGCCATCTAACCCTGCTCTTTGCCCTTCTCTGCCCTGCTCTGTGATCCAGAAACTAATTCTGCAGACTGTATAAACCAGAGGTCAGTGTTTTTTAGCTTCTAGTTAGATTTGCCAAGTATGTTAGGAGGTTGGAAGATCTTGGAAAAAGATGTTAAGGCCATGATTCCAACTTGTGTGTCCCTCTGTGAGTGCTCTGTCCTCTGACAGGCTTTCACTGTGGCTCCAAGGTCCTCCAGGCTGCGGCGGGGGCTAGCTCGCTAACACCTCTGCTTTGGAGCTTTGTTATTTCTTACAGTTCCCTTAGTTCTACCCTCACATTTGTAAATTTGATTTTGGCTACGGGTTTTTATTATTAAATTGTCTTAGACCTACATTTTTGAGTTTTCCTTACATTACCTAAACTGTCAATTTAACTTCTCACTTTCATTTCATGTAAATGTGAAATTACTTTACCCTTTGTTTATATCATCATATAGTAAAACTAAATTTTACTCCAAGTAATTCATTTTTCAATGTTCTTTCATTTTAATCATATATCTTATGTTAATATCTTATAGTCATTTATGGCATTATTTTTAATTTTATTCTTATGTTGTTGTTTTTTTTTAAGTTTTTGAGTCAGGATCTCAGTATAGGCAGGCTGGCCTTGAACCTGCCAACCTTCTGCCTGTCTCCTGAGTGCTGGGATTATGGGCATGCCAAGCTTATCCCATCTTGTGTCCTGGAACATGACCTCCTTTACTGGTTTAGCAGTAGTGTGTAAGTGCTGTCGGCCTGTGGCGCAGAGCGCGCTCTAGAACGTTCTGTAGCGTCCCACAAACATGGGGACAGCTTCCATGACCCTCAGTGGGTACCTGACACTCCAGAGTGTTCTGATTTCTGAATGTTTCATATCTTTCAATAACCACTCAATATTTTTCTGGGTTTTTTTATTAGCTTTTTGAGAATTTTGTACAATTCATTTTGACCATATTCACTTCTCCACCCACTCTTCTCGGTTCCACCCCCATTTCTTACATCCGATTTTGTGTCTTTTTTTTTTTTTTAACCCATCAAGAGCAGTTGGTGTTCGTTACACATATAGTCCTGGGTGTGTGGCTCTCACTGGAAAGTGGTCAGCCATCGGGCTGTTCCCTTAAACAATGACTCTTTTGCAGCAGTTATCAACGATAGCAGTGCCTTAGTTAGAGGGGGGACTTCCTGCTCACCTCAACTCCCCGTGCTGGAACTTCAATTGGTCCGAGTCTGTGATGGTTTTGTGCCTGCTGACTTGACTACTGCACATTCATATGTGTAACTGCCCTGCTGTGGGCAGAAAGCACTGCTTCCCTACAGCCACCCACTGTCTGTGGCTCTTACAGTCTTCCCCGGCCTCTGCCACCATGATCCTGAAGCCTGGAGGAAGAGGATGTAATACAGATGCTCCATTTAGGGCTGACTATGTCACTGTCTTCTATTTTCTGGCCTTTGTGTTAATCACTTCTATTGCAAAAAGAAACTTTTGTGATCAAGGTTGACCAATGCACTAATCTATGGGTAAAACAATAGGGTACTACAACTCAGTTTAATACCATATCCATTTAGCACACTAATATTAATAGCGTCTTCTCTAGGGCCTGTAGCTCACATGTTTTTTTCTCATTTGCAGATGTTAGCCTTGAATCTTTAAATATATGTGTTTCATAGCTCTAGAAGTCAAGAAATTAGGAAAGGACCCTGTAAGGGGGGAGGGATTTCAAAGGAGGGTAGGTAGAACACAGTGGCATAAAGGGTTAAAAAGGAATAAGGGTAGAAGAAGGGTTTAAAATGGGAAGGGGATGGGAGGGCAAGATAGAAAAGGAAAATGAAGATGGATAGCTACCACTAAAAACACTTTGAACAAGGCCACAGGAAAGCCTACTACTGTAAAGCTTTCTAAAATTAATATATACACACATATAAAGAGTACCAGTAGAGCTACCTTATAACAGGATGGCAGTATCCCTACTAAACACCATAGAATAAAAGAAAGCCCAGCACTATGAATGCCTTACCACCTTTGGAGTTACTGCCCGCTCGAGTCCCCCAGACCCCTATATATCACGGGATATTGTCAATCCTCTTGGTATTTAATGCAAAGACCCTATTACTAAAGACACGATACACTTGGATCATAGAACAAGAAGAAATCAAGTTGGTACTGACCTGGAATTTCATCCTTACTCAGTACTCTCACAGTGCTGGAGGGTGCAGTGCTCCCAGAGAGAAAAGGAATCAGCAGTTCTACCTAGCCGTGGACCATGTAACTACAACAATGGCATACCTGGCCTGCCTACTCAGGCTATAGTGCCACGAACATCACGGTTAAAACCAACTAATTTGTTTTTGGATTTAAGTCCCACTTCACAAATTGAGACTCTTACTTGGAACCATTGTTAGAGCCAAGACCCTGTGGCTGGACAGGTCACAGGCCCTAAGGAAGAGCCTATTCCTAACACTCCGCTAAACGAGCAGAGTATTACACTCACTCTGAATACTGAGGCTCTCTAATTCAAAAGACACAACCTAGTAGACGGGATAAAAAAATCAGGAACCATTTATTTTCAGCCTCCAAGAAACACCTTACCCCAAAATACACATAGTATCTTAGGGTGAAAGAATGGAAAACAGTGTTCCAAGTAAATGTGCCTAGGGACCAAGCAAGTGCTACTGTTCTAACATCTGATGAAACAGGCCTCCTATCAAACTAGTGAGGAAAGGTCATGACAGTTACTTCATTCTCACTGGGGACATAACCCATGAAGAGGGCACTGTGATTCTGAGCATATACACCCAAACACAGTTGTGCCCAGTTTCATAAAACAAGGAATGTGAGGTTTAAAGCCACAGACTAACTCTTGCACAATAACAGCAGGTGGCTTCAATACCCCAGGCTCAGCAATTAACAGATAGTCCCAAACAAAAAACAAAAAAGTAGAAATATGCAAATGAATACCATAGAGCAAATGCGCCCAGCAGACAGCTATGAAAAGTCCATTCAAAGACTGCAGAGAACGCTCTTCTCCGCAGTTCACGGGGCGTTTTCTAAAATGGCTAACATATTATGACCCAAAGAAAGTATTAACAAAGACAGGAAATAGAAATAATCCCATGTGTACTATAGCATCAAAATGGAATAAGAATGCAAATCAATAGCAAGAAAACCCCTAGACTACACTTAAATTAATGGAAATTAAATAACATGCTATAGAATTATGAATGAGTTCTGAACAAATAAAAAATGAAATAAAAATTCTTAAAACCAAAGCAAATGAAAACATAAAAACATATGAGACACAATGTAATCAACCTAAGAGGGGATTTTTATATCTCTAACCAGACTGATCTAAAATCTATAATTTGATAGCAAACTTTAGAGATCTAAAAAAATAACCCAAATCCGAATTAATAGATGGAAAGAAAGCATTAAATTAGGGTAGAAATGAATGGAATGGAAACAAAAATATAAAGAATCAAACAAAGAGTTGGTTGTTTGAAGCATAAATAAACTTTTAGATGAACTAATCAATAGAAAGAGATTTTTAAAAGACTTCAAATAATTGGAGATTAATTGTATATGAATACAATACAATTAAAAATAAAAACAAAGTTGGCACAACAGATACTGATGCAATCTATAAAATCGTGATTATCTTACCTTGAAAACATACAGTCCACTACACTGGAAGACAAATGGATGGATGTATATATGTGTATAAGCAATAAAAATTAAAACAAGTTGAGATAAACAATTTTAACGGATCACTAGCAAGCACTGAGATTGAAGTAATTATTAAAACTCTCCACACTAAAAAAAAATTCAGTTTCAGATAGATTCACTGGTGAATTTCCCAGGCCTTCAGGGAAGAGTCAACATCTGTGCTTTTCTGACTGTTTTAAAAAATAGAAAAGAACATTACTAGACTCTTTGAAGAAGCTAGTATTACCCTAATATGAAACACAGATAAAGACATATACACATAAACACAGAAAGAAAGAAAGAAAGAAAGAAAGAAAGAAAGAAAGAAAGAAAGAAAGAGAAAGAAAGAAAGAGGAGGGAGGGAGGGAGGAAGGGAGGGAGGGAGGGAAGGAAGGGGAAAATTACAGATTAATTTCTATGATAAGATTATATGCAAAAATTATCACAAAATACTTGCAAACTGTATTCAAGAGCACATCAAAAAGATCATCTACTATCATCAAGCTAGGTTTATTCTGCAGATACAAAAGTGTTTCAATATATGTAAATCAATACATGTTATAAATTAAATAAATGGACTTAAGGACAGAAATCACAGCTATCTTGATAGACACAGAAAACGCTTCTGACAAAACATATAGCCCTTCATGTTGAAAGTCCTGTAGATGATCTTTTCTAGTTCCATCCATTTGTTTGCAAATATCACAATTTCCTTGTTTTTAATAACTGGGTAGTGTTCCATTGCACAGATATGCCACAATTTCTGTACCCATTCCTCTGTTGAGGTACATCTAGGTTGTTTCCAGTTTCTGGCTATTACAAATAAAGCAGCTATGAACATGGTTGAGCAAATGTCCTTGCTGAATGGTGGAGCATCTTTAGGGTATATGCCCAGGAGTGGTATAGCTGGATCTTGAGGTAGTGCTATTCCCAATATTTTGAGAAAGCACCAGATTGACTTCCAAAGTGGTTGCACTCCCCCCAGCAATGGAGGAGGATTCCTCTTTCTCCACATCCTCTCTGGCATGTGTTGTCATTTGAGCTTTTGATCTTAGCTATGCTGATGGGTGTAAAATGGAATCTCAGAGTTGTTTTGATTTGCATTTCCATGATGACTAAGGATGTTGAGCATTTCTTTAAGTGTTTCTCTGACATTCGATATTCCTCTGTTGAGAATTCTCTGCTTAGCCATTTTTTAAATTGGATTATTTGGTTTGTTAATTTCTTGAGTTCTTTATATTATCTGGATATTAGCCCTGTATTAGATATAGGATTGGTGAAGATTGTGGGTTCCCAAGCAAGGGGAGCAGGGGCTGCCTCTGTCATGAACTCAGTTGCCTGCTCTTTGATCACTTGTCCCTGGCGATGTAGCCTTACTGGGCCACAGAGGAAGAGGATTCACACAGTCCTGATGAGACTTAACAAGCTATGGGAAGATGACACTAGTGGAGAACTCTCCCTTTCAGTGAACTAGGGGATAGGAGGAAGAGGGAGAGAGGGTGGGACTGGGAGGAGTTGAGGGAGGGGGCTTCAATCAAGATTTATAATGAATAAATTGTGAAAAAAAATTAAAAAGTAGAAAAAAAAAGTCCTGTACAAACTCAGAATAGACAGAACACATCTTAAAATAATATGTTATATGAAAAACCTACAAACAACATTATGAAATTAGAGAAACTCAAAAACATTTGAAGTAAAATCATGAACAAAATGAGGGTGTCAACTTTCTTCCATCTTTTCAATATAAAATTGGAAGTTTTATCTAGAACAATAAATCAAGAGAAACAAATTTAAAAAAGGATACAAATAGGAAAGGAAGATGTCAAAGTTTCTTATTTGAAGATAAGATTCTATACAGAAAAGACCCCAAAGACTCCACATAAATGATAAACACTTTTAGGAAAATGGCAGGATACAAAGATAACACAGGGAAATCATTTCTGTACTAATGACAAACTGAAAAGGAGATCAAGGAAGCAATTCCATTTACACTAGCCTTAAGGAAGCTATATCTTGAAATAAACCTGAGGATGTGAAAGACTTCTGTAATGAAAACTATAAAGAAAAAACTAAGGAAGACACTAGAAGCTGGAAAGATCCCCCATGTTCATGGGTCGGATGAAGCAATACTGCAAAATGGCTACCTTTCCCCACCAAAAAATCCCAGAAACATTATTCACATGAGACACCTCTCTGTGAATAATTGTCTCTGTGAGTTATTGGCCAGGAAGGCCTTAGAGATCCCCCAAACACCATACATTCTTGCCCATCATAACTACATGGTAAAAAGCCTATTGCTAAAGATGATGGTTGCAGGACAAAGAAGCCAAACTGTCAGTATTATTAACAATTCCTGCCTGATGGCTAGCTTTCACGGTGACAGAAGGTATAATGTAGGGTACTGGGGTAGGAAATTCTCCCTTGATACTGTCTAGCCATGAACTCTGTTGCGACAATACTGACTTGCCAGACAAGATTTGGCTACTGGTGCACTAGTGGCGTAATCGACACAGGCGTAACCAACTTCTTTCTAGTTGGATTTGAGACCTGCTCCACAGGTAGGAATTCATGCCTAGGCCTGTAAGCTTGGCTAAAGGCCATGGGTTGGGAGGCCTTATGGGGCTGGGGACACTCACTTCTGTTGTTTCTCTAAGTGGACATGTTGTCAACTACCTTTTGAATCTTTATGGTTATATTCGCAGATTGGTGCTAGAGTATAAGGAATTGTGCTATGAAATGCCATCTTCTGGACTGACATGACTGTTACACTCACAAACTCACTGCACTTACAGTTATCTGCATAAGGCTTCCAAAAGATCGGTTAAACAAGATCAGCTGCTATTTCTAAAGGCAACACTGATTGGACTCAGGAAGGGGTAGGGACATGACATTAAGATACAAAAATGGGAATGGGTGTCTGGGAAATGAGAAGGAAGTGGAGTAGATATGATCAAGATACAGTTTATAGCATGCTAGCCAATAAAAACATAAGTACCAAGAGTAAGCTGCCTCTTTTGGAGTTGGTGGCCCATGTGGTCCCAAAGACTGCCAGACATTAAAGGCTCTCAGTTACCCTCTGGTTCCTGGGGTTACCACATACTTGTATTATAACACATAAATAAATCAAGCTGTATTGACCTGGAGTTTCCTCTCTGCTAGCTGACTTTCACAGTTCTGCTATATATGCCTCAAAAAAGTAATCATCAGTTCTACTCAGCAGCAACCTAGAGACCTGCAGGAGAGGTGCCCTGGCCAGAGAGCTGCAGCGGTCTAGACTGGTGCAGCCAAGACCTTGTGGTTGGGTGGGCCACAGGAAAGAACCTCCTAGTGTTACTCCAATACGCAGACAGTATTAAAAACCCATCATGACTTACCCCATTCCCATAGGTTAGTGAGTTTCTCAGTCCTCATCAGAGAAGTTTCTTCCTGAAGGAAGTGGTAGCTAACATGGCGACCCACAACAGTCAATATACAGAGAGTAAGAGATTATAAATAAAAATAAAATAAAAGCTGAGCACACACCTTGGTGGATTTCTTGAGTTTGAGGCCAGCCTGGTCTACAGAGTGAGTTCCAGGACAGCCAAGGCTACACAGAGAAACCCTGTCTCAAAAAAAAAAGAAAGAGAGAGAGAGAGGTGGCCACACACACACAAAGAATGAGAGAAATGGACAGACAGACAGACAGACAGATATTATAAAATGGTCAGTGTGATCAGCCCTAAATGGGGTATCTATGTCAAATCTTCCCCTCAAGGGCACAGAGGTCATTGTAGAGAAGGGGATAGAAAGATTGTGATAGTCCAAGGAGATAGATGACTAGAAAAAAAACCTAGTGTTTTCTGAATATAACAGGGAAGTTGTACATAATAAAGGCCCAGAGGTTCTGACAACATGCAGAGGATTTATACAAGCTCAAGCCAGAAAGAAAAGAGAAAAAAAAATCCTAGCAGGGACAGAAGGAGCAAGCACTAAGTGCCCCCTTTTGCTAGTCCTGGGAGGGGAGAGTCAGCTTCCTTTAAGGGTTGGAGCCCAGCAGATAAAATCTGCTCCAAGGCAGACCCCACGCCCAAGAATGTTTAGGCATCATAGATTAGACTCAACAAGTTTTTAAAATGAAAGAGGGTGTGAAGTCGGTTGTGTAGGGAGGTGGGAAGGATCTGTGAGGAGGTGGGGGAGGGTTCATATGATCAAAATATAGCATTTGACATTCTCAAAAAATTAAAGTACTATGTTTGTAGATACACTGTATAAAGTCTTCCAGCTACTTTTCTGTTGCTGTGATAAAACAGTCAAACACCAACCAACCTGCAGAGGAGAGGGTTTCTTTGGCTTAAACTTCCAGGTCACAATCCATCATTGCAGGAACCCAAGGCAAGAACCTGTTAAAGTCCCCACAGGGTTTGTCAGCCACACCCTGCAGCGGGTAGGGACTTTAGCAGAACTTGAGCATGAACCTGAATCACGGTGGGGTGTCACTCCCGGGCTTGGTCCCTGGCTCAGGCTCAGCTCGCTCTCTTACACAGTCGAAACCTGCTTGCTTATTAATGGTGCCACCACAATGGGCTGGACCCTCTCACAACCATCTTCAGTCAAGACAATCTTTCACAGACATAGCCACAGGCCAGTATAATAGAACCAACATCTTCAATTTGAAGTTCTCTCTTCAGGTGACTCTGATTTGTTTCTACTTGATAGTAAAAAGTAACCAGGACATTCCAACATCTATCAGCTTTAAACACCTTCTCAACCTTTCTTTAATATGGTTCCTCCTGCTGTGAGACCCCCAACCACAAAGTTATTTTCGTTGCTACTTCATAACTGTAATTTTGCTACTGTTACAAATTGTAATGTATATAAATAACCAATATGCAAGAATCTGATATGTGGGCCCTGTGAAGGGTCCTTAGCCCCCCAAACGGGTCAGAACCCATAGGTAAGAACCACCACTTTAAGCTTTGTTCCTGAAATCTTATGTTAACATCACAATATGAAGCCATTACACTTTTAAAAAGTACCACAGTCTTTAAAATTTTCAACACTTCAAAAGTCCAAGATCTGCAGGGAGGAGATGAGGGAGGGAAGGTGGGATTGGGAGGGAAAAGGGGAGGGGCTACGGCTGGGATACAAGTGAATGACCTGTGACTTAAAAAAAAAAAAGTCCAAGATCTGATTTTAAAATTCTATGTTTCTTAACTGTGGTCTTTTGTAAAGTCAAAGACAAGATAAATAGTTCTTATTCACAAAGGGAGGGGGAACCAGAGCAGCGGAACCATCAGATCGAAGACAACCCCCAAACCGAGCATTTTAACTCAGCGTCCAACATCCGCAACTCACTTGCCATCCTCCACTGCCTCACCCTCGCCACCCACTCACTGCACACAGTCTGTCTGGTATGCCGGGCAGATCCCACTGCACACCAGATGACATCCTTGTAAGGTGTACAGGGTTCTGGCATCACCAGCAGCCTGGGTTCTCTAGGGCCACTGTGGCTGCACCTTAACCAGTGGCCTCACCTGGTCTCACTCACTCCCCAAGGCCCGGCGAGCGACAGTGCCACGCCAGTGCCAGGGCTCATCTATTCTCTATGACCCCTCAATCTTGCTTTTTTTTTTTTTTTTTTTTTATGCCTTCAAAACCAAGATAGTGTGGGGGACTCTCACGCAAGGTCATGTTCAGCTACCACCATCCCCAATCCTGACCGCAGCTTCTGTGTGCTGACCCCAGAGGAACACTTCCGGGAAGAGTTGCCCGTATTGGTGCTGGTCTCTGGCTGATCACAGCTGATTCTTCAACCTCAGCTGCCCAACATCCATGGTCTCAATAAGACACAGATTTCACCTCATGGTGTGGATCTCTTGTTAATCCCAGCTGCTTCCTAAACTTCAGTTGAGCAACAGCGGCGGATCCTTAACCAAAGATACCGCACAAAGTGCCCGGCAGTCTTGGCTTCCCTCTGAGACTTCCTAAACCAAGCCTCCGCCGGCTGCCTTCTCTCTACGTGCTGATTTCCCAAGATCCCCCAGAACAGCCAGCCCCTAAGCTCTGAGCACTCAATGGCTTTTCCAGCTCTAACTTCCAAACATGTCCACAGTCCGCCCCCGAAACAGCATGGTCCAATCCTCCACAGCGACAACGGTGAAAGGACTCCGACGCAAAGCAACTGAGGAAGGAAAGGTTATTCCGCCCTAAAGGTTACAGCCCACCACTGAGGGAAGGGCAGTAACTCAGCAAGAGCCTTAGAGCCAGGGAGCAAGGAGGCGAAGCACCGCCTTCTGGCCTGCTCACTAGCTCAGGCTCCGCTTTGTTACACAGCCCAGGCTGTCTGCCCGGGATGGGGCTCCCCCCAGCGAGGCCCACCCTTCCACACCAATCATTAGTCAAGACAATCTCTCACAGACATGGCTCAGGCCGGTCTGACAGGGCAAGTCTTCAAGGTCCTCTCTTTCCCACGCGATTCCAGGCTGTGTCAACTTAACAATAAAATCTAGGGAGAAAAACACCCATGCAACCGTCAAAAATAAAGAAAAATATTCTGCAGTCGTGGATACACGCCCTGAAACAAAATTTCTACGAAGTAACTAAGAAGGAGGCAGTAAATACAGCGTGACTGTAGAGGACAAGGAGTCCTGTCCCAGGTGGGTGTAATAGGATGGCACAAGAGTTCATCAGACTACTCACAAAGGCACACAATTTAAAAGTTAGGACTGTCTGATTAGAGTTTCTATCGCTGCGATAAAGCACCGTTGATGGAAAGCAAAGTGGGTAGCTCTGGTGGTTTGAATGCAAATGGCCCCATACGCTCCTAAGGAACAGCTCTGTTAGAAAGTGTGGGCTTGTTGGAGGAAGTTGTCACTGGAGGCGGGCTTTGAGGTCTCAGATGCTCAGGCTGGGCCGGTGTCTCGCTCTTCCCGTCCTCTGCAGATCTGGATGTAGAACTCTCAGCCCCTTGTCTGCCTGCCTGCTGCCAGCTTCCCACTGTGATCATAACACACTACACCTCTGAACCTGTCGGCCAGCACCAATGAAATGTTTTCCTTTATAAGAGTTGCCATAGTTATGGTTTATTTCACTTCCACATCACAGGCCATCACTGAGGGAAATCAGGAAGTAATTCAAACAAGGATGGAACCTAGAGGCCGAAACCAATACAGAGACTATGAAGGAGTTCTGCCTACTGACTTGCTCAGTTTGCTTTCTTATAGCACCAGGAAGACCAGCCCAGGGCTGATGCTACGCACGTGGTCTGGGCCCTTCCATAATCAATCACCAATAATGAAAATGCCCCACAGACTTTCCTACAAACAAATCTCATAGAAACATTTTCTCAGCTGAGAGTCCCTCTTCCCCAATGACTCCAGCTTGTGCCATAAAAACCAGCACAATTGACTTCTTGCCAAGCTGACTACCAGTATATCACTTATCTATAACCTCTCCTCTCTTCTTCATCCCACGACCGCATACGCTGATATTAAATCAGCAACACAGTGTAAGATATTTGAATTTATGAAAGTATCACAGTCTTTAAGAGCTGAAACTTTAAAAGTTCAATCTTTTAAAACATCTATAGTATTTTTGTCAAAGTTCAAAACTTCTCTAAATAATGCAGTTTCTAAAATACCCACCATCTTTCTAAAATAGTCAAATCTCCCTAAAATTCCAAAATCCTTGTAAAATTCCAAACTCTCCTAAGTGTGTGCTCCTATTAAAAAAAAAAAAAAAAGTCACACACTTTCTTATTGGAATGCCCAGGACATTGTCACAATCATAGCAAAGAAACTAAAATCCAACACAGTAAAGCTCAGCCTCAGACTTCCGGAACTCATGATCTTCTGGTCTCCAAAGGGCTCCCCATTGCACATGAATGCACTTCAAAAAGGGTGAAGAGAGAGTTGCTGAGAACAAGCAATGTGTGTTGCTAAGAGCAAGCAGCTGTGTGTCTATGTCTGCCTCCCAGTGGAGTACACTACAGCTGTATTTTTACATGGACGTGAGGGGTCAAATTACCAACTGGGCCATCTCACCAACCACTTACTTACCATCTCGCTCAGAAAGCAGGAAATATCTAAGCCAATGACTAACCAGTGCATTTCCAGTCACTACTTTTATGGATCATAAACTTTTTTTTCTAATTTATTCATTGAAATTTTAATACATTTATACACTATATTCTGTGGATTGTATCTATCTACCATTACCTTTCTGCAACTTTCCTCAGTGCCCGCCCACTGTCTTCCCCCAACTTCCTTTTTTAATTAAATTTTTATTTTTTATATTAGTTACAGTTTATTCACTTTGTATCCCAGCTGTAGCCCCCTCCCTCACTCCCAATCCCACCCTTCCTCCCTCATCTCCTCCTTGCCCCTCCAGTGATAGGGGAGGTCCTCCTCCCCTTTCATCTGACCCCAGCTTATCAGGTCTCTCCAGGACTGGCTGCAATGTCCTCCTCTGTGGCCTCCTTGGGGGTGGGGGAGTCAAAGAGCCAGCCATTGAGTTCATGTCAGAATTTTTTTTTTCTCCTGAGGCCAATTACTACCTCATATGAATATTGTCTTGGTCATTGTTTTATTGCTGTGAAAAGACATCATGATAAAGGCAACTCTTGTGAAAGAAAACATTTAGCTGGGGGCCTGCTTACAGTTTCAGAGGCTCGATCTATTATCATCACGGCAGGGGCATGGCTGCTTTCCTGGCACTGGCTCAGTAGTTAAGAGCTACATCCTCCTTCTCAGGCAGAGAGGATAGAGGTGGAGGGAAAGGAGACACTGGGCCTGGCTGGGGCTTTTGAAATCCCAAAGCCTGCTCCCAGAGACACACTTCCTCCAAGGCCACACATACCCCAACAAGGCCCCATTTCCTAATCCTTCTAGTCCTTTCAAACAGTGGTGCTCGCTGGTGACTAAGCATTAAATACATAGGCCCATGGAGGTTATTCTTATTCAAACCACCACGAATATGAACTTGAGACAGGGTCTTTCTATGTAGACCACTGGCCTTGAATTCAGAGAGATCCGCCTGCCTCCACTTCCCAAATACTGAGATTAAAGGAGCCTGTTCAGATTGAAAAATTACTTCATACATAGATTTTCTTTTTTTACAATGTTAAGGTGTTGTGGCCAATATAAATGAGTGCTGGGCTACATATTATATATTATTAGCCCTAAGATTATCAGGGCAGTATTATCTAACCCATTATCACAAATAATAAAACACAGACACATGTTAGATTTTATAATTGCCTTATTTACCTTGGGCTGGGCAGATACTTCATGTACGCTGTCTCAATAACCTCACCATCAATCTCCTAGCCCCCCTCCAATGCCATCTATCTTAACCATCTTCATCTGGGCTACCTTTCATCCATGATCTTATAAATACTTGCTTGTGTTCTTCATCTGGCTGTTTATTTTCATTCATGCCATCCTTAGAGTCCTTCCTCCTCACCCACGTGGTTCCTTCTTCACCTAATCCATTGTGGCATTCTCTCCTCCTCTCTTCCTGACTGTTTCCCATGATTCTCCCATCCTCAAAAGCCTGGGAACCTTAGCCATGCCTATCCCATTCTGTCTTGTCCAGCTGTAGGCCACTTAATCAACCAATCAGGTATTAGGCAGGTTTACATAACAAGGATAGGTATATCTGAAGAGTAAACAGATCTTGAGGGCTAGCATCAGAACAACCCCCAACACAGAGGATAAAACCCTGGAACATCTTGCATTTTAGATAGGAGCTCTACCATTGACCTTTAAACTCCTTACATTTAGTTTTTTTATTGTTTTGTTTTGTTTTTCAAGTCAGAGTATCTCCATGGAGCCATGGCTGTCCTGGAACTCCCTCTGTAGACCAGGCTGGCCTCAAACTCAGAGATCCACCTGTCTTTGCCTCCTCAATGCTGGGATTAAAGGCATGCACCACCACTGCCCAGCTTCCTTGTACTAAATTTTTAAAAGCTGACCAAAACCTAAGGATCCCTTTATGTATATATAATAGAAAGAGAATATTTTATCATATGATCCCTGTTATGGCACTTTCTAGCTATGTAACTTCGGGCCAAACAAAACAAAAACAATATTCTCTGATCTTGTGAGGATGAAATAAAGGTACTTTACATGAAAATCCGAGAATCCCAGTACCTCTTATTTTCCACCTCACTTGATAAGAATAAATGAGTCTTATTTAATTTGTGTTCTTATATTCAACTAGATGAGCAATCAATGAACAAAGATGCTTCATTTCCTTTCCAGTTGTTCCTAACTCCAACTCTAAATTAAGAGCTACCTTAAGAATAAACCATTCCCTTAAAAGGAAAAGAAACTAGGATCATGTGGTATCACTGAGAGACCAGAGAGTCTATAGGGGAGAAACGCCCAAATGGGAACTTGTGCTCCCCCTCCAAACTGAATTGCATTTTAAAAAAGCATATTCGTGGTCCTTAAAATTTTATCCCACTTTTTAATCTAACCTTCCAAGGAGAATGAATTCTTGGTTCCTAGAATCATGTCTCCAGACTCCCTTCCCTTTCTTTTGATTCCCCTCATTCCCCAGAGCTATTTTAAAATCTACCATTTGTCAAATCCTAAAATACCACAAAGTCCACAAAATAGACTCTCAGTTCCCACTTAAATTTCCTGCATGCCTAGAGATACCCAGCTTCCTCAGCACTGTTTGGTAAAGAAGCTGTTTCCTCCAGTGTATAGCTTTGATACCTTTGTCAAAAATTAGGTGTCTAAAGCTATGAGTATTTATTTCTGGGTTCTGCATTTTGTCCCATTGGTCTATGTATCAGCTTTTGTGTTATCACCAAGCTGCTTTTGTTTCTATAACTTTGTAGCATAATTTGAGATCAGGAATCCTGATGCCTTGGTTATTTGACAGTCTGTTGTGTTTCCACATGGACATTTAGGATTTGTTATGAATCATTTTAAAGCAAAATATGCATGTGGATATGTCTGTATGTGAATACGTACAGATGTTCACAGAATCCAGAAGTCTGAGAGCCCCCTGATGCTGGAGTGACAGATAGTTGTGAGCTGTCCAACATGAGTGCTGGGAACTAAACTTGGATCCTCAGAGAGGGCAGTCGGGCTCCTAACTGCAGAGACATCTCTCCAGTCCCCGGCAGTAATTTTTACAATTCTGTGAAGAATATTGGGACTTTTCACATGGATCGCCACTCCGTAGATTTCTTTTAATACAGCTTTTTTCACAACATGAGTTCCACCAATCTAAAATATGAGAGGTTTGCCCGTCTTTTTGTGTTTTCTTTCATTCCTTTCTTCAGTATTTTAAAGTATTTTTCCTTCCTTCCTTCCTTCCTTCCTTCCTTCCTTCCTTCCTTTCTTCTTTTCTTCTTTCTCCTTCCTCTTCTTTCTTTTCTTCTTCCTCCTCTTCTTTCTTCCTCGTTTTTCCTTCTCTTCCTCCTCTTCTTTCCCCTCCTCCCCCTCCTTTACTTACGCCTATCCTAATCCTCCTCTCTGCCCCATTATCATCCTCACCGCTGCTTTGTCCTCTTCTTCTCTTCCTACAGAATCTTATGTGGTTCAGACTGGCTTTGAGCTTGTTTTGTAGCCAAGGATGGCCTTGAACTCCTGATCCTCTAGCCTTGCCCTCCAAGTGTTAGGACTACAGTCATGCATCACCATGTCTGAGCACTCTATTCTTTCTCATCCAGACTTTCTTTTCACCCTTAGCCCCCAGAGTGAACTTTTGTTCTGTCTTCTTACCGGGAATGCTGACATCTGGCTTAACTTGACTTTAATTATCCATCAAAACCAGGATATTTATTTATTTGGTGTGATGATTAATTTTAGGTGTCAACCGAACTTCGCAAAGGATTTCCAGACATTTTGACGGACACTATTTTAGGTGTATTTGTGAGGATGTTTTTGGATGATATTACCATTTGAATCAGTAGATTCGGTAAAATTAATAGTTTCTTTTAATATTAACAACTCTTATCTGATCAACTGAAGCCTGAACAGGATAAAAAGGTAGGCCTTCCTAGAAGGAAGAGTGAACACTGGCTTCTAAGTTAACCAAGTCCTCAATAGAACCAGAATCTGCTGGCATTCAAGCCAAGACTCACACCGTCAGCCTTCCTGGCTGTCCACCTTGTTACAAATGTTGCGACCTCTCAGTGATCATAGAGCCGATTCTTCTTAAGGATGTAGAGTTTACAGATGTGTAAGTGTTACATTGTGTAAGGACAGCAGATTGCCTAACTGCCGGCCCTGTGGTTTTCCGGTGAGCCTCACCACCGTAGTTAGTGAGGATAGGCTATTCATTTTGGCACAGCAGATCTTCAAAGTGTTAAGGCAGAAGAATGATGCCTCTCACCCTGGGAAAATGGCATCAGAAAGCCATATATTCTGTGGCTTCTAGTCAGTAAGGACTGGAAAATGTTGAAACTAGATCAATGGCTATCGGTTAAAATTAATATTGAAACCACCTTGATGTCTAAAGAACATCTTGGTGACCAGGGCTCTCGTTTGGAGGAGAAACTCAAGCATTGTAATACTTTTTGTTTTCCTGGATGATTCCAGTGCACAACCTGTGTCTGGTCTCTGGTGTTCTGAGATGTTATAGAATTCGCTCCTAACCGGAAGAAGGAAAATTGGCAGCAGAGAGGAGCTAGCCAGGGGAAGATGAAACCTTAATCCTTGCTTTAAAGTTTGTGTGAAGCTTGGCATTCTGCTTATCACAAATTAAATATCCACAAAAATATATTCAATAAAGAGTTTTGATAACTTGTATTATTAATATCAAATTGTCCATACTTCTGACTTCTTTCATGGATGCTATAGGGTTAAATCATATAATACCACATTGTTTTTTTTTAAATACCAAAAACAAGTGACTTTCTAAACTATTGAAAAGTCAGCCTTCTGTCAGTCCTGACTAAGTTCTTGGGAGAAGCCACATTCAGGGATTAAAACACCCAGACAACTTCTCGCCTACCGGTTCCTATCAGGCAACAGTCTCCCAGGCCTGAGAAATTTAGAGAGAGAAAGCAAGAAAGACATGGTGGTTCATGCTTCTAACATCAGCTCCCAGGGTGCCGAGGCAGGAGGATTACTGTGAGTTTGATGCCAGCCTGAATTCTCACATAGTAGATTCAGGTCAGCCTCAGCTACAGGCTGAGACCCACCGCAAGACAAAAACAACAAACCAAACAAACAACCACGTACACACAGAGATTAGCTGGCAGAGAGATGGAAGGTTATTGCTCTTGAGTGGCCATTAAGGTTCAATTCCCCTGCCGCATGCCTCTCCCTCCACTCGCTCAGCTCCTCTAAATGATTTTTCTGATTTGCAGGGCAGAGGAGGGGTATTCATTTCCTGTGTATTATTCCATTACTAATATCTGAAATCAGACTGGATGATGGCATATGCTGAGTGAAAGGGCAGGGAGAGTTGTGAGTGCGTGGCTTTGTTCTGTTGGATGCATGCTTTGCTTGCTCTGCCAGTAGGCCCAGTTCATCTGGCATCGTCTGCGACAACTCCCTCCACAGTAAGAGAAGTGTAAGAGAAGTGAGAGAGAAAAACCCCTTTTCATTTTTTCATTTTGTGTGCCAGCAGAGGAAAGTCTTGGGACTGATCACTTTTTAAAATTTATTAGGAATCCAGAATCTGAATTAGGATGCATTTCCAGGTCTTTCCTAGGCTGTTCCTCAGCTAGCATTCCCATGAAAATGGGGGCTTCTTTCAAAGATATCCAGGGGAATCGGGAAGTGGTGCATCTCTAGCTAGACCCAGCAGGGTTAAAGAGATGTTGTTAGAACACACACCAACACAGGCTAGAGCTGGCTAAAAAAAAAAAAAAAAAAAAAAAAGGAAATGGTATAAACTCAGCTACCAATGAAGTATACCCTGAAGAGAGGACAAGCTGCAACCCCCCTCCCATGCTAGCCTGCCTCTGACTTGTTTGGAATAGCAAAGCCCAACCCATCAAAGAAACCAAAATTTAAAATGGTGAATGGTTGACAGGAGCTGTGTATCTTGTAAGTGATCATAGAATTCTATTTGAATGGATAAACATTGTTGGCTAACTGTTTAGACGGCCATTTCAGAGGACCCATATTTCACAAGACAGAAGCCTACCATTGCTGCCCAAGCCATTAGCTTCAGAAGGAGACGGGAAAGTGGCCTTTAGTCAGATACATTTTGCTGTCCTGTGTTGCCCCACCTCAAAACCTTACCATACTGTTTAAAACCGCCATTCTGCAGGGCAAAAGGAATGTTTCTTGTGTACAGAGTATGTTACTATATGTGAACACATACAAAATATCTTAGACACCATTAGCCAAGTATGTTAACAGATTTGCTCCATTCTCCTGTGTCCTAAGTATTGAAGCTAGTTTTCTTAGTCACTATATGCTTGGCTGCAGAAAACAAATCCTCGTGAGTCCCTGGCCTTATAATACAGCTATATCCACTTGTACTAAATATTTATTTTCTCAGATTTTCTAGGAGTTACTTGAGTCTATTTGAGCTGGTTTTGACCAATCAGAATAAGAGGGAATTGTCAGGGTCACCCTGGATAACGGTTTGCTTTCTGACAAAGGGGATAGATCTTCCAGCCGCCTTTCTGAAGGTGTTTCTTTTATTCTGTCTGTGCTATTGATGTTAGTCTTGAAGCTGAGGCTTGGTGGTTGTTGCCCATGAGATGACAAGTGTGATGGAAGACAGAGAGAACATCCAAATGCTGACTAAGGGCTGACACGGCGGACTCGCTCAGCCAGCCTTCAGTTGCCCACAACTACACTGTTGTTTTGTAAAAAAATAAATATTTTAATACAGTGTTTTCAGATCTTCTGACACTTGCCACGTAGTCACTGTAACTGCTGTCCTTTTAGGACCTAACGTTTTACTGCCATCATTCTGCAACAGACACGATCCCCTTCAACCCGCCTCGTTTTGTCTTTTTACTTAGTTTGATATGCTTTTTAAATGGGTATTAGCCTCCTTAGGAAAAGAAATAGAATTTCCTTTCCATAAATTCTAATAACTCTTCCCTGAAGAGCTAACTAGGTCTGTAGCAACATTAGCCTTGGACAGGGTGTAACAGTCATTTGCAGTGAGTGAGTCTGGTAAGCACTTTGCACCTGCAAAGCTGGTGCCATGCACACAGTAATGTATTGTTTCCATGTTGACGAACAGACAGTGCTGTGTATTTTTTTCTAAAATACAAGTTTTTACTTGACTTCAAATTTAACAAAGTGCTTTCACGTGTATTAGTTGAACTGAGTCTCACAACATCACAAGGTGTGTATTATTTTTAGTTCTGGCTTACAGATAAGGACAGGAAGACTGGAGGAAGCGAAATGTCCTCCTCTTCTAATTCAATTCATAACTCTTAGGTCTTGGATTTACATCAAAGCCTATATTCTTTCCGCAAAAGCATGCTAAGAGGAGCAGTCACTCGAAGAGCTCTGAGTTCCCTGCCTCTAATCTTCAGCCCACACATCCCAAAATGTATTTAGCATGTTATAGTAAATGTCCTTAAATGTAAAAAAGTATGTGATGTACTTGCCAAGTCAATACCAAGTCATATAGTCTAAAAAGAAAAAAAAAATCAATGTAAGTTTGGGTAAAACTGGCCAGGAAAAAAAAAAGCCCTAAAAGACCTCTAAAACAGACCTCCAGTGCTCATTCCTCTTAATGTATTATTGCCTCTATCATATAAGGGATTAATCACCCAGGTCATAGACCCTCTAACACATCAGCTACTGATCTAATCATCCACAGATCTAGAAGCATTCTCTTCTCTCTCTCTCTCTCTCTCTCTCTCTCTCTCTCTCTCTCTGTGTGTATTATTTATCATGCACCCATGTGGAAAGGGAGCTTGTGCTTGTGGGAGGCCTTGTCCACATCGTGAGTCCTCCTCAATCTCTGTCTGTTTGAGAGAAGATCTCCCACTGACCCCAGAGCTGAGCACTTCAGCTAACCTGGCTGGTCAGGGAGCTTAGGGACCCTCCTGTCTCGTTTCCCCAGAGCTGGGGTTAGACGCATGAAGAGCAGCACCTGGCTGGGGATTGAACTTGGGGCCTCCGGTTTGCACGGCAAACATTTTACTACTTAGCGATCTCTTAAGCGCACACGCAGTCTATCTTCTCACAAGGTTGCTTTGGATGTTCAGGGTTCTCTGTAGTTTCAAGGAAGAAACACTGAAAGCAGAAGACGTGAAGATTTTTCTCCTTCTTGAACTAAAGGAAAATTTAAGAGAGAGAAAAGCAATCCGTTTTCTTTTTCACTGGTAATGGCAATTTCTAGGCATAGCTTATCCATCTTCCACAGGGAATTGTCTCTTTTCCAACCGCTTTTCTCCTCCTGCTAGGCTGGCTTAGCCACACTATTGCCATCTTTTACTGCATGCCTTTGGAGCTCACCATGGCACCCACATCACCCAGGGCAGTAAAGAAAAGCACGTGCACTGAGAACAGCTAGACACCTGTCAAACAGCCTGAAGAGTAAAAATAAAGCTCAGAGAACCCCAATATTCTGTGTGAATTTTAAAAAATATTTTAAGATGGAAATTCATATTCCCTGTGCACAGAGCAGGGCCTGGAGGCCATAAGGTGCTGAGCAATTAGGATGCCCACACAAGATTTGTCTTTTGAACGCGCTCGGTCCATTCACACAAACATTCCTTATGATAGCATGCTGATGTAAGAGTTAGACAGAGGGCTGGAGAGACGGCTCAGAGGTCCTGAGTTCAGTTCCCAGAAAGCACATGGTGGCTCACAACTGTTTATAATGAGATCCGGTGCCCTTTTCTGATGTGCACGTGTACAAGCAAACAAAACATTGTATACATAATAAATAACATTTTTTTTTAAGTTAAACAGACATTTGCCCAGTCAGGGAGCAGCTGTCTGAGCAGAAATGCTGCTGCAGGGTTCCACTGGGGAATCTCCGGTGAGGCTATGGAAGCTTGCAGACTCGACCCACGTCTGCTGGGTCCTTCAGCTCTGGCAGGCAGGAGGATGGCACTGATGGAGGTCCAGAAGGTCCTCCAGAGCACAGGCCAATGGCTGGTGCTGGCAGGCAGGTCTATGTGGGCCCAGCTGTGACAGTTGAGCGGTCACTGAAGCCAGGGCACTCGCAGGGTCTCAAGTCCATTTTCCAATGCGTATCAACACAGAGGGTGGAGAAGCCAAGTTTAGGGGGCACAAAGGTTCAATCCTAGGGACCCAGGGTTGTAGGTGAGATTAATATTTACTATTGATGTATCCTCTGGTAAAGCTGCTGTTAGTCCTAAACAGCTGTATACCCAAATCACCACACAGAGACTGGGTTTATTTAGTTAACCTAGAACACAATGCTGGGCAACAGTTACTCCCTCCTAAACCTCCAAGCCCTCGTAGTTTCCTAACATTTTAGATTTCACCCATTATACTTGCTTTTACAGATATATTAGGTCCAATCCATCTCTCTACCTCTTTCCAAGATCTCTCCAGCTCTGCTCTCCAAGCTCTCTTCTGCTCTCCAAGCTCTCTTCTCCCCCTTTCTCCTCCCACTCATTTCCTGCCCTCTGGCTCCTCCCATTGCACAACATTGTGTCTAGTTGCTTTATTTTGACCTATTTACACAAAGTTGAGACAGGATGCTTAGAATAAGTATCACAATGCACTATCTGGATTGAAACCAGAGAGTTGGGGGGGTGAGAAATCAGCATTTGAATGAACAAGGACAACGTATATACATTTCAAAAAAACATTGTACCAACAACCTGGATTCCAATTTTTGTAGCATCTTGTTGGGAGGTAGCTTTGGGCTCTCAGGGCCCCCAGTTTGGGGCTGGCTTATCTGCACACCAACACCTCACTGGAGTTAACGGCATAGTGAGGCCTGTTCTGCTCTAGGCTCACCTGAGCTGCCCAGCAACCTGCCAGGGACTTACTTCTGAGACCCGTCTCTTACCAGAGCTGCCTAGTGGCAAGCTCAGACATCACATTATTTCGTGTCACCCAAAATGGCTTTTGACTTACTCAAAGTGGTTTTTAAGTCACACAAAACGGTTTTTTAAATTATGTTCCTAACACCTGTGTTTTTAAATTAAATTCATTTTCATTTTAATGAATTCAATTACTCTAATAAAGCAAGAGTTTGAAACTAAAACACATGTGAATCGTGACTATGAAAACAGGTGTGTTAATGGTGACAACAACCCAAAATGTTCATACTCAGATTTATTTTAATACTCTACTCAAATTTATTTGGTTGATCAGGCCTCCATTTTAGAATTAAGAAAAGACAAATTATTAGAAAAAAGTTTAGACATTAAATAATCTGAACAAACTTCACAAACACCAGGTAACTAGAAAGCTAGAAAACCCAGGAAACGAAACTACAGGCTATTCAATATCCTTAAACAACATGGAGAGCTGCTGTCATAATGTCAGAAATGGAAATCTGGTTACAAATAGAAACATGAAAAAAAAAACAACAATCAAAAACCTGGGCGAACATGCTTTGTAAATCTCTCCACCATGTTTTACTTCCGGTGAAGAAGCTCATGGAAAGGAATGGGGCTGTGAACATGAGCATTCCTGTTCCCCGACACTATGGGTGAAGGGCTTCCATCCATTTACACTCAACAACACATCCTGTCTCCACCAGGCGAGATCTGGGTAGTTTACTGCAACCTACACCTGTTTGACTTTTTATCTCTTCCCCGGCATCTACCATAGTTTATTTCTCTACATCTGAAACAGCTAAATAACATGCTGGCCAAGTCAAGAGGGGGGTTGTGAAGCTAGCAAGACAGGGATTTATCCAATTTTCTCAAGGACATCTTTATCTGTGGGAAACATTTATGAAACATGTAAATATATGAAATTCAAATAATTTGGAGCTTTACACTATTATTGGCTAATTGCTACAGGGAAAAATCCATCACTAAATGGTTGAGGCAGGGTTACCAATATTTAAATATACATGTGCATTTTAATACTGGGATCCTTCTCTCTAACTTTTGTCCTTAAGTGGAGCCACACTTAAGTTTCTGTAACACCTGCAGATAGTGTGCTTCTAGCTGAAGAAAGGAGACATCATCATCCTAGGGAGGCCCTAAGTATCTCCTGAGCCCCTACCATGCCTGAATGACAACTTGAAAATCTTGAGAAGTTACCTTCACCTTGAAAGCAGACATTCCATCTGGCTCCATTGCCAGAGATGTGTATCTGCGGGAAACGATTTTGCCCTTTTAGGCAGCATAGCATGAATAATTTTTAAAGGCCTCATACTAATATTTTATTCTGATTTCTAAATATAACTGCTTGTATTAAGTCCATGTTCTGCCTCAAAATCTATTGGGATTAAGATGTGGAGAAAGTTTAAAGTCTTGGAGAGATCACGGATATAAGGCACATACCTTAACATGGTAAAGACAATATACAGCAAGCCTATAGCCAACATCAAACTACACAGAGAGAAACTTAAATCAGTCCCACTGAAATCAGGGACGAGGCAAGGCTGCCCACTCTCTCTGAATCTCTTCAACATAGTACTTGAAGTCCTAGCTAGAGAAATAAGACAACTAAAGGAGACCAAAGGGATACAAATTGGAAAGGAAGAAGTCAAAGTATCATTATTTGCAGATGATATGATAGTATACATGAGCAACCCCAAAAATTCAACCAGAGAACTCCTTCGGCTGATAAACACCTTCAGCAAAATGTCTGGATACAAAAATAACTCAAAAAAATCAGAAGCCCTCCTGTATACCAAAGACAAAAGGGCCAAGAAAGAAATCAGGGAAACAGCACCCTTCATGATAACCACTAATAATATAAAGTACCTAAGTGTGACTTTAACCAAGCAAGTGAAAGACCTGTCCAAAAAAAAAAAAAAAAAAACTTCAAGTCTCTGAAGAAAGAAATTGAAGAAGATATCAGAAGATGGAAAGATTTCCCATGCTTATGGATCAGTAGGATTAACATAGTGAATATGGCCATCTTACCAAAAGCAATCTACAGATTCAATGCAATTCCCATCAAAATAGCAACTCAGTTCTTTACAAACCTTGAAAGAACAATTCTCAACTTCATATGGAAAAAAAAAAAAAACAAACCTCAGAATTGCCGAAACAATCCTATAGAACAGATCATCTGGAGGTATCTCCATCCGTGATCTCAAGGTGTACTATAGAGTAAAAGTAATAAAAACTGCATGGTACTGGCATAGAAACAGAATGGTGGATCAATGAAATAAAATAGAAGACTCAGAAATAAACCCACACACCTACAGATACTTGAGTTTTGACAAAGAAGTCAAAACCATAAAATGGAAAAAACACAGCATCTTCAACAAATGGTGCTGGTCTAACTGGATGTCTACATGCAGAAAAATGAAAATAGATCCATGTTTATCACCCTGCATAAAACTAAAGTCCAAGTGGATCAAAGACCTCAACATAAAACCAGACACACTAAATCTATTAGAAGAAAAAAAAATGGAGAAAAGCCTAGAACTCATTGACAACCTCCTGAACAGAACACCAACAGCACAGGCTCTAAGATCAACAATCAATAAATGGGACTTCATGAAATTGAAAAGTTTCTGTAAAGCAAAGGACACTCTCATCAGGACAAAATGATGGCCTACAGACTGGGAAAGATTCTTCACCAACCCTATATCTGACAGAGGACTAATATCCTCTGTATATATCTAATATAGATATATAGAGGACTAATATCCTCTCTATATATCCAGAATATATAAAGAACTGGAGAAGTTAAAAAGCTACAAATTAAATAATTGAATTAAAAAATGGGTTCCAGAGCTAAACAGAGAATTCTCTGTAGAGGAATATAAAATGGCAGAAAAACTCTTAAAGAAATGTTCAACAACCTTAGTCATTAGGGAGATGCAAATCAAAACGACCCTGAGATTTCCCCTTGCACCCATCAGAATGGCTAAGACCAAAAACTTAAATGAGAACACATGTGGAGAAAGGGGAACCTTCCTCAATTGCTGGTGGGAATGTAAACTTGTACAACTACTTTAAAAATTAATCTGGGCTTTCTCAGACAACTAGGAATAGTGCTACCTCAAGATCCAGCCATACCACTCCTAGACATATATCCAAAATATGCTCAAGTACACAACAAGGACATTTGCTCAATCATGTTCATAGCTGCTTCATTTGAAATAGCCAGAATCTAGAAACAACCCAGATGGCCCCCAACTAAGGAATGGATACAGAAATTGTACATTTATTCAATGGAATACTACTCAGCAATTAAAAATAAGGAAATCATGAAGTTTGCAGGCAAATGATGGGAGCTAGAAAAGATCATCCTGAGTGAGGTATCCCAGAAGCAGAAAGACACACATGGTATATACACACTTATAAGTGGATATTAGACATATAATATAGTATAATCATACTAAAACCTGTATACCTAAGGAAACTAATCAAGAAGAAGGACCCTGGGTAAGATGTTCAATCTTCATTCAGAAAGGCAAATGAGACAGACATTGGAAGAGGGAGAAAATAAGGAACAGGACAGGAGCCCATCACAGAGGGCCTCTGAAGGACTCTACCCAGCTGGGTATCAAAACATATGCTGAGACTCATAGCCAAAATTTAGACAAAGTGCAGGAAATCTTATAAAAGAAGGGGGAGATAGAAAGACCTGGAGGGGACAGGAGCTCCTCAAGGGGAGCAACAGAACCAAAAAATTTGAGCACAGGAGTCTTTTCTGAGACTGATACTCCAATCAAGGACCATGCATGTAGATAACCTAGAACCCCTGCTCAAATGTAGCCCATGGCAGTTCAGTCTCCAAGTGAGTTTCCTGTTAAAAGGAGCAGGGGCTATCACTGACATGAACTCAGTGGCTAGCACTTTGATCACCTCCCCCAAAGCAGGGAACAGCCTTACCAGGCCACAGAGGAAGACAATGTGGCCAGTCCTGATGAGACCTGATAGGCTAGGGTCAGATGGAAGGAGAGGAGGACCTCCCTTATCAGTGGACTTGGAAAGAGGCATGGGAAGAGAAGAAGGAGGAAGGGTGGGATTGGGAGGAAATGAGGGAGGGGGCTATAGCTAGGATACAAAGTGAATAAAGTGTAATTAATATAAAAAAATAAAAAAATTAAATTAAAAAGATGTGGAGAAAAGTGTTTGTGGTTTGCATTGACACTAAATTGTGTTGCTGTGAAACGCCATGCCTGATAAATAAAACAACCACCACCCAGGCCCTCGTAGTCACATGTCTTCCTCCACGATTGTTAATTCTGCCTTCTGCTTAAGCAACACACATTACCAAAGCCCCAGAGTGAATATTCGTTACTTACTTCGTGTGTCTAAAGTCATCAATGGTTTGTGATTCCATAGATGTCACTGTCAGCTTCATATTAACAAGTTGACCAATGTCTCGTTTTTATCTGAAAACATTGCTATTCTTCTCTGTGGTTAATATATGATTGGGTCATTCACGTGGTCATGACACAACATAATAAAATACACACACTTTTATTCTATAAAGTGTGTCCTCCCCTTGGAAAATTCTTAATTAACTCTTTTTGTTTCTCTCTAACTGTCCTATATTACGCAGCTCTTTTATATGGTGTTTGGCTTGTAAATAATTGTCCAAGTGTTCTCGGCGTAATTACAAGTGCTGATGTGACTGTCCGAGGGAGCAAACAATAGACACACTCATAAGAAACTGATGACTAGATAGCGACAGAAGAACGTGTCAAGGGGTTCTTTTTTTCATCACAGCACAGTTCAGGAGCAATCAGAGGCTGGAAGAGGGTTAGGGAAGAGCCGGATTCTGAGTTCCAGGAATCAGCACTCAGGTGCACTGTCAAAGAACGGGAAATGGCGGTGCGAGGGAGGACTTCATAGACTGTCACGGAGAGCCTAAAGCTGGCCAGCGAAACTTCAGAAAGACCGCAACTTGATCATATTCCTCAGGGACACTCAGTCTAGCACCTGAAATTCTAAAGTCCAGACAGATGAGATTCTACCTCAGGTGAATGATGGTGGAATGCATATATATTTGTGTAGTTATATATATATATGTAGATATATGTAGTTATATATATATATATATATGTAGATATATGTAGTTAATTTTATTTTGCACAGGGCGTAAGCACTTATAATGAGTAGTGAGAGTGATCTAGAATAATATTTAGCAATTAACTGCAGACGAAATTAACCTTTAAAGTGATGGAATTTGGAGTTGGGGAATGTGGCTCAGTGGTAGAGCATTTGCCTATCATGTGACCAAGTCTAGGTTCAATCCCTGCCACTGCCATCACGAAACAAAAACAGTAAATTAAAAGTCCAATCTAAAATACAGGGTTTTAAAGATTCTAAAGTTCTGTCTCTATTACGCATAAGAGGCAAATCCAGGAAGGTCATATGATTTTCTTAAGGTCCTGGGATACATTTGAGGATTCTGGTCTCTGGATTAATCTCACTCTTACATTTCATGATACTGCTTTTCAGCCACTGATCTTAGGTGTTGGTTTACAAATTTGAGATATTAGACACTAATAAGCTTGTAAGATCTGTGTGAACAAAGGAAATTGTGGATTTGAGATAATCTTACAGAAAATCCTATTTTTCAACATGTTAAAAATGTTTTAATGAGGGAGGGAGGGTGGAATTGGGAGGGGACGAGGGAGGGGGCTACAGCTGGGATACAAAGTGAATAAACTGTGATTAATTTAAAAATAAATAAATTTTAAAATGTTTTAATGAAATTTAACAAATAAGTTTGAACTTTAAAAAAAGTGCAATTGCCTTATTTTCTATTTTATTTTACTAAGTGTTCAGCACATGCAGGTTGTGGCCTTATGTTTGGGAAGCTAGCCCAGTAAATAATTCAGCTGATAAATATAAGTAAAGGGAGGGAAGAAGAGAAAGACAGATCCAAACAATAGCGCTGATGGTGGCTGTTAGTTAGTCAGGGCTGCCCGCTGACTGTCCTCACAGACTGCCCAGAAGTGTGTCTAGTAACCAGTTCTGAGTTTGGTGGAGATGACCAGAGGAGCCTTCACGCTTCCTCCTCAAAAGCATGCCCAGGAGGAAAGCACTCTTTCGGTTTTTAGACAGCGTCTCACTGCATAGGTCTGCCTGGCCTAGAACTCTCTATGTGAACTAGGCTGCCCTTCACATACAGAGATCCACCACCTCCCTCTGCCTCCCAAGCTGTGCGATTATAGGCATGCTCCACAATGTCTGGAGAAACAAGATTAAAACAACAACAACAAAAACCTGGAATTCTTACCTAAACCACTTAACCTGAGACCAGCACCGAGATAACCAATGGAGAGCATTCTACCAAAGGAAGTTTTAATCCCTTACAAATACTGATGTGTGACTGCTGCTGAGGGCTTATTTTACACTAACAGAAAGAAAACCAACAACCAACAGCAGCTAAATGGAATGAACAATTCTTGCCAACCTGAAGTTGAGAAGGAAAAGTTCAAAGATAAGAATCAGAACAGTTATTTCTTCAGAACAGAAATCTGAGCATAGACTCAGGCAAGCTGTCGTATTGCTGGTACATGTCTTGACAACAATGACTGTGGAAAAGGAGCCTTGTTATCTGGATACACGTGCTAACGGATGACGTGATGAAACCATGACATCAAACCATGTGTTTTGATGGGGGAGGGGCATACAAGAAAATGCTAATAATTGGCAATTCTGTAAAGGGTTTAAGTATTCTTTGAACTTGAAAATTTTTTAAATAAAAGGCTAGAGGAATTGTTGAAAGCTCTGTGGATGCTCATTTGTCAAATAAAGTATTCAGTGGGCGATGAATAAAATGAGATCCTCATACCTTTCCCTGTAACTTATTACTGGCCCTTGGTGACCATCAATAATAACAAAGCCTTTAGGAAGCATTTTATAAACATGACATTTAAAGAAATGCTAAATTAGTGACAGATTTAGTTGTGTGTGTTATAAGGAAGTCTCTCTGGAGTTGTTTCAGATTTCAGCTTGCAGAACCATGCATGTTAGAGATGGTGTGTAGGAAAACACCCAACCTCTACCACTGCAGGCCCCTGAGGTCCCTGAGCCCGTTTCGGTGCCTCCCAAACGTCATGTCATACTCTGTCCTCTTCTAATGTAGGTATGTGTTTAGCAGGCAGCATTTTTTTGCCTCTTCCCCATGCCGTTCAAGAAGAGGTTTCTCCTTTAATAAGAATATTAGAGTAATCTGGCATGGATGATCTGGCATGGTGTGTGTGTGTGTGTGTGTGTGTGTGTGTGTGTGTGTGTGTGTGTTGGTAGATAGCTGGGAAGTTTTCCTAGGCTAGCTAAAGTAGTAGAAGGTGGAGAAAGCAACAGACTTGGCAAAACAAGACAGAAAAATAAAAAACAGCAGCTGCTGGCTAATCAATTTATGAGGAACATGAAACAAGATTTAGTCTACCCAGAATGCCACAGAACTTTTTTTTTTCCCAGCTTCCTTTATAATGGGTAGTGTTTTTTTGTTCTTGTTCATTGACAACAATCTAACAACTGTTTTCTTCATAGATTCGACCAATATTCTGTAAAGAACTAAGTAGACATTTTTGAGTTGTTCTTTAACAGGAATTATAGTAATCAGCTTAGTATAGGTAAATCAAGGCTTTTCCGAGGAAGCTGGTGACAGGTTTTTCTCAAGTATCTAGCATTTGAGAGTCATGTGGAGTCTTGAACAAAACTGTGGGTTTGTTTGTTTATTTTATTTCCCAGTGAAGGAAAAAATAATGTTTTGTGGGCAGGTATCCATCACTGTCTGCTACAAGAATGGCAATCAAGTACCTAAATATTTTAGTGGTTGTGGAAGGGTGGTCAGAAGGCAAAAATTATTCTCACAATATCATTTGCATGGGTAGGCAATTGTGTGTTACAAACTGATCCTGAAGGCAGTCTTGGGAGCATGATAAGCAGTTGTGTTTTAATTAAGTTGAATTGGGAACATCCTTGGAACATCAAGGTATGATATTTAGGAAATATTTGAAGTTCTACATAGAGCACTGTATTGCATTTATAGAGATCTGAGTACCATCAACATAGGCTCAAAAATTCAAACACCATGGGGCAGCAGATCACGCTGGATGATCGATGGCGTGAGAACAGGGGAAAGTGGAGAATGTTGTAAGATGCAGAGAAGGGTTGCATAGGAACGTCTGTTGGGCTGGTGTCAGAACCTTGGAACAAGGTAAGCGTGTGACAGACACTGTCCAGTGTAGAAGTCCAGCTAGCTTCAGTGTGGAGATGTCCTTAGACTTCCCAATGGCCTCGGGGTACTAAAGGTGAAAGCTGTCAACAGAGAATGGAACAGAAGGTGAGGAAACAAAATGAGTGGTATAAACTGGCATCCTGAGTAGTTGGGTTAAAGAGAGAAACGCTTAGGCTAGGGGTAAAGGACCAGTCAAAGAAAGCTGTTGAAGGTGGAAGACAGAGCATAAACCACAATAGGAAGTCTGCGACATACCAGCGCAAAGAGACAGAGAAGCTTGAATGACAGGGTGCGGAATTCTGGGGAAGCGGTACATTAGAAGCTACTGCTCAGTGGGTGAACGTGCAGAGTTAAAGAGAAGGCCAAGCCTGCCGCGCCTCCGTCTAACCTCTGCTGCTGACAACACAGCTTCAGTGTTCACTGTTCAAGCCAGTGGGGTTCTGCCCAAACCACTCTGAGGCCACGGGGCTGTCACAGGCACCCCATCAACCAGCGCTAGCTGTACCCCAAGTAAACTGCTCGGAGGAGTGGCAAGGTCTGGGCTCCCGAAAAGCCAATACGGAGAGCGGGCTGGAACAGTATCAGCAGAAGAGTGCTCAGCGGAAGCGCGGTCAGGGAGCTTGACCCTGATACAGCCAGAAAGAGGAAGTCCTCCCCACCACTGCCAGGCGTGAGGTCGCTGTGAAAGCCTGCGCTGTGCTCTGCCAGCGCGCGGAGGTAATGGGCCTTCCGAACCTCTCAGGGGCTGAGACACAGAAACCTCTGTCTGCAGAAACTTTGAAACCTAATCTACTAAAGACAAGATGTGACTTCCTGGAGGGAGGTGCACACGGGCGACTCTGGCCAAGGAATTTTGTCAGGAAGTAGCGCAGCCCCACCGGAAGCCAACCCAGGAGGGCGTACTGAATTAACGTGTGGGAATTACCAAGACTAGCGACCCTCCCCAAGTGGACAGAGCCTGATAGGAACGAATATCCAGGGAGAGCGGGAATCGAACCATCCCCCATGAAGACGCACCGAGGGCAAGAGTTCTTCTGTTTCTTGTTATTTGAGAGATCTTGGCCAGAGAATGGGACACTGGAATGTGACACTATGCAAGAATTTCAGATACATTTCTTCCTAACTTTCATGCCTGTCTTTAGTATCCAAAAAGATAACATCAGTGTCATCCAGACCAAGGTCTCTGATTGCATTCCAGGTGAGTAATCTTGAATAAGAAATTTAATGCCTCCGAGGATCCTTTTCTTTAGCTATAAAACTAGAGGTGGTAAAATGCCCTCGGTGGTCAAGTGAGAATCAAGGGGACTGACGAATGTGTGGCCCGACACTAAAAATATAGAATGTATAGTATAGCAGTCTGAGCCACTGCAGCATGCGGTAGTTTACACTATTGCCTTACGGACGCAGTTACCCTCACCGTGCAGGAAAGGGAAGTTTTAGCAGCAGCCTGAGAGCAAGCCTCAGTGTGTGTCACTCACTACATATCCTTACGACTGAGCTGGGAGCCTGGCACCTGAGAGATCGTCAAAGAATGGATCTGTTACCAAAATACATGCTGCCTTCTACTTTATGGTGCTTCTACCTCAGTATATTTGGGATAGAATTGTTTTTTGTTTGTTTGTTTGTTTGTTTGTTTGTTTGTTTGTTTTTTCCTGAATATATACTTCTGGTTTAGTCCATATGCAAGCCCTCCTGCCTTCACTCTATCAAGACTCACTTTGTATCCACTGCCATGCTAGGAACTTGGGATATAATATTGCAAAAATGGGCAAAAGCTTTGCCCTCATAGAGTTTGCATAATTAGAAGATCATAAATAGGAGAATCTAATTTAATAACTTTATAAATAAACCACTAAGGAGAGACCCCCTATCTGTCTGTCCATCCCTCTGTCCGTCCATCCGTCTGGATTGGGGGTGGGTGTAGGGCAGAGGTCAACCTCAGGTACTGTTTCTCAGAAACAGTCTACTTTTTTTGAGACAAGGACTCTCAATGGGACCAGAGACTCACCAGCTCAGCTAGGCCAGCTAGACAGTAAGTCACCAGCATCCTCCTGTCTCTGTTGTAACCTCAGCACTGAGATTACAAGTAAGTACCATCGTGCCTGAACCTTTACATGGTTTGGGGGACTCAAACTCAGCTCCTTATGTGTGTATAAGTATATCCATGTATGCCAGTAACCGCAGCATTTGGGGGCCTGAGGCAGGGGATCAATGACCAGTCTGGGCTACAGTGTAAGACTTAGACTCAAACAAAACAAAAACAAACAAACAAACAAACAAACAAACAAAAATAGAAGAGAACAAAGGGTGAGGGTGAAGGAGGGGAGGGGATAGAGAGAGAGAAGGAGAAAGAGGCAGAGAGACTGGACCAGAGAGAAGACCGACATTAGTCAGCATAACAAAAGAGCAGTGAGGCCTTAGACAAAGGTGTTGGAGAAAGGGCTGTACAGAGAAACCAATCAAGGATAAGACTTGTGTGGTTAGAACTGAGAAATGCAGTGTGTGGTGTGCTGGACAAAGCTGGAAAGGAAAGATGCTCAGAGCTTGCAGAGCCCAGAACCTTCACTGATACCAACACAGCTCACACATGGAATGGTGGCGCCATCTTTCTCCATAAAGGTTCTGACCTTAGCCAAGAGAAGTGAAGGCAGGCCTTCGTTTGCCCATTCTCCACCTCCCTGTGTTATTATTACCAGATGGCCACGAGGCATGATGGCACGATGGCAGAGCTCTCCTAACTCGTGGAGAAATGGAGGAAAAAGACAGCATCATTTATAACCACAGAATCGCACAAACCAAGCAACAGGCACCATAGCTCAGAAGCCGGCACAGCTAGCAAGCCAAGCTGAGTTCCCTCCCGGCATGCTGATTCAGAAGCTGCTCTTGCTGGCTGTGTTTGATTCTTCCCTCTCGGGGTGCATTCCTTTAAAGATGTTCCGAATTTATTCTTATTGTGTGTGTGTGTGTGTGTGCGCGCGCGCGCGCGCGCGCACAGGCATGATGGGGAAGTCAGAGGACAACCTTCTGGGACTGTTTTCCCCCATCCTCGCGGGTTCCAGGAATTAAGCTCAGGACTCCAGGCTGCGCTGGAGCACCTTTACCTGCTGAACAACCTCACCAGATTATGTACTTTAGCAATGCTGATTCTACTGCAGATGAAAGTAGGAAACTTATATGCATAAAAGCAGGTTCTTTTCTTCAAAATCATGTCTTTCATCACAGTGAATGACAAGATTCTAGGTTGGCTGACTGGAAACCAGTGAGATGACCTTGTACAACCCAACTCACTTTAATAAAAAATAACCTACATCACGTAAACCTTTTCATTCACTTAACAAGTGTTATATAGTGCTTAAAATACGCTGTAGGCTTTGCTGGTCCGTGACATACATAAAGATAAGTAAATCACAGCGTTTGGCCTAGAAGAGCTCGTAAGACAAATCACTGCAGCTTCTTGCCTGTACCAGTGCTGTAACCCGGAGCCACTGTGTTTTCTGGGAGCCCAAAGGACAGTTCGTTGCCCTTGGGAAGGGGGATGAGGGGCCAGCAGGCAGAAGGCCTTGAGGCCTGAACTGTAGCTCCCAGCAGGAAGCTGTGTTCTCAGTTTGGGAACAGGAGCAAAGCTGTGCTGTAGAGTGTTGGAAGTCCTGTCTGGGGAGATGAGCCAGGAACAGCAGACAGACTTTATGGCCTTCATAAAGCAATGATGGAACCAAATCAATTTCTTAAAACCGGCTTCAAAGCTCTAGAGAGACCAAGTAGTATCACAGCTACTTACTATTTTTCTTTTAAGAAATTGTGGATTTTCATGTACATTCATTTTGAGTGTTTAGAAGTGATTTTCAAATATCATCCAGATCAACACTAAACAAAAACAGCAATGAAGTCTCACTTTTGTGTGTGTGTGATTTATTTTTTATTTTTTATTTTTATTAATTACACTTTATTCACTTTGTATCCCAGCTATAGCCCCCTTCCTCCTCCCCTCCTAATCTTACCCTCCCTCCTCCTTCTCCACCCATGCCCCTCCCCCAGTCCACTGATAGGGGAGGTCCTCCTCTCCTTCCTTCTGATCTTAGTCTATCAGATATTATCAGGAGTGGCTGCATTATCATCTTCTGTGGCCTGGTAAGGCTGCTCCCCCCTCAGGGGAAGGTGAAAGAGCAGGCCAATCAGATTATGTCAGAGACAGTCCCTGTTCCCATCACTATGGAACCCTCTTGGACACTGAACTGCCATGGGCTACATCTGTGCAGGGTTTCTAGGTTATCTCCATGCATGTCCTTGGTTGGAGTATGAGTCTCAGAAAAGACCCCTGTGCCCAGATTTTAATTCACTTTACATCCTGGTTGTAGCCCCATTCCTCCTTGCCTCCCAGTCCCACCCTCCTTCCCTCCTCCTTCCCCCTTCCCCCTTCCCCTTTCCTCTATTCCTCAGAAAAGTGGAGCTCTCTTTCCCATACACCCCAGCTCATCAAGTTGCATCAGGGCTGAGAGGTGTCTTCTTCCCTTGTGGCCTGGCATGGCAGTCCTGCCAAGGGAAAGTGATCAAAAGCTGGCAGGTGAGTCTGTGTCAGATGCAGTCCCTACTTCCCTTTCTAGAGGACCCAAATGAAGCCTAAACTGCCCATCCACCACATCTGTGTAGGGGGCCTAGGTCCAGTTTGTGCATGATCTTTGGTTGATGTTTCAGCCTCAGCAAACCTTTCTGGTCCTGGTTAGTTGGCTCTATTGGTCTTCTTGTGGACCTCCTGTCACTTCCAGGTCCTTTTCTCTTTCCTCCCACTTTTCCACAAGACTCTCTATGCATCACCCAATGTTTGGCTCTGAGTCTCAGCATCTGTTTTGAGGTACTGCTGGGCAGAGGACAACTCTTATAGGCTCCTGTCTGCACACTTAGCAAAGTATCCTTTATAGTGTCAGGGGTTGGCACTCTGATAGGGTAGGTCTTTGGCTGGCCATTGGTTGGACATTCCCTCAGTCTCTGTTCTAGCTGCTCTATCTTTATCCCTGCACATCCTGTAGGCAGGGTAAATTTTGGGTCGAGGCTTGTATGGGTGGGTTAGTGTGCCCCTCTCTGTTATGAGCCTTATCTAGTTAGAGTATGTCTTCTTCAGTCTCTATGGCCTCTGCTACTAGGAGTGTCTGTTTGAGTCCCCCCATATCCTCCCAGGAGCCTACCTTGACTGAGGTCCCCACATTGTCACAGAGATACGCCCACCCTCAGTTTCTCTTTTCTCTACAGGCCTTCTGTCTGCTCTCCCCTGCTCTCCCCACATCTGATATCTACCTTCATATTTCTCTGTGCTCCTTCTCCTACCTTGTTCCCTCTCTTCAGCCACTACCTCTGTCTATCTATTTCCCATTCTGAGTGAGATTTAAGCATCCTCCTTTGTATCTTCTTTTTACTTATCTTCTTTGGGTCTGTGCCTTGTAGTCTGTTTATCCTGTACTAATATGGCTAAAATCCACTTTTAAGTGAGTACATGCTCCTTTTATCTTATCAGACCACCATGGATTAAAGCTGGATTTCAATAACATAAGAAACAACAGAAAGCCTACAAACTCATGAAAACTGAACAACTCCCTACTCAGTGATCACTGGATCAGAGATAAAAGAGAGAAAGAAATGAAAGACTTTACAGTATTCAAACGAAGTCACAACATGCCCAGACTTATAGGATACAATGAAAGCAGTGCTAAGAGGAAAGTTCATAGCACTCAGTGGCTTCATAAAGAAACTGGAGAGATCCCAGACGAGTAACTTAGCAGCACACCTGAAAACTCTAGAACAGAAGGAAACAAACATCCAAAGAGGACTAGACAGCAGGAAATAATCAAACTCATAGCTGAAATCAATAAAGTAGAAAGAAAGAGAATAATACAAAGAATCAATGAAACCAAGAGCTAGTTCTTTGAATGATCAACAACATAGACAAACCCTTAGCCAAACTAACTAAAAGGCAGAGGGAGAGTATCCAAATTAACAAAATCAGAAATGAAAAGGGGGACATAACAAAAGACAATAAAGAAATCAAAAAAATTGTTAAGTTTTACTTCAAAAGCCTGTACTCCAGAAAATTTGAAAATCTAAAAATAATGAATTATTTTCTTGATAGATTTCACCGAGCAAAATTAAATTAAGATCAGGTAAACAGTTTAAACAGTCCTATAACCCCTAAGGAAATAGAAGCAGTCATCCAAAGTCTCCCATCCAAAAACAGGCCAGAGGCAGATGGTTTTAGGGCAGAATTGTACCAGATATTCAAAGAAAAGCCAATACCAATACTCCTCAAACTATTCCACAAAACAGACACTGAAGGAAAATTGCCAAGCTCATTCTATGAAGCCATACTCACCCTGACACCTACCTAGCCCACACAGAGACTCAACAACAAAAAAAGAATTTCAGACCTATTTTACTCGTGAATATTGATGCAAAAATACTCAATAAAGTACTCGAAAACTGAATCCAAGAACACATCAATTACATCATCCACCATGATCATGTAGGCTTCATCCCAGGGATACAGGAGTAGTTCAACAAATGAAAATCCATGAATGTAATCCATCATATAAAGAAACTCAAAGGAGTCTGGCTTTGTGATTTTTTTCATCCCCTGTTTACTGAGGTCTCAAATGGGAGTGCAGTATAGAAACCACAGAATAACTTCCTTATGCAATCTATGAGTTAAGATAATTTCACCCAACTAAACTAGTAGAGGTTACACTTAATTAGAGCACACTGATTAGGGCATCATGTCACATGCCTGCTTTGAACTTTGAACTTTCTCACTGGACCTGACCTAGACACACTGTCTCACCTCTCTGTGCCCATTTTTTATCCATACAATGGAATTAGCACATTTAAACACTTAAAAAGTTGAATTTGGTATATTTTTATTATAGTTGTATTTATTATATATTGTATCTTTATATTATAGTTGTTAGTGGACAAACTAAGACATTTCATTAACTGTCTGCTGCCAACTATTACCAACATAAAGTTCATCCTATCGGAGGGTAAACAGAAAGAAAGACATCCCACTAAGCGGTTATAAAAATAGCAGAAGGAAGCAAAGCCTATTTTTCTCACGAGTTAAGAAAAATGAAGATGGTATTTTTTAAACTATGCAGCTCTCAAAATTCAGCATATTTAAAAATCCCCTAGGAGGTCTCCTGAAACTGAGTCCTGACAAGCCCTCCTGACCACGGTCAGGGTCTGACGTTAGGTATGACCTGGCTTGCTCGGTGACACAGGGTCTCACCACGTACCGATCTGGACTTAACTCTTGTCCCAGCCTACTGACTGTTGAGTTTGAAGCATGTGCGACCTGACTGTCTGGTAGCTACTTCCAGAGAATAGGAACACTGTTCTCCAGGTAGTGATGTGAGCCATCAGCTGAAGGCTTCTGTTACTCCTAAGCCCAACTGAGATCTGCAAATCCTAGACTTGATCCTTTTCCTTGTTCTCTTGGCTCCAATACATTGCCTACATTCCGCCAAGGAAAGTTCTGAGACAGGCTGGTTTACTTCCTTTAGGAATGAAGAAGAATGACTTTTCACCTTTTCATTTTTAAAGAAAAGGTGCAGTGGCTTCTATCAACAGCAGACATGTGTCACAGAGCAGGAAAGGGTAGTCTCACAGCCTTTCTGGGTTGTCTTGCTGCTGTTCCCCTACGTGTGTGTGTTTGTGTGTTTCCTTATAAAGCTAGGCTAAGAAGTGAAATGGAGAAATGAAATAATAGGAGCAAAAGATTTCCTCCCTTTTCATTCTTCAACAAAGCTTCTTAGTTTGGGGGCTAGGACGTCCTAACATTTCACATACATTATCAAGCAGAGGGGCACTCAGGGAAACCCTGACCTTTGGACCCACTCACTCAAAGAGCCAGCACAGAGCTGACGCTAAGCTAGTCTGAGACATCCTATTTTACTGAGGGGCCAACGTTTTCTCCCTGGTAGGGCAATGCCCTATCCCTCCTCCTGCCTCCTTGAGGTGGGCCACTGGGCCTTTTCCATTCCCTGGGCTGTACCCTACTTTCAGCACACACCTCCCACAGCCCCATTTCCAGGCAGTAGGAGACTCAAGGGTCCATCCCTGTTGCTGGTAGGCTGATCAAACCTACTGAGACAGCATCCTGGCCTGCCTGGTTTCACTCTTTCCCCGATCTGCTCAGCTCACTTTCCTGTTGCCAAGACTGCTCTTTTCTCCCGGCTCTGAACCAGTGAGTGCCCTGGGCAGGGGCCCAGCCTCTGGAGCCATGCCCAGTGCCTGGCCCGCTGCTTGGCCCACAGCCCAGGAGTTGTCAAGAGTGTGGCCTGGGTATGTGTCCTTTCAGCTGCCTGTCCTATAGGCCTCTCCTTGGGGTGGCAGTGGGGGAAATATCCATCCTTGTCATTTTTAGCCTACCCAAAGCTTCTTCTTGCCCTTGCAGTGGAAGTGGGCTTGATGTGGCTACAAGCACCACCTAATCGAGGTACGGGAACTTTTAAAGGCATGGGGGGATTCATTGTGAGCCCTCTAGCGCTCATAAAATGATTTAGAGGGCTTTGGGGGCCCTGAGTGGTAGATTTTCCAGGAACCACAGCTGAATGTAGCCTCAGTTTACAGGCCTATTTTAGAACTTCTCCTCCCTTGAAATCCTTTGGTAAAAATAGCCTTTCTGATATTAGGGAAATAATGGCTAGGCTGGGCCTTAAACAGCATATAAGTGGCCATTGAACCTATCAATCTGTGTCCCTAGGGTGGCACCCACCATTTCACAGCCACCTACTGGAGCTCCAGAGGAGGCCTGATGGGACAAGCGCAGGGGTGGTAGTGGGGTGCTTCAGTAAGGACAGATGGACGTCGAGGGCATGGCCTTGAGAAGGAGCCAGCGGCCAGGAGAAGATTGACAGGGCTCCCGAGCACAGAGACTTGCACAATGTGTGTATCTCCAGGGTTGAAAGACTTGAGGAAATTATAGGAAATAAACATACCATGTGGCCACTAGGTGGGTGGCCTTCGCGCGTGCTGCAGATCTCAGAAACTGCAGCTACGGCAGGCTAAGCTTCCCCGTATCTGATTCCCAGGGGCAAACTTGAACTGAGTTAGTGTTGCTTATTAACAAACCAATGCTTCTTTTGTTTCTTTCCTAAAAGAGGCAGTTAGCCTTTCAGACAGAAATCTATATGGAAAAAATACTTTCCCCAAAAATCATATGCAAGAGAGCCAGATTTCATTCCTAATCGGGACTTTTCATTTCCAGCTGTGAGCGGAGTGAGATGCCTAGTTTGGGTTTTTAGAAAACAAGTCTAGCTTGCAAAAAAAGACAATTAGAAAAAAAAAAATCTCATTTTACCTATATTCAGCAATTTTGGAAAGAAAAGCACTATAGCACCCCCAAACACGTCAAGTGCTCACAAATAATTGCCACCATGACTTTCATGATGGCCACAGTGAGAAGACAGTTCAAACTCTAAAGCCACAGTGTCACCTGACTTCTGCCCGTCTAACAGTCACACGTATCAGTTCCCACAGGAAAGAGCCCTGAGCACAGCGTCGTGGGCGGCAGGATTTATCTAATCCCCACTTTTGCAATGGGCTGGAGATACTTTCCACATTCCACTTTTCAAAAGTCACTACAAATTCTTTAGGTCGCAGGAGTGAAATTAAACATCCTGCCATGGGTAACGGGAAGTGGAACCACGGCCCTTAGCCCCGCGTGCAAAGACTAGCTTCGTTCCAGCCCAAGTCCTGCTGAAAGAAGTCCACCTTGTAAACTTTACACTCTTTATGGACAAACAAAGTTCACGACAACTTTACGGGGGAAATGGTGATTCCATGTGGTACTAAAATGTCGAACTACAGTTGTGATTAAGGGTTTGCTAGTCAACTTCGGATTTTAGAATATTTCTTGTTTAACTTTACCATCTAACACATAAACTAATCATGTACTAATAAACTAATCATAGGTTTGTTGTTGATTTTTTTAACTGTAGCAGCAACCCTGGACATGTAAAAACATGTTATGGGATATTGGACAGCAACAGACCTCAAGAGCAGCCAGAATAATCTCGGATTAAAACTGGCATCAAGTCTCAAACAAGCGCGTTCACTCAGTAGATAGCACTGAAGCCTGAACTGCTTATGGAAGAGAACAAACACAGAAGCCACGCAGTGCAGAGCAGCACACAGACCACAGTGTGCACAGGTGTCTAAAACACAGACTGACGGTCCAGAAAAGCGTCCCAGAGAAGCAGAACTCTCTGCCTTCCTTCCTCCAACCCCTTCCTCACTCACATCCCGCCCCCTCCCAACAGCTTTCATTCTGACCCAAATTTGCTAGCTTATTGAAAACGATTCTACCTTCCTCATTACAAAACTCATTTGAAGTAAAGCTGCAGAATTTTGAATTTAGAGTATCAAAAATTATGATCTTAAAAGAATGGATTTGTGATCATTTAAATTCACATGTTATTTCTTCTTTGTCTATTTGGTGTTTAATGATACAAATCTAGCCTAATGCCTAGGAAACTTGTCTTAGCAAGCTAGGCAAAAACACAAAACAAAAAACCCACAGCCTCGCCTCTATCATGGAAGAAATATGCACAAGTGTTAATTTTATACAAACAAGGTTGAAATGGGCGGGGTCTTGTGATTGACATCCATTTGTCACTTTCATTGGAAAATGTTATGGATAGCTTCCAATACACTTAGACAAATTTAGATGAATGAAAGTGCTGACTAACGATGCTATTATCTGTATACCAAATATAAATGAAGCCTGAAACCCTGTGTGGGTCACTTGACCACCAAAACAAGGGAGGAGGGGAGCTCAGGAAACTGAGAAAGAAATGTGTTGAGATGGCAAATTAATGAACAGAAATGGCATTCAGACATGTCAAAAGATAAAACAGATTTAGTTTTTGGAATGAAATCTAAATCTAGTAAACAGGGCCAAGTCTCATGAATTGCAAAAATTACATCATGTACAATCATTTTAGCAAGAAATGTATTTTAACCATCAATAGCTAAAGGTGGTTATTTTAGGAGAATGGAGCCAATACATTTGTTTTCCTGAGGCAGGCAGGGGCAATATTGAGCTACTCCTGAACTTCATTAATATTCATTAATTTGTAAAGCACTTTGGTTAGCTTTGGCTATTATCTATATAGATACTTTGCCCTTAAATAAAAATAATTACAATAATTTCATTATTTAAAATGTAATTAGCATGAAACTAAAAAACCCTACATTTTCATTAGTGGACTTTATTCATTGGAGAGTTTTGTTTTGTTTTTTTTTCCAAAGGATTCTGTTCTAATTGAATTCCTGGGGTAAAATTCTAATAATCATACTTACTAAAATAACCTAAATGTAACCAAAATTAAACTGAAAATACTTTTTAAGTTTTTTTTAAATTAATCTCCACTTTAAGGAATACCATAGTTGGCCCAGTTCGCTCTGTGAAGGGACCCGGTTGTCTGACGTTGTTTTGCACTGCATCCCCAAGTCTTTCCCAGAAGACTGTCTTTTCAGGTCCAGTGCTTTCCATCCCGATGCACGGTTACTGATATTTACCTTAGAGTAACCAAATCCAGATGCGCACAGAGCTCACTTGCTGTAAAAAGAAATTGTTTCCTTGTGCTCACTGCTCCCACTCTTGAGGAGAAACAGAAAGCTATGAAAATCATCCTTGTACAGCTAGGAAATTGCAGACAGAAATGCAAAATAGTTTTATTTGTAAATAAACCCAACTGTATGAACCACTTAATACTTTATTCTGCCAAAGCCCTTCGGCTTTTATAAATCAGGCTTTTTACACTGTGACGGATTAACAACCAGGACAAAATATTCATGCATATGCAGTTAGAGGTGGGACCTTCCACCTCTCCTTGATTCACAGCATCCATTGTTTACGTGTTGAGTCACATTTGTAGATTATGAGAAGACAAATAAATAAGATTAAAATATAACCGGGAGAAAATAAGTCTGAATTACCTGAAAAATTTTAAAGCATGGCCAAGGGGAAAATTCACTATAGGAAGCAACTACATTCTTAAGAAGGCATGCCCCTCCCCCCAGTTTTGGGTATGGTATATATGTGCGAGACCACACATGTGTAAGGGCATCCTGGCATGACTGGCGTTAAATCCATTTATTTACTTGTTTGGCAAGAGTAAATTCCAATCATGAAACATACCTCAGCTATCCAGAGTCTTCAGTTTTGGCATTCTGTTGTCTCTGGTTGTTACTTGGTTTTGGTATATGTCTGAGATAAACTGGACCCTGGAGTCTAGTACAATATCCCCGTTAAGGTTAGTTTGAAAAGCAGGGAAAATGTCTTTTTGTTATTGAAGATACACGCCTACAGGCTAATTTTTCAAAACACATAGTCATTAAGAGCAGACCATGGAGAAGAGAAACTCAGCTCCTGGCTCCCTAAGTGGATTCAGCTTCCTCCCCACTCTAGCAATGCTACAGTTGGATAATTCTCCTCAGAGATGTTCATTTCCACTCAAGTTTATTTTGGAAGCCGGGGAACAATACTGCTGTGTCCTTGGTGGCTACATCTCCAGTGCAAAGAGCCACGATTTGCGCTGCCCACTGTTGAGACACGAGGTCCTTCAGTCGCCCACGTATAATCTGGCATTGCAGGACGGCCATGCAGTGTTACACCGTGTTCTGAGGTCCTGGGTTTGAACACGGTGGGTCCTAGCCCTTGGAAATTATATCTAAAGTTAGAATCAGCAAATATCACCAACCTCGCTGGAGAAACTGGATCCCAAACAGATCCACTTGAAGAAGGCCCATTCCTCTCAACTCTTTCAGGCCCACCAGCCTCAGCAGGATGGAGTTAATGGAAGAGAAAGGGTTAATCCCAGCTGCCCTGTCCACTCCCAACTCCAGCTTTAGGGGGGCACCAAAGCATCTCAGCAGGGAGCAACTGCAAACCACAAACACCAAACCAGGTGCCTGGCAACTTCTACTAACGCGGGTTGCTGGCCGAGGAAGGAGTCCGAAGTTTGGACAACCGGCCGGGTATCCGAACGGACCCACTAAAGACAGACACGGTCATATCCCAGGATTCCCCTTGAGTGGCAGTCCAAGTCTCAAGATGCATTTTATGACCTCAATGCCCTTTATTCCGAAGGAGGTTTAAACGTCCTGTGAGAGCGTTAAGGCACAGCGGGCATGGGGTGGGGGTGTCTCCCCTGCTTTGCCTGGCCACCGCTTCCACATAACCTTTGTGGCGGGGTTAGGATGCAAAGCCACCTTTGCCCAGGTGGTGCAACCTCAAAACAGGCGGAAGCCAACAGGCTGCAGGACCAGCCTGCCGCTCGGCCCAGCTCCCTCTGCAAGCCCTCCGCAGCCCCGTCCCCACTGCCCTCCCGGGCCGGCCCCTCCCCCACCAGCCCCCCAGAAGCCCACAGGGCTCTCAGAGCCCAGCAGCGGTCCTAACAGCACCCCAGCCTTTCCGGGAGAGGGGGGATCGTGACATCACGGGCAGGTTTATTTGGGTTTGTTTGTTTGCTTGTCGGCTCGATTAAATACTCGTGGAAGGTGAACGTACCCCACACAGGAGAAGTTTGATGTTGACAAACTTCTGGTGGCAGCGAGACTGTGTCAGCACAACTTCCGGGATAATGAGAGCTGCTTTGCAGGGAGCGCGGCGGCGGCGGCGGGAGGCTGCCGCAGGACGGAACAGCAAATGCTATTCAGCCCGAGCAGTTTCAAGTCGCCCGAGCTGGGGAATTACTGTAGTCGAGCTTCGGCTCTTACCATCGGCGCTGGATCTGGGCGCGCGTTAGGGGGGGAAGCTGCAGGCACAGGGCGCCGAGAGGGGAGCTTTCAAGTTACTTTGCTCCTTGCCTGCACCCGGCAGAGGCTCGCAGGCGGCGTGGTAACTGCAAACATCTTGTTCCCTGCTTCTTTGGGCGGCTGCCCTGGAACCAACCAACTTTTCTCTCCCCCAAAACTCCCTCTTTGTTTCAAATAGGACTCTCCAAAATTTATTCTTGGGAAGACTGACAGCCGGGGTCAAGAAACAGCTGTTGAAGTTAATGTTTCTTCCTCCCACTTCGTCTGATGGTTGTGCCCTGCCAAGACAAAGTGAGAGGCACTGCCTGGTGGCTTTTTTAGACAGACGAGCATTAGCCACCCCAAAAATTTTAAAAAGAGGCAGGGAGGGGTGCGGGGGGTGCATTTTCCTGCCTAGCATACAATCTGATCAGAAAGGCAACAGCATGTGCCTTTCAACTTGAGTTGATTACTTGCTGAAAAGATGCAGCAGCTTTTAGTTCTGAGCACTTCGGGCATGAGGGTGGGAATGGAGGTGGGGGTGACTGACACTTTACATTTCGGTAAAGGGGGCAATGCTTTTTTTCTCCTCCCGCCAGACCCACTTGACCCTCCAGGAGAGATAGAATGGCGTGGGGAAGGGGCAGAGGAGTAAGGTGAAGTCACATTGCAGCCCTGGAGGTGGCAGAGAACTTGACAAACCATTTTTATTCAGAGATGACCATAACCCAGCTAAGGATGCCATCCCGTCTTAGAACCTCTTGGTTCATCTTTCAGACCAGGCCTGGCTCCTCTTCCTTTCCTTAACACAAGCTAGTCTTTACCCCAAAGGTATCCTAGAGCAGACGCCTTCCGCCTTCCGCCTTCACCTTCAGCGTGCTGCACTCTCCAGCGGGACAGTGGTGAGGGCTGTGAAGGGACGGCTTAGGAGCGTCCTCCTGAGTTGTCTTGCCCTGACTGAGCAATGCCTGCCGAGGATGGGTGAACTTGAGTCTTCCCACGCAAGAGAACTAACCACTCTGCCACATGGCCTGTTCTCTGCTGGGAATGCTGGGCTTATTGGGTCCAATCCTGTGAAGACACAGAAGGCCCCTCCACATCACCACATGGCAATGCAGCACCATCACAGACTGCTATTGCATCAGCCCCAGGGATATTTTAGGAAGCTCTCAAGCTGGGTCCAGCAAGGCAGGCATCAGGACCATGCTGCCAAAACCGGAGCTGCTGGACAGGTGGCCGGTTGCCTTCTCCATCCTCCTTCATCCGGGCCTTCTCCGAAGCAGGCGGCTCTGCTGGGGGTCTTCCCCACCCTCTCCTGCCCAGCTCCCAGACGCCATGACCACTGTTTCCTCCAGCCCCTTTGCTGGGTGGCAGCTCTTCTCCCTCGGTTCCCCCTATGACACGCACTCAGGGAAGTCTTCAGGAGTATTTGTTCCTGTTGTAGTAAGACAGCGGGCTGCGCTTTGAGTCACAGCCCCACACACGTAGCCCCCAGCATGGGCGCCCTCACAGCACGGGCTGCGTTGACTTGGGCGAACTTTTCCCATTCCCCCAACTGTGCCTCTGTCTCCCAGGGGTCTAGTACCAGGGTGGTGGCGGGGAATCAGTACGCCATCAGCAAGTGCCCCTTCTCCTGGGCCCCGCTAAGGCCATACAGCAGCCAATTGACTTAAATTTCTTCCGCTGTTTTGTTCTTCCTCAGAGAGGTGGCCTTAGCACTTAGGAGGGTTGAGGAAGGCCTCAACCAATGATTCTGGAGTTGTCAGTACCTACTGCTAGCTCCTGTCGTTTTATTGTGGACCTCCTTTGTTTGTAGGATGACAGACACCACCCTCCAGTGTGGAGGCCTGAGACACCCCTCTTAGAAAGGCTTCTTTGTATAGAAATGTACCCTCAGGGCAAAGCAGGCTCAGCTCCAGGAAAGGCGCAGTACTGAGTCCTGGGTCTGACCTGGGGGTGGTCCTAAGGCTTGGAACTGTGAGCCTCCAGACACAGAGCTTCTGTCTGAGGATGGGGTTGTTGTACTTTGGGGGAGGGCAGAAGAGGGGAACTGTGAAGGTGGAGTCCTTCCCTGAACTGTCCAAAGAACTCCATCGGCAATCAGAACACACCCATTCTTTAAGCTCTTCATACCCAGGGGCCTAAATCTGGGCATCCCAACTTGGGGTGAGGTTCGTACTCTCTCTCTCTCTCTCTCTCTCTCCTGGAACTGACCTTACCATCCCAAGTGGGGTAGCCTTGAACTGCTTTGAGGATCTCATCTGCTTTTGATGGTTTGGGGATAGAACAGTTATTCCAAAGATGATGATGAGAAGACTCCTAATTTACCACAGAGGATATAGGATTTAAATCAGATAGTATACTTAAGGGATTTACTGGCTAAGTGTTTTTTCAAAAAAAAAAAAAAAAAAAAAGAAAGAAAAAAAAGGGGGGGAGAACAATCTACTGTGAATGAAGTACAGTGAGGTCAAGAATATAGAAATTTAAGTCTGGGCTTGTTTTCCTCCCTGGATCTTTCAAATGTTCACTTATACTTTCAAAAAGAATAGTAACCAGAGTGTGGCTTGATGGACATTTTTAGCATTAATGGTTTTATAATGACAGTTGTAAAACTGGAGAGGTATGCTCTCTTAGAGACTTGGGCTATGCCTGGATTAAGGGAGAATGAGAAACACCTAGTGAGAGATGATGACACAGTGAGAAAGGCCTGAGTGCAGTCTCCACAGAACATACATTAGATGTGGGTGCTCTCCCTCTAGTCCCGTGAGCTGGAGTGTTAGTGCCGTGAAGTCGGCACCGGGCTTCAGCCCATGCTTTTAAAAACATTTTCTCACAGAGGAAGAGCATGGAATTGAAGGGAGTAGAAATGAGGGCAGCGCTTCAGATGGCATTTGAGATTACAGAAAGTGGACAGAAATAAAAATGAACCTGGAACTATGGCCCTTTTTACTTTCTAAGTCTAGGCAGGAGCTTAGCGTTGAGCGAAAGGGCTCCCTGTTATTTCTGTGTTGGTTTCTCCTCTAGCTACCCCATCCACACTCCAGTTCTGGTTTTGGGCAGAGCTGTAATTGTCCTTTGTATGGGATCACATGAAATCCTGTGCTGGTTTGCTAATGTGGGAAAATGTCTACTGCAGAGGCGAAGACCACCAAACTAGTTTCATTACTACCCAAGGTGCACTTAAATTCAGCCCTTTAGTGGTGGGCGACTGGCCTGGCTCACTCTTCCACAGTGCTCATTAAAATGTTATTTACATTTTACAATATGGTCTCAAGCCATAAGTTGGGATTTTTCTCTTGGCAAAAAGAAACAAATACTTCTGTGACATCCGGGCTGCAAAGTTTTAACTTTTGCTATGGTCCTGATGGTGGCTTGCAAATCAAGGTCATAGCCTTTCAGGGAGACCTTCCTCCTAGTTCAGCTCAGAAGAGTTGTAGGAGAGGCAAGAGCACACACAAATTCTGTGCTCACCTGAGGATGCTATGCAGCCAAAAAGACTTTGACTTTTCTCTTTGAGGTGAATTTATGGAAAGAACAAGAATCAACACTGATGGAGAGAGCACATCTTCTGTGTAGAACCTGCATGTATGGTGAAGGCGGGGGCTCTCCCTGCACCTCTCACAGCCATCATTACAGTGACGCACATCCCACTCTCAGGGTTAACCATGTTCTCTAGATTCTTACCTCAACAGGTCAGATCAAATTAACATTTTAATGATGTGTTTCTGGCAGTGTTCACGAGGAGGATACATTTTTTAGTGTAAGGCAATGGAGCTAAACAAGTTTTGTTTTGTTTTTAATGGATCTTTGCTGGCTCTGGAAATGAAGTTTCCTTGAGTTCTGGGACACTGAAGATTTTGCAGTATCTATAAAACTACAGGATGTTCCACCTTTCTAAGACAAGCTTTAAGAATTACGGCAAGAGGCAGTTTGAGAAGGCTTTCTTGATGTCCTCACGAAGGATGAAGATCAGAAGCCATTTCTCAGATGGCAACAGGCCAAACATCTAAGCCCTCTGTAGATGCTTGACATCTGGCCACGTCTCGTCACAGGCCGGTCCTGGATGTGGCATTCTCGGCTGAGTTTCACTGTCTGCCGGTAAGGGGCATGTGTGGAATAGTAAATGATGTAGCTCAGTGTTCCATTAGAATCTAAGGGGCCTCGGGACAGTCTCAGGAAGACGATGTGGGGGAAATGCATGAGGACGGCATCGCCGTTCCCTTGTCACCTGCCTGGTGACACCGGATGGAAGGGCCTCCTCTCTCCTGGGGCTTGTCACTCCTGAGACGGTCTGTCAATGAGCCCTTTCTTAGGAGCACGATGGTGGACCTCAAGGTCAACCTCATAGAATTGTTTTAAAAGAAAATTTTAGGAGAAAGCGACCAACTCACTGACCCAACAGAACTTTTATTACAAAATAATAATTTCAGACTCTGGCAGTTACACAACGCAGTCAACTTACCAAGGTGCTGACTCCCCTGAAAGATCTTAGTAATTTAAGACTTTTTGTGTCTCTCTAACTAACAGAGGCGTCTGTTCAAAGAAGATATCCCAGGCTGCGTATAAATATGTGAATATGCAGAATCTTCAATTTCACAAAGATAGTCAGAGACCATCAACTTCAGATATCTAATTGTAATCTAAATATAAATATAATTACACAGTCATCTAAATATAGTCATGCAAATTAATAAATGTCAGCACTTTTGGGACTAAGGAGAGAACTTTGTTTGTTTGTTTGTTTGTTTGTTTGTTTCATTGGTTGGTTGGTTGGTTTTTTTCAAGACCATTTTTCCCCAAAGAAATAAACAAAGTATCTGTTCACAGGATTTACCGCATATGTGACAAATAGAGATGCTACAGGATTTTTCTTGAGAAGTAAACATCAGATGGATGGCTAGGCCCATTCATTAATCAAGTACTTTGTTCTCAGATAGTAATGCTTTGCGTCCTCACGTTGGTTCTAACCTAAAAGTTATCATTTCACACTAACCCTTGGGGTGTCTATAAAACATTATAGTTTTCAAAGCTATGTCTTCACCTTCTCAGATATAAAAAGGAGAAAAGATGTAAAAGGGTTTGTACTCAGTGTACACAAATTATTTTCACACATGTTGAGGGCATTTAAAAAAAAAATCTTTCAAGACAGTGACTTTCAAGACAGTGGCATTTTCTTAATGGGGATTATGCATGTACTACTCCCAAAGACCCAGAACTGGCCATTGCACGAGAATGAGAGACTACGGAGTATAAATGGAACATTTATATTAGGCTAGCTCTCCCCAAAGCTATCATAGCAGAAGGAAAGGTGCGAAGATCACAGCCAAAGGCAGGAGCTGTCACGGTGAACTCATGGCAGTGAGATTACATGCACACGAGCAAACCACCCAAACCTCAGGCATGGACGGTCTAGCATAGGCCCACAGGGAGCAGCACAATCAGGAGGTGCGGTCTGGCTGGAGGCGGTCGGTCTTGTTCGGGAAGCACGTCACTGGGGGCGGGGCTGCTGATCCCCTGTAGAGCTTACGGCTCCTTCTCCATCGGCAATGGACTCAAGCCTCTGAGCTGTAAGCCGGCTCCAATTGAATGTTCTCCTTTATAAGAGTTGCCATGGTCTTGGGGTGCCTGCACAGCAGCAGACCCCTTTCCAATAGGGGAGGGGAACTCGTGCAGTTCTGCCGTGGAAGGGCTGCCCTCACCGAGGAGGCCCGGAGAGGCTGCCCATGGTCCAGCAGATCATGCACGTGAGCAGCACCGAGAGGACCAGGTGCAGCACAGGTTGCTGGAGGGGAACCAGGATAGGGAAAACGGGGGAGGGATGGGAGGCGAGGGGATCGGGACACATCCGATCAAAATACGTATGGGAAATTCTCAAACAAAACAAAAAAATGAGTGCATCTAAGAAGCAGTTTATTTTCATTTACAAGAAGTGAGGTCACAGGTTATTATGTTTTCCATGGCTGGGGTGGTGAACTCAAACCACTTTTCAAACTAAAACGAGTCTCTGATGAACTAACACACGTAACGAACTTTGCCTCATGAAAAAAGAACTTTTAAATGAACTCTTTCCTACAAATGCTTCTCTTTTGGAATGGGTCACAGATCTAAATTATACTACAGAGTAGGCAAGCGGCACTTTCCTTGCATTTCTAAAATTCTAAAGAACAACTTGGCCCACGGGAGTGCTACAGGCATACAATGTGGCCACAGTTGGTGTTGCTGGCGCACGTACCTGTGATGAGCCTACCTACCGTTGAGGTTTCTGCGGGAACTTCGCAGAGGCCACTTGTTACAGCTGAGTACAGAGCCGGCGGCCTCCGGATTGTTGGCTGGGTAACAGAGACGTGCTGCCCGGTTCATGCTCTTCAGCTCTGCCCGCCAGGGATCCTTTCCGGGGAGGCAGGAAGCCTAGCGGGAGCTCATGGTGGAGCTGTGTCTGTCAGTGGGTAGAGCTTGCCCCAAGTTTCGCTCCGCAGCTGCTTTCCTCTCTCCAGGGCTGACCTGCCTGGCGAAATGGATAGCAATCCTGCTATCCTGACAAACGGATAGCAAAAAAAGAGCGTGTGCTCAAGAGTAAGGATCCCGGGTTCAAATCCCGATTGCATCGTAAGCGACCGAGCTGCGCTGATTTACTCTCAGGTTCCCCACTCCTAAGAGGGGCAGAGAGAATAGAAACTCAGCATCAGGCCTCCTGAAACTCTTGTGGTGCTCTAGATGGAACTGTAAGTGGCCTTTGAACCAGTCCCTGGATTTCGCTTCCTGTGGAAGATCAAGGATCTCGTTTTCACTCACCGAGGAGGCTCAGCACCTGCGGCTCCAGCCTTGGAGCAGGATCTCCACTCGGCGGGTTCTAAGACTGAGGAAGGGCCGCACACTCCCCGGACCCAGAGCCTCCCAGCGGCGCTCCCAGCATGGTGAAAGCCGCAGTCTCACCCAGTGTCTGCAGCTTGGCCGTGGTGAAACACCTGGGAGACGGAGGGATCCCTGGTTTGACCGGCGCACAGCCTATTTTTCTTATCTTGGTGTTTACTTTTTTGCTTATTCTTTCTCTCCATTTCTTTGGCTCTCTCTCTCTCAGATAAGCCATTGAAAAAAAATACTCTTAACTTATTTTACTCTTATCTTATTTTAAAATGTAAATGCTCATTAAAAATGAGGCTACCCAGACAGGCCCTCTTCCTTGCCACACCAGCCAGAGTGGCCACTGCTCCTTTGCCGTTCTTTCAGGTCACTTCATTTGCGAGCTTTAGTGTTTTACCGCTGTCCATAAAAGCGCAGTTAGACTCTTCACTTGGAGCTGGCTTTTTTCTGTAACAATACATTGTGAATGGCTTTTCATGTTCACATACGCTGCATTCCTTGCCAGCGATGCACAGTATAGAAGTTTCTTGTTATTCAACTATTCATTACCGTTACCCGAATCCCAGTAGTTGCTAACTTCTACAGGGAAGCAGAAATTAGTCATAACAGGAAAATGTCCAGTAATGAACTGACCACTTACTAAATTACCCCCACTTGAATGGACCCCTTGACATAATTCCAGCATCTACCCCCACCTTCCTAGCTAATTCTGAGATTGCAGAGGTTGTAAGCATCCCATAATAGGATGTAAATAAAATGCAGTTCAGTTGCAGTGCAAAGTTGCTAATCATGCAGAGGATGCAGGATGTTATGAAGCCACCTGAAGTGGTTCTGGACAAGCGTTTCCTAAGCAAATGAGTGTCTGGCCGTGTTGGGCCCGCTCACAGTGAGAAAAACAACATGATGTTAACAGAGCGCATGCTTCCAAAGGAGACTCGCTGGAGTCTGAGGGGGCTAGACGAGGCTCTCAGGAAACCGGCAAAACCTCGACATCTTCTTCCAAATGACCCCAGTCTTCTGCTATAAAAGTCAGTATGAAGTGAAGGGTGTCAAATTTTGCTACAAAATACCTTTGTTAGGAAAATTTTCCTCCACTAGATCAACGCTTGAGTCGTTCTAAAGGAGTAGAGTGTTGTTTAGGTAGAGTATATGTTCAGTTTTGTTGTATACATTCTTCAAAGAAAAATCATGTCTAAAGATAAGTAAGATAATCTTTCCTTTTATTTTTCACAAAACCAGTCAACCCTTTTGTCCCCAACCTTATTTTGAGATGCTAGTCCCTGTTTATTAAATTTTCGGCTTTCAACAGTTGTATTATTGCAAGCAGGAGCAACAGACGCTGAAAACAGGGCTCCTCATGGACTAATCAGATTCTCCAGGAGGCTTTTGGAAGCAGGATTGACCACTTTGCAGGAGGAAGGCCTCCGGGTGGTTGAGCAATTCAGGGGACAGACAGGCTTGCTGAAGGAGACAGGCAATGGGCTTTCTCTGGTTCTAATCTGGCACATGGATATTTGGACCCAAAGGCACTGAAAAATAAAAAAAAAATAAAAAGACATAACTTCATCTGTGTCCAAGATGGTAAAGTGAGTTAAATGTAGTCTCTTGGAATTGGTTTTAACAATTACAGACTGATTAGTATTTGAATTGTTTCCAGGATTAACTGCTACCATCCATGTGGCCATCAACAACTCTGTACGTGGATACCTTGAGGCAGCTCTAAAGATGTATCAATGAGAGAAATTTCTAGATGTATAAGTCCTGAATCAGGAACAAGCCACACTGAACTTGTAATAGAAATAGCAATGGCTTTACTATTTTTCTTTTCTTTTTCTTTCTTTCTTTCTTTCTTTTTTCTTTTTTTTTTTTTTTTTTTTTTTTTTTTTTTTTTTTTTTTTTTTTTTGAGACAGGGTTTCTTTGTGCAGCCCTGGCTGTCCTAGAACTCACTCTGTAGACCAGGCTGGTCTCAAATTCAGAGATCCACCTGCATCAGCCTCCCTTGTTCTAGGAGTGAAGGTGCATACTGCCAGGCCCAGCTACTATTTACTGTTACCTGCAGAACCTGAGACTATGTTTATCTATTTTTTTCTCCCACATCGCTCTCCATGAGACTATTACTAGTTTTTGGTGAATCATCTGGCAAAAACATATGCCTATCTGCATTGGTTGTGTGTGTGTGTTTCATGCCAATGATAAATCCTTGATCCATAAAATGAACTTTCCCCACTGCCTGTTGAGACTCTGGAAAGTTTGCATGTTGGATGTAGGGAGAGATCAGTTCTTCCGGGCAATGAGGAGTTGAAGTTGAGTCCCCATTCTTCTGCCTGTGTCCCTCTTTGAAGCGGTGTGGTAGTGGCCTACTCAGGATGAAGTGTGCATAGCCAGTAGGGGAAGAGGGCTGGTTAGCTTTGCAAACTCCTGGCCTGTGTTGTGAGAGCCGTGAAAGATCTCAACGTGATGCTGGTAAAAGAGGAGTGGACGGATTCTGTCTTTGGATGCTCTGATGTCACTAAGCCCACACTTCTCACTTTGGGATTCTGCTCACAGAAATGATCAGTTCTCTGGCTATAAAAGATTATCTTATCTATTGATCTATTGAGGAACTGAAATTTGAGAAAAATGGGGGGGGGACTATTGCATGTTTGTCACAAGTCATCAAATGCTGCTCTGTAGTAATGTCCATTTTCTATGTTTTATATAAAAAAGAAGCCACAGATTTCTCAAAAATATTAAATGTAGACTTAGTGCATGAGCATTAGGCTTATAGCACTTCCGCTTTAAGGCATACACCCAACTTTGGTGAAAAGAGACACTTGGACACAGCAATGTTATCTAAGCAGCTAAAAGAGAAGAAACCTATATCCACTCTAAAAATTAAAGTCTGCAAGCAAAACAGTGGATGCAACCGAGAATCTGATGAATAAATGGATAAATAAAATTGCAGTATATACATCTGATGCGATAGTGTCTGCCCTTAAAGAAGGCAGTCCTGCCACAGAACCAACAAACCTTAAAAACCTTACACTGAGGGAAATGAGCCACTCATGAAGGACAAGACACTGTGTGAGCCTACATATAGGAAGTACCTAGAATAATCAGCTTCATAGAGACAAGGCACAGCATGTGAGTGACTCCAGGCTCGGCAGAGTTGGAACCTAACAGACAAAGTTTTACCGGGCAAAAAGGACAAGTTCTGCATTCGAATGGAGAGGATCATTACACAGCAATGTGAATACATGTGCTACCACAGAACGGCAAATGATTACAATGGGAGTTTCTATCTTATTTGCTTATTTTGATACTTTTTCTTTCTTTTCATTTTATTTCATTTCTTGATGATGCGGGTTCACACCCAGGATGCAAGCTGATACCAGGAGTGTGCTGTATTTTTAGACCTTCATTCCAATAAACTGAGTAAAAACGTAAGTAACTACTGAACTCTGGTGATGTAAGTACTGAAGTGTTTAGGGGTGAAATGTGCTGCTGAGAGTATCAGAAGCGGGGATGAATTGACTGAAGCAAGCTCAAGGCCCTGGGTTTGGTCCTCAGCTCTGGAAAAAAAAAGACAAAAGAATTAAAAAAAAAAAAGAAAAAGAAGAAGAAGAAGAAGAAGAAGAAGAAGAAGAAGAAGTTTCCTCTCCACCCTGCCCAGTGTGCTAGGAATAAAATCCAGGGCCTGGTATTTGTTAGGCAAGCGCTCTGCTGCTGAGCAACATTTCCAGTGAATTTTCTCTTAGTCAACAGTGACCTGGGAGAAATGGCTTAGACTAAAACACTGGCAAATGAAAGATTCTTTTTACGACAAATGCAAATTTTGCTCTTGTTAATTATGGGAAATAATTTTGTCATGGCAAGATCTTTCAGCTGGGTTAAGGAAACGGGACCTATTTTTGTTTGTTTTTAATAACTTTCAGATAAGGACATTTATTAGACAAGAATTGGACAGGTATTGATTCACAACTGACTCCATGATATTAAAAATGAAGTCAATATCACTAAAGTTGATAAGCATCTCTCTGTATACATGGAAGGCTCAGGTCACGGTTCAGCTTTTTCTTCCAGGACCCGAGCATGTTCGAAAGGAAAGAACCTCAGACTCCTCACAAATGGAAAAGGTGGTGCCAAGAGATTGGTGCCATGACAAGCAACTTAGGACCTTTGAGAGATGATGGTCTCCTGACAAATACGAGCTCAATGTAGAAAGAAAGTGAAGGATAAATAGCAGCCCTTTGGGTCATTAAAAAGTAAACAGAGAAAAGCAGCATCCATTTTGTCCTCAATCTACATTGCAGGCATGCAAAGACAAATATATCATAGAGGTATGCAATTCTCCTGTACCATCACATTCCTATGGCCTTGGAGAAACATGCGAAGGTTCATAGGTACAAACTCAATGCCTAAAGGGCAAGGGGGTAATGCTAATGAGTAACGCAAGCAACCCCAGTGGGGCTTGTGGCTTCTCAACCCTGGCTACAGGAGGAAATTCATCCTTACTCAGCTGGCCTACAAAAGTCACATCTGTCAGGTTTTTCCCTTGTTTTATCCTTTCACTTGCTTGTCACAAAACAATTATACACAGTGGGATGTTTCTACATGTGTAAGCTGTATTAAGGAGCAGATCAGAATAATTAGCATACTCACTGCTTTAAACCTTTATCATTTCTTGGTAATGAGAACATTAGAGATCATTTCTTACAGATATTGCTATAAGTAGATGATATATAGAGATGATATAGATACAGATATAGATAGATGTAGGTATAGATTTAGATCCAGACATAGATGATAGAGATATAAATATATCAGCCTTTTAAGAGCAAAATACAACTTGTAGTTTTATATAAGTGAACATTTTTGATGTGGGCTAAGTTTTGCTAATTTTGAAAAATGTTGCATGTATCAAACAAAATCCTTTGGTGTGCTGGGTGGCCCCTAACATACACACCCAGCGTGGGACAGAAAACTCTTGGAAGTGACAACCGCCAACAAGATCCAACTCTGCTTCTGTGTTCACATTCACAGTCCTGTTCCTCCTTTGTAGCTAAGGGGAAAGAGTTGTCTATACACTCATCATTTTTTTAAATTTATCTGATTTTTTTTTCCATTTTTGAGACTGGGTCTCACTGTGTAGCCCTGACTGGCCTGGAACTCTCCATGTAGACCAGGCTAGCCTCAAAGTCACAGAGATCTGGCAGCCTTTGCCTCCCACATGCTGAAACTAAAAGTACATAGTGCCAGGTCCTATCACTTTAAATAGGAAACAATTAGCTAGCTGTTGGAACCTTTGCAAAATCCATACGGTTCATGTCTTGAAGGTTTGCTTTAACCTGGGAGTACAGATCAGTGGTAAGTGTGTGTTTGGCGTGAACAGGGCCATGGGCTTCTTCCTCAGCACCCTTACAAGCCACTTTGTATCATGAACATTTGTACTCTTCCAAAAGATTAATTGAAAAACATTATAATAATTTTGGAACCCTCAATTTATTTGTTCTTAATAATCCCAAAATGCATGTGTTTTGAACCACATACAGATTTTCCTTCAGGACAATTGCTATCATTTATGAATGCCACCTCTCCATCATTTTCACTCCAGGAAGACTCACACATTTAGTTTCTTAATTCTTGAATGCTGTTCTGTATGGATGAGAGAACAGGCTCAGAACCGTAGCATATCTTGCCAAAGTAGTAGATGTTAGAGCCAAGAATCAAGCATGGGGGGTGTAAGGCTCCAAGGCCTACTGCTCTTTAACCCTTTAACACTGCAGCTTCTATAATTCAGTGTAGCCATGCCATTAAGACCCCTGGGATGGGCTACAAACACTATTGTCTCCATAATGAACTTGCAAGACTATGTTCTTGGTAATGAGCTTCTAACAAAATCCTACCTGTATGGTTACGTATCTTAAAAACAAATAACAACAACAAAAAAATAAGCTTAATTACCGACATGATGCTTGGGTCCATTCTTAGTGTGATGTGTCCAAGCTGCACAGTAAACTATGGAGCTGGGGGCAAAAATTTTTGGCTTCTTCCCCTTCCCATAATCCTGTTCCTCCTTCATATTTCTCCTAGATGTTTTTTACACATCAATACACATTATATACCCATGTAAAATGTGCATAGCTATGTTCTATAGTAAATAGATTCACAATTCCGCCCAGATATGTCAACAGTCTCCAGCCGCATTCCTACAACTTGCCAGAATTTGTGGACCTATTTGAAACCCACAATGGCTATGTTTATGTGGTCAGAAAACTGGGGATGGGGAAGAGTTCAAGACCAGGGTGGGAGACTGTGAGTGATGAGGAGGCAAGGGACGGTGCCAAGATCATGAGATAACACTGTAGTAAGAGACAGAATGGCGTGGTTGGCAAACCTGGCTGCACAGTAACATCACCTGTGGAAATTTAAAAAGCCCTCATCCCTGGGCCCCAGTGATGATTAATTACTGTAGTGTTCCTAGGACTGAGCCCAGGTATCAATATTGTTTAATATCTCTTCAAGTGATTCTACTGTGAGCTATATAATCATGGAGTCCACCTGGATCTGGGATCGGGTCCCAGCTCTGCCAGGTAGCTACTTGCTCTTTGGAAAGTTAGTGTTCCTGTGTAAGATGGGGCTAAGGCTCTCAGCTCTTCATAGGATTGGCGTGAGGTTGACCTAAATTAATGTTTCCAAGGAAAATCTGTGGAACTGTCCTGGGCACAGTGAGTGCAGTTTAAATGTCGTTTCTCTTCTGCTTTCTGCGCCTTGGAAACTAGCAGAGAATGTGATTTCTTAGGTCCTGGCTCTTAGCTTTTAATCAGAAGGTGCAGTCTGCCTGAGCTCTGCCTGCCCTCAGCCAGCGTCCATGTGAGCCCAGACACTGGGCCGCTGGTTCGGGAATAGAACCATCTGCATTCTCGTAGATGGGAGAGCAACAGCCACGTCTCTAGGTTGTGGACAGCGAGGGAGGGTGGCTGCACACAGTCTGGTGATCCTTTTAGACCCTCCCCTGACACCCTCTCGCCACAGGGATTACCTGTTGCCTTTTATATGTGCTCATTCACCTCTTGTGCTCCCCCTCCTTTAGACAATAAGTCTGTTTACAGGCAGGGATATGCTTTCTGGGATAGATTATCAGTGAGATAAGGATGTTGAAGAAGAAATATGATGTCCTATGTGGCTCCTCAGGCAGACAGACAGTGCTGTTCCCCTTCTTCATACCAATATCACTGTAACCCCAAACACCTTCCCTGGCCACTGTTTCGTGGACAAATGGAAAGAGTGCTCCTCTTTCTGTTTTTCCAGCAGCAGTCAGCACTGTTATAGAAAGCTGATGTGGCAAGGACAGAGGCTGGTCCTACAGAAAAATGGGCTTCCCAAGCATAAAAGTAATATTTTATAGAAAATATTTCTTTTTTTTCATGCCTACAAGGGCAGATGGATGGGAAATTTTTAATTAAACTATTTAATTATAATCAGTAGCAAAGCTTTATTACAAATTTTATGGTAGTAATAATTTGAATAGTTTTATATTAATATTTCTGTTTTTTGTTTATTTTTCTGTTTTGTAACTGTTGTTTTACTTTGTTTGGTTTTTGCATGTCCTTTTTTTGTGCTTCCTCTGTTCAGGCTTAGGACTAGCTTCTGGAAACTAAAGATCTTTTAATCTAACACATGTAGCATATTTAAAGCCCTTGCTTAATTAGTAAACAAAACTAACAGAAGACAACACCATAGCAATAACTACATCCCTAACACTAAGGTGCATCAGACTTAGTCCTAAAATACAGAGAGAGGGTCAGCATGACCAGGTCACAGCAGTGTGGCTTGACATAATCTTAGTACCTGGGATGCTGGGACAGGAAGATTCTGAATTTGGGGCCAGCCTGGGCTGTGTAACCAACCCCTGTCAAAAAAGCAGAAGATGGGAGAAAGAGAAAGACAGATGGGGGAGGGGATGAATGGAAGAAAAAGAAAGGAAGAGAGGAAGGAGAGAGGGAGGAAAGGAAAGTGAGAGAGCTGGTGCTGCATTCCAGAAGTGTCAGAGGTGGCAAGCATCCAGATGCTGGAGGTCCTCTAACTCTGCTTTCTCCTGGCTGAGCATTCATCACTGCTAACCCAGGGACGCCAGGATTGTAAAGCCTTACAAGCTTGAAGTAAAAATAGCCCTAAAAATAAAAATTATTCCAGGGAAGTATGGCCATGGTGAGGTTCTAATAACTGTTACTTACATAAATAGATCATTTTATTGGGCTGGTGAATGATTCCCTTGTGTCCTTCAGAAATGCTCTGTACTCTTCAATGGTGGCCACCTCAGCAATTACAGAAGAGAAAGTGAACTCAAGGTTTCTTGTCAGTGAGCTCAGCCCAATAGAGGGCTCGGGGGGCATTGCTGACCTTCCCAGGAAGGCTTCCAGCGTGAAGACTAAAGAAGCATGGCACAGACACACAGCAGTATAATTCAAGCGACTAAAATAAACTCAGTGAGCTTGCCTCATCCCTAAACACTGCATACATTTAAGTGCTATTTTGACAAGAGAGCATGGCGGCTTTTTAAGAATTTAATTTTTCAAACTCTGGTACAATTCTGTTCTAACAGCATCACCCTGTGTCTGTGTTGGCTCCTAGTGAGAGCATTATTAAGTGAATTGAGTTATTGTTCTGTTCAAATGACCTGTGCATTCAACAATGTGTGCTGGGCTCCAGAAAGAAGTGTTTTATGTATTATTGGGAGATGGCCATCTGTGGCACAAACCAGGCCTCCCAACATGCAGAAATGCTGCGAGATAGTTTATGTTCGGTTTTATCTATGATCTGAATTCCATTTATAAGCTTTTTTCAGCCACTTGTCAACACTGTTCACTATAGCAACACTGAAAATGGCCAGAAATGAACAGATTTATCAAGGCTCTGTGAGGTTGGACGGTATGTTTCAATTATTGTATATTGGATTTTTATCATACATTTTAAATTCTGTCCATAAAAATAGTAACAATGTCATAAAAATGGAAGCAGTTTTCTTTGATCAACTTCCAATTATTATAAGTCACAAAATGAACAAGCTAAATTTCATGACTTTTATTAGATAATGGGTCTCACATTATATATGTATATTTTAAATATAACATTATCTGCCGATGCCAAGAAACATGGATTAATTTTTTTCAAGTCTGAAAAACATCCCCCTTCCCTTTCCTGCATATGTAATGGAACAGCATGGCAATGTGTAAAATTAAAATTTAAAATTGTAGAATATATTTAAACCATACCCTCCCAACCTTTCACTATCTTTTTAAAAGTAAACTTTTGATAAGGCTAGGGGCATGTTGGACCAAATACATGTTTTTATTTAAAGCAAATATACTCAAGTTATCCCTGTCACAGAATTAAAAGATTTTTAGATATCTTTTGTTTGGTGCTTTTATTGTTTCTCTGATGCCTCTGTTGGTGTTAGGTATTTCTTCTGTTGTAGAGTATTAAATTTTCCAATGGAATATAACTTTTACAGCTAAGACTTCCTTCCTACCATCCTTCCTTCTCTCCATTCTTTCTATTGTACAAAATCACATTTATGTTGAACACATGGCATTATAACTGAAATGAATATAGGTTTGGATTTCATCTGTGGAAAGGGGTATTTGTGAGAAAAGACTGACTATATCAGTAGACAGATGGAGAGGTTGGGGACCTTCAGGGAAGGTCCCTGGGGTCACCTTGATCAAAGAAGGCGGGAATGGTGGTGGCATTATTGCATTATTGCATAATGCCACCTACCTCCAACTGAGAGCTGAGGGCTTCCTCTGCAGCTCCCCTAAGTGTGCAGGGAAACTGAGTCATTTGTTCTTTGCAGCAGCCCCATGAAGGCAGGCGATTTCATCTTTGCATGGAGAACCAGAAGCTTCCGAACCGGAGATTTGCCCATGGCCATTTGTTAAGACTTACTTTAGACAGGTGTGAACTGCTGAGACTGGAAATGGTAGAACAGGTGGGAGCTCTTCCAGGTGGGCAGGAAGTCAGGCCACGCAGAAGCCTCTGCCAAAGAGGGCTGTGGCAAGCAAGCAGCACATGCACACACACACACACACACACACACACACACACATACACACAAACACACACACAAACACATACCACACTCACCCCCAGCTTAAAGTACCCAACTAGATGGTTCCGCTGTTCCCAGAACTGGCTGTGCCCCGGAAAAGCTCAAGTTCCTGTATCTTCTCCTACCTGCTCTTTTCTGGTGTATTATACTTCTTCAGGTGGGAGTATTTTCATTTGGTTGTTTGATAATTCACACAATGACATGGTTCCTGTTGTTTTGAGACACACGTTTGCAACATACACATCCTGAATCCCAGGTTTTTGCTGTCGCTCTTTGGGCATCCCCAATGGAAATGAATTTGGTGCTTCACCCAGAGAGGTTAGCTGGCAGCCCACGAAGGCCAGAAACAGAAGGTTCTGTACAGCAAGGACAACATTATACTTAACATTCTGGGTTTCAGACTGAAACATCTGGAAAGCATTGGTTGGGCAGAAGCGAGTGGAGAACTGGAGCCATGCTCCAAGATGCCGGGTCCATGATGGCACAGAACCCATGAGAAGGAGGCCTGAGGGTTCTTGGCAAGGCCAGCTTAGGGCCATCATACGCCTCTCTGAACTTTATCTTAGAGTGACCTTTGTGTGACCCTGAGGTTTCGGAGCATCAAGAGCTGGACAGCCCTTATGGGGTCTCTCAAGCAACACAGCTTCCCATGGCTTCTCTTTCCCCGTCTCCTCCACTTCCTTTAATCATAATGTGGATACTGCTTAGGGGTCGCTCCTTTGCTACTGAAATCCAACTAAAAAACTTGAGGGAAAAAAGGAGGGTGGGTCGGGTAAAACATGGTGCTAAGAGAGGAGCTGGGACAGAAAGATACTGGCAGAGAGCCCACAGAACTGAAGGAGCAGTTCCCAGCTTTACCCACAGGCAGCAGGGTCCTGTCCCCCTCCCCCCCGCCCCCATCTGTCCTATTGCCTTTAGCCTTTTTCTTCTCTCATGCACACTCCTGGTGAAAACAAGATGCCGCTGACATCAATAACATTCTGTCCACTCTGTAGCCAGGAACCAGGGCCACCATTCTCCACCACGGATAAAATTTAGAAATTTCCCGAGGTAGAACTCTGATTGGCTAGGCTTTGGTCACGTGCCAAAGAGATATTTGTCAAGGGAATAAAGTCACTTTCTTATCCCTGAGACCCAGAAGCACATACTAAGATTCTAAGCTTATCCTGGGTGGGGAAGGTGGTTCCCTAAAGTAGAGCAACAATGCTTCAAGCAGATGATAAAATAACATAAAAGCTGCTGGCAGGACCAGAGATAAAGTTGTGCAACTCTAAAAGTAAACCAGAAAATGGGGTTGTATGTGTCTGATTTCCCAGGGTTGCGGAAGGACAGCCTCTCCTACAATCCCTGCTTGCTCTTAGGCCATTGGCTGATCACAGGCATTAGAATTCGAATGCTTTGCCTGAGTCCTTTAGTCACTTCCACCTGGCAGCCACAGTCACCACTGGACCCAGCAGCTTAAAATAACTCAAAGGCTTTACAAAATGACACTGGAGGCTTTCTTGTCTTTATAGTGTGAACTCTTATTTTGTGGTCCCTAGATCAGCAATATGCACCACCTGCAAATTTGAGAGAAGTGGAAATTATTAGTCCTTACCCCAAACATGCTGAAATCTGAAACTAGGGATGATGCCATCAGAGAGAAGGAGAGAGAGAGTCTTCAAACATATCTGACAGGGTTTAGCCTTTCTCTACCTTAAGCCACTTTTTCACATTTTTCCAGCAGCCCCTGTCTGGATGGCTTTTCTGAACCATGCTTAAATGAAGACCACTGGCCAGTCATCACTGCCTGCCTTTTAGCCGGCCTCTTGCAGGTTGTTATGATATATCCGTCCACTGTTGCCTGGACCACTCTGGTGGACGCTGGTAGAACCGGAAGGTGAAAAGAACGGTAGGTAAGACTATGCTGTAAGATTCTCTCATTAGATTAACGCACAGCACTGTACTGCTGTGTGTGACAGCCGGTTAGATGGCACCGTAGCTTCCCTTAAGTAAGCTTCATTTCTGGGTGTGTCTTTAGGATGATCACATGACATCAGTGATGGTCTCAGAAGAGTGGGTTGTCCTCAGCATGAATGATCTGTTGAGGACATGAATAGGTTCAAAGGTGGAAGAAAGAGGGATCCCACTCTTTGCTTTCTGCTTGCTCACATGACTCGGCATGGGTCCCCTCCTGGTCTAGAACCAAACTGGGATTCACACCAGCAGATCTGAGCCTCTCACTTGCAGGAAGGAGATGACAAAACTTCTCAACTTCCATATTCCTGGGAAACAATTCTTCATAAGTCTCTTTATTCACACTTATATCTAATCTATGTCTTTTGACCTACCAACCATCTGTCTGGATCTCCTATTGATTCTGTTTGTCTGGGGATCCCTACCTTACATGACATGTGAGTGAAATGTATACTCATGTGGTGAGTAGGGTACCTAATTTCCATCGTCACCTTGACTTAGAATCACCCAGGGGACACATCCCTGTGCACCTGTGAAGACGTTTCCAGCTAGGTTTTACTTCAGAGGGAAGATGGCCTGTATTGTAGCAGCAGCATGCATGGACCAGACTCCAGGACTTCATAGAAAGGGGACAGGGAGAGAGCAAGCCCAGCACCGGTGTGTCGCTCCCTTCCTAACTGCAGGCCCTGTCTGAGCACCGTTGTCATTCTCCACTGCCATGCCTTCCCTAATGATGGGCCGCATCCCCAAAAGGAGTCAAAACAACCCCTTCCTCCCCCCTTTTCTTTTTTGTGACACTAACAAGAAAAGCTGTCACCAACAAATACACGGACACCTCTTTGTGTGAGCTCCGCTCCCTTCCTGTGGCCCCAGAGACTTCAGCACGAACTCCTGGAGGAAGCTTGTCTTCCCTGCATCTCCAATGGGACCTGAGGAAACCTCAGGAGACTGGAGGGAAAATTGCACCCCAAGTGCTTTCTTGGGTTGTTTTCCTTCCTGGGGAGGTAGAAATCTGAGCTCGTGTTTTTTCCAGAGCATATCACGGAAGTGTCTAATACATGAACTGGTGCTAATGCATGAAACCTGTGCTGCAAACCCTCAGTGCTGACTGCTGACCCACTCATTCGCCACGTTATTTTCTCTACACATCTACAAGTCCTTAATATTAAAGTGGAAATACTAAAATATTCCCACTCAGCCAAAACCAAGTATGTTAGGTTTCAAAGCTCTATATTTACGGCATGAAGTCATCCAATATAAGTAATATAGATGCACATTTCAGTAGTGTAAAACTATTAAGAAGCCATAGATCATAAATTTTTGTTGCATGCATTCAGTGTGTGTGTGTGTGTGCATGTGTGTGTGTGTGAGCCATAGCACATGCGTGGAGTCGGGGGATAGTTTGTGGGGTCAGGTCTCTCCTTGCACCGTGTGGATTCCAGCACGAGTGAACTCAGGCTGTCAAACTTGGCGGTAAGTACCTTAATATGCTTTGTTATCTCTACAGCATTAGCAATTATTACTATTCATAATAACCACCATATTTTTATTATTATACATCTGAAAACAAATGAGTTTTAATTTTTGTTCTTAGAATTTTCTAGATGCAAAGCCCTGTGTCTGCTCATCTAATCTAAAGCATCACCTTTAAACTGATACTGCTCCTGCCAGGAAGGAGTTCTTACTCCAAAGTAAAGGGATTTGCAAGCAAGGATTCACAACAGAAGTGCCACCCCAGCCTTATTGGTGCAATTGCAGAGTGCTGATTTAATTTAATTACACTGTAATTTAATCTCTCCTGTTCTCAGCGAGCACATTGAGGACAGTGCTGGAGTGGCGGCTGGGCCTCTGGTCACTAGTAGATGAGGTTTGTGTTCCTAAGCACTACCTACGAATGGGAACTGTTTCTTGGTTGTTGTTGATGGTGTTTTTTTGTTTGTTTGTTTGTTTTTTAATCTTAACCTCTGAAACATTTAGCTCATGTTAAATTTTTACATAAAATAATAGCATTCTTTTTCAAGTCATCCATTTGCATTTTCATAAACAGAACAGGACATTCCAGAGAACAATTTAGCACTTATTGGCAAGACCAGTGATTCAAGCTTTCTTCTTTATAATAAGAATTAAAAAATAGCAGCTTTTCCTTCCTTGGTTGTATCCCTAGTCCCCAGCCCAGGCCCTAAAAACTGCCTAGAAATCTGTTGTCTTGGCTTCTTCAGTAATTCAAGGAGTAAAAGACAGATAGGACTTATGCCAGATTTCACTTTGTAGTGAATTATTTAAAATAGTTTAAAAGGATAAATATGCTGGAAATTAAATGTGACAGACTGTTAAAAATCGCCCAAGGCAATTTTTAGAACTCCTAAGATTTCCATTCTACTACCTTGGGTAAGGAAAAATGGCGAAGCTGATAACAAAAGAAAGTGGGATGGGATTTAGCTCGTTAAGAAGGGCTGGGTTTGAAGCTACGGTGGGCTCTGTGGTGGGCCACCCATGCTCCAGGCCTTCAGCACCAGGGCTTGTCTTAGGGTGGTCGGCCCTGCAGCTCACAGCTGCATCCCTCCCTAGAGGCGGCTCTTAGCCCAAATGAACTGTCTTGCTCAGTGTTAATGCTTTTCCCTTAGAGTAACGGACACCCAACAGCTGGTTCAGGAAGGGTATCCTGTCCTACCTTGCTCCCTTTGTGTCATTTGGGAACTGCTTTGAGAAGCCATGCGCTTTTAGACACCCAGTAGGACTGGCTGAGGCAGCAGAGCTCAACACCTCCTTCTGCCCAGCGCTGCCTCCCCACCAACTATTAAGAACTGCTTTTCAAAGCACTCTCAATAAACCTCCTGCAGCCAAACCGTCAGCATCTCAGTCTGTTCCTGTGGCTGGGGCCAATAGCAAGCATAGACTTCCCAGGAACCAACAGACAGGACCAAATGACGGAAGAAAACAAGCAGAACTTATTTTTATTTCTGTATTTTTTTAATTGAAAAATATTCATACACTATATTCTGATCTTACTGTGGTAGGAATAAACACGAGTGCTGTACTCAGTACATGTGAAGCATTCAGTAGATTGTTGGTTGGCTGTGGGGACGGTGTTGTACAGCACATTTCTAGAGCATACTCGCGTCACCTAACTGAACCTTTCTGTCTGTCTATTGGCACCGTCTCTCCTCCCCAAGCCCGGGTAATCGCCACTCGATCTTTGATCTTTCTGGGGGTGACGACTTTAAGTACTTGGCCATAATCACATGGTACTGTCTCTCTGTGTCCGGCTTATTTCAGCATAATGTGTCCATGTTTATTCGTGCTGTTACGTACAGAAGAATATCCTTCTTTTTAAAGGGCTGCATAGGCCAGGCCTGGAAGCGAAGATCCCAAATCCCTGCTGCTCTGAAGGCTGAAGCAAGTTCAAGGCCAGACAGGGCAGTTTAGTGAGACACTCTATCAAAACAATAAGTAAACAATAAAATTAAAGAAAAGTAAAAATAAGTGGCCGGAGAGCTCAGTGTCGGATGATGTGGGTAAGTGCAGGGAGCTGGGGCAATCCTCAGAAGAGAAATGAGGCGAATCAACACGAGAAAGACCACGGGGGGGGGGGGTGTCCGTGTTTGCGCCAACTGAAGCCGGTCTTCTCTGTATTAGTACTTAGCACCCACCGCGTCTCTTAGTTTCCCCAGACTATGCTCCCATCACCCGGAGAGTGCTCATAACCTGTCTGAAACGTTATTTCCAGCCTCACGGAAAACGCATAGACTGTCCCTTGCTGTTTTCCACAGCGGCTGCAGGCTCTGCTTTCCCAACAGTATGCCAGCACTCCCATTTCAAGGAGCTACTTCTGCACTGGAAGGCCATCTTAACAGAAAGCAAAATCCCTGTAGGTTTTGATTCTTAGCTTGTGCCTCTTTTAAGGCTGCTTTGCTACATTAAAGTATATACACCAGTGCAAATTAGACACACATCCATAGCATTAGTTTCTGACTGAAATTCCCTGTGAATAGTCCAATTTGTTTATAATCTAACCTGTTAGTACTATTCAGATGGCTTTCAGTTTTGATGATAATGAGCTCATTTTCAAAAACTTCACAGATAATAAGATCATGTGATTTCAAGAGCTTAAAAGTGAGTTATCGACCCAGGGTGCACCTCATCTGATAGTTACCCATAAGCAAGCGGAGTTACATACAATTAGCTCCTCATGAAATCTATTAAAACTGTACTTTTTGTTTTTGTAATTGCCTAACGGGATAGGTCACAGTCCTCTGTGTAATGATTATATGCACTGTGATCAAGACTCGCAGCTCAGTTTTCATAGATAACGTACGTTGTATGGGTCTCGTTTAGAGGCTGAATGGAGTCTCTCATCTCCTCGTTCTTCCTCATTAACACTTGTCCCAGGGCAACTTGAGCTGCCTCCGTGTTCTACTGTTACCTCTGCCAGGGAGCACCCAGCATAGCTGCCCGGCAGGAATGGCGGGTTCGCAACACTGATGCCCAAAGCACGCAGTACGAAGATTTCGTGAATCATTTTATTTTCACAAACCCAGCTGGCCAGGTCGCTCTCTTCCCATTGACGTCCTGCAGGCATAGGTTTATGGACTCCCCCGGATAGCTAATTACCCCAGTTTTTACAAATGATGAAGAGACATACATTCCCTAGACCTCCTTGTTATTTCAAGTCTGGGGCCTCCAACTTCTGTGGCGTTTCCTGTAGAACACAGCACCTCCCAGCAGAGACGGACCACACGAGTTAGAATGCTGCAGAGAAAACGCCCTGCACGGAAATGAATCCAAGCAGCCTCTCTCTGTCTTTTTGTAATTTGATATTAAAATAATGACTTAACATTTTAATGTGGCATAGTTGACAGTGCAGGTTTGTGCAATGAAAAGATAATTGCTATAACGTTTTAAAATATTTCATTATGGCACTTTTTAATAATAAAAAACAGTAAAATGCTTTGCATTTTAGACTGAGTCTAAACTCGAGTAATCATTCTTATTCAAATAACAGGATGTAGAGCACACATATACCCATGAACGATTTGGGGGAACTATGAATATACATTAAATTTGAAGAGTACAGTTTAGTGTATAAGGGAGAAAAACCCTAATGATTTCACAGGAGAAATATTTACTGGAATATCGTGTTACCTTAGTTTGTAGCATAATGGTCTCAGAGGGAACTAGTGAGATTGTTTTGATAGTGAATTTATTACATTTTTTTGGGGGGAGCCTGGGCCTGAGGGATCTTGTTGAAAAGGGTTTTGTGATCCCTGAAGCTATGAGGAACTTTGGCTTCTCCAAGACAAGGTCTCCAGAGTGAATGAATGTCCTTGGAGACTCAAAACAGATGCTGCCCAGGGGGAGCAAATGTTTCAAGTCTGTGTCAACTCACCAAGAGAAGGGAGCCCATGGCACATAATTCTCTACTGTCAAAAATGCAGCCTCTCCTTTAAGAATGCACCCCAGCATTCTTTGTCCCTCCCTCAAATGCTCACGCACTGCTATTGAATGCCTTGGGCTGAAATCCACATTCTGTCCTTTTCTGGTCATTTAGCCTCAACCCTCCTGCATGAGTTTCCTCATTTGCAAATAGGACTTGATCTACAAGTTGTTTTTTAAGGATCCACCGGGAAACATGCATTGGCACACAACTAGACTCGCAGATGGCAGACGCACCAGCTGAGTCTTATCTCTGTGTCCCATGGAGGGACAGGGCTTGTGACACTCCTCCTAGGTTCACCTGGGGACCTAGGAGGAGGGCCAGTGTGAGGCCAGAGACATACTCTGTGTTTTGTAAGCTACTGTGTGTCCTGGACAAGAAGATGAAACGGAGTCAGTGTGCACCATTGTCCCCAGGGTAGCAGAGAACATTCCAGGATGGCATGTTAGACTTCTTTTTTTTTTTTTTTTTTTTTTTTTTCATCAATTACACTTTATTCATTCTGCATCCCCCCATAAGCCCCTCCCTCCTCCCATCCCAATCCCACCCTCCCTCCTCCCTCTGCTTGCATGCCACTCCCCAAGTCCACTAATAGGGGAGGTTCTCCTCTCCTTTCTGATCTTAGTCTGTCAGTTCACATCAAAAGTGGCTGTATTGTCCTCTACTGTGGCCTGGTAAGGCTGCTCCCCCCCCCAGAGGGAGGTGATCAAAGAGCAGGCCAATCAGAGTATGTCAGAGGCAGTCCCTCTTCACATTACTATACATGGCCTCAGGGAAGCCATGGGCTCGGAGCAGGAAGAAAATGCTGGTCTCCCGACTGCATTTGCAGGAATCTTCCTGGCCCCTTGCCTCTGTGGCTCTCCTCTACCACTTTGCCGCTATTGGTAAGCGAAGGCCCATCTAGCTCTAGAGCCAACCTGGTTCTTATTCAGAGAGAAACAAGAAGTCAGCCATGCTGGTGACTCTGCATCAAGATAACCCAGAAGTATCTTCCTTCTAGTATCTATGCCAGTTCTAAGGATAACAAAACTAATGCTAATAACTAGCATTGAAAAAACCTGTGTAGCCAGAGCACTTTCTGTAGTCTCACTCGTTTTTATAAATACTCTACTGTGCGGTGGCATTGTTAATATTCTCACTTATAACCATGGAAGCTGCCACAGAAGAAAGCCAAGCATCCCAGCCAAATCCATATGAGAGTAGGTGACAGACACGATGGCGGTTTGAGGTTGAGCCCTAGCAGCTGGCTCCACACTCTTCATGATTCCTCTGTCTCAGCCTCCAGCCCATTCTACTGTGAAATGGTGTCCCCAGCTTTTCTGCCTCTGATTACTCCTGGCAATGAGCACCCTGTGGCCCTAGGTCCTTGCCACAGATGTGCTAGCAGCTGGATCTCTGGCCAGGAGAGCGAGGTTCTTAGCCCAATCCTCCCCTGGTTTTGTTTCTCTGCCTCGAACTCCTTCTTGGGTTTCTCCTAGCACCTGTCTTGGACGGTCTCCAGTCCTAGGCTTCCCTCCATTCTCCCCATTGCCCATGAGGACCTATCCCTCCAAGACCATTTCTTCATTGGATGTCTCAAATCTGGGCTCCCAGTCCTTCAGGCATGACTCTGATTAAGAACCAAATCTCCTTTCTTAATAGTTCCATGCTGGCCTCCCTCTACTAGGCCTCCCTGGTTTGGGAGGGCAAAGCCTTGAACTGCCAGGGATTTCCTCAATACCTGTTTGACACTGCCATTTTCATGATTGCTATGTTTCTACTTCCTTCCGGAACACCTGGGTCTGAGAGAAGGCCATGTTCAAGGAGCTCCCATCTGAGCGTTCTAGAAATACATAGAGCAGGCAGACAGCCCTCCAGAAAGACGCTCCTGGGGCCTAGTGCCTGATAGGATCTGTGCTTACAGACAGGCTTTTGGGCCTGCTAAAGAGTGAGGATGGCTGGAACTCAAGGTCCTGCCTGCCTTCAAGGTTGTACCATATCACTGATAGCAGGTTTACCGCACAAGGAAACGATAGCTAGACATTTTCCTGTTTAATGTGCAAGCTACTGAAATGTCAAGTGTTCCATGGTATTATTAGATAGGTAAATTAAAATTAGCTGCATTTTAAAGTGCTCCTAAAACAGGAAGAGAGTTAAAGCACTTTTTGGTCATGAAAACAAGTATTTGATGAATAGGTTTAAATACACACACACACACAGAGTACACTGTCTGAAAAATAGAATGTTAGATATTTTGAGAGACAACAGATTCCTAACTACCCACATGTCTCAGGTCAAGGTCATCTCTGACAAGAGACAAAGGACCAGAACATCGCCACTGCCTGAACCCACAAAGACAGCCTGCAATGCTCTTACAGACATCTAAAGATGAAAAGGTGTAAGTCTATGTGGTTCAGCTGGAAGAGTACAGGAAGGCTTGTGAATGGGGCTGGCAGAGTCAGAACCCATCAGGAAACACATGTTTAGACTGTGATTTTTCTATGAAAAAAAAGATTTTTCTATGAAACAAAGGATAAATGGATGATCAACAACAATAAAAGATGTAGAGTAAGTGGTTCCTGGGCTGTCTTGTCTGCCTGTGTCCATCTGTATGTTGTGCATTGTATTTGTGGTGTTGAAAATATCCTGATTATGTAAATGAGTCTTACAAATTCAAGAGGAGGGATGCTCCTTCAACAGACACCAGGTCAAAGGCCGTGTACATACAACGAGCTGAGGAGAGACTAGACATGGCAGCACACAGGGAAAGACACTTGCCCTCAAGCTGGCTTGCATTTTTCAATGTTGTTGAGATGTTCTCTTTCTCATATCACATCGGCAAAGGCTGAGCGTGCCGGCACTAGTGTGATCTTCTGAGGTAAAATGATGGAGTCTTTCTTAGAGGAGGGGACTGCTGTTGCGTGCCAGGATTGTAAGTGTTCTTTTTGTTTTGTTCAGTGTTGCAGATAGGAATTTATCCTAGGAAAAAGCCAAGGCTCATGATATTCCTCCCCAGATAGTGTCTTTGAACAAACATACAGGTCACGAGCTGGAGAGACGGCTCAGTAGTTAAGAGCGCTTGCTGCTCTTGCGGGGGACCTAGGTTTGCTTGCAACAGCCACACAGTGGCTCACAATTGTCTGTAACTCCAATTCCAAAGGCTGACACCCTCTACCAACCTCAGTGGCCATCATGTATGCATGCCATCACTCAAATCCATTAAAAAAACAGTAAGAAATTCATATAATTTCAAGTAAATTCACGGTTCAAGATAATAGCAAACGAACTTAGCATTAGGGTAGACTCAGTTCTGTATTATCACGTATCACTTAAGGACAAGACAGGTTTTGAAAGATGTGTCAGTGTTGGGCTATTTTGTCAGTGTGTGGACATCACACTGTACTTTCAAAAGCCTAGCCTGTGCAGTCTATTACACCAACAGGCTGGATGAAATGTGTACTTATGCATGTGGTCCTTTTTATGTCAAGCCTACCAGCTTGATTTTCATATGACACAAATAGTTGGTTCACTCTGTATGAATGGAACACAACCCGAATCACAGCTGGCAGATACTAGAGCTGCGTTTGCTCACTTGAAGGCTCCCCGCTGGAGCTATCAGGACAGACGGCTCTTCACAAAGCAGGTGTTATTTCCTACACGAGACACTCAGACCCACCCCCAGGCTCGCCCAATTGCATACTTCTGATAAGGCCCAGAAAAGGATCGTGACAGATGAACCTAAATGCAAATCGCACATGGGTGTCTTTCCTCCTAGACTCAGATCTTTTACACAATGACTAATGCTGTAGACAGGCTGTGGCCAGCAGGCAGACGGTGAGTCCTGGATGTTCCTTTTTGGTTGCAGAGTGACACAGCAGGGACCAGGCCTTCAGGAATTCCCTCTGAAAACTGAAACTCCATGGTCCAAAGCAACTTTCTCTGACCCCAAGACTGAGGAGTCTCAGCTGCCACCAGGTTTACTATGGGCAGGGAGAAGGATGAGGCTGTCTCTGTGCTTAGAATCCAGTTAGCACCGAGAGCAGGCCACGCTGCTCTAGCATTGACCTGTCCTTGACTGCCCTGTAACCTGCTTAAATGATCCCGTTACAGCTTCCTCCTGGGGCCCCATAAGGATTGCCTCCTCGCTTGAATGTTGGGAGCAAGACTATGTCACTCCATCGTTACATAAGGAAAAGCACTGTCCTTGGCTTTCTAAGCTCAAAAGTTTAATCTTCCGTCCCCAGAGTCTGAATTCGTGGTTGATTAATTCACATCAAATTCTCACTCTTTCAACAGTCTTCTCCTTTTCATTCCAAATCCATATCTCAAGGACAATACACAGAAATTAATTTTTGAGGTAGAATGGGAGAAATTGTGTTAAATTCCTTTGGAGAATTAATGTGGAGCTAAATATAATTTTTCCCAGTTTTGTGGTGCCTTTGCTTGGGTTTGTCCATAATATTTTTATTTTAATCTTTGTTCTCTAACTTTTTGGGAAACTATTTTAATTTGAATTTTTGAAAGATTTCAAAATAATGTTAATAAAGGGGGAAAGTATCTGGAACACAGAGAAAGTTACTTATATTGGATGATCACTGTTGAATGGGCTAGATTTTCAGTAGGGCCATCAGAGATGTCCTTTTTGTAATGAGTAATTCAGAGTTCTAGAGAAATAATCTAGTTAAATTTTTGATAGCAAATCTTTGATTTGCCCCACACTTAAGAACACATACAAAGTTCTCATGAATCTAGAATAATTGTGGAAAACTGTTTGACACTCTGGGTCCTCATCCTCACGGCCAGTGTGTTCAGTTTGTGAAAGTCGAGGGCTTGCTTACCACCTCCAAGTACCCCCAGAACAAGGTGAAACGATGAACACAAATTTAACTTTTAAGCTGGAGAAGTAGCCTCATTTTCTAATCGTTATGGTCTTGATCACCACCATCACCACCACACCTCAGCCAAGGTCAGGTTGAAGTTTTTCCTCCTTGCCTTTGCCTCAGTAACCCCAAAACCCTCTCTTTGTAATCTCTCTCCCATTGCTCCACCTTCAAGTCCTGCCTCTGTCTTCCAGATTAAGCAGTCTCATGGTTTACCAAAAAGATTCATTTCCTCCTCTAAGTTCCTTGGCCATCACAACAGTCTCAGAAATGCCCAGTGTCAGTGATGACAGAAACTAATCTTTCACCCTGCTGCCTGTTGGCTCGTCTCTGTGTAAATGCCTCCTATTTGAATGGAGCGTTTCTTCAGAGGACAAACTTTGCTGATAATTCGGCATCAGCAGCATCTGTGCTACGTCAGGTCCTGCTCTGGAAAGCTGCACTGAGACTGGCTTGCTTAGGCGGCCCGCTGAGGTTGACGGGGCTAGAGGTGAGTGGAGATAAGCCATCTCCATGTGGAACGTACTCCTGCCCACAGGGATACAGTCGAGAACACGTATGTGTCACCCCAGCACAGTGTCTCTCTTTGGGGGCTTTCCACACTCCTCTCAGGCCCTCCGGAGTCCTGCCACGTCTGTTACCAAGAACCCCAATTCCAACAAGTGGCTGGCTGACCTTTGATATGAGGAATTCCAGTTTGTAGGTGTTTAAAATGCATCTCAATTTAGAGAATTGGTTTCAAGTCTTTTTGACTACACTTTTCTCCTCCAGCTCATAACTGTGGATTACACAGTCGCCGTGTGCCAGCCTCTATGCCAAGTAGGTTACATATCATCTTTACCAACATCCTGCAATTTATAAGATCATGATTTTATGGTTGAAGAAAATGGTTGTTGGAGGAGTTAAGAAATTATCCTCAGAATACAAAATGTAGTGACAAAGCCTGGGTTTCAACCCAAGCCCCACGTTGCTCCACACCACTAGAGACCTTTCCTAAACCCAAGTGTGGTATCCCACAACAAAACATTTCATTCCTCCATAAGTAATCTTTCTTCCCTCTGAGCTCCAGTCATGACAAAGGAAGACTGCTGTGCAACTAAATTGTTTTATGCCAAAGTATCACATACAAAGTTCTCACACTCATACCACACACATACATACATAAAAACACTCACTCACATTAGACACACACATAGACACATTCACACCACATATACACTCACATCACACTCATACACACATACACACATTCACACACACTCACACTACACATTCACCCACACATCACATCACACACTCACATCATACACACACATGCACACACACACTCTTTCTGAAAAATAGGAGGTTAAAAATGTGAAGTCTGATTTGTGCTGACCTTAGGTTTACCTAATTGCGCTAAGTGGCTCAAAAGTATTGACAAACTAAGATATAGGCCTTGGCTTCTGGACGGGATTCCAGGTTCATTTTAATATAGCCTCTTCAAAAAGCTTCTGGCCTTTCCAATTAGCCAGAGAACACTGGATGCTTTGTGTTCAATACTCTAAGTTCAGCCACTAGAGGAAAAGTATGTATTTTTGAGAAGAGAACTGCAAAGGCTCCTGACAGAGGAGGTTGCATTGACAACATTTCTCCGTCTCTCTCTTGGCAACCCCATTGAAGTCTGCTATTGAAAAGTTTGAATCATATACATTAAGAATATGTAGCTAGCATTAACTCTACCTTTGAAAATGGCTTATTTTAAATTATATAGGAAATGTATAACAACTGTAGGATTAGTAAAGGAATTAATACAGAAAGTAAAAAAAAAATCATCTTTATTCCCAGTTCATCTCTCCCCCAAATAAGCCAAATATACACCTATGTATGTATCTCTTTGTGTCATATATATACAGATGTGTTTTAGTTTCTATGTGACTAAGTTTATACTAGACACAAGGGGAAATTCACCTGTTTGTTAAGGCATCTTGAAGATGCTTTCTGCCACACACGGAAGCACACCTTGTTCTTTAAATAGCTACACAACAGTCAATTGCAATGGATACATGGTTTCTATGGCCAATTCTCAACAGACAGATTTGGGTGTTTCCAGATCTTTTCTCTGTCACTGGCACCACTTAAGTAAACAGCATACCCTGTGGGATGGTATCATACTCTTCAAATGTTCTTCCTGTACAGCATTAGAATGAAAGGCATCTTTGGTACAGCGGGGAAAGGCAATAACAACTGTGATAACAGTAAAGCCAGCGTTTAGTGAGTGCTTGCTTTGTACCAGGCACCTTCTTTCTGCTTGTCTATTTAATCCTCTCAAGAAACTCTGAACGCTGCCCTTTAGAAAGCTTGCATTCTCGGGCAAGGTCTATAGTCACTGCAAGCCTCAGTTTCTTCCTTGCTCTTTAAGAAGGCAAGCACACTCTGACTTTGGTTCCTGAAAGCTGATTGTGTGCCTACCTTCCCTACGTGTTCAGATGCTGGTGACAAATAAAACTGTGGTGCAAGTATTCATACCATGGAAATTGCCAAATGCTACATTTCAGGGCTTTTCCAGGCCGGTGAGCCACCCCAACCCCAATCAGTAGTCTTCCTAGCATGGTCATCCTAGCCCCTCCACTGTCAATGTATTCTGTATGGTTTCCACCTACCAATCTTCACATTCAAATTTGGTTCCTCCACTCTGGTGGATCATTCTCTCTTTCCTGTCTCCCCAGGCACAGCTCTTTCCTTCACCTCCACCTTCATCCTAAAGTGAGGGATGAAAAGACGGAAGCAGAAACTGGTAGTGTGATGCTGAATATGCATTGCTGAGCATGTTTCCCAGGATTCATTGAGTAGTGCAAATTCAGTAGAAGGGTTTCTGTGGGGAGGGGGTACTTATATCTGTACCCCATGCCGATTACGGGAAAGAAATAATCAGAGTATGTACAGGTTTGCATAGATACTGGGTGGAACTAGGGAGTATCACTTCAAGGCTCTGGGTCTAACTATGCAATATCAGCTACATTTATGTGCAGCTTATATCTAACTTTAACCAATTATTGGTTGGTAAAACACAAGTCACACAGCCAATGTTCTGATCAGTGAAGAGGAGATGGTGAAATGGCACTGACTTACAGCACTGCAGCAGTCAGGTGTGGAAGTTACTCTGAAAGGTTTTGTCAATGACAAAATTTCAACAATGTATTTCCCAGAACACACTCTGGCCATTCAGCAACATGTGGCTGTTTACCACAAACAATGCTTGCCACGAAGGCTCGGGCAGGCAACCAATGCACTGTGCTGAAGACACTGTGCATGCTCCACACGATACTCCCTTTCCTTGGTTAAATGAGGAGGCTGCGGTAGTTCTGTGACCTGCCTTCGCAGAGCTGCACAGGTAGCTGTCGACAGAGCAGAGAGCAGGACATAGGCTCCACAGCCATTCTTCAGGCACGTTCTTTTTCTTTGCAGTGCTGTGGCTTAACCCGAGAGCCTTCTGACCAAGCAAGCGCTCCACCACTGAACCACATTCCCAGCTCTTCCTGGACTGTAATCAAAATGGATAGCATGACACATAAGTGCAGGAGGAGGCAGAACTCCGTCATCAGTAAAAAGATTCACAAGCACACACATTCTCATCAGTTCATCAGTTATTTTAGAAAACAGCTATTTTTACATTTCAATGGTATCTACTATAACATTTATTACCATTATTGTGTTGACAGAAATGCCCCAGAATTTTGAGAATAATACCCCATTCTTCATTTCTGCAGAGCATGGTGTCTAGAGACAGAGTCCACACAAACAAAAGCGCATCCAGTGTTTGTTTGTTTGTTTCAAGACAGGATTTCTCTGTGTAGCCTTGGCCATCCTGGACTAACTTTGTAGACCAGGCTGGGCTCGAAGTCACAGAGATCCACCTGCCTCTGCCTCCCTGAGTGCTGGGATTACAGCCCTGTGCTAGCACGCCTGGCTGTATCCAAATTTTTTAAGAGTCTAAAACTAAAATATTTGAGTACAACTTTATGGTCAAAAAGAAAGAATTACAACCACAAACAGCTTTTAAAATCTCAAATAATTTACAGCATGCTAGAATACAACATTTTGAATCTGGGAATTTTAAAAAGAGCACCCAATTGAAAGCTTGGTTAACATCTGTAAATTCTGCCTGTATTAAGACTTATTCAAATCACCATAGCTAACTTTACGTGTCCACTTGACTGAACCATAGCATCCAGATATTTGTTCCAACACCATGCAGGTTGTTTCTGGTAGGTATTTTTTAATGAGTTGTGCATTTAAAATGGTGGCCTTTGAGTGAAACGGGTGACTCTGGATACCATAGACTCCCATCAATCACACCTCCCCATCTCAAGAAGATCTAAGAAAGGACCACTGCATGGACAGTTCTTTCAGGGTCTCCAACTTTCTATGCACCTTCTAATTTTGGACTTGCTGGCCCCCAAAGCTGTGAGTCAATTACTAACACCCCCCACGTACACCCATCCCCACAGACCCACTCTGTTGAATCTGCTTCTCTGGAGAGCTCCGGCCCAGCAGGGCCATCAAACCCAGCAGTCGACGGCAGTCGAAGGTTTTCAGTATTGCAGGTCGACAGCCTGCACCCAGCCAGAGTGAAGCCATCTTTTTCTACTTTAGTCTCCCTAGCTATCCAGCAGTGTTCAGCTCAGGAAGGCATTTCCTGAGGGAAAACTAGACCATGGGCCTAGTTCTACCCTGAACTCACCCACTGTCCTACACTTGAGGAAGCTAAATTAACTCTCCTCAGCTTTCTTGTGTATATTGGAAATTTCTGTGTGGAAGATTTTGTTTTATCTACAAAGTACAAACATATATGTGTGTGTGTATGTGTGCACATGTATATATAGGCCTAAGACACAGACATTGCTGCCTTCACATTTGCATAGGGTCAGTTAGTTCTGCACACGAGTGCCCATGGAGTTGTAATTAGGGGCAGTGTTTTGTTGTTGTTGTTTTTTTTTTTTTTTTTTTTTTTTTTTCCTTTCTAAATTCATTGTGAATATGTTGGGACTCATTTCCTGGGGGATTCATCAGTTGAGATATCTTAGACCTTTGGCCGTGGGCCATAAAACACACTTGACTGAGTATGATATAAATACCTTCCAGTCCATTGATGTATTGATTTGTTTTCATTTCGCTGTCTCTGTGTTCCATACACATCCATCTCCGGGCTAAGCTCCCGGAGAGCAGGGGCCGGCTTGGAGAGAGTCTTCCTGAGGAGTCGAGGAGCCAAAAGAGGGAGGCTGTGTGCTCATTCTGTACCTAAGGGGTCTCAGGCATGTAAGATTTTATAGTATGTAAAAGGGAGCATAGGCTGGTCTGATCTCTGCCACACACACAGATGAGAAAAGCCGAGCCTCGGATAGAGCATCTTTGTGGTGGTGTCAGTGTAGGAAGCGTTTCCTGCTGTCCTTCCTTGTCTAGGTAAGCTGACTATTGGTTTGTTTGTCTCCCTGAAGCTATAATAGCATTATGACACACACTGAGTCCAGCCTAGGACAGGACAAGAGACATCACTAAGGGAAAGGGAAGCAAGTAACAGGGGGGGAAGGGAGCAGACAAAGATATTCCAAAAATGGTCATTTTGAATCTAAATGATGCTGAGCAGTGTTGAATGTAAAATTTTAGTCTTTTCCTCCCTCTTTTGAGTAGAACTGGAGCAAGGAACCAAACTGCTTTCAAATTTCTAAGATTGCTCTTCACAATATGAAGAATATTTGACCTTCTGGCCTGCGAATGCGCAGTGAGCACACATGCACATGTTCGTTATAGACACTAATGCATGACTGAAACAACTCTCAAGGGCCATACTGGCCCTGCACCACACACAGGTACCACTTCATTGCCTATTCTGTTCTATTACTTTAAAAACAAGTTTGTGGATCCTATAAATCAAATTCATGGCTGTCAGTTAAGCACATGAGGAAAACCACAGAGATGTAGTAGAATTATTCTGTGACTCATCTCTGCTAGTTGTTCAAGGTCATGGGGGGTCCGAGATTTACCCCACAGCGACTGTGCTGAGACGGGGCTGCCTGTGCTGGCTGGTCCCGTCTCCACTTCCTCCAGTCTCCATGGGGCTGAGAATCATGACCCAGCACGGAGCAGGAAACAGAACGAAAGCGTGTTCCTTCACTGACTTACTGCAGCCCCTCCCCAGTTCTGAGCCTTTTTTCTTTCTGCTACTCATTTCTCACAGTTTTCTTCCTGATAATTTTACTTTGGAGCACTCTCGTTGAAAGGAAAATGAAAGCAAATACTCTTTCCATGAGACTTAATGAGTCTTTCTGCCAAGAAATGCTTCTCGCCCAGGAACCTGGTTTCCCAATTTTCATTTGACCAAACTGGACAGTATTCCCTTCAACACAGAATCCTCTCTCTGTGTGTCTGAGGCTCTCATTAGCGCTGATGGACAGCACAGGGTGGGAAATTCCCTTCCTGTTTCCTGTTGTGTTCTGTCCTGCTCGTTCCTGTGGATTCCTTTCATCCCTCCAGCTGAAACAGGGAAAGGGGTTTGCTGGATGAAAATGTTCACTCAGGATGCACCAGCCCCAGCCAAGCCAGGCACTTCATTACTTCCTGTCTCGGAACTCCAGCGGCCCTGTCTGGTCTCGAACAAAGAGTTCTTTCCTGTCTCAGCCTTTGCAGAAACGATCTCCCTTCCTGGAAATTCTCTCTGTCTCTCTGTCTCTGTCTCTCCACATAGGTACCTTTCATTTATCATTTGGAGTCAGTTTAAGCATCACATTTTCAAGGTTTCCTGAATTACATCCTCAAAAGCAGGTCTTCTCCATTGTTCTCTGTGTGGCCAACCACAATCAGTTAACTTTACTTATCTTTTTTTCCCCTGCCCCCTTCACTATAACAACAGTTCCCCAAAGGCATAATCACGTGAGGCAAGTCCATTGCCCCCTTTTCCATCCTCCGAAATCTCACTGGCCTCGTGATAGACATGCTCTTAGCAGTGGCAGGCACAGAGCCAAGCTGAGGCTCTTCTGTAGCTGAACTGATTTACTTGTCCAGTCAGTCAGTGATGCTTCGTGAGCACCTGCTTAGTTCTGCCTCACCGGATGCTGTTTCTATGGGAGCTGGGGCGGGGGACAGGGAAGGGCCACTTCCTCCATGGTGCAGCCAGCCATCTACAGAGAATTTGTCTGCTGGAAGTCCTCATCAGCTTCCAGATACTTCTGGCGGAAGTCTGTGGCCTGCAGTCAGGGGAGCAGCACTGGGCCCTAGTACAGGTCCCCTCTTCTTCTCCATGTCTTCTAACTCTCTTCTTCCACTGGAGGCTTTGCTCACCAAACACGGGAAAGCCTCAGCACGAGTGGCAACAGACATGATTCTAATTACTTTCTGTGTGTGTGTGGGTGTGTGTGTGTGTGAGAGAGAGAGAATCAGTAACGACAGTGGCTTCTGCATTTCTCACAGAGAATTGTAGCAGGTGTATTTCTAGCTAGCTGCTCAGACATTCTTGCTAGCTGCTCAGAGCTTCTGGGTTCTTCCATGTGAGGCTAGTTTTTCCTAATTTGTGATTTCAACCCAGGTGCAGCAAAGTCAGGGGTCAACCCAGTCCTGTTCTCTAGGACAAGACTCCATAAGAAACCCCCACTTTGCAGGTCATGTTGTGTCCGGCATTGCCGACAGTGATGGGGATGTTACTTGCTGTCGAGGCACTAAAAGTAGCTGGGCGGGGCAGCCACGGCCAGAATCCCAGCGCTGGGAAGGTGGAGGCAAACGGAGACGTTCCCAGTCTGAACTACAGGAGAGCCTGCCTTGGAAAACAAAAAGAAAATAGAAAGCAGAAAACCTTCAAAGTGCGGAGCAAGAAGACGCTGGGCTGCAATGGTTGGGCTGTGCTAAGATCCTCTGGATGGGGCTGACCGAGAGATCATAGCTGTTTGAAGGGCCGGAGAGAAGTGTGGAGTCTTGGCTGTGTTTATTATTCTTCTGATTCCACATCTCGTCAGTGTCGTCCCCTCTGTAGTTTGTGCCCATGGGGCTTACTGTTGAGGTTCCCCTTGGAAGCTAGGGAGATAATTTCTTCTCCTCTAGAACTTTGCTGCTGTTTTAATGCTTTGTGCTCCAGTTTCTTCATCTATAAAGTGGGAAATTAGCAAAATTAATGAACCTTTGTCTTTTATAAAATGTCTTACAGAATAAGTGCAGGGCAAGTAAAACGCTATGGAATGCTAGCATGTTGCTAGTGTTTTAAACATAATTTGAATTTTCCATTAATTAGAATTAGTTCTGTGTATTAAAAAAAAAGACCTTTCCAATTAGATCACTGGTGTGCAACATGAGTGTCTACTCCCTTGTTTTGTTTGACTTTTAATAAAATGGGTTTCTACACCATTTAGGGTAAATTTCTAATTTGAGTCTTCCTTTGGCCAGTTTCAAAGAAATAGTATTACCTTAGTCTCTCTAATTATTCTTATTTGTGCTAGAAAATTTTCTTTGATATTATGCCTCATCTCATTATTGAAAATCGCTTCACAGTTGAAGGTTAATAGCAATATTTATTCTAGGTAATGTTACAATGTGCTTTTATAATACAAACAAATAAACTTTCATTAAACTACTATTTTAGTGAGTCACATTTTATTTTTATTCTGGATGCATGATGCCATTCCCTTCCCTTATGAATGAAAATTATCCTGAATGCCACTTGCCCAAAGTGGTAACAAATTACAAAGCTACATACATTTTAGTTTTCTCGTGAACAAATAGCCACCTGGCTCTAATATTGAGCTGTGTACTAGTGCTGTTTCTTCATTTGTGAGCCTGCTAGCCCGCTATAATCCATTTTCTACTTGAAGAGTGGATCTGTGAGACCCTAGGTGTGCTCTGAATCTACATATCGCTTTGTTTCTAAACAACGTCTTTGGAACACTGTTTGTCCTCCTCTAAGTATCATCGAGAACATAACCAGCCACAGAAGACTGGCCAGAATGCCCAGTCCTTGCTCACATGATGACACCGGATGTTTGGAAATCAAATGCATTGACTCTGAACCTTGGAATCCATACATTTCTAGAATCACCCAATTTTAGTATGATTTCTTTTGACTGAAAAAGGCCCTTCGACAAATAGTGGGGAAGTCTGCTTATCTCTCTCCCAACCTAAAAGAAGTCCACCAAATCAGTCAAGGACAGGTTTGTCATCTGTCCTCTGTGATGTCCATCATGTCCCAGACTCCACAAAGTGGGACTACAATCCTGGGAGCATGTTTCAAGGTGAGGTTTGAGAGACGGCCGATAGCTATCGATCTGGAAGGCCTTGATAAGACAAACTCTCTAATATTTGCCTGGACTAAGTTTCTCAGGATGTTTCTAAATCCAAAATGGTAATTTGGGTCTATTTATGTCAACATCTTTCTTTATATAACACAGTCAAATAATCAGCCTACTGATAATCTTTATGTCTGGACAGCTACAAAATCAGTCAGTAGTCTGGATGGTACAGAGTCAAGTAAGAATCCACTATTTGTTAAACCTAGGGAGAGAGAGATGTAAGCCTAAGGGGAAGTCGTCTAAATGTTTAGCACCATACCATGGTCATAGATGTGAAAGTCAGTACTATCTCATTTTTTGGGAAAATGGTAAAGTTATTGACTATATTTAGCTCCATTCTACTCTTAGGAAGAAGAGATCCTTGGCATGCTTGTCTCATGCATGTTGGTACAAAGATACCAACCTCAAAACTCTACTGGCTGCCACTGAGCTGTGAGCAGAACATGGGAAAAGAAGGGAACTATGGCCCAGAAAAGAGCTCTCATGGCAAATCTGGGATGAGGGATCAGAATCAGATAATGTTTAAAGGAGACACGTGTGACAATGTGGTGATCATTTTCTGTCATCTGAGAAGACAATGGGAACTATTGAATGAATACCATTAGACGTCCATTCACAAAGCTTCCATACCGTCTTTACACTCATGCTACAGTCATAACATTGAATGGAGTAAGATGTAATCTACTCAAGCAAAGAGCATCGGCCAATAACACAACATTTGCTTACATTTTAGGGAAGGAGACTGAGGGAAGCCTCACGCTACAGCCACCTCTGGCACACACTCAAGAACTCTCCACTCAGCATGACCTCTCCCCTCCCCATCTCATCATGAACTGTGCTCCAGTCATAGACCTTACTTTCTTTCTTCCTTACAGCGTAATGCTTAGCCTTCAGGATCCAAGCTCTTCCTCCACCTCTTAGTGACAATTTTTTGTTTTGTTTTATTTTGTTTTTCAAGACAGAGTTTCTTTATATAACCTTGGCTGTCCTGAACTAGCTTTGTAGACCAAGCTGCCTTGAACTGCCAGCAATCTGCTTGCCTCTGTCTCCCGAGTGCTGAGATTACAAGCATGCACCACCAAACCTGGCTTCTTAGTGGCAATTTTCGAATATCCATTTCACTAGACTTCTCCAGTGTCCCCAGACTTGCATCCACATGCAAGTTTTAGCACAGAATCCTTATCAGTGAGAGGGAGGGAAAGTCAACAAGAACAACCCACCTCCAATTCTTGCTCACATACATTTTCTATCCATGGGGTCTGATTAAAGTTCCTGAAGTCATTGCATGAAATGATAACAGCGACAGAGACAAAGCTAAGCTTAGAGTTTAAGATCCCCTAAGTCCACACTTCCACCGTGGTTGAATAGTCTGGGGTATTTTTTTTTCCCTGGGGATGTAGGCAAGTAAGAGGGCTGATCCTTGCTGAATTCTGCCTCCCAAAAAAGGTAAATCTACATAATGACCTGAGAGTTTCTCTTTCCAGCATCTGTTCCATGTAGGCTGTTGGGAGCTGAACTTGTTTGGAACTCCACAGAGAGGCACAGGAAGACAGGATCTTTAGAAAATGTGTGCTGACTACATGCTGGGGTTCCCCTGACCTCTTAGCATTTGCAAATTACAAAGCTTTTTATACAAAGCATTAATTGTCAAAGCAGATCTATTAGGATGAATGAAGGAAGGCTTCCATAACATGCTACTTAGAAAACTTAATAAAAGGGGTTGGTGTGTTTTCCCCTAAGTCCCTTTCTACATGGGCCTTTAGGTAGAATCTTTCTTTTGATCCCATCACTCAGGAAGACCTCGGGCTTGTACCTGCCTGCTCTGAATCCTTTGCTAGGCAGGGTATTTTGCACTAAGCTTGATACCGGCTAGAAGTTTGACTTACCAGATCTGCTTTTAACAAGGCAAGCCTCTTCCTACAGAGGGATTCTCACACCATCTGCAAGAACATAGAATCTTTTCCATATGTGCATCTTCCTTATTATTTGAAAGGTAAGAGTGTGCTTCTGTTGAATTTAAGTATAGATTCAGATTCATCTATTTCTCAGATAATTAAGGAGTCTTCTTTAATGTCAGGCCGTGGGCTAGAAACTGAGGCCATGAGATGAGCCTGACCAGATAGGTGCCTGTCGGTGGTGAGCTGACAGTACAGTGGGGAAGAGGATTTAGAAAGCAAGCCTTAGCCTCGAAGCCTTCGTGTGACTCTAAGGTATGTGCTGACTGTGGCGAGAACACTCAGGGGAAGCCCACCTGCCTGCTGACAGGCAAATTTAGGAAAGCTTTCTAGAGAAAAGATCCTTACAGGAGCGGCCGGTGCGATGGTGTGGGGCCTTGGAGGAAAGCAGAAGCGCTCGTGGGAGGAGACTCCGAGTTCAAGGCCTGTGGTAGGAGGGGGAGCGCAGCTTGTGCCCGCTACCTCATTTATGATGGGGGCACAGTAGAAGGTGTCGCGGTTGGCTGAATCACTCATGTGTGAGGAGGGTAACAGAGTGTTGGAGGCCAGTCAGTTAATGTACTTAGATTTTGATTCTTCACAAGGAGCTTTACTGGATGCAATACAAACCCAAACCATACAAAATAGCCGTGTGGTGATTGCTGTTTTGGTTGGGTTCAAAGTGCTAACAGCCCCAAATGGCCAGGCTCCCCCGTGCTCGGGGTCCTGGAAAGCCTCGCATAGCAAGCAGACTGGGTGGTAAGGGAGAACCCCACAGCCTGAATGTTTTGGTTTTGTTCCAAAGCACTTCCTTTCATTCTGGAAAACTTTGAAGACAGTATTAGTCCAGCATCGTCTAAAGCCACAGTTCCATTAATTATGCATCTGAAGTTCTTGGTGGCTTCTTTCTTGTCAGGCATATGAGTCTGAAGGAACAGACGAGATGATAACTCTTTGAATAAATTATTATAAAATATTTAGCTTCAAGGAAAATACCAACTACAATAATAATGTTAAGTGTCCAACACTAATTTTGGACTGATTTCCTGTATAATCTACAATATTCCAAAATAGTTTTATCTATTTTGGAATCTACAAAATTCCAAAACAATTTTAAAGACTAAACTTCCTATAATTGGTAATTTGGTTCTTTTTCAATAGATAATAGGTTCTACCTAACAAAGCTGTGATTTTTTAAAAATTCTGTATCAGAAAAGAGATTGGGATGTGCAAAATAAGTTCATGTCAAATTTTAGTTTGTGTATAAAACTGTTAAAACTAACAAGACAAGTATAGTGGCTCATGCCTATAATCCCAGCATGAGGGCACTGACACAGCAGAGCTGAAGTTCAAGGCTAGCCTTGGCTACAGTGCGAGATATAAGTGAGCTTGGACTACGTAACAAGACTCTGCCTCAAAAACCAACCAACCAAACAACAAAACACAGCTACATACCACACACACTGACACACAGAAGCACACACACACATCTAGACACACAGAGGCAGACATACAGAGACAGATACACACAGCTATGTACACACACACAGAGAACACAGACACACACACACACACAAAACATAGAACAGACATGACGACAGAGAGAGAGAGAGAGAGAATGTGTTAAGTGCTGGCATGTAATTACTGTGTACCAAGTGCAGTTTTGCTTTCACTTTGCCATTTGTCTTCAAATAGACCCCGGTCCTGACCACTATTAGCCTTAATTCTCACTACTAACAAGGCAGCCAGGAGGCTATCCTGACTTGCCTCACAATCTGACTAAGCACCAGGGCTGGAATTTGAACCTGAGACTCTATAATACAGAAGTCTTTTGTTGTTGTTGTTATTGCAAGGGTAGCTGCTTTTAAGTGATCTTGGGGCTTTCAGTCCCTTCTTTTAGACTAGGTATTGGATATTAACTTTGGGAGACAGCTAAACTGTAGACAATACAAGGAGACTAGAATAGAAACGATAACTCATCCTTGATAATCCCATAATCCCCACCTGTGTCAAGCTGTGGGTTGTTGTCACTGAAGCAAGTCTGAGTGCTTCTGCCAGCACCAATTTTTTTCTGCAGTGGAAAAAGTATAGTACAATGATAAGTAGCAGCTTAGCTTTGAATTCCCAATCTGCCATTTACTAGCTGTCATTTACATACTTACATAAATATGCACACACACACACATACACATGCACATACATGCTGCTAAGTTTCAGTGTCCTCATCTCCAAAATGAGGATACCTTATCTACCTTGCGGTGGTAGTGAAGCTTACATAGTCAGCATCCGTGGGTATGTGCCAAGTGTCAGGTGAAGAATGGCTTTAGTTATTGTGAAATCTGCTGCCTCTAATGCTAACACATCAAAATAAAAGTCGCCACAGGTTCAAAGGATGCAATAGGTTTCTCAGTCCTGGCACAGCAGTTTGTATACAGACATTTCCTCCTCAAACATTATTCACTCAGCCTTTCTGAATCTGTGTTTGAGTTTAAGGTCAACTGTTGGTTCTGGTAGTCATGATTAGGCGGAGGGTTTGCTGGCTCAAAGTGCCTTCTCAGAAGCAAAAGCGTGTCTCTCAGAGTCAGGTGTCCACTTGGCTCTGTTTCACACTCAGAACCACATGGCTTTTTAGTCACAGGTCATTTGCTCGACTCCTGGAGTCCACAGTTGCTTCACACCTGCTCAGAGCCCTGTCTGCTGGATTGAACTCATGCCACAGGCTCAAAGATTATATTTGCCTTTAGAGCCCAGGAAACAGCTTGGCTTTCAGGCCCGACACCACAGGTCTGAGTGCAGTGCTCACTTGAGTCACGCAGGCAACAAGTTTATCCTCTTGCTTATTGGTTTGTCAATTGATTGATATTTAAAACTTGAGGCTTCTCAAGATCATCCAGGCTTCCTTCTCTGGCAATCCCCAGGGCTAGGCGCTACTTACAGCCTAGAAGGGCCCCGTAATTCCTCTGTCACATTTTTTGAGATACAGCAGATACCACAGAAGCTTCGTTTTGTAAGAAATAAATCATTACAAGCCATTTTCAGCATGGAGTGTATTTATTGCTCACCAGAGAATCCCAGACAAGCAGGAAGCACTGGGCCCTACTCTCCTTAGCTGGCATCTGGCACCTACTTGTCCCAGTTCATAGGGTTAAAAGCTACAGTCAGTTGCTACACAGCTGAGCAGACATAGTAGAAGAGAGAAACATTGGTAAGGTTTTGTGTCCTGAGCCAATGGGACAGGGAATTTGGGGAAGAGGCAATAGTAGATAACAGGAAGGTTATATATCTCCCCTAAAAAACTCAGCCAATGAGAATTAGAGAGGGCAGAGAAATTTGATTAGAAATATAAAATCCACTATTTTATGCCAAATTGGCACACTAGTCATTTTTGCCTTTTGTCTGGGCTAACCCCCAACTTCTATAGAACCCAAAATAAATTTCTCTAGTTTTTGATGTTCTGAGTCTCCAGTGATCTTATTATGAAATGAGGATCATTATTTCTCACAAATTTCAAGCATACAATTCATTGGCAATTATTAATATATTCTCAAAATTGTGAAATAATCACTAGACTGAATAATTCTTTTTTCATAATCCAATCATTTAATAATGAGCTATCTCTACCATTTACCTATCTTTCTGAATACAGTGAATCTTCCTTTTCCAAATACATGCACACAATGAGAGAACAACCTTTTCGCTTAGTATCAGCTCACCTGTGTCTAACTTGCTGGTGTGAAAACTCCTGAATTCTGACTGGACGGCTTGCTCTTCGGGCTACTTAGTGCACACTAATGTAGGACTATTAATACTGACCAAGTTGCCTTTTTTTTTGGATGTTTCCTACCACGCTCAAGAGTGAACGGAATGAATGAGATGACTGTGAAACGCAGATTCCTCCTCACTTGCTCACGCTCTCTTCGCACCTAGCCCTTCTCTTGGTGAGTATGTGTAACACACACTCAGAAAAGTCTCCTTGCAGGGTTATAATCAGTCTTCCCAACCTCACTGCGTTTGATATTCTTATCAAGTAGCAGTAGAAATGTCCATCTCCGCATTGTTCTCATGGCAAAGGTCTCCCATTTGGCAAGAACCAAGTATTTTTTGTCAAGAGTTATAAGGAAGCTGAGGGCGGACGCCACACTAAATAGCCTTTTTTTAATTATGTTTATGCCTTTAAATTTATAGTGTTTTCAATTTTTATAAAGTCATTATGGTGCTCTTTTTAAATATATGGATTTCCATTGCACTGAACCCTATTAAACAAACAATATTCTAGTTTGTATCGGACCCTCTCCTTCAGCCACTGTAAGTCCTGAATTGCTGAGTGTTGAGCACTGTGACAACCTGCGGTAGGCTATCCCCAAAGGGCCTTCAGCTGCCTCCATTCTAGCTCCTTAAATGAAGACTTCATTCTGTGTCACAGACACATACTCACACACATACACAAAGGATCCCTAAAACAGAAGACAAATGCATACATAGTTTATGTATAAAGAAAACGTCATGGATCACTGGTGTCCATGTAGAGTTATTTTTCATTTGTAACACAGTATTTATATCTGCATAATAATACGTATGTTTGAACACATGATGAGAGCCAGGAAAGCACCAGCCAGTTAATGCTCATATGGACAGAATGACACTGGCAGAAACAGCCCTTCTCTTATTGGGTCATATTAAGGCAGTGGTTTTGGGACTCTCTGGGGAAAAACAAGACTCTAGAATACGTCAGATCAGGCTACAGTTTTTCCTTCCTTTAAATGCTGATAAAAGATACCTGAAAAGAATGAAAGCCGTGCTAACAGCCACTCAGCAATGTTAATGATGTCATTACTGTAGGCAAGAGCATCTAGCTTAAAATTTTCATTAAATTCCATCAGAAATCGTTCAGATGCTCTGGTGTTGTTTATCACGCACGCATCCAGATATTTGCAGCTGCTAGAGACCATGTGGTTGAGTGTCTCATGGTCTGGACAAAGGTCCCTTGCTCTCTTGGATGATGATCAGTATAGTTATGTGTGCAAATTCCCTTGCAACAGAATCAAATGAGCATTGAAATTGTTACATATTGCTAGCCCTCCATTGTACCGAATACACCTGAAATATGCAAGTTATTGGCTAAAGTTGGGATTTTTTTTTAATTGAGGTTTTCATCATGATGGTATTTATTGTAAGGGGATCTGAACTGTAATATAACACAGTTACAGTCATAAATATAATTATGAGTGTGTGAGTGCTGAGGGAATACAGCAGAGGAGATTAATTAGAGACAGGTAGTTCCAGCACTTCCTTCTCCAAGGGCTTTGGGCTGATGCACGGGGAAGTCTTGTTTCTCACCAGATTTCTCTTTACCCCTAGGGACTCTCCTACACCAAGAGCTATAGACAGAAGGGGAGGTCTTTCATCTGCTCTCAAATCAGAAGGACCCTCTGTGCCGTTCGTAGGAGTCTCATGTTACTCCTTTAAAACTGCCACTGGTACTGGAAAATACTGTCAAACTCCCAAAACTGTATTAATAAAAAGTATGTTTAACAATGGACCTAAAGAATTATGAAGCATGCGTGGGTGCTGACAGGGCTGTTGCTGGGACACGTGGCCACTCTCATGTGTCTGCTCACACATGAGGTCTTATATTCGAGTAGGGATGTGACACGCTATCACTTTCTGTCTCTTGGACCCTGTAACATTTTATGGTTTCACATATTTAATCAGAGTCTCCTAATGTTGAAGAGCAGGTCGATTAGCAGGCATAGGATTTGCGTGTCAGTAAGTTATCTGAATAGATCTAAACAGTATGATCATCGCTGACACTAAAACTAACTCAGGGACATAAAGGCGGGCGCTCTGATATTTGCTGATACCATGAAGGGATGCAATGGACTCCAACAGCAGTTAGAAACTCCTGGACGACTTGACTGCAACCCCTTGATCTCAAGGTGTAACGGTGTATCAAGAAATATTTAATTGCCACCAACAAGATACATGACAAACTAGCAGGGGCTCACATTAAGCCACAAATGAGAACTTTGTGCTTGCAGCTCCCAGGGTAAGATGACCAAGCACATTGCCCTGACCATTAACTGTCCTGACTGTAGCACGGGGAGGGGGGGGGAGGAGGAGGGGGAGTGGGGCGGTGAGTCTCTGCAACCCCACAGGAGTTCCTTGAACCCTTGGCATTTTGGTGTCCCAGGTTGGCTTCCTCTAACTTGCATGTGAAAGCCTCACAGGAGGGTGTTTCAAATGAGCAGTTTCCAGGTAATCCTGCCTTTAGGAGCAGGGACTTTCTTAAAACTCAAGTCGATATTCTATCAGTACCAAAGCACAATCAGTGACTACTGAGAGTTGGAAGTCATCATCAAGCAATTCCAATCATCTGCATAGTTACAGTGCCAGCGAGCACTCTTTATACTACTGGAAAGGTGAAGCACGCTGAAGCACACAGCGAGGAAAACCTTGGGTGGGATGTAGCAATCCAAGTTAAGAGGAGGAGTAAGGGTGATGTGGGGTCCAGGGCTTCACACAGTCATTAATTGTCGTCATGTGATTCAAATGCTCATTTCTTAAATCCTCACTCCAGACTGAGGTGTCCTCATTTCAGCTACAGATAAGTAGTAACGACAACAGGGGAAGGAAAAAAAAGAAAAGAAAAGAAAAAAAAGAGAAAAGAAAAAAATGAGAAATGAATAAAAGGAAGGAAAGGGCTAGGGTTGTTTGCATGTGATAAAGGATCAACAGCCTGTTGTTTGAAGTCGTCAAGAACATTTCAACTGTGTTTTCCAGCCCCAGACCCCAGCAGAAACCCCACCCGAGGCTCCAGCAGCGTCACTGCACAGACAGCCTGGGAAACTTTCACCTTCAGGATGACAGCCAGGCTACAGAGCATATCACCCTGAGGGTCGTCCCTGTGACTACAAAGAACCAAGGGAACTTGGTCATTTTTTGGCGTTTTAATAACACTGATGCAAAATGTGAGTAAAATTACAGGTGCCAGTTCCCACTGCAGAGTGCTGATAAACAACTCCCCATTTCGCAGTGGCTGGTCACATCTGGAGCCTTTAGGGATGCGAAAGTACTGGAAGGATTATTGCAAAAACTTAAAGACACTTTTGCTGCCATTACTTTGTTTTTAACCTAAATTAGTGGGGTTTGGGGAGGAGAGAGGTGCTTTTTTTAGAGAGCTGTAATGCTTATATCATACACCTATTTAAACACTAATCAAATAGCAAGATTTGAAAGGGGCTTAGGTATGGACTAGTTGCTTGGAAACTTTTCCAAATTGACCTTAAATAATCAGAGAACAGAATAAAACTATGGAATTGTGGATTATGGTTCTTAATAATGAACACTATCAAATTCTTCAGTTAAAATAACCTGCCTGGACTTGCTTGATCGTTGTTGATAAGCTCTTTTATAATGTAATCAGCACGCAATGTGGACAGTGTCAGAGTCAACATAAATAAGAGAGCACGGTTCTTATTCACGCAATGTGGACAGTGTCAGTCAACATAAATAAGAGAGCACGGTTCTTATTCACCATGGAGTTATGGATTTTGATAACCACAAACATATGATGCAACATCTTGGGAAATAGTTGATATTTAGACTTATTTTTGAAGAAAGCTCTTCTTTTAGTATAAATATTTCTTTATGCCTGCTGTCTGCTTTAAGGTTATTTGGTCTGGAGACAGAACTAGGGACAGATGATGCCGACACTGGGTCATACCCTTCATGATCTGTGCGTTTCGCCTCAGCTCTCTTGAAGACTGATTACATACATGTATACTTAGTCATGTTAAATCCTTTCACATGCTTCTCTGTCCCCCACCCCTTTGATTGAGAAAGCAACAATACAAATCCTCTGACAGAAATCTGACATAGCCACTGGAGTCTGGCTGGCAGGATCCCTTCAATGAATGCACATGCTTTGCCATGGTATGACATAGAATGACAGGAAAGCAGATGTTTGCAACAATTTCGGTGGACTATTACAGGACTTATTTATAAAACAATACTCATTTTGGACCAGCAATATTGCTCAATATTGCTTGAACTGGTTTTCAAGCCTGATAAGCTGAGTTCAATTCTCAGAATCTACGTGTTGGAAGAAGAGAACCAATGCTCTCAAGCTAGTCAGTGACCTTAATACACACACGCACACACACCACACTAAATGTAAAACTATGTCTCTTAAAAAGAACACTTAAGCCTGGTAGTAGTGCAGGGAACATAAGAGATTTTATCCCTGGACACTGAAGCATTTCAGTGTGCTCAGTATGGGAAGCATTCTCTACTTTTTTTTCTTCATGTAAATGAGCGGAGATGCAATACATGTTGATCTTGAATACATTTGGTGAAGAAAAAAAGCCGCCCCTTTGATTGTGCATCGCTAGTGCATGCAGACACAAGCACACACTGCCTTGGATGTGAAACGTCAGATGTTACTTCACTGAGAAAGTAATCTGTCGGCCAGAACATGCCAAAACGAACGAAGAAAGGCCTGTGTGGCCTGCCCTCCGGCCTAGTCTGCTGTGGTTTGAAAGGTCCTCCCTCTGTAACACACATGTTGAAACCCTGTCTTTCAAGGTATTAGGATTTGAAAGATGATTATTCAGGAGCTGCTCTGAGTGAAAGTACACCTTGAGAAAGAGGGGTGGGGGAAGGGAGAAACAGACAGACCAAGAGAGAACCCTAGAGAGCTTGTTTGTCCTTTCACCCTGAGAGAACAAAGTGAGAAAATTCCGCCCTTGAGGAGGGGACTCTCAGCAGACACCAAGTCTACCTGCACCCCAGATCTTGGAACTTTCAGCTTCAGAACTCTATGGAATAATTCCTGCCATCCATATGCCACCCTGTCTCTTAGACTTCTTTATCAGAGCACAAACGTACTGTGAGAGAGGAGAAGCATAACTTGCTGTGTGCTTATCGTTCTGGGGATGATCCCCATATTCCTCAGAACAACCTGAAAAATGAAACATCACTCTCCCTAACGTGGAGATGAGGCCCTGAGACTTCACATAGCCAAAGCCAGAATTTCAAGAGGGCAGGTCGAAACTGCTGCTTTTGATACAATAAAATCTACAACACCCCTGGGGATGACCTTTTCAATTGTGGTAGTGTTGTTTTAGCCAAAGCTTCCCTGGTTGCCAGGAAAAGCAAGCCACTCAAAAGAAGTTAATTGTGAAGTTAAAATGGGCCATCTTCTAGCCAGCTTGGGCGGGGGGCGCCATGGACAGGCCTGTACAGTCCTTGGACTGGACGGAGGGTTACACCACGCTGGACTGAGGACCACTGACTGAGGAATTTCCTGTTTCTCTAGCCACCGGTGATTTGCTTTGCTGTTTTCTGTTTGTCTCCACCTTCTCCATTGGCTTCTGCTGACTTATCGGCATGATCACTGTTGAAGGTCACTGGAGGTCTCAAATTTTTATGACCACCAGGTTGCCATCTGAAAAAAAAAAAATCTTGAGTTTCTTCAATTCAGGAGAAAAAAAAAAACCTTGATTTTTCAATGCTATTGAGTGTCTCTGGTCAGGTGTCCTCTATAGCGGACACCACTAATGTCCTTGTGAAGAGTGGCCATGCCTACCTCTCTAGCAAGGCTGCAGATCCAGGCAGCTCTTGGAGGAAGGGGTCCTTGGTAAAGCAGGCACTTCAAAGACATCTCTACCCTTAAATATGACATATTCAGATATGGTCTTGTTATGAGAATATCTTCATATCTTCTTTGACTTAGAATCATTTGCCTTCATTTTGCTCTTAAAATTATGACCAGTTGGGTGACTGTCCTGATGTCATTAGATAAAATAAACTAGACAAAAAGCCTAGGCTTTCTATCATAGCAGTGTGCATCATCTTCCAAGGAAATGCAGAGAACATTTGAACGAGAGTTGTCTTGTTTTGCTTTCAATCTACAGTTTAATTTACACTTAGTACTCACGAATGCACTTTTTAATTTGAAGCCACAGTAGGTATTGGCTTCTCTTCACAGAACTACGTTTTTGTGTTTTACCTAAGATTGGTGCTGTACTCTATTAGAAGTTTGTAATGCGCGTTCCTATTTTGCTAGTGTGTGAACTTCCAGGAATGACGCACACCATGAACAGTGTAAGTAGGGTAGAATGTTTGAGGCTGAGGAATGATTGTAGTTCAAGACTGAATACTCCTGAAGGGAGCAGTGGGCAGCAGAACCATCTTTCCAATGTTTAGAGAAAGTGAGGTGCATGCCTGTCATCTCCGAATCACTGCATCTAAGCTGGCCTGATCTACTCACCAGTTTCTAGGACGGCCAGGGTTTCATAGAGATTCCATGTCTCAAATAAATAACAAGTAAATGAGACGTATAGTTATATAACTTTTTTTATGTCTCCTAAACTTCAAACTAAAAGCTGCGAGGGGGTGGGGAGAAAAAAGAAGGAAAGAAAGGAAAAGAGATATAAAGAGAATGGAGAGTTATCTTCTTTGCCTAGATATAATGTAATTCCACTGTACTAAACTTTGTTAAATTTTCCAATGCTTAAAGAGTAGTAGTGTTTGAAAGATGAAAGGAATTTGTTGCTGTCCTCAAGAAAACAGTCTGATACAGTGGACAAAATAAAATGCATCCAAATATAAAGCATTTCTTTATTCTATTCATAATGAGCATATCTGTTGGCAGTGGTCACTGTAGCAAGAAATAGATGGCAATTTTTCATTGAGGAACATTACAAATACATTCCTGCAGTGCTTCACATGCCTGGAAAAGTCTCTGGAAATGGACCTTAAATGGTTACACAGTTAACATTCAGATATGAAGGAATTTGGGAAAATAGCAACTGTTTAAATATTAAACATCAAATTTTCCTTCTTTCAAAGGACTAATAACTTAGCAATAAAAATTGTCTTTGAATCTTGCCATCACAAGGTCTCAGGCAGGCAGTGGATTTTAAATAAAAATGTGCAGACAGTTCTTATTTAAGTAAAATTAACGGCTGAGCCAAGAGGAATGAATTAGTCGACTGCCCCAAACTCACCTTGGCCAGACAACACCCCTCCTCCCTGGCAGTTTCTCCTCTGTGGCACTGACTGCAAAGCAAGCTGCCCAGGATCAATGCTGTCAGGAAAATGCCTCCACACAGAGGCAAGGCCCTAAGCAACTTCTCCTGCAGCTGCTGACCTGACCCTCGACGGTTAAAGAAGAAGCATGCAGCCATGAAAGTGGAGCAGAATGTGGCTATGGAATCAGAGGAAGGGTAACAATGAAGGAGTCACCCTTGGGCATGAGAACAATGGGCCACCCAAACAAGAAAAGCCCCTTTGTCCGTGGTAATTAGGAAACATTTTACTAGCATGTTAGTAGACTCACCCATGGGCAGGAGGGGAAAGAGAAGGTGACCTGCTAGGGATCTAGACTCTTGTAGAGTCTAGAGGCTGATTTCTAGCTCCCAAATGATGACACTCTTAATGCCCCAGAGAAAGAAGACAGATCCCAGGAAAAAGTCACAGATGGAGATAGAAAATGGTTCAACATACAAAACTCCTATTGTCCTGCAAGAATAGGACCAGAGTTAGGATCCCCAGGATCCATGTGAAAGCTAGGTGGGTGTGGCAATGTATCTGTGACCCTGACAGTCCAGAGACAGAAACAGAGGCTTCATACCACCCCTCTCCCACCCCGGAAAGCTAGTTAGCTAGACTAGCCGAAAAGGCAAGTCTGAGTTCAATGAGACAACCCGCCTACATCCATGTAAGATGGAAAGCTACATGAAGATACTCAACATCAACCTTGGGCAGGTGTGCATGCACCCACACAATATGAACATGCATAAACACACAGGCATCCACCGCACACACATGCAAGAAAACACAGATTAAAAAGTGGCAGATGGTGTCATAACCAGGAGTAACAATCTAAAAAAACAAAACAAACAAAACACACAAAAACATGCTTCTATTTTTTAACTATGCTGTGTCTCCTGCTGAACATAGTAATACTGATTGTCAAGAAAATGTTCATAGGGAAGGCATCATGGCATTATAGAATCTTGAAACTCAAGATAACAGAGAGTTCTGGTCAACCCATGTTATAAATAAAGAAAAGGAAAGTCAGCAAGATGCCAGAGCTCCTGAGATCACAAGCAAATTATAGACAGAGAATTAGTAACAAAAGATACCTTCTCCTAGATGTAAGGACAATGCCTTTCCACTCTCAGCCCACTTCACTCTGGAATCCATCAGCTCTAGCCAGAACACTTCATCCCCATAAGCCAGCTGAATCTGAACTGTAAAACTGGTACAACAGTAAATGGCGACTTCTACAGAAAATACAAATCTCTCTGAAGATCATCTTAGTTTTGCACATGATATAGCCATGCCCCTGCCGGAGTCAGAGATCCTCAGTTGCTCTTACTTGGGTGAGAGAGCAGCACAAATGGCCATTTTCCTGGTGTTTTCAACAGCAAGAGTAAGGACCTCAAAGGGTCTAAATGGCCTCGTAGCCAGCACCGTTACTCTGTCTTCCCTCCTTTGCTTGATGAATACAATCACAATGGTACACAGGAGGAAACAGGATGGAAGTGGCGTCGCTGGACCTGGTACTCATGGTCCGCTCTATCCTTAGAGAAGATCATCTCATGTTCTCATCTTAAAAAGAAGCAGAGCGTGCAGAGACTGCCCCTTTTTATTTTAAAGACATGTGAAATCTAAGTTCGTTCGCTAACTAAGGCAAGAACTGTTATGATGTTGCAACAGAGCCAAAGGTGGCAGCACATTAGATATGCCACACGGGATGCTGAAACGAGTTTTAAAACAGGGAGAAAAGCACAGTTCTCTCCAGAAGCAAAGAAGCAATTGGATTTCAACAGACCTAACTTGGATTTTTATTCTCAAGACTTACATTATGAGCTGGGGGCATGGCTCACGATAGAGCACTGTCCAGTACTCAAGAGGCCTTGGGTTCAAACGGGCTAAGCATGACCATACACATGTTTATTTATGTATTTTTTGCTTGTAGATTTTATTTTTTAATTTTTTATAATTTTAAAATTTTGGTTTATTTACTTTACATCCCTCCTCTCCTCCCCCAGCACAGCAAGTCACATCAGGACTGAGCATATCCTCATCCCCTGAGGCCAGGCAAGGCAGCCCTGCCTGGGGGAAGTGATCCAAAAGCAGGCAAGAGAGTCCATGTTAGAAACAGCCCCCCCTGCACTTGCCAGGTGCCCCACATGAAGACCAAGCTGCCCATCAGCCACATGTGTGCAGGGGCCTGAAGCCCAGACCATGCATGCTCCTTAGTGGATGTCTCAGTCTCTGTAAGTCCCCATGGGTCTGGCTTAGTTGTTTCTATTGGTCTTCTTGTGAGGTTCCTAGCCCGCCCTCCACTCCAGGTCCTTCCATCTTTCCCCCAACACTTCCACAGGACCCTTGGAACTCAGTCTTCATGCCCTCCCCCCCTCGTTAGGAGTCTCAGCTAGAATCACACCCGTATTCTCCCAGGAGCCAACCCTGTCACAGGACTTCAGCTTGACAAAGAGATGCCCCACCCCTTCAGTTTCTCTTCTTGTTCCCAGCCCTCTCACCCCCCAGTGATATCACAGGTTATAATATCAACACTCAGAAGTCTGATGGAGGAGGATCTTGAGCTCAAGGTCAGCCTCGTATAGGGAGATGATATCTAAAAAAGAGAAAGAAAAAGATTTACATTATTCTCAGTTTTCTATAAGTTACATGGAATTATGAAGACCTCAAAGACAGTGAAAATGAGACTTTATCCAAGTAGATGACTTAGAAAGGCATGCTAGATCTGTGTGTGTGTGTGTGTGTGTGTGTGTGTTTTCTGAAGACCATTTAATCTTTAGACTTCTCTCACAATTTTACCTAAGGTTTACTTTTACACATTAAGAACAGGACATAAAGAAACAGTAACTGATCCTGGATTCCACCAGGTACAACTTGGACAGAAATCAAGGTCTGTTCAGTTCCAGGGACACTTTTTTTAGTGCCCATTTCTTTGTGAGAAATGGGGTAGCATTTCTCACACAGGGGTGGTTCTGAGCCTTAGTCATATTTTCTTTCCTCTTTTAGATTTTTTAATTGATTTTTTTTTTGTGACTTTCACACATTGTTTCCCAATCCCACTCATCTCCCAGTCCTTCCATATCTGCCCTCTGCCCTTGCAACCTCCCCCCCACAAAAACCAAACATGCATCTTGAAGAGGAAGATGTGGGGTGTGTCATACAGACCACTCTCTTGCCCAGCTTTACTTGCAAATGTTCATTGCAATGAATCATTGGTTGGTTAGAGGTCTCTGGTTTCTAGTACATTATCAATACTAGAACCTCACCTGTTGTTGCCCTGTGTCATGACGATCCTGCAGCTTTGGATCTGCTGGACACACCCTCCATGAGCTCCAGCTCATAGATGGGGTGGATGCTGGGACAGGCCAGCTCAGAGCCCTAGATCTGAGTCTGGGCGGTAGCTGGGTTGGTCACCCCACCAGCTCTCTCATGTTCTCACCACCGGGGCCAGCTTTGCCCAGGCACCGGGCAAGGCCAGCCCTTCTGGTACTGCAGGCAGCGAGGGGTGGTGCGCTGTGGGGGCTGCTTCTACCTTCTGATAGGCAGACGCTCCAAGAAACACACACCACAACGACAACGACAAACCCACCACCTCTTCTTTACAGTGTATCTGCTATTGAAAGATACTTTCTTCCCTCATACCCAGATGTTAGGAGAGGCAGTCTCCTCCTTAGAGGCTCTTCTCCTGCAATGTAAATCATCAAAACATTGAAAAGGCCAAGAAGAGCAGCAAGTGGTAGGAAGTGATGAGCCCTTGCAGCCACCATCAAGCAAATGCTGTCAGTACACAATCACATTTCTGTTTCACTTGCTTTTCCTCTTGTGCCCCTGGCTCCATGCTCCAGCTTTTCTAGACTCAGCTCTTCAAAATCCTGCTTAAAAACACATTTCCCCTCTAGTCACATCCCAAACCCTTTTCTACATCTTTTTTCCCTTTCTTCCTGTTCTGCATTCCTTAAGCCCAAAGCATGTTAGCAATGATAGAATCCTTTCTGAGCACACAGTAAGGATGCTGGGAAAGCCCACACATTAACAACTTGCTCCCAACCTCTCTGAATGGAAGGTCTCTAAACTCAAAAATCCTGTGTGACTCAGAAGACTTTTCAAAGATCCATGTTCTGGAAAGAGAGCGAAGTTATTACTAAGAATGTCTGGTTTATCGTTGGGAAGAAAAAGATGCATAGCTTTCATCTCTCTTTGCTCTGAGCCTCCTTTCTAACCCACCCGGGTTGGCTCCACAGTCCTGTGGTCCAGGGCTCTAACGGAATTTTGGGGGAACTGAGGGCCAAAGGGGAATCAGTTTAACAGCCCAAAGCAGGGGAGCCAGCACCGTGGCCTTCTGCACCGTGTTGATCCTTTGGTCTGATACTTGTTTTTCGTTTCATTTTCTTTTAATTATGTTCACTCCATATCTGACCTGAATAACACCATTTTTTTTTTTTTTTTTGGTTTGTTAGTTAATTTTAATGATACCAGCACATTGTCATTAGAGTGGTGTCTCAGGTCATAGTATATTGCAGAGAACAGATTGTTAATTAAATGGTAATGTTTTCTGAGTTTGGATGTGATTCCTAAAGTTAACAGCTATTAGTTGCCTTGATGTGGCAAAAAGAAAAGAAGAATCAGTGCTCTGAGAACCACTGTGTTTGCAGGCTTCCCCAGTAGAAGCAGATCACATACGCTGCTCAAAGCAGCAGCTTTGCTGACGAGGCACTGACATAGTTAAGAAAAACCATGAATCACGAGGGGCCAGGAAAATGGTACTGCCCGGCTTACATTCAGAGGCAGCATAATTTATAAAGCACCAGGACAGTGGGAGGTAGGCTGTCAGAAATGCTAAGTTCTCTGTGGAATTATTACATTCTCTCTGAAAGATTCGATGTCACTGGAACGAGGTAATCTGGGGGAGCTCGGGGGTTCTGTGCAATTGGGAAAAGTGCAAAGATACTTGGAAATGAAGCCAAATTTCTTAGCAGTTTCCCCACTGGAAATCAAGCCCAAGGTCTTATGAAAACAGGCTTTCTTTTCTAGCATCAGGAGAAAATACTGCAAAGATGCCTATGGCACTTTGAAACTTCCATAGTCACCAATACCAGAAAGGTCAGAGCTATGCAGAAACAGCATCGACTGTGCCTTTCAGATCTATGTCTGCTCCTATACTCTTTTCAATTATTTAAGATTGGATATTGTCTACAAGTTCAAAGAATAGAGACAACAGAATAATTAGCAGTATGTGCTGATGATGTCAGCAAACTTATTTCAGCTATTATATTTCTCATTACTTTTGATGACTACTAACTTGTAACATCATCTAGTCTTTCCTTAGGACTCTGTTAAGTACTAAGTGCTAAGTACTGTGATAGGTACTTTGCATGGGTTATTTTATTTAACTCTCCAAAAATGGAAATGCCACCTGCAACTTGGAGACTTAGAGAGACCTAGCAGTGTGCCCAATGTCACACAGTGTGTTAGTGGTGAAGCCTGTGTTCCACTTCCCGTAGCTTTTTATAAATGTATCAGGTTTTAATCTAATAAAAAAGATTAAAATGACTAAATCTACTTGACATTTTGGAATGGAATATGATTCACCTTGAAGAAGAACACTTTGGATTTTGGCATTGCAAACTGGCTATTTCTTTTTCAAATCATTTTTATACAATTCCTGTCTGCTCCCTTATGCTGCCGTGCATGCATTCTCTGAATACGGATGACATCACTGCTGTTAACAGCTCCACGGAATGTCCCTTGAATAAAACGTTTATCCAACTTTCAGAAGTGGTATCTGCACAGTACTCCCAAGCCTCCCTAACTACCACCGGCTCACGTCCACCTCCTCAGCTCACCCAGGGTATCTGGAAGCAGAGAGCTTTCTTCTCATGGATCATATTATGTCTGTCTAGTACCATCTATTTCCTTCCAAGTCCACTGTATCCACTAAACAGGTGGCCCCATTCCTGAAGCATTTGTAAGGAGACTTCTAATGGTTTCTATGGCGATAAAATATGGAAACATTACTTCAAGCCATTTAAAATGATAATTGGCTGAAACAAGTACATGTATTTTTGTTTCTTGCCTGACTATTGAAAGGTCCATGGAAACTTGGTTAGCAGTTTGCAGAAGCTTTTTCCTCCTCACTTTTGGGTATCAGGCAGCAAGCTGGTCACAAACATTGATTTCATGATGAACGGCTGCAGAGCAATTTCTCTAGCGGAGTCTTTGGTGGCAAGTATTGCCATTTCGTGGGTACAGAGCGACCCAAAATGACCCGTCAAGCCCATGGGTAAGCTTAATGCAGCAGGCAGGCCTGTTCTTCAGGCTAGCAGCTAGGCTGTCTCTCTTCTGAATCAAGTATTAGAAGAGAGTCTTTCTCATTGCATATGATGCCAGAATAAACAGAGTTTCCTCACAAGGGAAGCTCTTTGATTCAGTCCCACTCAGCAGAGGGTCGTGGATGTAGCGGGCCACTGTGGGAAGGGAGCAGGCTTCAGGCTCGCCAGAGCTGGATTCGGGGCTGGGAGCCCCTGAAAACCTTATTTACCCGCTTTCATCCTTTCTTGACCTGAAAATTCAAAACAATAATGCATGTACAGTCGGGGTGTTTTAATCTAATACCTACATGGTCCTGTGTTATTTTATTCATCATGGTGACCAGATACCTGATTAAACAAATAATAACTGGAGAGAGGAAGAGAGTTCTTAGCGCATGGCTTGAGGGGAAGGACAGTCACCTTGATGGGGAAGGAATGCTTCCAGTGCTCACTGCGTCCGCTGCCACTCACTCATGTCCTACCTGACAAGGAAGCAGAGGGAGCAGGGTGGGCTATAAATCCGAAGCTGGTCCACAGCGATCTACCTCCTCCGCCAAGGCCACACCCCAAAGGGCCCACACCCTCCCCAAACAGTGCCACTCTCTGGACCAAGTGTTCAAACACACAAGCCTCGGGGGGACGTTTCTCACTCACACCTTGATGGAACCTTTCTTGCGGAATTCTCAGAAGCCAGAACCTGTTCCAAGTGAGTCATGTCCCTCACCTGGGTTTGCCAGGACACGATAAGGGAGTCCTGTCTAATACATTGATTTGCCGAAGCATGCGCAGCCATTCATTTGCCCGTTCTTCGCCCCTCTTCCTCCTACGTCATCAGCTCTCCCTTCTCATTGGCCAGTCCTGTTGGCAACTCATCTCACTCTACCGCTAGTGTCGCGCAATCTGGAAAAGCCGGATTCTTCTCAGAGAGTAGAGAAGCAAAGCTACGGAACAAATGTCAGAATTCTGCCAGGGAGCAGGAGGGGAGTTGTGAACACACACAGTGAACACACACCGTGAGTGCTTTGCTTGGTCAGACATAGTATTGAACTTAGTGCTTAGGACCTAGGAGAGGCTCCATGCGGCGGACACACCAGATGCCCCTCTGCTAAGCAGGGATGTGGAACGTAGTGATGAATATGATAGGACCCTCCGCCCGGGAGCCCTCAGTGTCAAAGTTATGACAAGTTTTGCTTCAGATTCAGTCTGTGTTAAGTACCTACATCATCATTAAAACGATAAGCACAAAGTCTGTTATTTTGCTCAAATATCCTATAGTAGAACATTCACACGACATGAATGGCAAATTATATTTTCATTACATATTATATATAATTACATATTCCAGAGGACTTAAGTTCAAAACAAGCAGGGAACATTTCATTAAAAGGCAACAAAACAAAATCACCAAAATTAAATTATTCACGATACATATTGATTAATATGAGATATAGCAACAAATGCTATTTGTGGATTCCGTAATCGCGGTGCAATCAACATCCATACATTTTGTCATCACCTTTGCCTGTCATTTCACACATGCTTGGGTCAGAATGGTATAGAAATCAGTTTGCTTATTCCTTCCTTCCTTCCTCTGTTCTAACTGCCATTCTATTACAGCCTCAAATAGGTAATATTGGGTCTGAAATTAGCTACTTAGTAAGTGTAAGGTGTAACAAGTTACTTAACTTTTCTGACCTTCAGTTTGAAATCTCTTAACTGAGGCTGAATGTAATAGTACCTTACCTTATGGTCTATGGCCTTATGGTCTATGGCCTTTTGGTCTATGGCCTTCTGGTCTATGGCCTTCTGGTCTACGGCCTTATGGTCTATGGCCTCATGGTCTACGGCCTTATGGTCTATGGCCTCATGGTCTACGGCCTTCTGGTCTATGGCCTTCTGGTCTACGGCCTTATGGTCTATGGCCTCATGGTCTACGGCCTTATGGTCTATGGCCTTCTGGTCTACGGCCTTATGGTCTATGGCCTCATGGTCTACGGCCTTCTGGTCTATGGCCTTCTGGTCTACGGCCTTATGGTCTATGGCCTCATGGTCTACGGCCTTATGGTCTATGGCCTTCTGGTCTACGGCCTTATGGTCTATGGCCTCATGGTCTACGGCCTTATGGTCTATGGCCTTCTGGTCTACGGCCTTATGGTCTATGGCCTCATGGTCTACGGCCTTATGGTCTATGGCCTTCTGGTCTACGGCCTTATGGTCTATGGCCTCATGGTCTACGGCCTTATGGTCTACGGCCTCATGGTCTACGGCCTTATGGTCTACGGCCTTATGGTCTATGGCCTCATGGTCTACGGCCTTATGGTCTATGGCCTTCTGGTCTACGGCCTTATGGTCTATGGCCTCATGGTCTACGGCCTTATGGTCTACGGCCTCATGGTCTACGGCCTTCTGGTCTACGGCCTTGCCACCCTGAGTGAACAGTCTCATCTAATCGTATCCACATGACGGTGTTGTTGTAGGGACCAAATAAAGTGATGCATCTTCAACACCCAACAGAGTCCAGCACAAGTACACTCAACAAATGATATTATTATTGCTGTTATTATAGTTGTTTATTATTGCCTTCATATCAATTCATTATTGAAACTGGATTTTATGAGCTACAAACAGGAAATAGTTTCAATTGTTTTGAAATTCCACTGCTCTTGAAAACATTCTTTCTGATTTCACTTTGCTCCTGCGTATATTTTCTTGTGGCGTTTGGATATTAAACAAGAGCCTTACTAACAGAATTTTCAAAGTCTAGATTAATTTAAAGTAAGACTTCCACTTACCCAGGGTGAGGTCATTCCCTCAACTAGGTGATCATGCCAGAGGGTCTGCAGGATTGAAAGGAACCTCATAGACTCGGATCCTTCCTTAACCCACTTTGTCCCTCCTTCTCAGTCGGCTGCTTCTGGCTTCTTTGGGGCTGACAGTCCAGAGGAGACATGGGTGGGAGATGCAGCTGGAGAAGAAGCCAGCTGCTGCTCCCGGGACCTCTGTGGTAGTCTGTCTGTCTCTCTAATGACCTCCATCCTGACAACTATCCAGTTGTAAGTGTTCTTTCTTAGAGCAGAGCTGTGGGCTCTAAGACCTTTGTACTTCCTTGTGAAGGACATTGAACACAGCAGAGTACATCCTAGCACTAAAGAAGACAGAAGCATGTGGATCATGAGTTAAAGACTAGCCTGAGCTATTATACAAATTGAAATAATATCTTTAAGTGTCAAACAACATAACCTTTCCCCATTAAAGCAATATTCTCTCTGATTCAGGTTTGACCATGGAGTCCAAATACCTCCTCTGTGGTTTGGTTTTTGAGAGGGAAATTCATCCCCTTTCATTTTCACACTCTGAAGGAACCCATTGATTTCTTTTCTGCCCTTGCCAAAGCCCATGCCAGAGCCTGCTTCTTGTTCCTTAGAGTCCAGGAGCTTTTGGTGTGAGAGGGGACAAAGCATAGATGCCCTCCCTCTTCACATCTTCCCTTTAGTGATTCTCTAACTTTTTTCCTAGAAAATGAGGGCAGTCAAAACAAAGCAAAACCCCTAGCTGGCAGATCATGCATGAATGTGTTTAGCAACAAACTTTAGAATGTGTAGCTGTTCCTGCCCATTGTCCTCAGCCCTGGAGCTGCAGCGGAAGCCTGCAGACTACAGGAAAGGCCCTATCCAGCATCTGTTACGTTTTTATTATGCCTGAATTTTTACAAGTGTTTTGATTGGTTTTCCTGCCTCTATCCCCACTGTTTCACTCCTTCTCATGCATAACTGTTAGATTAATTTTTTTTAAAATATTGGTTCTTGTCTCTCTCTCTCTTTCTTTCTTTCTTTCTTTCTTTCTTTCTTTCTTTCTTTCTTTCTTTCTTCCTTTCTTTCTTCTTTCTTCAAAGATTCATAGCTTGGTTCCCATCCGAACAGCGCCTTTAAATAGTAAAGGAGTTCGGGCTACATAGTGAGACCCTATTCCAAAAACAGAGGGAGAAGGAGAGAGACAGAGACAGAATGAGAAAGAAACAGAAAGACAGACAGGTACACAGTGACAGAAAGAGAGACCCCAGACCTCATGGTTGCAGTTTCTGTAGCTGTAAAGTTTAATGCAGTATTGGATACTTCAAACTACGTTTGTCAAAAGTAAAGTCCCTCAGCTACACATAGTAACTCTATTGTAGTATAATCAGAGACCCCAAGGCATAGACTGTATCCCTTTAATTTCATATTCCCTTTACAGGTGGCCTATTGCTGTATACTCCCACATTGCTCAGGGCTGGTTTATTCCAAAGCCACATTCTATATCAGAAACCATGAAGTGTAAAGTCTAGAAACTTAGAGTTTCAGAACGCAGTGGACACCTAACTCGCCTTTCCTATTTTATGCATACAAGACTCAAAAAGGTGGCGACTCTCCTAAGTACACCAGGTTATTTGAGAGCCAAGGGGAACTGGATTCCTCTGGACTCCCATGCCCAAGCTGGCTGCTGTCCCACATGCAAACCACTTTCGAGTTAGGCTTGTAGTAGAGAAAGTTATCTCTCACTGCAGTGGAAAGAGAATACTTGCTCTAAATCTGGGGTTAAAGCCAGGTGTGCTAACACATGCCTGTAATTCTAACTCTCAAAGCTGAAGCAGGAGTATGCCCTATCTGAGGCCAGCCTAGGCTACATATACACTATCTCAAAAGTGTAATGAAGCTGGTGTTAAAGCCTTCTCTAGTAGTATGTAGGGAGATTAAATACTAAAAAGAGTTCAAGTGGATTGTAAATTTGTCTCAAGATGCTAATGAATCTTTTGAGGCACAGGGGATTTCTTGGAGAGAACAGGTTAAGGACAACATGAACCAAATTATGTTAAATAATAATGCATCAGGAAAGAAGATAAAGAATAAGGACAGGAAGGATGTCGGCCAGCCCAGGGCTTGGAAAATAAAGATGGAAAAAAAAATCCAGGAAATGGAGCAAGCAGGGAGACTGGAGGAAAACATTGGCTAAAACAAAACTCCCCTAGACTAAAAACTTTAGAAAGTTTAAGCACTTTCTTAGACTATGTTGTGATCGACACTCATGGCCCAATAATCTTTACTTGAAGCCTCTTACATACACACCACTGGACACTAAGAATTATGGACAAAGCAGTTTGCTCATGCTAGGAGATGAGGGATAACAGAGAGTGGAGGAAGAGACTGGTAGGTTGACTAGCAGAAGAATGGTTCCCCAGACATGTTCATGTCCTAATCTCAGGAACTTGTGAGTGTGTCTTTTACAGAGTAGAATTAAGATCACTAATCAGGGCTGGAGAGATGGCTTAGAGGTTAAGAGCACTGGCTGTTCTTCCAAAGGTCCCAAGTTCAATTCCCAGCAACCACATGGTGGCTCACAACCATCTATAATCAGATCTGGTGCTCATGGAGGCAGAATACTGTACAATAAATAAATAAGTAAATCTTTAAAAAAAATCACTGATCAACAAAAATGAGTTCCCTTGGCTATCCCTGGCTTCCAGAGGCCACCTGCATTCCTGAGTTCATGGCTTCCATAGTCCAGTTTTAAACCAGCAATGCTGGTGGCATCATTCTCACGCCCTGATCATTCTGGTCTCTTTGCTTCCCTCTTCACTTTTAAGAGACCTATGTGGAGAAGATAAAGGACATTCTCCCTCAAGCTTGGGGAGAAGGAAGGGGAGGCGGTCCTGTTGGCACTGACTTTAACCTCTGAAGTCAATGCTAAGCTTGCAACTCCAGAACTACAAGATGACATATTTGTGCTGTTTCAGGCACTAAATCTGTGGCTTACAAGACCAATAAAAAGCTAATAGGCCTAATTTAGGTTTGATAAGAATTTTAGTGCTAATATTTAGCCCCAAACTCTTCAGGTCCCTTGTTTTTCTGGAATCAGTCATGTGACAAGGCCAGGTATGGTTGCTAATCTCGGCTCTACACAGCTGGCCTGAGCTTACTTCTCACATTCTCTCCCATGTACCTCTTCATGGATGCTTTTCTTGCTCATCTGGAGCACTGGGGTCCCAAACTTGCTTCTTGTGCCTTTCCTTGTTGCTTGGAAAGCTGTAGCTTCTTTGACTTGTGTGCTGCATGACAACCAGCTTGCTAATAATTAGTTGGGTCCTCAAGATCTACCTCCCACATTATCATTTAAATCCCTGAGGCTCTCTCAAACTTCCCCTCAGAGCTTTCCCAGTACTTTGTTCTTAGCACTATTACAACCACTTGTGATAACTTGCTTACAGCTTGGTCATCTGAGTGTATCTCTTAATTCATTGTGTTGACTAGAAGCTCCTTTGGGGCATAATATATATTGTCTTTATATCCATAGAAAATCAATCTTTTTATATCATAGATGCCTAGTTCATTATTGTTGAATAAGGTCATACAGTATTTGTTTATACAACTTAATTAAAGTGGAATACATTTTAGTATATACTATCAATGCCTACCTACCTATCTTGTACACTTTTTGAATGCCATGATTTACTAACATCCCCAAATAATGCTTTCATATTTTAGGGTATCATTCAATCTTCAATGAAGTAAACACAAATTTTGTTGTACCTGTGACATTCCCTGTTTACCTCTGTTGTTGTCCCTGACTTATTGATGGCACCTCTTTCCTTTCAAGAGCATCATCATGTGAATGACGTCATATGACATCATATGCATGTCCAATCAGGTGATGGCTAAACTTTCTGAGGGCACAGGTTACAAAGAGAGCTTCCATTATTTCTGGGAACGACAACTGGAATCTAGTCACTCTCGCCAAACACCCTTTTGGCTCCAGTTGGCATGACTCTTTATTCTGTCATTTTATTCTGTCTTTATTCTGTCATTAGACACTAGATGTGCCCCTCCTTGTCTCTGTCTCCTTACATCTCTGCTTCTTGTCCCTGGCTAGGTGATCTGCAGTGGTGAGATCTAAGGAGGAAGGAAAGCAAAGAAGGCAGGGTAACCCTCAGATTGGCTGCTCATTCCTCACTCTCACTGTTCATGTACTCTACCTCCATCATTCTGTTCCTGTGTCTATTCCCAGCACTCTACTCTCCATTGTTCTGTTTCCTCTTACCTAATAGACGGCGATACTTTATATGTCCCAATGCCCATAACCAAGTTTAGCCCCTCATTCCACAGGAATGACCCCTAACCTGTCTCACTTCCAGCCTAAGTCACTGCTTCATATGAGAGTGTTTCCCAATGTCTCATACCACAATTCAACATATTTCCCTGCTGCAGGTCTGGAAAATGTGTCTGGGGAGCTATAGATGGAGGCGTTAAGATCTTTTACTCAATAAAAGATTGCAAAAGTCAAAGAAGATTCACAAATTCTTGATGGAACCACTTTAAGCATTTTCTTTCCTATGGAACTTCTTAAAGTCTTTAATATGCAAATTTACAACACGAATCTCTGAAGAGAGAGATATGTGATCTGCTGTATTTCATACACTTATTTGACCTTGAAACTTTTTCCTTTGAAAGTTTCTTAAAGGTATATCATTCCATGAACACATTAACATGTAGGGGATTAAGTGTCAGTTCCTACGAATTGACACAGGGATTTGTGTGGACACAATTCTAGGGATACAATGCTGCTACATTCTGTATTTCTTGCTCATGGCAGATTGCAAAATGGGTAGGGGACCAATCCAATTAAAGACTGTAAGTATAGGTAGGGGGCATAAGGATGGGTGGGACTGGGAAGAGGGCAGGGAGGAGGCTGGGACCAGGCTGTAAAGTGATCAAATAAATAAATAAATAAATAAGAAAAAATAAGGAGATACATGATCAAGGGGATGCCTTGTAAAAGCTGGTACTGATGAATGTGCGCTGTTAAAATCAGAGAGGAGAAAGTAGTAGCGTGCAGCTGTAAGTAGGGTGACTATAGCAATGCACTGTGCATTTCAAAGTCCGAACAAGACAGACAGAGGGCACACGCCGTCATACCAGTACCTGGGAGGCTGATGAAGGGCTGTGAGTCATAGACTGTTCTGAGCTATGTAACAGTAACCCCATTATTAGCAAGAAATGCTAGAAGAAAAAGATTTTCTTTTTCTTTTTTCTTTTCTTTTCTTTTTTTAGATATAAAACATGGTAAATATTTGGCATGTTTATCCTCATACAACATAAATATGTTGAAAAAAACATATTAGTCTCTTAATATGGTCAGTTTATTTTGAGATAGGTCTCAGTATATAGCCCAGGCTGAACTTGAAATGATGACCTTCCTCGCGAAGCCTCCGAAGTGCAGAGATTGTAAGCATGTTTCACTGTGGCTCAGATAAAATACATAATTCTTATGTTTTGTGTTTTTATGTTTAAATTAAAAATACTTTTTAAGAGGAAAGAAAGGCTAATCTCTATCTGATTTCAGCTTTGTGACCATTAGCTGGGAATTTCTGCATAAGGGTCGATCATGTGTGTCTTCTGCTTTTTCAAAATCAGCGTGGCCAATGGTGCTGCTAAAGTACAAATAAATAAAGCCTTGCCCAACGTGCATCCCAGGCTCAGCGTGCATCCCAGGCTCAACGTGCATCCCAGGCTCAACGTGCATCCCAGGGTTCTTTCCTTCTTCCTTCTTCTTCTTCTTGTATTATTATTTTGTTTTTGTTTTTGTTCTTTGGAGGTGGGATAAGGTGGTAGGTTGGTCTTTTTGTTTGTTTTGTTTTTTGAGACAAGGTTTCTCTGTAGCCTTGGCTGTTCTGGACTTGCGTTATAGACCAGGTTGGCCTTGAACTCACAGAGCCTGCCTCTGCCTCTGCTGCCTTTGCTGAGATTACAAGTGTGTGCCACCACACCCAGCTGCATCCCAAGAATTTTAAGAAGATAAAATTAAACAATTAAAAGAAAGAATTTTGGGAACAGTCAGGTTTTTTTATTATTATTTTTTATATTAATCACAGGTTATTTACTCTGTATCCCAGCCGTAGCCCCCTCCCTCCCAATCCCCCCTCCCTCCCTCATCTCTTCCCTGCCCTTTCCAAATCCACTGATAGGGGAGGTCCTCCTCCCCTTCCATCTGACCCTAGCTTATCAGGTCTCTTCAGGACTGGCTGCCATGTCCTCTTCTGTGGCCTAGCAGGGCTGCTCCTCCCTCAGGGGGGAAGGGGGTTCGAAGATCTCACCATTGAGTTCATGTCAGAAATAGTCCCTGTTCCCCTTACTAGGGTACCCACTTGGATACTGAGCTACCATGGGCTATATCTGGGCAGGGGTTCTTGGTTATATCCATACATGGTCCTTGGTTGGAGAAATAGTCTCATGAAAGACCCCTGTGCCCTGATATATTTTGTCCTTGTGGAGCTCCTGTCCTCTCCAGGTCATACTAACTCCCCCTTCTTTCATATGATTCCCACACTCTGCTGAAGGTTTGGTTATGAGTCTTAGTATCTGTTTTGATACACTGCTAGGTAGAGTCTTTCAGAGGCCCTCTGTGGTAGGCTCCTTTCCTGTTACTTGTTTTCTCCTACATCAAGTACATATAAAAGTACTATGTTTTTTTTTTTGTTTTTTTTTTTTGTTTTTAAAGCCTGGTGGCACAAGCCTTAAAAAATAGGTTTTTAAAATTTTTATTACATTTTATTTCTTTTTATTTTTATTTTTAAAGTAATTTATGTGTATTTCAAGGTGTGTGTGTGTGTGTGTGTGTGTGTGTGTGTGGTGTGTGTGTGTGTGTGTGTATAAGTCAGAGGATAGCTTGAAGGGGTTGGTTCTTTGCTTTCACCAAGTTGGGCCCAGGAATAAAATTCAAGTCCTGCTGAGCCATTTCACTCACAGGCTCATGTTTTTGAATTGGTCCCTAGTTGGGGGAACTGTTTTGAGAACTGTTTAGGAGGTGTGCCCTTGCAGGAAGAGGTGAATGGGGCCAAGCTTTGAGACTTCAAAAAGCCTCAGGTTTTTTTGTTTTGTTTTGTTTTGTTTTGTTTTGTTTTGTTTTGTTTCGTCTCTCGCTTGTGGATCAGGACCTGAGCTCTCTACTGCTCCCGCACCTTGCCTGCCTGCCTGCTGCCATGCTCCCGCCATGATGGCCATGGACTCACCCTCTGACACTGTGAGCACTCTAAAAACTCTTCTATAAGTTGCGTTGGTCATGATGTCTCATCAGAGCAACAGAGAGGTAAAGGACAAGGATGCAAATCCATAGAAAACTTCAACCTTATTTGGTTCAAAGCAATTTCATCTAAATTGTTTTCCCCAATATATAGAACAATTCACACATTTCCATGGCAACTTTCGTTTTCTTCCAGGCATGTCCAACACTATGTCCAACACTGTGGGGCCAGGGTAGTTATAGTGCATGCAGGCCTTATATTAAATTGTAAACTTACTTAAAACATTAAGATTTTTGTCAATTACATTTATCTGTGTGTTGTGGGGCAGGTGAGCAGTGTGACTATGGAAGCCGGCCAGAGCAAGAGTGAAGTCAACACGTGTCTAAACCCCGAAAATCTCACTTTGAGACAGGCAAGAGTAGGACTGTTCCCTCCCTGTCCTGGGCCTGCATATCCCGGCGCATGTAGTCTTATGAACCCCACCTCTGCCACCTTTGGGGTGATCACATAGCCTGGTGTCAGGGTTACAGGTTAAACTTCCTCTCCTCTTTCAAGGGCATGTCCAGCAAGCACCTGGAATTCCTCTTCATGGGAACATTCTTAACACCCCAGCCTTAGCCAGTGATGTACACTCGCCCTAAAACTCCTAACCATCCCTAAGGTTTATATGGCCCTTGTCTCACCCTTCTCCCCAATAAAAAGAGCTGTTTCACTGAAGGCTGTCTCCCCCATCCCCAACTCATGCTGACCAAGATCCTGCTTAATCCACCCATCCAGGCTAAGCTTCTCTCCCTCTGGTCCAGCTCTATGCACAACACGCCTTAAGAGAAAAAGCAGACCAGGGCGGCAGCATGTGAGTGTGCACAAGTGTGTGTGTGTGTGTGTGTGTGTGTGTGTGTGTGTGTGTGTGTAGCTTGAAGGCATTGTTGATAAGAACGGACACTATAGCTCTGTAGCCATTTTCTAATTGGATTACTTGATTTGTTGCTTTTTAACTTCTTGAGTTCTTTATATATTCTGGATCTTAGCCCTCTGTCAGATATAGGGTTGGTGAAGATCCTTTCCCAGTCTGTAGGCTGTTATTTTGTTCTGACAACAGTGTCCTTTGCATTACAGAAGCTTTTCAGTTTCATGAGGTCCATTTATTGATTGTTGATCTTAAAGCCTGTGTTGTTAGTGTTCTGTACAGGAAGTTGTCTCCTGTGCCAATGAGGTCAAGGTTCTTGCCCACTTTTTCTTCTAACGGATTTAGTGTGTCTGGTTTTATGTTGAGGTCTTTGATCCACTTGGACTTTACTTTTGTGCAGGGTGATAAATACGGGTCTATTTGCATCCTCTAATGTAGACATCCAGTTAGACCAGCACAAACAGGATAGACATTGGAAGTAGGAGAAGACAAGAAACAGGACAGGAGCCTTCCACAGGGGACCTACTTGCCAGGGTATTGAAGGAGATACTGAGACTCATAATCAACTGTTTATAGAAGAAGAGGAAGACAGAAAGACCTGGAGGGGACAGGAACTCCACAAGAAGACCAACAGAGCCAAAAAACCTGGGTCCAGGGGGCCCTACAGAGACCGACACTCCAACCAAGGACCATGCATGGAGATGACCTAGACCCCTGCTCAGAGGAAACCCATAGGCTGCTCATTTTCCAAGCGGGTTCCCTAATAAGCAGTAGAGGGGCTGTCTCTGACATGAACTTAGTGGCTGGCTCTTTAATCTCCCCGGGGAGAGGGGGGTGTCCAGCTTCACAGAGGAAGATGATGCAACCAGTCCTGATGAGATCTGATAAGCTAGGGTCAGATAGAAGTGGAGGAGGTCCTCCCCTATCAGGGGACTAGGGAAAGGGCATAGGGGGAGAAGAGGAAGGGTAGGTGGGACTAGGAGGAGATGAGGGAGGGGGCTGCAGTGGGGATACAAAGTGTATAAATTATAATAAATAAACAAACAAACAAATAAAAAGATGGTAGTATCAGAGGCTGGACAACCACGTGGCTTCATGGAGAGCTGGTGCATCAGCTAAGAGAAAACTAGGAACGTAAGAGGAAGTGAGATCCTCAAAGTCTAGCAGACTGGATGATCAGGATAGGTCACTGACATGTTGAAGCTTTAGCTGTTGTCTGAATGGCCTTGAGACAGTAGAGTTGGGGAATGGTTCTCAGTTTCTGGAAACTTGGGATCCAAAATTGTCAATGATCACTTGAACAAAGTGTGTGTGTTGGGGTATACCTCTGTTAACAAAACCTAAAATGCCTCCTGTTGCATCTGTGAATCACAGATGTTTCATGGATGTCTTTGTCAGAGTTTTGTTACTGAGAAGAGACACCATGACCAAGGCAACTCTTACAAAAGAAAGCATTTAACTGAAAGCTTGCTTATGGTTTCAGAAAGCATGGTGGAAAGCATGGCAGCACACAGGTAAAAATGGTGCTGGAGACCATCAGTTCATAGCTCTTAGCTGCTATGAACTGATCCACTGGCTGAGAGAGAGAGTCTGGACTTGGCATAGGCTTTTGAAATCCCAAAGCTCACTTCCTTCAGTGAGGCCACACCTCCTAATCCTTTGAAATAGTGCCACTCCCTAGTGACCAAGCATTCAAATCTATGAGCTTCTGGGGGCCATTCTTGTTCAACTCTCCACATAGAGACAGAAAAGAGAAAAGAGCCAGAAGAGTGGAAACACACAATCAGCACTCTTTTTCAGTCTCCATTTCACCTGTGATTGGGTCATTGGGCAACAGGAAGTAGGTCTCTTTCTTGACCCCTGCAGCTCCAGAATTAATCCATTAAGCCATCTTTTGAGGTATTTTTAAACTCTAGTCAATCTCTTGATTTGGGAACTAATTTAGAGAAGGGGGACTCTAGGTCATCAATTAGCATATCATTTATCCAGAAGACTCTGATATGTTAAACCTAGCAATTAAATTTAATTCCTCACTCTATTTGCTTTAGAAATGGGACTTGTAACAAAGATGAGTGCTCTGCATCTATAGAGCATTGGAAAGGAATCTGTGCCGCTTATGTCGTGGCTAGAGTCACGGGCAATGGTGAGGAGGAGGATGGATGAGGGACTGCCTCCTCATCCCTGACTTCAGGGGTGACTTCAGGATGAGTACTTTCTCAGCAATGACTCAAATTGATATCTGACCTAGAGATTGTTATTTATTTTCTGGCTGTTTTTTGTTATGTAAATGCACTTTGGGTATTTTTTCTAATTTTATTATTTGATATGAAGAGAGTAGTGATGTTTAATGAACAAGTATGGCTTACTTGAGTTTTATTCATATATTAATACTTTTCTTTGATATTTTTATTTTTAAACACAAAGGACCTCTGAGTACATCCCAGGAGCAAATTCATGAGCCTGAATACATGATGAACTATTTATTTGTCATTTCCTGTATGTCAAATCCTCTTGTCTTTTTCCTTACCCACCATGATTTTAAAAATGATTCAGAACATGGCTATCCTTTATTCATCTGCTTCGGGTTCTACCTACCAAGTCTAAAAATTAGAATGAATTTCTCAGCAGTGAATTAATTAAGCATTCGCTGCTCTGCTAGCGGAGGAAGAGTCAACAACAGAGAAACACACCGAGAAGTGTGGAGGGATACAGGTCACTTCATCTTCCGAAGACAAAATCCTGTGGAAGAAACTTCGTGGTGCTCATTAACAGAAGCCTCCACAGGCTCATGGAAGAATAGCAGCAAGAAGAATTCCAATTGCTTTTTCACGAAATCTGACCCAGAGTTAACAAAGAGAATTGCAAAGCTTTTGCATATGCCATTTTAGAGAGGCATGTCAATCTCTTTTCTTTCTCTGGTGTTGCTTGAATAAAAAGAATTATTGAAACTGAACTAGTTCAGGTTTTTATAAATCAAGATGTCAACAAATGCAAGCATTTGTCTGGTGACAAGTTTCACTAGACAAATTGTCTAGTTTGTCTAGTAAACCCAAGTTTCTAGAATAAAATTAACAGCCCCCCCGCCCTCCTTTTTTATTTAAAACTCTACAATGAATACATTGTTTATTTTTGAGTAAGGATACCACTTAAAGAAGCTCTCTGACAGGTTTTCTATTTTTATTTAGCTGTTTCACAACTCAATTATAATGCTCCTTCCACCTAATAATTAGCACATAGCATAGTGACAAGCCCGGAGACCCTGGTCTTTCCCTGTCTTGTGCTGGTTACATTTTCAGATTGTTCTGGGGAGCTGAGAACAGGGCCTGTGTAGGTGAGCACCGCTCCCTGCTGAGCTGGCAGCTTGCCTTTGCGCAGGAGTTGAGGGTCGGCTCTTGGAGAAGGGCCCAGCCATAGGCCTGAACAGTGACTCCCTGCCATCTGGAACAATCCAGACACAAGCAAGGAAAACTTGAATGGCTCCTCTCTACCTCCTCTACGGACTCCATAACTCAGGAAATATAATGCCTACCCCTGGCCACTTCTTGCTTAAGCCCAGAGCTCTGCATTTTTTTGTGTGTGTTTCACTTTTACAGTTACAAGCTCTCCCCTCCCCCGACACACACACACACACTCTGCTGCTTACCACCTTTTGAAAACTCTTATGTATGAACACTTCCCCACAGAAGGACTCAGGCCTCTCCAAAGCATTGGTCCCATGTTCTTCCCCCCTTACCTTGTAGCAAGGTCACCAGTCAGTGACCTTCAGTCACCCAAGCTACCTTGCTTTTAGGACAATTGTTTTGGTAGAAATGGAGTCTCACTAGACCTATTTTCTGGCAAAGGTGGCATTGGAGGTGCCAGGCTGTGAAGGACAGTAGTGGTGGGGGTTCCAATGTGCTGCATGCGATCCAGGGTAAGCAGCAGTCTTGGTGATGGCGGGAGAGGGCCAAGGTGTCGTCCTCTTGCAATAATGACATATACAGTATATGTCATTTTTGTTAAGATTTTTGTTACAAGTAAAACTATCATAGGCATTTAGTACAGTTGTTCCTTGAGCATACACTCTCTGAAACATCACAGCATTTAACTTGATTTGTTGGTATTTTTTAAGCTCTTGAGATGTGATTTTCAAATACATTATTTTCCATAGAAAAGTAATGTAGCTTGTGAGCCATAAACTCAAAGACCAAAATGTCTGTGGAAAAATACCTAGCACAATTACCCTCAGGATATTTTGGGGATACCTACAGATTTGTATTTAGTTTAATTATTAAAACGGACCCCTTTTTCCATTCTCTTTCTTCTCCATCCTCTTCTCATATACATGTTACTGGACTAATTTGATATTTCCAGCCCTAGATAAACAACCTGGACAGAGTGGAGTATGGTAGTAGGTGTGTAGGCACCAATGACGAACTCCTAGCAGGTCTGGGGGAAGGAGTTACGATAGGATCCGTGAGGAACCTCCCAGCATGGGAAGGAGGAGGGGGAGGAGGAGGAGGAGGAGGAAGTAAATCATCTAGACCTATGGGCAAGGAGGTGGCCCAATCCATAAAGTGCTTGCCACGCAATCATGAGGACTTGAATTTGATCCCCGTAGACAGGTGAAAGCCAGGTTCTGCTGAGCACACTAGAAGACTGAGGCAGCTCGCTCAGCTCGCTGGGCTGCTAGTCTAGCCAAACTGGTGACCTCCAGATTCAGGGAGTGACCCTGTCTCTGAAAATAAAGTGGAAAGCCACAGATGAAGACATGCAGCATCAACCTCTGACCTGCACATACCTGATCATGCATGAAAAAACGCACAAAAAAACCCAGTGACTAATAAGTTTTTAAAACTGAATCCTGTTTCGTTATTCTCTGTCATAATTTGAAATAGATCAATCACTTCAAAATATGTCATTGGAAAAAATATGTAAGTCATTATTAACCCATGGTAATGTATCGTGTCCACCCTTGACACTATTGAAATAATTTGTAGACCTGGAATATGACAGTATGGTTGTAGATTAGTAAGCCCTTTCTTTGCAAGAGAGACTATCATTTTCCAAGAAAAAACACTATCAAATGTTTTCTCAGATGAAGGGTGCAATATAATTCTATTATCATTGCATTACAAATTTATGGAATTTAAATCAGTTTGTTTGAACTGTGTAGATAGTTGGAGGGTTGAGGATCCATGTGGTCAGTGCTAGTACCAAGTCACAGGAATCACATATAAAGGTCTCCTCTGCCTCTGCTTAGCTCTGTTATGATGTTGCAACAGACTGGAATTCTAAACTGGAATGGGGCGTTCTTTCTTTGTCCTATTAGTTTTACACATTATTTTCCATTTCATCAGGCTGTATCATAATTTTGACAAGAAAGCATTTTTTATGAATATAGCTCAATTATTAGTATTTGAAGAAAACGGTTAAGTGTTTCAGGAAAGGTCTCCCAGGTTTGCCTGCGATTGTCTGATGATGAAGCCACCATTTTTTCCATTAGGTTAGAAATGTTCTGAATCCCGTTATAACATTCCTTCTAATTGCAGGACTTCCTTGTATTCAACGTCAATTCTGCCATCTCTATCATCTAGAAATGTAAGGAAACAATATTCTCATATCAACATTAATTTTTTTGTTTTCTTCTTTTAATGTCCACTAGAATCTTATTAGTAGTAAATTATTTTAAACCTGATTTTGAATTCTTTTTGCAGCACCGTTTATGTCTCTACAGTTTTAAAATAGCACTTCTAAGTATAGGAGAAAAAGCCATCTGGCCAGAACAATCTAGATACAGTTCTACCAAGACCAGGAATACAGCCTGGTTCTATCTTTGAGATCAATCAGAGCAGGGGTGTGTGGATGTGTGCTGGGGACTCACACCATCCCAGGGGCTGCCCAGCTGCTGAGAATCACTTTTTCACAGACTACACTTGACCCTGTACATCTCAGGTCTGATGGCGAGCCTAGGTGAGCAGGCCTGGCTATTGTGTCAAGGGACAGGACTCTCAGTGGACGCCAGGTCCTGCAGAGACATCCGAAGACTACTTTAGTCTCTGTCAGGCCTATACTGCATTTTCCTGTATTTGACAGGTCTGTTTCCTTGACCTTCCTGTCCCAAGGTGGAACTTTCAGACACAATGCATTCAGGTTACTCCAGGTAGAGGTAACCTAGGAGCTGCAAGCTTCTCCAATCAAGGTCTGAAAGAGGTAAGCCAGAACTTTGAAAGATTCCCTGTCTTGTCTTGATTCTTTCTCTTTCTTTTCTTTCTTTCTTTCTTTCTTTCTTTCTTTCTTTCTTTCTTTCTATAAAATTCTTTCTTGTTTGGTTCCTGTGTTGATTTTTTATTTGTTTTCATTTCTTTGGTGTTTGTTTCAGGGAGAGATTTGTAGGAATCTCTTTACATATTAAAAGATTAAGGAGTAAAAAGTTTATTTCTTTGTCTTCTGTGGTTAATAAGATAGATTCTGTAAAGTATATTTGGCTCTTTCACAAAAAATAATTAACAGCTAAATAATGCATATGTGCAACATAACTTGTGAAAAATTACTGGGGATCAATCTTTTGAGAATGAAGTTAATTGAATAGGGGCAAGTGAGATGAGTAGAGGTGCCTGCCGACAAGTCCGACAGCCTGAGCTCTGTCCACGGGGTGGAAATGAGAGCTAAGTCCTGAAAGCTTGTCTTTGACTCTCATAGGTGCAGTGTGTGGCAAAGCCCAGAGGTTCATCACACGCGTGCGCACGCATGCGCGCACACACACACACACACACACACACAAACACACACACACACACACACCCCAATAAATAATGAATAAGAATTTTTAAATGCGATTGAAGGAAAAAAGTTGGTTGACCAGTCTTGGCCTAGCCCTTTACAACCTTCTCCTCTAGCACAGGATCCTTCATCTTTCACTCCTCACTCCTCCTTGCCAGGTTGCTTCCTCAGCAGTGTGCATATGGATCTTTTAGTAGTTTTCCTTCTGTCTCCATTCTATTGCTTCTTCTTGTAGTTTTCAAGCTAATTTTTTTTAACTGCCAACCGAATCAGGGCATTCTTGAAATCTGCTGTTGCCTCCTTCAAAGCTCTTCAAGGACTGTTTCCATTGCCCTTGTACATAGTTTCTCCTGAAGCTGTTTTTCCTTCCTTTCTGGTTTGATCTCCAGGATTAGCTCTCAGTCACTCCACTTCTGGTGAAATCTGGAATGTGCATGATGTCTCCTGCTTTTGCAGACACTACTCTTTTTCTTGAAAAATTTCCCTCACTCTTATTATTTTATTTAGCCGCGAGTCAGCCTTATTTTTCCTTCAAGGTCCACTCAAGCCCTGAGGAAGCTCCAGGCAGAGAAGCATTTCTTCACGCCCTAGAGTACACGTTGCCACCGACGTCTTCCGTTGTGCTCATGTGATCATATTGAATTTATAGTTAACTATAGTTCTAAATAGACTGTGAGTTCCTCAAAAGGAGAAATTTCCTCTCTGTGTCTTCAGCATTTATTGTGGTGCCCAGTCCTAATGGGTATTCAGTACAGATTTGTACCTTTCTCTAAGTTTCTTTAGAACAGAAATGTCTATTTCTTACAGTTTTGTATCCTCTCTGCTGTTTAGCAAAATACCATAGAGCTCAGTGCTGCACACTACAACTATTTGTTGAGTGTTCCAATGAGCAGGGTAACTTGAGAAAAGAAAAGTCTGAAGTGTTTATTGACCAGAAGCCTTGAGATATGTTTGTTATTCCACTCCGGAGCAGACACTGAAGCCATAAACTACAAGCTAACGTTAGTCACAGGAAAGCAACTTTGCCTGTGCACCTATGCTGTTGTGATATTAACTATGTAAATAAATATTCTGATTGTTCTTTTGGGAGAAGATGATTATTTGATGGACCGTCTCGTAGTATTTGTCAGCTTCTTAGGAGGCTTCACCCACTGCTTTGGCTGATTCAGTGAGGAAAGTATGTCTAGCCAAAGATAAGAAAGAATTTCTTCACTGGAATCCAGACCAGACATTTTGGCAACTCTCTCTTTGTAGATGTGACTAGATGACACCAAAATTCCCATTTTCATCTACTAGCCTGTGAAATCCAAAACATTACGGTGAGCAACTGCTACCAATACAGAAGCTGTTGAATTTGGTATTGTGTTCACCATTGGTTGCACAGAAAGAAAGAAAGAAAGAAAGAAAGAAAGAAAGAAAGAAAGAAAGAAAGAAAGAAAGAAAGAAAGAGAGTGGACAGGAAAGCAGACATCTTGGGCACTGCTGGGAAATATCATTTCCTGCTCTTCTGTTTGTTTCCCTGGGCTGAGAAGGTACACAGAAACTCAGTTAAATAAAGGCAACACAACACACTCTCTCTCACACACACCTCTTTGTCTCACTTTGTCTCTCTCTGTCTCTCAATCACACAGAGACATTCATTCGCACACACTGCCCTGTCTCTGTCTCTCATGCACACATGCTGACACACACACACACACACACACACACACACACACACACACACACACATTGTAACCGGTTGCCAGAGACAGCGAATGGAATGCTTCCCAACATCCTGGAGTTCATAGCCGTGCAGTCCACACAAATGGACTCATCTGGTTGTGTGTGGCGACTGACCCTGCAGGCTGTGACCAGCTCTGCTGAGGAAGAAAACACCCACAGCTACTTATTGAACAGTCAGATTGTACCAAGCTCTGGGCTAACCCAGTGTAAGAAATTCCCATATGACCCTCAGAACAACCTTAATACAAAGGTAGGAGGGTCGTTTCAGCTTGCAGCTGGTGAAACTAAGGCACAGAGAGGGTTAGAAACTTGCCCAAGAGCACATAGCTGATAATGATCGATCCAAATCCATGTCGCTGGGGTTCAGCAAATGGAGCTATAATTTAATTCCAGAAACATTAGCGAAGCACCTTCCCCCAAAACAAAGGACAAATTGAAGCAGGGATTGTGGTTCCTGGAACCCGGGACTTTGCTTCTGCTGGTGCCCCCAGCTGTAGGTACACTGCAAATGTCTGGGAACGAATAGGTAATTTGCAAGTGCAAGCAGTAGGAAGGGAGGTTTCCCACCCCATAACTACAGTCTGCCAGAGGCTGCAGGCACTAAGAGGTCAGCCTGAGTAAAATCCGAGGGGGTAGACACTGGCCTGTGAGCAGTACAGACAAGAGAGACATGATGAAAGTGTATTAGCAAAAAAAAAAAAAAAATCTGCTGACTGTATGCTGCCTGTTTCCTTATTGTCAGCAACACTGAGTCCCTTTGGAACTCCAAGCAAGGTAAATCTGTGACTGAAAATAGGAGGGAATATTTTTCTCTCTTATGTCCTGGAACCCCCAAATTCTGCTAAATCAGTTTAGATACTGGAACAATGAATTGGAGTCAGAATCTTTAACATTTAAGTGGGTGCTGACATTTTCTGTCCATTTTTCTTGTTTTTAAGAATGTAAAAATCTTTGGGCTGAAGGAGTAGGTAAAGGCCTGGAATGATTGTTGGAAACATGTAAGAGAGCTAGAGTCTTTAGAATCATTCATTCATTCATTCATTCATTCAATGCATAGTTATTTATTGAGTGCCATTGTGTGCTAGAAGCTGTCCTGTATCTTAGGGTATAAGGACCCAGTCCAAGAAGAAGATCACAGAACTGTTGCCTCCATAGAGTAATTCAGAGCAGAGACATTTCTGAGAGGAGACATGACTATAAAGAGAAGGAAACAAGAAGGAATGACTGTGGATCTGGAATTAGGCATCTTTTAGGGACTTTCAGAGGAGATATCTCTGGAATTAACATTCCAGGATTCTTGAATAATGAGAACAAGCAGAGGGGAAACAGCTAGGGCAAAGGCCCTGGGGCTAGAAACTGGGAAAAGAGGAAGCAGGAACTCTTTTGCTGTTAGCCACATTCAGAACTTTGAAAGCACATCTGAAGTAATTCCTGCTCAAATATTACGCCAGAAAAACATCCCAACCCTTAACTATCTGATGCTCCTCTTTCTCATTATTAATGTTTGCTCTTAGTAAGTAACTTAAAATTTCTGTCTTAAAAATTAATTTAAGAATTGCTTGGGGTATAAGCTGCCAGATAACAAAAATGCAACCATAAAGGTCATAGATAACAGGTAAAAAACATAGATGACAGGTTCCAGATCACCTTGGTGAGGGTGGCAGTGGGGAGGTTTGGAAACGAAAGACTGAAAATCATGTACTATTTATTATTTTAATAAATCTGTCTTGATGTCAATATAATCAAATGTTGCCACAAAATAATGGACTCTGCTGTTACCTAAATGTTTAGGCCAAGCACTGATGTTTGTTTCCAAGACAGGAGACATTGATCCTTTCACTAATAGAGAATTACAAGTTTATTGTGCTAAGTAACCAAAGTTAATTTCATTGTTTGATTTGATGGATGTTGGTGTTGTCGAGAGTTCAGAATGGTCTGGGTCTGGAAGACCACAAGGATGATTTTTTTTTTTTCTCCTTAATAGGCATCCTTGGAATTCATTCTAGGACAAAATCAATACGAGGAAAACTTTGAGATACTTAGTGTCCAGAATCTTTCTGTGGGCTCCCTGGAGATTGGGATTATTTGGCACAAGATTGCTCTCCCTTGAGACCAAAATGAGTCTGAGGCCAGACAGTGTGAGAGTTGGATGGGGCCCCACTGGGCTGGAAAGGCAACAGGAAATGTGATGAAAGGAAAAAGACAGCTATAACAATAGAAGGAGGAAGTGAAGCCATAAAAACAAGAGAAGGAGGAAAAGTATCAGTGAATTACACAAAGTCCAAGAGGAAAGGAAAGTCAGACAGAAGCAGAAAGCTAAACAACAGACGTCCTCCGGGGAAGACTGCAGCCTGCTGACTGAGGTCCAGGGCACTTGGTCTTTTTTATTTTTGCCAGTCCCCAGAGGAAGGGCATCTATTGACAATGATCTGATGAATAAATGGACAGAGAAATGCACAGCTTTCTCTGTTCCTACATGGAACGTGAATTGAAGACTGTCATTTTCAGGCTTCATGTACTACAGACAGCACAGGCACACAGATGTAAGTATGATCAGCTGAAACAAGGAACAAGATTAAGAGTGCAGAGGAGAGGGGACTGTTTCATTCAGTAAAAGAAGAAATGCATCTCCTTTAAATATGGAAAGAGAAACAGACAGCTGCCAATCATTTCTCCTTCAATATTTCATAGCAAGCCACAGTATGTACTTCACTGTAGTGAAAATGAGAAGGAATAATGAACTTGCTGAAGAATGGGGCTCTGAGAAAGCAGAGTGACTCAAGATTCTTGCCCAATCAGAGGACCTAACTTCAGGAGCTACATCCGATTACACTACTGAAGCATTAGCTTCCACATCTGCATCCTGCATTCAGAGATGCTTGCCCTTCCAGAACATATGATACATAATGGAGTACATGTTACAGACATGTTACAGACCATGTTACAGAGGGTGGTGGGCACGGTCTGTGTGACAGATTCCTGACAGGTCATGATAAGGCACCCTGGGTGGAAATCACAATCCTGTCATTTAATAGTGTGTGAAAGACTATTACCAACATAATATCTACCTTCAGCTAGGGATGCAGCTCAGTTGGCAGAGTACTTGCCTAGTTTGCACAAAGGCCTGTGTTTGATCTTAGTAACATATAAACTTGGCCAGGGGTGTGTGTGTGTCTGTAACCTCAGCCCTTTGGTGTTGGAGCCTATTTCTTGATCAGAAGTTCAAAGTCATCCTTGGCTACATACTGAGTCTGGGGCCAGACTAAGCTATAATGAGACCTTATCTCAGACAGAACAAAACACAATCATACAAACAAAAACCTAACCAAATGTTTGAGTTAATACATGGGCTACAAGAATGGAATTTCTTGCATGGTTGGGACATAGAGTGTTGTCAGCAACTGAACTTTTTTGGCTTACAAAAATAGAGTTTTCCAATGTAGTATAGTCCCACTAAACTTTCTTATTTCTTTTTACATTTTGTGCATTTTTCAAGGTTTAGAATAAAAAAAAAAAGGGGGCGGGAAATAAGTGAGAAAAACAGCTGGGAGAAGGAAGGGCCCAGAGGTGGAGGGCTGTGCACAGAGGCCTGGAAGGCCTGCTGGGGCCTCCTCTTCCTGCCCTTCTCACAGCCTGTGGCACTCTCCAGCACTTCCCAAGTTTCCTGAGAGAACAGTGTGGCATATATTCCTTGTGCTAGAATGGCAAATACTTCTCTGAAGAAGAACTCAATCCTAAAACAGAGCTGGCTTCTCCTAAAAGGATACAGGTCTCTGGCCAGTCCACCCTGAACACTGAGGATGCAGCTTAGAAGGGCTGCAGGATCCAAGGCATAGAGAATGGAAGTAGTATGAGGATCTGGAGTTGATGTCTCCAGAACGGCAGGGAGATGTCACACCTGAGTTCCTCCTTCTCTGTGGAAAAGACCACATCTCATCCTGGACCAGCAACTTTCCTCACCACAGTGTACTTCAGCTATCTTGCTTCTGGAAACGGGACCAAACTAAAAAGCCAGGGGAAAAAGATACAGCACTATGGTACTTCCTAATTTCTGGGAACTTTAGGATCAAACATGGGATCAAATAAGACTATCTGGGAAGCCAGTCCTTGTTAGAAACTTCCCTTCATCCAATGAGTACAAACAGCATGAACTGTAAATCAATCTTCACTAGTGCAAATGGTAAGTTTCTCCTCAAAGAACCAACAATTCTAAGAGTTCAGAGTAAGACAATGTAGGAAGGAATTAAGCCCTAAAATGGAAATGTATTCCATCTTAACTTTCTTAATCTAGGCTCTTCCAACCAGAGACCCTGAGAATCTGGGAGTAGCTTATAGGGACTTGCCCTGCTATTGTCAAAGCTTAAGCAGCAAATGGCAAGGAACACCTCTTCCCCACCCACTACTTTAGAATTTAGGTTCAAGAGAAAAGGTCCACAGGATCAGAAAACGTGATGACAATGAAGTGATAAAAATTGTCTAACTATACCTATCCCTGTGTCACCTAAGGCGCATGATAATCCTGATGAGTGGCAATCAGCGCCACAGAATGGGTCCAAGTCCTCCGAGCTGCCAAACTAGGATACATAGGATACCACCCAAGTGTTTTGGCTTTTTTTTTTTTTTTTTTTTTTTTTTTTACTCTGAGACAGAATCTCATGAAGCCCAGGCTGGCCCTGAGCTACTGATTTCCTTGCCTCCCACTTCTGAGCGCTGGGATTACAGTCATGAGCCACCACACCTGGTTTATGCAGTGCTGGGAATCAAAATTAGGACTTCCTGCAGGCCAAGCAAGCCTTCTACCATCTGAGATACACCATAGCTCTTCAAACACTTGTTCGAGAACCCCTAAATACAGTATTTAAAGTGCTCTCTGCATCTGGCATATCTGTCAAGTATATATGACCAAAATAAGATTGTTTAAGGTAAACAGAGTGTATTTGTATCTTAGTAGCCCCTTATTCTCTTCTGTTTGGTTGGCTGGGTCTTTGTTCTTTTGAGACAGGGTTTCTCTGTGTAGCCTTGGCTGTTCTGGACTCACTCCCCAGTGCTGGGCTCACTGGCGTGTGTCATCGTTCCCAGTTTATTCTTAAACTATAAGGAAGTAAGTGAAATGCATGGGTGGGATAACTTCCTCCCCACAGAGTCCCATTTCCAACAGGAGGGAGCGCACTGCCGGGAGGCGACGCAGTCCTGTCGACACTGGGGCTCTTGTTAGCTCTGTGCACGCCAAGACACGGTATTGGCAGAGCGTTACTAGGTTGAAAATTATTATGAAGATTAGAAACGCACTAAGAAAATACAGTAACGCCACTGAATCAAGCATACTCTCTGGCATACTTCCTATTACACAACTCTCAACATTTAATGACAAACTCCAGCTAGCAAACACTGTAACACTTGGAAATTATTTTGCAAAATGGGCTAAAGTGTATGAAATTGCCATACATGGTAGCACAGGTTTTAATTAAAAAAATTTCCCTTATCTTCAGGCTGTGTGTAATGTTTTGTATCAGGGATTATTTTATTCCAAGTTTCTAGCTTTCAAATGTTTGCTGATGTTAAGAAAGACTGGGCAAGGGCTTCAGGGATGGCTCAGTGGTTAAGAATGGCTATCGTTCTTGGAGAGGACCCAAATTCAGTTCCCAGCACCCGTGTCAGGAGGCTCACTTGTAACTCCAGCTCCAGGGGATACAAAACCTGGGGGAACTATGAGCATCTGCACTTGTGTGGGCATAGCCACGTGCAGACATATCTATTGATTAAAACTGAAATGCATATTTTCAAAAGGAGAAGAGCTGAGCGCTACAGAGAGGAGCCACTGGCCAGGGCAGAGCTCAACCCTCGCCCTCCAAACCCGCTGCTGGATGTTTATGAATATGGAAACCGGAAGTTAAAAACCCGAGCAATAGGCTGAGTAAACAGTCACTGAGAGTCAGATTAACAAATGTTAAAGCACCATCACCGTGTCAAATATTAACTGGGGCCCTTTTTATCTCATTCTTATCTGAAGAACCGAATTTGCACAGTATTTAAACTGCTGTCTCCCCCACGCCCCCACAAACACACATACACACACACACACACACACTCGCTCACTCTGGTCCATGGCATTTGACTACTTAGTGAATCAGCCTCTAGTCTATTGCTCCAGAGTGAACTTTCGTAAGGGAGTCTGAGTGACAAAAGCCTGAGTTTGCTCATGTTCCTCTAAGAGAGAGAGGTGTGGCTTTGTGGTCTGGAAATGCTCAGCCAGGAACACGGGGTTCTCATATTGGAATTAGTTTTGTTTGTTTAGTATCTCAGAATATGCTGACAAATTTTTCTCCGGACTCGCTTTACTCGGCTTAGCTAGAAGGTTATAAAATCTAATTTACTGGGATATGTTGGGTGCTAATGAACAAATTAAATGTTTTGAGATAGAAAAGGATATGAGAGCAACTGAGATATTTTTATAAACTGGCTTTATAAGAAAAAATAGAACAGTTTTGTCCTTTGGAAAAATTACCCCTGCCCCAATTTCAACTTCATTGTTAAAATATTCTTATTTTTCTAAATAAATATTTTCAATGTTAATTTTTAAAGTTAACATACTAAGTGTTTTACACAGTGCAAATAAATTCATTATCAGTTGCATTTAAACATAAAAAGTCAGTCTCTTTGTTCTACATGACACAATGAAATCCTTCCAGTGTTCTGTGACTTGTGAGAAAAAAAAAGCATTATAAACCTTAATGTCTTAGGAAAAAATACTGGTATAAGAGAATTATAGAGTCAATGTAAAGGAGAAACAGGGTTGCTTGTTTTAAAATGATGAAGGCTTCTTAGAATAAGATTCAGCTTCCAGAAAGAGAAAATTGTGCAAATGTGCCCAAACAAAATAGGGTGTATGTGTAGCAACCTAATGATTATCACTGATGTTCTATGTTTAAAAGGATAAAGCTTAAAACATTATCCTCAAATGTAAAGGCTCCATTTTGGTTGGCTAAACTGGTCAGTATTTCCCTATTGAAATTCAAGTTTCCTAAAATTAACCAACCACTTATGGGTTTTAAAAAGTCTTTCAAAGTGTATCATGATTCTTTACATCATGAAGCTTTCAATTTCCAATCCCTTCCGTCTTTTCTAAAAAAGGGAACAAGATGCTTGATCTTCAACCCTATGTCTGGGATCTCAAATTTGGCTCTGAATATGTGTTTCAAATCTCATTAATTACAATATCCGTCCCAAGAGGTACAGCTGCAAAGAACACTCTTTGTACTCACAATAATTTGAACGAGGGCAAAGAAGCATTTTATTTACAGGTGTAAACATTAAGAGAGAAGTGGCACAGTGCTGGCTCAGGTAGCTGCTGAGAGTTTTAACGATAATGGATTTGATTACGTAAGTTTCAAGGTCACCACATCTAGGCACACATGCATGTAAAAATCACTTATATTTCTTGGATGCTAACAGTCTTACAGTGTAACTCTGACATTAATTTGCCAAGTTCTGAACTAAGACCTTTTAACATTTTATTCTTTCTAGATATTAAGACCGCATGGGTCTGGTTTCTATATCATACTGTGCAGATCTGTAATTTAATTTTTAAATATCAGAAAATATGCCATTAGCCACAGGACTTTCTAATGTAACAAATTTGGGTAAAAACCAATCACATGAACAAATTACAGCAATAGATATCAAAAGTGTCTCTAGTTTTCCTTTTTCATTTTCTTTTCTCTTTAGGACTTACCAGGGCAAGCTGCTGCTCTGTGGTCCTGTGTTATCAGGACAGGACACTGCCACCCACCATATACTGCCATCTTATTAAGGACTCTGCCGGCTTGGAGGCGGAAAGTCAAGTGCACTATAAAGATAACTGAGTGCCTTATGGGAGGAGGGTCATCTGCAATTTACCAGGACAACCTAACATCTGGGTTTAAGCTCCGACTGGCCATCCAAAGAAGCAGCCCTAGTTGTAGGAAGAATCATTTGGGAGCTGAAGTATGGAAGTGCTTGGGCCCTGCTCAAGGTTGCGTTGGTCATTCCTTAAGCAAACAAGCACACACAGATAAGAGAAGCTCAACACCAGTTGAAGACTAACAGTCTATTCTTTTGTTTTGGTTGCAATGGGAATCTTTCCCTTTTCCAGGTGTAGGGAAAAAGTAAGCTCCTTGTCACACAAACACTTGCAAATCGAAAACTACCTGGCAAGGCCATCTCTTTTTTTGCAAATGCCCCCCAAATGACCTACCAAGTAGCAGCACACCTGGCCAAGGCGGCCTCATGGAGGCTTTTCTGCTTGACAATAGGTGGTGACTGCATCTCATCTCATTGGTGGGTGCTTGATTTACTGTCCGACACAATCGTCTAACTGGTATGCAGCACAAGGGGATGGTGAGGAAATATAGGTCCTTGTGAGGTTAACCACCTTTGGTAGAAAAACCAAAACGTTTCTGACAGTTGTGGACCTGAAAGCGGTTCAGCCGTTGCCAGAGGCTTCTTCTCGACAGTATTCTAAGCAATATTCTATACGCAGTATGCCATTTGTAATGGAATCTTAAGACAGTAAATATTTTCTGGGTGAAAGCTAACAACTCCTCTAGGCTAGTAGCAACTTTATATATCTATCTGAGCATTTTGGGCAAGATTTTTGGAAGAGAGGATTGCTGGCTGTCCTAGTCTCATTTCTTCCAGTTCTTCACAGTCCATGTATGCGATGTGCACCAAATCGCTGCAGGTTATTAGAACCAGAATGGAGGACATGCAAGCCACGTCTCTGCCACCATTGTGGGTCATTTGAAACAGAAAGGGAAGTTTTAGAGTTTGAAATGGCAAATTATTTCTCTTTGGAATTAATCTAGTTAAGCCAGTTAATGTAGTTAAGCCAATGTCACCTTTCATATTTCATTCTTCTTTTATTGGCTTGTTATCTATTCTACAGAAATGTGTATTTTTAAAACCATGTCTGCCCCCTATTATTTTTGTCATTTAACTGTATTTTTTCTATTCTTCTTTCTCCCTTTATAGTTCACTTTCCCTAACACCAGAAGAAGTCCGTCCTCTTAATTTTCCTGCAACCTTTGATTAATATTTGGTTGCCAAGCCGGTTTGATTCTCTACCTCTTTCCCACTCAGTGCCTTTCCCTAACCTTCTGCTGCTTTATTTCTGTCACCGGCTATCAAAACCCACAAACTCCATTTCTTTCCTTTCCATCTATCAGTGCTTCTCCATATGTATTTTTATGATCCTACTGCTAAATGCTTGGAGTTGTTTGCAATAGAAAGGTGTGCTTCCTCATTTGAATGCCATTTCCTCCCCCCAGCGTAACCGTTCCTTCCTCCTCTAGTCATCCTTTTCTGAGGTTTCCCTGTCCTACCCCAGTGGCACCTCTCTCTTCCCCTGTCACCTCCCATTTAAAGCTCATCTCTTCTCCCAACCCGACTTCCACCCTGTCTGATTTTACAGCCAAGGATCTCCGACAAAATAAAGGATGGAGTCTATCAGAAACCAGGTTGCGTGTTTCTTGAGAAACTTTTGCGCATTCACTGAAATGAGATTAGGGACTTGGATCCAAAAATATTCTCGGGGACTTTTCAGCTCGGGCACGGCTTTGCACCCCTTGAGCTCTGCGGCCTATTCTGCTGGGCAAGTCACAGGGCTGTCAGGGCCTTCTCTGATCCTCTCCAGTCCAGGGGTCAACCTGAAATGACATTGCCCACCCGAACTATTAAACCAGGCTGAGGGGAGAACGCCTGGGCCCCGTGCCGGCCGATCTGTGCCCGGTGCAAGGGGCAGGGCCACGGGTCACCGCGACCCAGGGGTCGGTCGCTCGGCCTCTCTGAGGGTGTGCTCCCCTCCTAGGAAGGAGGCCACACCAGCGTGGGGCTCCCTGGGGGTGCAGGGCTCGGGCCCGGAGCCAGCGACACCAGGTCGGCGGGCAGCCCGAGAGCGAGCGGGGTGCCTCGGGCGTGGGCAAGGGACGCTCGTCCGGCCCCCGGACCAGGAGGTCGAGGGTTCGGGGCGGGCGTGCCCGGCCGGCCGGCCCTCCGGGAGCCGGGCTGGGCGCCCCCCCTGCGCGGGCGCGGGGTCGACCGCGGGTGCGGGCGCGGCGGGGCGGGGGAGGGGCCCCCGGGGCCGCGGCCGCGGGTCTCTCCCGAGCCCGCCGGGGCGCCCCGCAGTCTGGGGCCGCCGCGGCTCCCGTTCCGCTGCGGCTGCCAGGCACTCCAGGCCGCACTTTCCCCTCCTCCCCGCGCCTTCTCTCCAGTGAGGAGCCGGGCGCGGGCGGCGCGGGGGGCGCGGCGGCGGCGGAGGGAACAGCCAGTTGTTTAAAATCCTTCTAGAGCGGTTTCTAATTCCCCGCTAGCGCCGGGCGCGGAGGGGGAGGGGGAGGGGGCGGGCGGCGCGCGCGCGGAGGGGAGCGGGAGGGCGGGGCCGCCGCGCGCTCCGGCGGCCGCGGGGCGGGGCGGCCCGTCAGTCTCTCGCGTTGCCGGGGCGCGGGGGGCGGAGCTCCGGCGCGGGGCGGCCAATGGTGGGGGTGGCTGCGTGGGTCGCCATGGGGACGGGGCCGTTCCCGGGGAGGCGGTGATGGGTTGACAGGTGCGTGACAGTGGAAGCTGCTCTCGGCACAAGCATGTACGGCAAAGGCAAGAGTAACAGCAGCGCCGTCCCGTCCGACAGCCAGGCCCGGGAGAAGTGAGTGTCTGGGCGCCGCAGCCCGCTCCGCCCGGCTGGCGCGCACGGCCGCCCGCCCCCGCGCGCTCCGGGCCCCGGGCCGCGCGGCCGCCCCGCCGGAGGGGGCCCGGGGGCGGGCGGCCGGGAGGGGGCGCGGAGCGGGGCGGGCGGGGGGCGGCGGGCGGGCGGGCTCGCGGCCCGGGGCAGCGGCCGCCTCCACGGGGCCCCGGGGCGGGCGGCGGGCGGGACGCGCGTGGCGGGGTCGGCGGCGGCCGCGGAAACTTGTCCCGGCGGCTGCGGGGAGCCGCCCGCGGCGCGGCCTCCTGGCAAAGTAACTTTGCGGCCGGGGTCCGGGCGGCGGGGCCGGCCCGCGCGGGCTGCGGGGCGCCGGGGTGCGGCGGGGCGGCCCCCGGGCGCGGGGCGCGGAGGGCGGGCGGGCGGGCGCGCGGCCCGGGGCGGCGGGGCAAGTTTGGGAGCGGGAGCCCCGGGTTCCCGGAGGGCGGGCGCGCGCCGGCCCGGCGGCCCCGCAACTTTTTGAGACTTGCTGCGTCCCCGCCGAGCCCCGGGGGCGGTGGCCGCGGAGGGCCGGGGCCGCGAGGCGGAGGGACCGGGCGCCCGCCGGGTCGCGGGAGACACAGGTGGCAAGTTCGCGGGGCCGCGGAGGACGCCCGGGAGCCGGGGAGCCGGCGGCCGCACTTGTAACGGCGACTGGGTCGTTGCTGAAAGGAGCGGGTGGTGGCTGTGACACTGGGGAGGAGCCCTCCCCCTTCCCGTGTGCAGATGTTCGGACTGATTCCCCGGAGCTGGGGCTGCGCCGAGGGTCAGACTTGCCCTGGTCGTGGAACACACGGTCCTGCCGGGGGTCAGACTAGGGAAGCCAGTGGATTTCGCAGAGCTACTTTGGGTCCCTTGTACACGAAAGGTAGCTTCGTAAATAAAAACACAAGGGTAGCCTACCGAGTCTCCCTCCTTGCCTTAGGCAGTTAGGCTTCCCCTTGAAAGTTTGTTGTGCCCCGGGGAGGGGAACATTTTATAATCCTTGTCTTGGCAGCAACACATACACACACACACAATTCCCGTAGGATTTAGAGGTAGCAGGCCTTGATGTAGGAAAACAAAACACAACAACAACAAGAACATTAATGGAGAGATGCTATTGGTCCCTCTGCCACTGATATTTTTAAGATCTTGCTGTAACAAGGAGTATATAAAACAGTGTTTATTGCCTGGTTAAGAAATTGTAGTTACTGGACTTGGAGTTTTAAAATACTAGTTTGTGCTTATTAATCATCTGTCTGTAATATATCTGATACAGACAGCTGAAGGATGATGAGATACGTGGATTTCACGTTACGGGCAGTGAAGGAATTGTGATGTATTGAAAACAGAATCTTACTGGGACTTGACTGAATTTGGTATTAAAGTAATTTGGGTTTTACCTGCACTCCCAGAAATGGCTGATATTTAGCAGAGTCGATTCTATAGTCTCATGGCTTAAAACAAAACAAAACAAAACAAAAACAAAAATAAAATTGATTTTCAATGCTGATACAACAAGGAATTTCGACTTGGTATGTTTTGGTTCTTCCTAGCTCTAATTCTGTGATTCTGTCAGAAAAACAAGCCATTGCCGCTTTACTCTCAGATCTGCCAAACTGAACACCAAGTAAGATCAACTCTTAGGAGCAAAGTAATGAGGGTTCTGCTAGATGGTGCTGTTTGATTTAAATATTTCTTCTGTTTACTACGTTGGCAGTAGGAATTCTTAACTGGCTTTGCCTTATGGGCTAGACAGGTGAAGAAGCCACTTTTGGAGAATTGACAGTGCCTGTTCTGGGTTCATTGTTTCTGCATTAATTCCTAGCAAATCTAAGACAAACATTAAAGCACACCCTATTTTTACAGAATCAGTGTCATTTGGATGGGAGAGTTGATCTGATCACTATTGTCTGTTACCGACATGGGTATACTGAGTACAGAAGATAGGAAACTTGAAGTTGCCATTAAAGGTATGGCAACGGATTTTTATTTTTAATTTTTAAGTTGGCAGATTTTAAGAGGTAGCTGAGAGATAAAGAATTGTCTAGTAAGTGACTTAGGACTTCTTCAGTCTTCAAAATCACAAATAATTTTTTATTTCAGTAATAAGTATGAGTGCATTTTAATAAAACTATTCTGCAAAATGAGTCATGAATAATGGCAAGCAGCACATGAACATAGTTTTATGATCAAGAGTCTTTTCTCACAGAGCTTCATAATGGATGCTGCTTATCTGCACTAAATCTTTGCTTTCTCTTGCAGCAAGAGATCACTACATAAAATACTTGAAATTAATTTGTGGCTTGTATAATTTCTAAAATTTTGTTTTGTAGTTCTGAACATAAAAATTGGCTAGGGTCAGGTTAATACGTGTATTTTGTTTTACAAAATGGACAGGTCAGGCCTACTCAGAGGTTTACAGTAGGTTCAGTTAATGAGAGTGGCTCAACAACCATGGAGGAAGGTGGGATGTTTACTTAGCAATTCTAATTCTGTCCTGTTAGATTATTGCCACTGGCTTAGTTCTTTCCTTATCAAATTGATCAAAATGGTAATTAAATAATTGTGTAATTAGTTGTTTATATTTAGCTTTCCCTATAATGTTTCTTGAGTAGGAGACAATACTTTTTATTTCTTAAGCTTTTTTTTTTTTTTTTTTTTTTTCTGACGTTAAGAACCCTGCCTTCTAACACTGGAAGTACCAGTTTCTTGCTGATGAGCCTTTCCATTGTGAGGACACACAAGGTTGAGTTTTGTATTCTTTAACTTAGTTTTATTTTAAAAATATTCCCAAACAATAGTACAACAGAAGTAACTTGTTTTTAGCCATGTGGATGCCAACACTATGTTGAGAGTTTCGTGTTTATTTTCTCCTTATTCATATTTTTTCATATGTTTTTTCCCAACAACCCTGATAGGAGCTTAACCGCTCCTTTGCTGAGGTAACATGACAGAATCCCCGTCTGATTAAGTAACTACCCAGGGATAAGATACTTGAAAGTAGGAAAGCCTGGTTTGGAACAAAGGTTTCTCCAACTTTGGCTCTTGTTATTGAAACCGAAAGACACACTTTCAGTGCCCAGGTTACCTTCCCTGTCTCTGACAGGGGGTCACCGATGTAGAGAGCGAGCATTACATCTTTAGAGATTACAGAATCAAGATTTGGTCAGCTATCTCATCTTGACCATTGCTGCATCCCTGTGCTCTTGGCTTTCCATGTTGGCAGGTTGTAATTATGTATGTAATGTGGGAGGCACAGAACATTCAGAGAAGGAAGTTAGAGTCCTAAAATCATGAAGAATCCTTGTCTCTCTAGACTTCCCAGAGATTTTGTTTGATCGCTGACAATTTTAAGTTAAATATAATAGTTGTGAGCAGTTTCTGTATGGAACTTTAAACCACATTACCAATAGTGATGAGCTTATCAATACTGATACTGTTTTTCTTGTTGTTGTTGTTGTTGTTTTGTTTTTGAGGTGGGTCTCATGTAGTCCAGACTAGCATCAAGCTCAAGCATGACCTTGAACTTTTCACCCTCCTGCCTCCACCTCACAAGTACTGGAAATGGAGGTGTGTGCCACCACCCCCACCTTTATGGGAGGCCAGGCAAGCACTGCGGCTTCTCACTTGGTAACATTCTGTTCTGATCCTGACAGAAGAATTTGCTAAGAACTGAAGATGGGCACATAGCAAACAGTGATTGAACACAGAAATGAAACTTCACATGGGACAGTGACAAGGAACTTCGGTGTTTACATGTCAGTTCTTATACTTGCAAATTCTGAGATGAAATTTGCTGTATGCTCCTTTAAGTGGTTACGACAGGAAGAACATTTAAATGCTACTGAGGTTGAGTTTTTAGGGGTTCGTGTCTGCCGCCCATCACCTTCTCCTCTCATCATCAAAACATACATACCAAGCAAAAATTATAAGTCTTCTTCTTTTCCTTTCTTCTCTCTCTGAATTAGAAACTTGTTTGATGAACAGTTGACACAATCTAATGTTGCTAGTTTACTCTTTTGGGAGGGAGGTGCTAAGGGTCAAATTCACAGCCTTGTTGCCTGCAAAGCACATGCTCTTCCCTCCTGACATCCCAGTTCACAGGGTTTCTAAGACCATTGAGAGATCTTTATGGGAACCAAACATACCCACTCTCCTTTCAGTTTCCGCCATGTTTCCTCTAACATGACGAGTAATTTGGATCTGAAATGTCATTTTAGCTGTGAAAAAAATTATTTTGATTGATGTCTTTTATTTTAGGAAAAGAATAAAGCCCCTGGTTTTTAAAGGAATGAATCTAAAGAAAGAATTGAGATGGTCAGTTACAAGATCTCCCCCATGTAACTCCAGCTGGCCTGGAACTTTCTAGGTGGTCCAGGCTGACCTCAGGCTCACAGAGACCCACCTGCCTCTGCTTCCCAAGCTTTGGGACTAAAAGCGTGTGCCACCAAGTCAGGCAAATTTAAGTATCTTATGTAGAGATTTATTGTAATTCTTGAAAATAATATTATAAATACTATATACTTTAAGAGCTAGCAGCAAATATGAAAAGTTTACTTTCATACTTTCAAAGCCACTTTGCCCATAAAAACAATTCAGGATAAAGAGAGAAATCATTGAATTTGAGTCTGTAGTAATGTACCAAATGTGGGTTATATCTCTAGTTGCTACTAGAGAACAGAATTGTATTGTTTAAAATAAGACCATCTTCTGGATGCCCAGGTAGAGGCTGGCCTGTGGTTTCCGTTCTACCCTATAGTTTACAGTTCCAAGTAAGATTTAAATTTAGAACCTTCCCTCTAAAAAGCATGGAGATAACCATATATTAGTGTTGGATCGTAGGATCAGGACCCACTTACAGCCTTACAACTCTGAAACTATCTTGATGCATATGCAGTTTAAGACACACAAAGTTATAATTATGTTTTGGCACACATGGGATTGTTCTATACTCCTGCGCATTTACTGCTTTGATGCCACCGTGAGAATTACATTAGGTATATGCACACTCAATCCTTGGTAAACATATGTTAAAATTTAAGTTTATCAAGAACACATTTTAAAAAACTGGGCTTAAAACAACTTTAGAATAATATGGATTTTTCAATTTTGGAAGATAGTTTTGAATAAAACTTAATTGAAAATATTCCCATTCTAAGAGTGCTTATCAGATTTTGAATGTATTTTATATCTGTGACAGCCATTTGACAACATTTGCTAAGTTGACGGATGATGACTACTACACTGACACCACATACACACTAAAAAGATAGCACAAGGTAAAGATGGCGGCCCACCATGCTCTTCGCAGAAGCTGTGCCAAGCTGGCAGCATTACTCATTGTGCCACAGTATGGCAAAGCAGGCTCATTGGGTCACAAAAACGAGTTTTTTTCATGAAGGTTTTAGATTCAATGCTGGCCATGATGGATGAGCAGTGATTTTTGTCAGAGTGAGTTACTAGCTAAAGGATTCCCAAGAGTGGAGATATTCATATTTTCAGATAGTTCCAAGAGCAGAAACTTATCTGAAGCAGCCTAAGCAGTGCTGACGTAGTGGTGTGTCACCTGTCTATTTCTGTATCATCTGTGCTTAATCTTTACAGTCCTTTACCTTTTAAGAGATAAACGCAGTTGATACCATTTTCTGGTAATAATGATTTTCATGTTTTGCTTTAAGAACCTGATGATTGGATGTCACTCAGGACCCTACCAGCCAATGAGGAGCCGTCATGACACTTTACATCATTATTGAGCCAAAGTGCTCTTCAGCCAATGATCTGGGAAGATCTTATTTTATATTCTGTATTAACTTTATGTTATAGGCATGATTTAAAAATAGTTCAGCATTGTGGAAACTGAAGCACAGCACTTTATTTGTTTTCCTATTTTTAAATGTTTTTGTAGTTGTTGCTATTGATAAGTATAGTTTTAATTACTAATACAGTTTTAATTTTAATTTGTTGTAAAATCAAGCCATATTAAAATACCAACGAAATATTTGTGATGGAAGGCAAGAATGGAACATGAAAGTTGTTCACTTAAGTTAGAAGAGTTGATGTCAAAGCTAGCCCCTGACACCATGACTTTTGTAAGTGATCTGATACTTGTCTGTTCTCTAGTTTACATACTTCAAATCTGAGATTAAAACATGAACCAAAAGCTACTTTATAGATGGCCCAAATGTAAGTGAAAGACTTACTGTGTAATAAGTTATCTTACATAAAAATTAAAATGAGTGCTCCTGCAAAATTACAAATAAAGGCTGTGTACATTACTGTCACAGAATGCCCACTGCTTAATAGTAACGAAACCAGCAGTGCTCTGATTTGACTGTTTTTTTCACACTCTGCCCTCATTTCATTTTACCCTCTGGAAATCCCACAGGCCCACCACCATGTCCTACCTCTTAATGAAACAAAAGAAATTTAAGAGTTTACACTGTTTTTGCTTGTAAGTATCAAAATAGGGTGTAGAAAATGGCTAAAAGTCAGTCCCTACCCCACAGCATCTGAAGTAGTAATTCAGGTGTCGTCATGCAGAGTTGAAGGAAGTAGTTCAAGAACAGGACAGCTCAGGACCAGCTTTTCTGTGGCCCCTGCAGTGTTTGTCATGGATGGAATAGGTCTGCTGCATTGCTTCTTGTAAAAAGTGAAAGGCAGGAGAAGGGTAAGTGTTTTTTCTGCATGTTTCCTCGGGAAGGAAAGACTGTTGTGAACTGGGAGATCACTAGAAAACGTAAGGCTGTCCTCTGACTCCGTGGCTGATAGAGGTAACAGTCTCCCGGCACTGTTGATGGAGTGAACAGTTGCCTTCATCTCTCCCCACTCCCTGAACAGCAGGAGGAACCGGGAGGCTGATAGAGAGGGTAAAGCGAGGCTTCCTTTCTCGGAATGGTAAAGTTGATTGGAGTAATGTGTACTAGTAAGTAAATAAACAAATGTATTAGGCAATTTTTGGCCATAAAAGTAATAAAATATGTGGTTGTGATAGAGAAAAACTGGAAAGCTGTATTAGAGTAGGTAGCCACAGAGGAGGCTTCTTGGAGAAGAAGACGTTTAGACAGAGACCAAGTAATTGATACTGAAAGGAACAGTCAAGTCAGGAGGATTTCACGCAGGTCTGAGCTACCGTTAAGGAAATGTCTGCCTAATTGTTCAAGGACATATAAAGTGTGAGTGAAGAAAGTATACTCAGCATCCCACCCCCACCCCTAACTGAAATGTGAATCCAGCTGGTACAGTCTCCCTGGGTGGTAGGGGTGAGGTTCTCTAGTCTCCCAAGCCCTGGGGGTGTGTATAGTTGTTCCTGAGGAAAACGGTACTACTTTTACAATGATGACGTTTTTAGAGAGGAAGGGCCAAAGTTGGGGTTGGGGAAATAGCCAGGTCTATGAAGTCCTTGCCATGCAAACAGGAGGATCTGAGTCAAGTCCCCAGTACTCGTGTAAAAAGCTGGATAAGGTGGTATGTGTCCCATACATAATCCCAGTGCTGGGAGGCAGTGGCAGACTGTCTGGCCTACCGAGTGAGCTACCAGCCAGGGAGCAACCCTGCCTCAAAAACAGGGTAGACAGGACCTCCTGAGGAGTGGCACCGAGTTTGTCCTCCAGCTGCCACAGTCACATGTACATGCGTGCACACACATACCCGTGAACGTGCACACACGCATTATCACACACACACCAAACAGGTTAGTGAACAGTTAGGGCTGTTGGGTTAACAACAGACGGTACAATTGGTACAGCCACTTTAACCTTCCAGATAGGGTTGGATGATTTCTTAACAACTCTCACCAGCCATTTTTGTTACAAAATTAATTTTATGTGTTCTGTTTAGTTTAATGCCTCATTTCTTTGTTATATTGACATTATATGAGGACAAGATGGCCTGTTCACCAATGCATTCCACTGTTCGTGTAGCACAGTGCTTGGATTTATTATATTTCTGGCATAAATAAATTAAAGATGCAATAAATTTCAAATATCTCTTCCTCCAAATATCTAGCTCATTTTCTCCCAAGTTTTTAGTGTTTGATACTAAAATTACATAATTTTTAAATATTAAAAATATAAAGGTAAAATAGTCTTTCTTTGAATTTCAGAGCTGGGAAAATTACCTACTGATAATGAATATATATGCTTATTTTCACAGAAAAATTGACATAATCTATACAATAAAATTTAATGATATAAGTAAAGTTGTGTTTTATATTTTTTAAGTATTTTAACATACTTTAAATTTTCATTGATTATCAAGATTTGTAAATGAAAATTAAATTAGCTAGGATAATGCAAATAATATGTTACAGAGCGAAGTTATACCTACAAATACATGCTTTTACTTTTTAACTAGCATGTACAACCTGAGTCCTAATTTGACCATTTTGCTTCCAGGGCTGGTTTTCCTTCCACTAGAAGTTGGCTACCCCTTTGGGGGATGAATGAAGGATTAACCATCAGTTTGATTCAACAGAAAATCATAGGTCAGGTGTTACTTACAGGTTTATCAGTACTTTGATGAAAAGAAAAAAAATAGATATTATAAAAATATGCTAAACACTATTTATACAATTACATAATTTCAAAACTGCCATGTCACAAATAAAATGAAAAAAATCTGATTTAATTCTTTATTTTAAAAATAAAATTTACATACAATATACTTTGCTCATGTGATTTTCATCCCATAACTCCAAATCCTCCCTACCCACCCAATTTTATGTTCTCTCCCTCAGAAAGCATAAAAGATCAAATTTATCAAAAGATCATAAAAGATTTGAAGCGCAAAACAAATAAAAAACTGAGGCAAAAAAAAAAAATGAAACAAAAAACGTACACATAAAACTATAGAGTCCATTCTGTGTTGGCCAGCTGCTCTTGGGCAGGGGTCTGCCTAGAGAGTGGTCAGAATATACCCAGTGACACACTGTTGGAGAAAACTGATGTTGCCGTGTTGGGAAGGGGACTTAGTGTCTGCTTCCCCTTCACCATGCTGGATTGTCTCCTTTGAACCTGTGGTTCCCAGTCTCTGTGAATTTACATGTGCATCAGTCCTGTGTCTGAAGAGGTTTTTTCCTCTGGCACTCACCACCTCTGGCCCTTACACTTTTTTTCTGCGTCGTCTTCTGCATAGATTCCTGAGTTTTGAGGAGAGGAGTTTGGTGAACACGTCCACAGAGAGCTGAATGCTCTAGTCTCTCGCTTTGTGCACATTGTCCCGTTGTGGGTCTCCATGAAAATGACCTCCTACTACAAGAAGTTTCTCTGAGGAGGGTTGGCTGATGCACTGGTCTGTGTGGAGAGCTGTCATTGGACTTATTTATTTTGCTATTCCTTTAGGAGAAAAATAATAATAGGTGTTCCCACAGGCCCATGACCTGCATAGTCTCCTCTTTTGGCCACTTCAGCATTACAGGTGGGCTCCATCCCATGGAAAGGGCCTTAGATACAGTCACAGGTGGTGAGGTACTTCCGTAATATCTTTGCCACGATTGCATCGGTGGAGGCAGCCAGTGTTGTAGGCCTCTGGGTGATATTGAGGGTTGCTTCTCAGCTGGCGCTTGCAAGTGCCTCCCAGCACCGTGGATTCTTGTCAGCAGGGTGGAGCTTCTAGGCAGGCACCAGCTTAGTTTTTCCATTCTCTGTGCTGTAAGTACACGGTGTCTCCAGCACCAGGCTCTTTGTGTCAGGCTGGACTTGGTAGCCAATAGCCTGTGCTATCTGAGGAGTATCTATGGAAACCCACAAATCTGGTTGTTTTTAATTTTATTTTTTTATTATTAGTTACATTTTGTTAACTCTGTATCCCAGCTGTATCCCGCTCTCTCATTCCCCCTCCAATCCCACCCTCCCTCGCTCACCTCCTCCCTGCCCCTTTCCAAGTCCACTGATTGGGAGGCCCTCCTCCCCTTTCATCTGACCCTGTTTTATCAGATATCTTCAGGACTGGCTGCAAAGTCCTCACAAATCTGGTTTTTATCTGTTATATTTTATATTTATGTCTATATACTGTTCTTACATAAATAGATAGATGGAGGGTTTTGATCAGGGTGGTTTTGAACATATTGTTTGTTTTTGTTTTCTGAGATAGGGCCTTGCCATACGGTTCAGGTTTAGACTTGAACTAGTGTTTTTCTTGCCCCTGTGTCTCAAGTTCAGGAATTATAGGTATGTATACTATATCTGTTTAGTCTTAAGAGTTCTAATTTATGAAGACATAGACAATTTTTTTTTCAATGAACGCTTAGCCATTCATCTTCCTGTTATCAGTTGTCTAGAGAGCTACAATAGAGGTACTGTGTTAGCATTTAGGGGAATGAAGATTAGCTGCGCTCATTGTTTGGAGAGGTTCAAGCCAAGGTTACCTGGCCCTGTGCAGGTACACAGAATCAGGTGGCAGGAGTGTGTGCTGGAGAAGTTTCTTTATCTTAGGCTGGAAAGGAAATGGAGGATATGCAGGGCTTGGGGACTAGGTATAGCTGACTACTGAAAGGTATCTCTTTCTTGGTAGGCTGCACCTCCTAAAATTTCCAGAACCACTTGGAACACCAGCTGCAGACAAGTGTTCAGCGCGTGAGCCTGTGGAAACATTTCATGATCAAAATATAACACATACCTCTCTCTCTAAAAAGGAAGGGAAAGTTTTTCAATATAAATGATCGATACTCTCTTTTACTATGGTATATAATATGCAGAATGAAATCTACCATTTTAACTAGTTTTCGGTATGCAGCTCTGTGTCATTAATCATCTTCACATTGTTGAGTAGAAATCACCAGGACTTTTCATCTTCCCAAGCTGAAACTCTAACCACGAAAAAGTAACTTCCCAGTCCCTTTTCCTCCCAGCATCTGGTAGCCACCACATATTTGTCTGTCTTTGTGAATCTGACTATTCTAGGAGCCTAGTAAATGGAATCAAATAGTATTTGTATCTGGATTCCTTCTTGCTTAATCCTTACAGCAACTCCTGAAGTAAATCTCTTTCTGATTTTAAAGGGGAAACTGAATCTCCAGGGATGTTTATATGCTATCCCAGGACACCCAGTGAATTGTGTAGCCTGTATCCAAACTCTGTTGCTCATTTGAACCATTTTTATTCTTTGTTTGGCCCAGGAGACGAAAACATTGTATGTGTGGTGGGAATGGGGAAGTGAGAAAAAGCCTGGGTTTGTTCTGGTGGTGGCATATCCACCATGTTTACTTGGGATGGGACCTAATAGAAAATACAGGAAAGGTTAAAGATAAGAAGCAATCTTTACCTGCCAACAGGGTGCATAGAATCATATGTTTAGCTGGCCTCTGAGGCTTAGCAGCTTGGGTATGAATGATGATGAAAAGAAAGATCCTTATTAGGGCTCAGACATCATTTTTTCTATAAGTCATGACAAGTTCACTGTTATGTTACTTTGTGAACTTGGAGTAAAAAATAAATAGAAAATTAATAGCTAGAAAAGTCTGTAATTATGAGTTTCCTTTATTGTCTCTTTCAACAAGCATATGGCCTGTTGATTTTGTTTGTTTGTTTGTTTGTTTTTGAACAAGGGATTCTGGGAAGTTCTGTAACCATACTGAGTCTGTTATTAGCCACTCCTCTAGAAACAAGTACTAGAATAAAAACAATTCCTTTTTGTTTTTTTTCTCATTATATACTATTTGTTGCTGATTAAATTTATGAGATAGTTACGATGTACCAGAGCATTTAAAGCAAGAGCTGTTAATAGGAAGCTATTGCAGTGTTTCAGTCAGTATTTTAAACCCTGAATTAAACTTAGTGATTGATATTATTCTTTCATTTAAAATTCTGATAGAAAAACTTGTATGAGGCATCTGCCGTAAATACCCATCACACATATATGTAATGGATAGTACACAGTTCACTTTGGGAAAAGCTTGCTAATTCATTTTGAATTCAGATTGCAGCAAGTAAGTTATGTGAATTGCACTTCAGGGCCAGAAAGATAATATAGGCAACTTTTTCTTGAAGCATTTGAAGATGTCAATGGAGTTCCTTAGTGTGGTATTAAAACTGGTTAAAGACCTGATAGAACAGCAAGTGTTGTAGCAGTGATACCAGCTAACAGGTTGTTACATTTAGGTCCGCAGCAGGATGGATTCTTCAAAGGGACATTGAAATATGTTTAATGAAGATATGTGCAGGATTAACACCTCGGAAGGGGAGCACCAGAGGTCAGCAAGGAGAGGCTTACTATTCCTAGGTCTGAAGGGTCAGTGAGACAGCTATGAATGTGGTGGGAGCTCGCTGGAGAAAGGGCAGCCTCCTGGAGCTGGGATTCGGAAAGGACCCCTGCCCTGTTAACCAAGCTGGAGGCCTAGCAGGGCTGAGCCTTCTTTCTGCGGCTCCTGCTCATCTCTGGACCCAGAGATCAAGGAATTTGGTGATGTATAGTCCTTAGGGATAAGCCTCCCAGGTCCATGGAAGGGTGGAAATGTGAGAGCAGTCTGAGGAGATGAGGGAAGCAGGTAGCTCAACAGTCAGTCTTTACTATGTTTTTAACTCTGGAACAAACCCTTCAGTTCTTTGTATAAAATAATCTTAAGGCTCCTGTCCTGTTCCCTGTTTTCTCCCTCTTCTGATGTCCATCCTCTTTGCCTTTCTGAATGGGGATTGAGCCTCTCAGCCAGAATCCTCTTTCTTGCTTAGTTTCTTTAGGTGTACAGATTTTAGTAGGTTTATCCTATAGTATATGTCTAGTATCCACTTATAAGTGAGTATATACCCTATGTATCTTTCTGCTTCTGGGATACCTCACTCAGGATGATCTTTTCCAGTTCCTACCATTTACCTGTAAATTTCATGATTTCCTTGTTTTTTATTGCTGAGTAATATTCCATTGTGTAGATGTACCACAATTTCTGTATCTATTCCTCAACTGAAGCACATCTGGGTTGTTTCCAGCTTCTGGCTATTACAGAAGCCTACCACAGAGGACCTCTGAAAGGCTCTCCTCTGCTCAGATGCTGAGACTCATAGCCAAACTTTGGTCAGGGTTCAGGGAATCTTTTGAAAGAAGGAGGAGATAGTAAGACTTGGAGAGGACAGGAGCTCCACAAGGAGAACAATAGAACCAAAAAATCTGGGCACAGGTTTTTTTCTGAGACTGATCCTCCAACCAACCAGTTCTCTGACATGAACTGATTGGCCTGCTCTTTGATCACCTTCCCGAGTGGGGAGCAGCCTTACCAAGCCACAGAGGAAGACAATGCAGCCACTTCTGATGAGACCTGATAGACTAGGATCAGAAGGAAATGGAGGAAGACCTCCCCTATCAGTGGTCTGGGGGAGGGGCATGGATGGAGAAGGGGAAGGGAGGGTAGGATTGGGAGGGGAGGAGAGAGGGAGCTACAGGGGGGATACAAAGTGAATAAAATGTAATTAATAAAAATTAATATTAAAAAAGAAAAATGAAATAAAAAGTCAATTTTACCGAATTAGCATTTAAAGTGTCTGAGTATATATATTTTATGTGTTTTGTGAGATGGGGAATATATTAATCTTGCTTTCTATTATCTGTTTCTTTATCCATTAAGAAAAATAAAAAAGTACTCTGTCGTCATGTGTCAGCTCAGTTATGTCTCCTCAGTCAGATCAGTTAGTTGAGGCGTCTCAGCCGGCCAGTGTGCACACTCTTCAGAGGGGCTCACTGTCAGCAGTTATTCCTGCTAGCAGGCGCTACGGTATGTGAGCAGAAGGTTGAGGGAGGCTGAGGAAAGGTACTGTGGCCTAGAGGACAGTCTGGTGGGGGCTGGTCAGTTAAAGAGACTCTAGAGACAGAAGCATGTACACAAACATGAAGACACTACAGGGGACTGGTATACAGTCTCAGTTTACTGTGCTAGGGACCCATGGACCTGAAAACCTTTGGAAGCTCAATCTTTTATATGATAGGATATGTCTCCATGGAATGTCCCCACAATCTCTCAGGTATTTTCATCTTTAGATTACTTATATTATCTAGTGCAATGTGAATGATATGTCATAGTTGTTATATTGTTTCTGGAATAATGACAAAAGAAGTCCATATAGATGCTGTAGTTCTGAGTGTTGTCACTGTGAGGTTGAATTACAGACACAGCAGGGCCAACTGTACTTGGTAGTTTGCTGTAAAGTTGCTGTGATTAGAGGTACCAGAGATGAAGTGTTTGGCAAGTTAAAGTATTTCGATTACAACCATAAATGACAGCTTGATCTATGAGATAAGGAATTTTAAAAAGAAAAGCTACATCATGAAATGTAGAACAATAGCTTTGGAAGAAATGTGGAGAGCTGGGTAAGGGACAGCTGTGATAAGTGAGCTGCTGTAACAATGCAATTTCATGTGCTTATCTTCTTTATACTTTAAAAAGTTTATTATATATATATATTAATTACATTTTATTCAATTTGTATCCCATCTGTAGCCCCCTCCCTCAGCCCCTCCCAATCCTATCCTCCCTCATCTCTTTCCATGCCCCTCCCCAAGTCCACTGATAGGGGAAGTCCGAGTCCTCCCCTTCCATCTGACCCTAGCCTATCAGATCACATCAGGAGTGGCTGTATTGTCTTCCTCTGTGGCCTGGTAAGGCTGCTCCAAACTCAGGGGGAGGTGATCAGAGAGGCAGCCACTGAGTTCATGAGTTCAGAGACAGCCCCTATTCTCATCACTGTGGAACCCACTTGGACACTGAACTGCCATGGGCTACATCTATGCAAGGATTCTAGATTGTCTCCATGCATGGTCCTTGGTTGGAGGATCAGTCTCAGAAAGGACCCGTGTGCCCAAATATTTTTGTTCTGTTGCTCTCCTTGTGGAGCTCCTGTCCCTTCCAGGTCTTTCTATCTCCCCCTTCTTTCATAAGATTCCTTGCACTTTGCACAAAGTTTGGCTATGAGCCTCAGCATCTGCTTGATACCCTACTGGGTAGAGTCTTTCAGAGGCCCTCTGTGATAGGCTCCTGTCCTGTTCCCTGTTTTCTCCCTATTCTGATGTCCATCCCGTTTGCCTTTCTGAGTGAGGATTGATCATCTTACCCAGGATCCTCCTTCTTGCTTAGCTTCTTTGGGTGTACAGATTTTAGTATGTTTATCCTATATTATATGTCTAATATCCACATATAAGTGAGCCTATACCATGTGTGTCTTTCTGCTCCTGGGATACCTCACTCAGAATGATCTTTTCTAGATCCCACCATTTGCCTGCAAATTTAATGATTTCCTTGTTTTTAATTGCTGAGTAGTATTCCATTGTATAAATATACCACAATTTCTGTATCCATGCCTTGGTTGGGGGGCATCTGGGTTGTTTCCAGGTTCTGGCTATTACAAATAACCTGCTACAAACATGATTGAGCAAATGTCCTTGTGGTGTACTTGAGCATCTTTTGGATATATGCCTAGGAGTGGTATAGCTGGATCTTGAGGAAGCACTAGTCCTAATTGTCTGAGAAAGCACCAGAGTGATTTCCAAAGTGGTTGTACCAGTTTACATTCCCACCAGCAGTGGAGGAGGGTTCCCCTTTCTCCACATCCTCTCCAGCATGTGTTGTTACTTGAGTTTTTGATTTTAGTCATTCTGATGGGTGTAAAGTGAAATCTCAGGGTTGTTTTGATTTGTATTTCCCTGATGACTAGGGATGTTGAGCATTTCTTCAAACGTTTCTCTGCCATTCTATATTTCTCTATTGAGAGTTCTCTGTTTACAAAACTCTGTACCCCATTTTTTAATTGGATTGCTTGATTTGTTGCTTTTTAACTTCTTGAGTTCTTTACATATTCTGTATATTAGCCCTCTGTCAGATATAGGGTTGGTGAAGATCCTTTCCCAGTCTGTAGGCAGTCGTTTTGTTCTGATGACAGTGTCCTTTGCTTTACAGAAGCTTTTCAGTTTTGTGAGGTCCCATTTATTGATTGTTGATCTTAGAGCCTGTGCTGTTGGTGTTCTGTTCAGGAAGTTGTCTCCTGTGTCAATGGGTTCCAGGCTGTTCCTCACTTTTTCTTCTAACAGGTTTAGTATGTCTGATTTTATGTTGAGGTCTTTGATCCACTTGGACTTTAGTTTTGTGTAGGGAGTTAAATATGGATCTATTTGCATTTTTCTACATGTAGACATCCAGTTAGACCAGCACCATTTGTTGAAGATGCTGTCATTTTCTGTTGTATGGTTTTAGCATTTTTTGTCAAAAATCAAGTATCCATGGGTGCATGGGTTTCTTTTTATTTGTTTATTTATTTATTTAGACTAGTAAAGTAGAAGTTTCAGGGAATAGAACACAATGGACTCAGGGGCCTCAATGTATAAGAAGTAGGATTTTAAAATGGCTTATATGTTTTAGTTGCAGACACTGAGGAAGGAGGAAGGAAGGAGGCTGGGAAGGTGTAAGGAGGGAGATGTTCAGCTCTAGAGCTGGAGCGTCTGGGGGAAATTATATATTCAGGACTTTGAGTTCAGAGGGTAAATCTAGATTGAAGATGCTGGATTCGAGAGGATAGGGTCAGAAGTACTCATGTTTTGAGCATTGTTTCTTCTGATAGTTGAGTTCTTGTTGCTGATGAAGGAAGCCAAGGCTTAGGTAAGCTTAGTTGTCTCACAAACCACATTTGTCAGAGCTGGACTGCATGCCCAGGCTTAGCTTCTTCACTTAATAACTTCCTGGAGGTATGGGATTCAAACAGAAATTCTACATTTATCTTTAGTGCATAATTTGATGAAGCTTAACCAAGTGAATGAACACGCAAGTGTGAGGAAGCACCTGCATAAAGAAAAGCCCCAGGAGCATCGCGTACTTTCCTAGCTCCCACGAGTATAGATTATTGTCGGCCTTTTCAGGGCCCAGGCTTCCTTCTGGTACGTGTCATTTCAAGACATGAACAGGGGAGTAAATTGGGAATGTGGAGGGAGAAGGGGAGGAAATATTTAAAATATTTAAAAGGCAGGTAGAAAGAGAGATTGAGATTTACACTGAAAAAGATGATCAGCAGATAGAAATGAGGAGAGCCAGGCATGGTGGTGCACACCTGTGATCCCAGCACTTGGGAGGCAGCGGCAGGCGGATCTTTGTGAGTTTGAGGCCAGCCTGGTCTACAAAGTGAGTCTAGGACAGCCAAGGCTACACAGAAAAACCTGTCTCAAAAAACCAAACCAACCAACCAACCAAACAAAAACCCTAAATTGAAACTGCTGGCTGTGCCTACCAGTTAGTAGGCCATCAGTGTTTAAACCAAACACATTATGGAAAAAATAACTTAAAAAATACAGGTAATGAAAATTTTTTTCTTGTGTTACCATTTTCCCCAGGATTAAAACATTCTATCCCTCAGGAAGCTCCCCAGGCAGGAGTTCAAGAGAGCTTCCGGAAGTCCCTGAAACAGACGGATTTCATTAGACCCCCTTCCTGTCAGGGTAAGCTTTATTGCTCAGCTTTTATTAGCTGAGCTGCCAAGAAGACTCTGAGGCCAGAGCAGCTGCCCGGAAGAGGTTTAGGTCAGAGTCAGGTTGGAAGTCCACTCTTTATACTGTAGAGCTGCCTGGAGGCGGGGCGATGTGCTCCAGGTTCCCAGCCTTTGTGGGTGCCGTTCATGTTGAGGTGGGCCTTGGTGATGCAGCTGTTGTTGAGATGGTTCTGCTCCCGTAGGTACCCCACTAGAACTCTTTGGTTCGCCAGTTGTATTTTGGCATTCTCTGTACTCCGGTTTGTAGTGGGTTCCCTGTCTGAGGAGAAAAGGCGTATGTGCTGCCCCTCTCTATCACCCGACAGGAAGGAAGAGAGGTCAATAACCATGGGGCCTTTCAGACCACTGTTTTTACATCCACCATGCCTGGGAATTCTAAAGTATTGCTTAATGAAAACAGAAACAAAACAACCCAAAAGCCGCTTAAATAAAATCCACCCTTTATTTTAAAGTTTACTTATTTTACTATCAAGCAACACAGTTGCTTGTGCAGTAAGCCTTGTGAAGACGTGAGTACTCAACAGAAAGGACGGTCAGATGAGGAGGCCCTCAGGTGGCCTATGTGCTTGCGTCCTGGGACTGCAGCTTTCTGACAGTCTCATAGTTATCATCCTTAGGCGTATGGTCTTTTCGCTCTTCCCTGCTTCAGTCAGAGCACATGCAGCCAGAGTGAGCCCTACTGGGGTGACAGAGAGGACTAGGACAAAGCAGTGAAGGCCCCAAAACTGTGAACCCCAGAGGAGCCCGGTTTTATTTGATGATTGTCTATAGTTCTGGCGAGAGAACTCAGGGCCTTGAACATGTTAGGCAAGTGCTCTGCACTGAGCCGCACCCTCGAGCCTGAGAGCCAGCTCTTCTGAATCTCACGCCAGCTATCTTTCTTTCTTTTCTTTTTTTTTTTTTTAAATATAGTTTATTTATTTTTACTTCATGTGATTTGGTGTTCTGCCTGCATATATGTTTGTGGGTATCAGATCTTGGAGTTACAGACCCACATCTGTGGGTCCATCATGGCAGGTTGTGAGCTGCCCTGTGGATGCTGGGAATTGAACCTGGGTCCTCTGGAAGAGCAGTCAGTGCTCTTAACCACTGAGCCACCTCTCCAGCCCCACCAGCTTTCTTAAACACACCTTTTAACAAAGGCGTACTTTAAGGCCAGGTTTGGTAGTGCATAGTAATCTTACAGCATTCAGGAGGTGGAGACTGGATCAGGATTTCAAGAACAGCCTTGACCAAATGGTCCCAGGTCAGCTTGGACTACAGGAGACCTTGTCTCAGTGTCCCTCCCCTCACAGGAAAGTCAAGTAAAAAGTGTGTCTGAGTGAGGGGAAGAAGGTAAGAAAAGTTAACACACAGGATTATGGCAGGCCAGAAACAGAATGGTCATTTTCCAAGTTCCCACTAAATACTTCCCTCAAAAGCAAAAGTTAAAAAAATGTTGAAATTCTGTCATCCATTTCCATTAGGTATTTCTTCAGGATCTTGCTGTTTGCCCCCAGTGCTTGGCACAGGAGACGGGTGTGTGGTGTGGGCTTGGGAGACACCACAGCCCCCCCCCCCACGAGCCAGATCCTGTGAGAAACAGAGAGTTCAGTAGTGCTGTGGCCTTGGCTCAGGGAGGGGCCTAGGGAAGGGTCTGAGCACTTCAGAGAGGAGCCAGCTGCAGCCTGTTTTGGGAAGCCAGGGGTTAATATAGAATGCCTTCCGAGGCTGGTGGGGCCCACTCTGAAGTTCTTAAGTAGGCAGGGACCCAGAAGTTACCTTTCACCGCCCTGAAAGCAGGAAACCGCATTGTTAAGTAAAAGCAACCTCATTTTATCTGGTGTGGTATGACACAGGTAAATGGTAAATACATTTGTCATCTGCAACAGTGAGAGTTTATGCTCGGAGGGAAACAAATGCATTGCATAGGTTTACTTTATTCATCATGAGTTTTCTGACAATGATAAAGCTTCTGTTTTGTCGTCAGTAGTGATATTTATATTATGTATTGTGAATAACTGGTAAGTGTCAATTTCCTACTAAGCACTATTTTATTGTTTGAAGGGATGTTTGAATTAAAAAAACGTAAGGTCTAAGTTAGAAGAAGTTCTGTGTCATTAAAGTACAGAATATACACTTAATTCATCCCTTGACTGAGTAGAGGTTTGAACTGCAGCTGAGAATATTTGGGCTACCTTTTTATATTGTTATAAAAATACGACAAGTTCAGTTGTATCATCTTATTTAGTACAATGTGTAGTGTCCAGCAGGAGACAAAGCTCATGCTCACTGCTCTTCCAAAGAGAACACATGTAGTTATCGTTAATAACTTAATAACTTAGCATGCTTATATTCTCTTAAAATTAACTGTAAGAACGTACAGATAATTCAGTTTTTTTCCTGAGTAAGGTTGTATGTTTGTTTGAAAGACATTCCTCAGAGGACAATGACTTTGATGTGTTTGGTGAATTAGTGCTGACAGGAGAGGCAGCAGTGCCGCTGTTTTCACACCGTCTTCACTTAGTACAGAGTATAGGCCCCGTTTAATTAGAAGACATTCCCACTCAATTTCACCAGCTTTCTAAGTCATTTCCTATGCAGAACAGTAGGGTTTTTGTGCACAGTCTCATTACTTTGACTGTCCTTTTGAAATGTGTTACTCACACATTTTCTGTATGACAGTGGCCATTGTCACTCAGAGTAGACCCGAGAGACAGATATTAAGTGAAGCTGCAAACTAAAACTGAGGGGAAGAATGTCATAGTCTTGCTTTGCCAGCCCTTTAAGACATTAGATATTTAAGGTTGTTGTTATATTGTCTATTCTAAGTTTTCCTTGGCTATCGCCAGTGGAGAAGCCGCACAGCAAATTAAACATTGGCGTGTTTTACCCATATACTTAACACAGTATAAAAGGCAAAGAGACAGCTGTAGCTTGTCTGTGTCATCTACTACTTTTCTTATGTATCTTTAACTTAACAAAAACAGGGTGTTGCGTCTAGTCAGAAAACGCCATCCTTATATCTGTTTACTAACACGTGGACATTTTTGTTTGGGGATAGGTATAAGGCTGATAAGGCTGTAATAAATTTTGGTTTCCTTTTTTTCTTTGACAGAGTAGAGAATGGTTTCATATTTTTTCTAGAAATGCATAGATATAAACTAGGTTTTAGTAAGCTCTAGCTAGTACTTTGGGCCTGTATCCAGATGGGAGTCACTGCTCTCACTGGCCTATGGGAGAGCTTGTGCTAATTGTGTGGTCCAGGGGCTTTATTTCCAGCTGATGGTGTTGGTGAGACTTCACACAACTGTCACTTACTGTAACTAAGAGGGATCCATTTTTCAGCTGTTCGAGTGTCACAGGAGCCCTGTCTTTTCCTTTATGCCTGTTTATTACTGTGACCTCCACACTATTTCTTTCCATTCAGTAGGATCTTGGGGTTGTTTTTCTCTACCTATGACTGATAGGTTTTTATTTTGCAATTGACATAGAAATGAACTTATACAACAGACATTGTCTGTTATTGAGGGATTATGGAGTACTTATCTTGCTCAATGAAGAAAGATTACAATACTTATGTTTTAAAATGTTATAAATTTAAATTTTTTGAAATTATGCAAATTTAAGAGTTTCACTACTTTAAATTATTTTCTAAGAGCCCCTTCTAATGGTGAGAAAATTATTTATTCAGAACGGAAAAATTTTTGACATTTTTGTTTTTTTTATAATGTTTTTTATGTTTTTAAATTATAATTGAATCCTTTCTTCTCCCCCAAGTCTTAAATATGATATAAAAAGAGAAGTTCTTCAGGGCCTGTCTCTGACATGAACTGATTGGCCTGCTCTTTAATTACCTCCCCCTGAGGGGGAAGCAGCATTACCAGGCCACAGAAGAAGACAAGGCAGCCACTCCTGATGAGACCTAACTGACTAGGATCAGAAGGAAGGAAAAGAAGTCCTCCCCTATCAGTGGACTTGGGGAGGGGCAAGCATGCAGAGGGTGGAGGAAGGGGGGGATTGGGACGGGAGGAGGGAGGGAACCACAGGGGGGATACAAAGTGAATAAAGTGTAATTAATAATGAATAAAAAAATAAATCTGAAAAAAAGAGAAGTTCTTATGAAAAACAACAGAAGAGAAAACAAATAAATTGTCCTTTTTCTGGTGGATAGAATTTAGAGTTTCATTGAGTAAATTAAATTTGTGGGATTCCACTTAATCTTCACTTTTGATAGGAAGCTGAGCATGTAAAAACAAAACAGTTTAATTTAAAATAATGAAGGTGTTGTTTACAGCATAGTACACGGAAATACAGAAGGCTGAAGTGCTCTTCTCTGCTTGTGTGACACTACACTGTAAAGGTAGCTGCTGAGTTTATCAAGAACACTCACTCAATGTTTACATACTGAAAGAATTTACATAGTTTATGGGTCATGGATCTTTATTTTGAAGAAGGTAAATTATAGTTTTCATAGCTAAAAGCACCAAAAAGAATTAAAACATTGTAGATAAGATGGTAATGCCATTATTTTAGAAATTTAAGTTTCTGAACTACTGTTATGTTTTGAGATGTCTTTCCACTTTGAATGTAGTGTTTTAAATGCTCACACTTTTCAGTTCCTGTAAGTGGTATAAGGGTCACTGTGGCTACATATGCACTGTCAAATCAAAGACTACCTTGTAGACCATGTTAAGACCTTGAGCCTAGCACCTCAGGTCTCTGCAGGGCTGAATCCGCCAGCTTTTGTTAACCTGCTATGGTAACTGAGATGGGGACATACTTTTCATTATCCATTCAGATCTTATCTTATTACATTACCAACTGTATATAACTAAAAGCAAGTCAAAACAAAACAACACACACACACACACACACACCCTAATCTATTAGATATTATCTCTCCCAAAGATTCTGCAAACAGGTGGTTTATGGTTCTTGAGGGAGAAGAGAAAGTGTATCCTCACTTGGATGGTTATCTCTTCTAGAGATTTATTGAAGCTTAGCAAAGAAAATGATATCAGTTGAAGTCTACTTGGATAAGATAATTAACCTATTTTTAAGGTTCTTATTAAAATGGTTGCTGGAGTGCTTGAAGCAGACAAGCCATTTTGTCTCAGAACTTAGTAACTAGCTAAGAACTCTTTCCTCCTACTTGGCATAAAGATAATTTTCTAGGGAATGAGGGAGCAGATACAGCTGGAATACAGAGTTAATAAAATGTAACTAATAATAAAAAAAATAAAATTAAAAAAAAGATAATTTTCCACTGGATATTGCCAAAGATTCATTTGGCTTAGTACCTTTGTAGACTTTGAAAGTACTGATAGGCTCGATTACTTTTTTGAGAGCAACACTTCCATCCCAAGAATACATAAGTGACTTTTCTCTAAATCTGTGGTCACCTAAAAAAAGATGAAGGACAGGTGTATGAGATTTTTAGTAAACTCTTAAGGTATTTTAGGTAATAGTTGAAAAAAAATGTTAGCTGATAACTCCATTATTTCAATGCTAATTTTATGACCTCTGATTAGTATTTATTGAATGAATCCATTTTGAGTGATGGGGGAATCATTAGGAAGTTCTCAGTTTGTATTCAGTCTTGAGAAAGGTGTAGACATATGTAGATAAATATTTCTAATAATTTATAATTAACATTTTGGTGCATAGTAGTAGGTGGAGTAGGTACAGCTAGGATTTAAGGTGCTTGCTACATACTTTGCTGTAAGCTGTTGCTTGCTACATACTTTTCTGTAAGCCAACAGCTTTGTGACGGTGGTAATATTTCCCCTTTTTGTAAGGTGATGTGACAAATTTGGAGATGTCTATTGACATTTGCTGAAACTTAGCTCAGAGTAACAGACTTGTGATTTGAATTTAGTTCTCTCAGTAACTACAGGTAGCACTGTTTTCATTCTACTTTTTGCCTCCTAAATGAATGCTTATGTTGCCTGGAAATTCACTTCTGATGAACACTTTGTTTTACCAATGGTGCTGGTTAAACGAGGTGTTAGTATAATAAGGTGCTAATTGAATGGTGTGCAGAGTAAGTGAAAAAGGAGTTAAAGAGGAAAAAGGGTGTGTGCTGAAGTCGGCAGGGAAACTCTTGGGACAGCTGTGGGAGTTTGCTTCCTTCAGCCAATGCTATGGAAGCATTCTGAATGCTGGACCTGGTAGGATATGCAGGATTCAAATAAAAATAGAGTAAGACAGACAGAGCATAGTTCTTCTGGAGAAACAAATTATGAGATGTTTAAAAGTGTGCTCATCCTGAAAGAAGCAAGGAAGCCTAGCGTGAGCAGAAGAGAGCTTCTCCACTGAAGAACAGCAGGGTATTCCCTGGAAAAAGCTCATGAGGGTGATGGGCAGTATTTAAACCAGGTAGCATTTCAACTGCTTCGGTGGTTGCCAAGAACAGTGGCACTGTGGGACTACATACTGTTTTAGGAACCTGAATCCCAGCAGCCACGTGCAGGTCACATTACAGCAGTGGAGCCTTGGTGCAGCCGGAGGTGCTGGCCTGCTCCCTGGCGTGGCTCCGGCCTCTCCGCGTGCTGGGTTGGCAGTCCGCGATTTTGGACTACCATTCCACTCTCTGCAGTTAGACTTCTGGAGTCTCGTTTCTTGCCTCTATTGACATTCATGCTGACACGTTTGGAAGACGCCTGTGTTTTTAAGAGAAGGTACTGTGTGGCACATGATACCTTTATGTGCCTTTAGCTCCAGCTTTTGGCAGAGGCAGGCAGGGAGAGGCCAGCCTGCTCTCTGTAGAGCTCCAGGTCAGCCAGGGCTACACAGAGAGACCCCCATCTAAACAACAAACAAAAGGAAACAAAAACAAAGCAAAAGGTTTAAAAAAGCTACGGTGGCGCACATGTTTATAATTTATATAAATAGTGTCTTGCTAAAGATTTTGCAGTTTTTTTCCCCTTGCAACACTGTAAAGCAGCTGGTATAGGAAACTTCAAGTACTTTAATGTGTGGAGAAAATGCTCTAAAAATGTGTTCTCCAAGCTCAGTGCTTACAAGTCAGCCAGTTTTCTCTTATAACTGGTTTCAGCTGCTCCTGCCCCTGGCACCCTTTCTGGCACAGCCCTGTGTGACAGACGTTATTATTCTGAAGCGGGTCTGAGACTTTTCAGTGTCTAATGCTTACTAACACTTCTGTGTGGGTCTTTGTGTATGTACTTCCTAAGTTGGACCTGGTGGCTTTTCATCTGGTCCTCAGTTGCCTGTAATGTCTGTCGATTTGTATATACATATGAGGTAGCGGGGATGAGACTCACTTAGAAATTGAAATTTATTTTTCATATGCACTTTAAGCATGTAACCTAAAAGGTAATTTTACCCAGTGGTTTTAGTATAGCTGCATTTTGACATTAAGACATCACATGAGACACATATGGAAATATCTGGTCACAAAATATGTTGGTACTAAAAACATTTCTCATTTTGAGGAACTTCAGATTAAAGTTTTGTTTTGTTTTTCTTATTTTATTTTTTTATATGGTGGTGTTTTGCCTGTATGTACGTCTGTATACCACATGTGTGTAGTACCAGAGGAGGCCAGGAGAGCGTGTTGGGTCTTCTGGGACTGGAGTTACATTTGGGTGGTTGCTGGCCACACAGGTGCTGGTAGTCACAGCCAGGTCCTTTAACGGTGCTGCTGCCTCCTCTCCAGCCTGCGCAGCTCGTGTTTGGGCTAGGCGTACTCAGCCTGTGTGACCCTGGCCTCCACTAGCTGCATCTCTCTTCCCTTCCTTTTCACTGACTTTTCATTACATTCATTCATTCATTCTTGAGTGTGTGCATATGTATGTTTTCATATGTCACAGCATGTGTGGAGGTCAGAGGAGAGCTCACGGGAGACAGCTCTCTTCCTTCACCCTTCACCATGTAGGTCCAAGGACTTGGATTCCCCTTTGTCAAGCTTGGTGGCAGGTGCCGAGATGGCTGAGCCGTCTCATCTGCTTGGCATTTGGTGCTACCCTCCCCGTTCCAGTCAGGTGTTGCAAGTTTCTGTTGTTACGTCAGTGCGCATCTCCAACAGTCAGGGAACTTGATTCTCTGCACAGCTTGTCTGTTACTGCTTCCCTTGCTATTCTTCTGTCTAGAAACCCCGTATTCAAACAATAGCTCACCGTGCTCACGCTTCTGCCCCATGTCATGGCCCAGGAAGAACTCTATGAGCACCTTGAAGTCTGCTGTAGCCCTTCCTTTGTTCTGCTTTATATTAATACATTAATTGTATTTATTTGTTGACCTCATTTGATCATGTTCTTGAAAACAGGGAACTTTCCTCTTTGTAGTTTTGTTAGAGCTGCATCCCTAGTACAGAAACCAGTAGCTGCTCAATAATGTTCACAGTGCATTTGTTTTCTTGGCCGTCATTTGCTTTGCCTTTTCTCATCCTCACAGGGTATCCATGAATATGAGAAACAACAATTTTTATTGATTTTAGATGTTGAATGTAATGTGTTGGTTTCATTTCTGGTGTCTTCCTTTAGTAAGAAATCTTAATTTTCACCTGGTTAAGTCGCCACATTGCAACATATGAATTAGCACTTCATGGCTTGTTTGTGTTCTGTAGAAAACTTTGTAATGTGATATCACAAATCCCTTGCATTTTGTTCAGCTTGCTTTACAGTTTCATTTCTTATGGATAGGTCTATAATCCCATGAGAATTTGCCTTGGTATGGGTAATAAGGTGTGGTGTTTAGTCTCTCTTGGAGAATGCTGCAGTTGGCACAGCTGCTGAAGTAGAGCCCCCCCCCATGGATCCTTTCTCACAGTTTATCCAGCAACCCTGCGTTTAAAAAAAAGTTATTTTTATTTGTGTGTATGTATATGTATATGCATCCGACTCTCTAGAGTTGGAGTTATGGGCAGCTGTGAGCAGGTCAGTGTGGGTGCTGAAAACCAAACGTGGGGCTAAAGAAAGAGCAGCAAATGCTGTTAGCCGGTGAGTCATCTAGCCAGCCGCTCGGGAAGACTCTATCTCTGAGTATTGTATTAAAAGTGTCAGGAAATGGGTATTGGTGGGTTTAAATGAAACTGTCAAAGGTATGTCTATACTTTGGTGGTACTTCTTTTCTAGACAAAAAGGAGCAGCAATTTATTCCTTCAGCCTCCAGAGTCGAACTTGTTCTGCTTATGTCTTAAAAAAAAAACAACAAAAACAAACATATGTTCTATTTGTTTATGTGTAGATGTGTTAGTGTGCACGTGTATGCGGGTGCCCTGGGAAGCCAGAGGGTGTAGTTGGAGTTGGAGACAGGGAAGGCTGTGAGTCGCCTGACATAGTGCTGGGAATGGAACTCAGCAAGTGCTCTTCATTGCTGAGTCACTCCTCCAGCCTCCATTCATCTTATACACACGTACAGCATGTATAGGAACACTGAAAACAGAATACAAACACAGATACGGGGACTACAGGTAGAAGCAAAATAGAGTAGGGGAAAATAACTTCCTATTCCTTCAACAATAATCTTCTGGAAAAGTTCTTCATAAGGCAAATAAGGTGTGTGGAAATATTTCAGGTTCTACATCAAACATGGTCTAGGACAGTTACAACGATGATTGATTATTAGCCATAGGAATTGGAACAGCAAGTACAGATGCTCTGACCAGCCATCATCAAGTAATAGGCTTCATGTTGTTGTGAGAACTATTCAGGGTTAATTAGGATGGGTTGTAGGTGTACTGTTGTTTTACAATGATAGTGTTTTTCCTGAGTCAGATATAAGATAGTTTATTTTCATTTAGTTTTATTTTTAAATTACTATTGTAATATTTTGTTTCATAATGAATATACTAGCTAGCAATCAGGCATGTGATTATGAAAATAATATAGTTAGATGAAACTTCTTAATGTTGTTGAGCTATATTTGTATATATGCTTAACCTGATCCGGTTTTATTTTTACATGAAACACACAGTGAAATGAATGATCCCAGTAAAAAAATCAATATGGAGGTTTAAAACTTTTCTCTGCCTAAACTGCTACTGTATTGAATGATGACTAAAGGCAAATTGTGAATTCTAAAAGTGAATAATTGATAGCATTTTAAAGTAAAACAAAAATTTCATTTAGAAGCTTAGATGTGAGGAGAAAGAGGAGAAAGGGGAATGTCTAAGCAGCTTCTGCTAGATGATAGACACTAATGATGCCTTGAAATCTGGGGACATTTTGTGTGTGTTCCTTTTGTGGCATTTTTATGCAAATATTTAAACAGTAGCTACTGGTGTCACTTGCAAAGCTTAGCAGATGTGAGCCTCTAGTACCAAAGTTTTTATATTTTAATGATTCTGATCCAATAGTGTGATTTCTTTAGTTGTAGCAAATAGTTACCTTTTTGATGAACTTGGATATAGATTTCAAGTTTGGATGTAAATGGTGGAATCAAGGGAAGACAATTTGTAATGACTACTCTACTGCGTTTTCCACCAATTCATGGTAGTGGTGACCCCAGGTGGAGGGAGGGTTGCTCTCAGGGAAGAAGGCCGCTGTTCTTTAGTTGGTGGCTTTTGCTTTGGCCAGAGCTCATGTGTGGCAAGGGTGTGTGAGCTCTGGCCACAGAGGTGCAATCTGGGCATGTAATTATATTTTTATTTCCTGTCATTCATAAAGCTGTGGCATTTTCAAGTCCCGCTGTGCGGGGACACTGCCCCTAAAGGGCTAGCTAATCCCTACTGGTAGCAGACGGTTCCCTGTGGCACCTGTGGATGTAAGGCTGCCCATCAAGAACTGCCAACTTGACTGAGCTCGCACAGGCTGAGCTGCTGTCTCAGGGCCTGGTGCCAGGTAACAGGGCCAGGACTCACCGCCGGAGCATGTTGGCATTATTTGAGCTAGCTAGCCCTAACCTTCTTACCTCACCCTGATTTGCTGTTCCGGCATAGATAGCGTGAAGGCGAGTACCACACCTCCCTCGCGGTCCACCTCCTGACTGACCCTGAAGCTTTCTAGGCAGCCTCGGGTAGAGTGGCATGCCCTTTCCTCTTGGATATAATAGGATAGCCAACCTTCCCTCCCCCATCCTCTCTCCTTCCACTCCTGCCCTATCTATCTATCTATCTATCTATCTATCTATCTATCTATCTATCTATCTATCTATCTGTCTGTCTGTCTATTCAAATTTTATTTATCTTTTTAAATGTAAATTTTTATTAATTACAATTTATTCACTTTGTATCCCTCTTGTAGTTCCCTCTTTTCTTCCCTCCCAATCCCACCCTCCCTCCTCCTTCTCCACCCTTGTCCCTCCCCCAGTCCACTGATAGGGGAGGTCCTCCTCCCCTTCCTTCTGATCCTAGTCTATCAGATCTCATCAGGACTGGCTGCATTGTTTTCCTCTGTGGCCTGGTAAGGCTGCTCCCCGCTCAGGGGGAGGTGATCAAAGAGCAGGCCAATCAGTTCCTGTCAGAGACAGTCCCTGTTTCCATTAGTATGGAACCTACTTGGACCCTGAACTACCATGGGCTACATCTGTGCAGGAGTTCTAGGTTATCTCCATGAATGGTCCTTGGTTGGAGTATGAGTCTCAGAAAAGACCCCTGTGCCCAGATTTTTTTTTGGTTCTGTTGCTCTCCTTGTGGAGCTCCTGTCCTCTCTGGGTCTTACTGTTTCCCACTTCTTTCATAAGATTCCCTGCACTCTGCCCAAAGGTTGCCTGTAAGTCTTAGCATCTGCTTTGAAACCCTGCAGGGTAGAGTCTTTCAGTCTGTGGCAGGCTCCTGTCCTGTTCTCTGTTTTCTCCTTCTTCTGATGTCCATCCTCTTTGCTTTCTGAATGAGGACTGATCATCTTACTCAGGGTCCCCCTTCTTGCTTAGCTTCTTTAGGTGTACAGATTTCCTATATTATATGTCTAATATCTTCTTATGAGTGAGTAAAACCCTGTGTGTCTCTCTGCTTCTGGGATACCTCACTCAGGATGATCTTTTCTAGATCCCACCATTTGCCTGCAAATTTCATGATTTCCTTGTTTTTAATTGCTGAGTAATATTCCATTGTATAAATATACCACATTTTCTGTATCCATTCCTTAGTTGGGGGCCATCTGGGTTGTTTCCAGGTTCTGGCTATTACAAATAAAGCTGCTACAAACATGGTTGAACAAATGTCCTTGTTTTGTACTTGAGCATCTTTTGGATATATGCCTAGGAGTGGAATAGCTGGATCTTGAGGAAGCACTGTTCCCAACTGTCTGAGAAAGCACCAGAGTGATTTCCAAAGTGGTTGTACAAGTTTACATTCCCACCAGCAATGGAGGAGGGTTCCCCTTTCTCCACAGCCTCTCCAGCATGTGTTGTCACTTGAGTTTTTGATCTTAGGCATTTTGATGGGTGTAAGGTGAAATCTCAGGGTTGTTTTGATTTGCATTTCCCTGATGATTAAGGACATTGATTGAGCATTTCTTTAAGTGTTTTGCATTTTTCTTGTCATTGTTTTCTGCTATTTTTCTCAGCTTTTATATGTGCTCTTCTTTTTCAGTTATCACTTTATTTCTGCTTATTTCCTTTAGTCCTCAGAATTCTGTGTCCATTGTATATGATGTACAGTATAGTCATAATTTATATAGTATATGATTTACCGTATAGCCCAAGTGAAAAACTGATAGTTTCTTTTCCCACCCCCTCTTTGTGTGAGTTCCTCAGACATACTTTCCTGCTGAAAACATGTTGCTGTGAGGGTCTCGTGTGCTTTCCTTGCCTTTTAAAGGAATCATTTCTCAGTAACTTAGTAATTTCTGGAGAGAAGAAGGCCGTTCATCACAAACAAAACCTTGTAAGTAGAGTTAGAAGATGGCTGAGCCAGGTGAGGTGAGCAGCAAGCTTCAGCTCTGGATTTCCTCTCAGGGGCCAGGACCATGTAGGCCTCCATGACTGGGTCTGGTGCCTTTATATAGACTTCACGAACAGTTGAAGTGCAGGCTTTATATTTTATGGTTGAAGAGATATCTGGGGAAGTCCTAGGGAATGTGGAGAATGAAAGAATAAAAAGAAAGATAAATAGAACTATGAAGCTTGTTTTGCTCAGGACAAAGTGATTATAACAGTATAAGAAGATTAAAATCAATGGAAAATTGAAATGCGTAGTAAGTTTTACAGCAAAGTTCCAACTTCACACCATTGTGCCCTGTGCTGCTCCTGGTTACTTATTTCAAAAATGGTTTTAATTGAAATAGAATTACATTACTTCCGTTTCCTTTTCTCCCTTCAGTCTGTCCCAGGTACTCTATGTCCAGCCTTTTCTGTGTCCTCAAGTTGATAACCTCTTTTTCTCAGATTGTTAATGTTAGTACATACATAATGCATGCATACACACACACACGCGCGCACGTGCGCAAATACATCAATACAACCTGCTTATTCCATTTTGCTGCTTCTGTACAATGTTTCAGGGCTGACCACACTGCATTGACAACCAGTAAGGGACCTATCTCTGCGAGAGGCGAATTCTCCATCTCCCAGTAGCTGTTTGTTGCCTGTTAATCTTTGTCTAGAGATGAGACCTAAAATTTCCCCCTTCACAATGTCGCCATTGCTGTGGTCCTGTTTATGCTGTCCTTTCTAGGAGAGAGTATTTCACAGCAGACTTTGTGTTTTGGCTCCTATGGTCTTTCTGCCCCCTGTATGTAGTGTTCCCTGAACTTAGGTGCAGGAGCTGTGATATAGATGTATCCATTGTGTCTGGTTTCCCCACAGCTCTTTACTTCTGCATTGTGTCTAGTTGTGGTTTTCTGTGATTTTCTGTAAAGAGAAGCTTTGTTGATGATGGTGGTGGTGATGAGGCTTCTCATCTGTGGGTATAAGGGTGAGATTTAGAATGTAGTAAGGAGATATACTGCTCTAGAAAAGTGGTGTAGTGATTCCTTTCTAATGTCCATGACCTCATTAGCCCTGGGAAGCTGTCTAGGTTTCCAGTACCCAAGCATAATTTCAATCTCACCCCAGTCAGAATGGCTAAGACCAACAAAATAACTGACAACAAATACTTGTAAGGCTGAGGATAAAGAGCTACCCTCATTCACTGTTGGTGGGAATGCAAATTGGCACAGCAACTCTGGAAATCAGTATAGAGAATTCTTAAAAATGAACAATCAATGTACCGTGTGACACAGTTATACCACACTTTTCATGTGCCTAAAAATCTAGACAGCACACACCATAGATACTTGATTGGCAGGCTTCACTGCTGCTTTATTCCCAATTGCCGGGAGATAGAGACAACCGAAATGTTCTCCAGCAGATGAATGATAAGGCTCTTAAGTTGGTACATATACACAATGGAATACTAGTTAGCTACAAAGCAAAGGAAGTCCTGATGGGTGCAACTTGTAAGGTAACCTAGACTCAGAACGACAAACGACACATTTGTCACCTGTGGCTCCTAGCTCAAATCCTCAGATGTGAGTACACAGTGTGGAGTAACCACAGAAAACAGGAAACTATAAAGGGACCGTTGGGGTGTGCGTGTGTATGAGTGTGTGTTGGGTATGAGAGGGCAGTATAGGATGCAAGTGGTATGAAGAGGGATATAGAAAAATGGGAGGTTCCCATGGAAGGAGGGAGGGAGGCCAGTACAGATGAAGAGGAGGGCTGAGGACACATAACACCAAAGGTGTTCTTTAAGCCTCACTACTTAACTAGAGCCATGCACGATGTGTCTGTAAACACACGACACATAGCTGTAGACCTGTATGTGTATATAGGATACTGTGCACACACATATATATACATACAGATATCTTAGAGGAAGCTAAGGCACTTGTGCTGACAGTACTCTCCACTCGATTCACAGACTAACAAAATCCTTAGGACCAGGCATAAGAAACCTTTCAAATGGTTGGTTGGGGTCATCTCAGTGACTCCCCAGACAATGCAGAGTATCACTATAGCCTTTGCCTCTTGTTTTTGGGGCGGGTCCTGATTACTGAAGATGGCGCACACTTTGGATACAGAACTCAAGATTGGAGCTGGATATGACTCGAAAAGCTTCCTTCCTGCTGCCTAGATTCCAGTGTACCTGCGCAGTCTGCCAAAGGGATGGGGCAATTGAACAGGCCTACCTAGTTGTAACGTCTAAGGACCACAACAGTGATCAGCATGATAAGACATTTGGAAAGATGTAGTGAGTGGCAGTGGTAGCCAGTAGTTAGTGTCTTATTGATTTCTATTAGTAGGATTCAACCACACTTACTACTGACTTTTGTGTACTGAGGAGCAAGGGGAGAGACGAAAGTAAATTGTGGTGTAGCATATTAGTACTGCAGTGGCGATCTTTCATATGTGGCAATGCCACTGAAAAGTTCAAATGGGAGTGACAGATTTCACCACAGAGGCTCTGAGGTTGATGACGGTTCAGGTTGATGCTAGAGAAAGAAACGGCTGGTTATGGTGTAGTGATTGGGAAAGGTTGGGTATAGTTGGAGGCCATCTAAATAGGAGGTGCAGAACCAATGAGGTGATGTCAGAAAAAAGACTGTCTGGGGAAGTAATGTTTGACTAACAGGTTCATTCCTGCATATGCTTAGTTTTCAGTACTTACCGATATCTAGGCAGAAATGGTACTTGATCTCAGGTTTAAAAATTATTTATTTTGTTATATGAGTGTTTGCATGTGTGTGTGTGGTGCATGCCTAATGTCCGTGGCCATCAGATGAGGGTGGCGGATTCCCTGCGTTGTGGTTATAGGCCAACATGTGGATGCAGGAATCAAACATGGGATCTGTGGCCCAGCAGCCAGTACTTTGTCTCTTGACTAGATGGTTGATTTTATACACATAAACACACAAACACGTGCACACACACTCACACACATGCATGCATAAAGTTAGATTTTAGAATTCTGAATGCTAACACACAGATAGGGATAATAATTATTTTCTCAACGCAAGGAACTGTGCTAGTAACAAGGGCCAAACATTAGATCAAAGGTGACCTTTATGTACTTTCCATTCTCCTAAGGCACAGACACAAAAAATTGCAAATCATTTTATTAAAGAGATTCTCGCCTTAGCTCCAGAACTCCAGTGTTGTCCACTCAGGGGCCTGTATATGTAGAATACAATAAGCCACGTGATGGTCTTCCTCAGGACAGGAGTTAGTCAAGGAGTCAGAGAAGGGAAGAAAGAATGCTTCCCATCAGGAACCAGCATGTGCCATGAGTGAAGGCGAGAAAGAGCCAGGGTGGGAGCGTGTGACCTGAAGCTAAACATGGCGCCAAGGATCCCATTGTGTAGGGCTTCACCAGCAAGGCTGTGTTTCTCAACAACCATTGTGATTGTGTGATGGGAAGTGCCTCCATACAGTACAGACCCTTGAGGAGCACGTGAGGAGTCTAGCCTGGAGATAGTAGTGCTGCTGACAGTCGGAAGAGCAAAGTGTAGAACAAATGAACTTGGTAAGTGTTGTTTATCAGGCTGTCATATTGTTACTGCAGTCTTCTGGAGAGCAGAGGGGAGGAGAGGAGAGAAAGGGAAAGCTAAAACCTTGTAGTTTCCCAACACATAAGGCCTGGGCTGAAGGTTAGGACTCCCAAAGGACATACAAAAGTGCTTGGCAGGAAAGAATCAGGAAAAGATACAAACCAAGAAATGGGAGTTTGAGAAAGAAAAACTTTTAACTATCCACATCAAGGAATATGTAGAAAAATGACTACGTGATGGTAGGGTGTACTACAGTTTAAAGGAATATTTATAATATTAAACAATGTTATCTTTTTGTTTGTTTGTTTTTTTGAGACAGGGTTTCTCTGTGTAGCCATGAGTGTCCTGGCAGAATGTAATTTTTATGTTAGTGATATAATATTAATTTTAAAAGAAAGTGCTATAGAAATTTTCAGATACAGTGTCAATGCTTAAGTTTTGTTTAAAAGAACATTTACATATCTTATGTGCATATTGCAGCAGAAATATTCAGAAACAGTACATCAACAGTTTTATCTGAGTGGAAAATTTGTTCATAGTTTTTTGTATAATTTTTAAATTATATGAACATATATTAATAACTAGAAAATTTATTTTATTTTTCTCAATGTTTTATATACATCTAACCCATGTTTTATAAGCACATTGTTTTTAAAATGCTGATGAAATAGTTCCTTGAGCTGTACTGGAAAACTTTTGGGTCTTTGATTATAATTTTATCTGTAAGAAAAGTCTACCCTCAGTCATTTTAGCTGATTATCTTGGTATTTGCAGCCGTGTTTCCATATAACAAGGCTATATTGCTGCTACCTGAATTGTTTTAGATTGTCTTGATTTTCCATAGAAGAATATAAGAATTTTGTTCCCTTTCTGTCCTGTTTATAGTACACACATTTCTTGCCAAGCACAGATATATTGACTTTGATTTGAATAGTTTAGTTTACATTATTATGACTGACTGCTATTTTTAGCCCTCTTGTGTATTCTGTGACCAAGTTTTCTGGTACAGTTTTGCTACTGGAATGTAGCTGTTAGAAAGTAGCTTAGGTTTTATGTTCTGTCATTGTTACTTACTAATAAACACAGTTCTGTTACATTTATTTTCCAGTGAGGTGGTTCTCATACTCCTCTCATGCATCCTAGGATATGCTAGTTGCTCTTTTGGCTTTTTGCATAGTTGTTATTTTTGATCTCTGTCTTCCTCATCAATCTATCATCCTAATGACCCATTTGAAGTTTTTCTTGTCCTGGATCCTCTCATAGCCAGAATTCCACCACTGATGAGCTACCTTAGAAAAATCTGTGTGTGAGGAATACCTTATTTCTGATGTGGTTTCAGAAATAAGAAGTGAGGTTGCTTGTCCTTGCACCTTTGTCTGGAGTTGACACAGGTGACCATGGTAGGTCATGTGGCATCCTAGAAGCAAGAGAGAGAAGAGTCTGTGATGGCAACAGCCCATGCATGAGCCTTCAATGGCCTGTTTAGGCCTCATCTCTTAAAGGTTCCCTTATACCCCAAGAATGACCCAAGTGAAGTGACCAAGTCTTTGCCATATGGTGACAAATAGGTACAAGCTGTGGTAGCGCTCTTGTCACCTGTTTTTCCTTCTGCTGAGTACTTGCTGTGAGGGAATGCTCTCCCTGGTGGCAGCCTAAGTGCTTGGTGCCTTGGACTGACACAATAATTTCCAGTTCCAGCAGTTTTATTGGGATAGTTCTTTTACCTAATTTGTGTGTTATAAGTCTTATTTTCGTTGACATAGGATTTTGGTCTAGGAGTTGAATTATTTGATCTTTTCAAGTATTATGCACTTAAAAAATTGACTTTTCCGTATTTGGTGATAGACTTGGTTTTATCTTTTAAGCCTTTGTACATTAAAACAATGCTCTTGTTATTGGATCTATTCTTAAACATATCACTCTGTTCTTGTTTAAGGGTTGCTATATTCTTTCCTCGCTTTGAGAATTATTAATGATAGATTTTAGAGATGCTCTCTTTCTCTCTCTCTCGCCTATTTGTTTCTTCTTAGACCTTTGATTTGCTTCTTTTAACCTCTCTTCTTCTCTTCCTGTCTGCTCTTTACTGAGTGGTGGTTTTTCTTAACTTGTCTATACCAAAGAATTCTGAGACATTACTGGTAGTTTGACATCTTTGGATGAAGCTTGCATGTCACTTTAGGGTAATTTGGCCAGGCTATTTTGTTGGCGGGGGGCGGGGGGAGCCTCTGATGTCCATATTTTTAGGTCTTTTATTTTAGACCATTCAGATTTCCTGGAAATTCCTGGAGGTGTAGGACTGACCCTCAGTACTGTGGTATCCAAATCGCTGCAGAAACAACTTTTCCTTGACTTTGTTCTTTTAGTGCATTGTGTACTTGACTCTAATACTATCAGGTCATTGAGAAATCTCCTCTAGAAAAGGACCCTGCTCTCCTGCTGGGATGGGACACCTTGCTGGAGTAAATTCTAGGCAGGGAAAGGAATGGAGAATCCAACAGTGTTTAGTTTAATATAATTTAACCAAACCTTCTGCGTATATCCTTCTCTCTTGCTTTTGTGATTTACAAATTCTGTCAGATAAATCTAACCCCATTTTCCCTCATACTCTCGTAGAACTCTGCTTTCTTGGTCCTGAGAAGTAATTTATGCTCATTTATCACTGTGCAGTTTCATCTTGTGGAAAGGAGTGTCTTCTTGTCTTCTTGGGGCATAGTGCCCCAGTAATTGTGTTATCAACCCACCTGTTTTACCAGAAATTTGTTAACCTCTATGTTTTGAAAATATGACAAATAAGGCCTTTCTTAGTCTTGCTATATCGCCCATAAAGCCTTATTGCTAATTGAAAGCTCTTTTGTTAGTTCTTTTTTTAAATTTTTTTAAAAAATTTTTATTAATTACACTTTCTTCACTTTGTATCGCCCCATAAACCCCTCCTTCCTCCCCTCCTAATCCCACCTTCCCTCCCTCTTCTCCACACATGCCCCTCCCCAAGTCCACTGATAGGGGAGGTCCTCTTCTCCTTCCTTCTGATCTTAGCCTATCAGGTCTCATCAGGAGTGGCTGCATTGTCCTCTTCTGTGGCCTGGTAAGGCTGCTCCCCACTGAGGGGGAGGTGATCAAATAGTTCTTAACACTGTCTTACCTATCCATATACTCTGGCTTAGCTTAAATAAACATCTTACTTCTTATTTTGACCATCACTTTTGATATCTTACCTAGGGAGTTATTGTTTACTGATAATAGATAGTAATCTGAAAAACATCTGGAGATTCTGGAAGCGAAAGAGAGAGGAGGGCTGGAGCGTGCAGCTCCGGCCTGCAGTGGTACTTGCAGGTGCTGTGCTACGGCCTAGCGTACAGCTGGGCAACACTGAATTTAGGCTCACAGATTAGCTCCTTTGAGCATCAGGCCAGCTTGTAAAATGGGGCTGGCTTATTGTCTGTTACAGATGAGGAAACCAGGGTATAGAAATACTACATAGCTCCTTCCTAGCCAACTCAGCACAACAGGAAGTGGACAGGGAGCGGAAGAGTAAACACATCCTGGGCTGGCTGCAGAGCTCCCAGATGTTAATCCCTGTCTTCTCTGTGTCCTTGTGCTGTTGGCAGGCTTGCTTCTGGTGGCTATGAAAAGGGTTTAATTTGCTCCTTTATTTGTCTATTATTATTTGTTTCCTTACACATTACTTATTATATAATCTGCAAACTTAAAATGTAACTTTTCTTTTGTTGATTTGTACTAAGGAGAAGTTGTCTCAGACTTTTCTGGCACATCCTAAAAGGTTTGCCTTCTTGCCTGCTTATCAAGGATGTATTTCTGTGATCCTCTGCAACAGAGCTGTCACTGACATCAGGTTTCCAGTGCTGCCTTCTTGTGATATTGTTGGGCTTATGGTAACACTCTGGCAAAATGGTGGCTCTAGAAAAATGTTTCTTTCAGGTACAATCAATTGTTATCTTGAAGGGGAATTGTTCATATTGTGGTATTTTGGAACAGGTATTTAATTCGGAACATATTAAATAATTAGCTGTTTAGTCTTTGAAAACATAGCATCTCTTGATTTAGTTCTGAGGAAGAAACTTAAACACAGTATCTACTTAGCTCACACCCTCCATTAAGACATAATACATAACCAGCTGTATAGAATGAACCTCATTTCACTCTGTAGACTTTTAACTACTTCAGTTTATGCCTGAAAAGGATATTTGTCATTTTTATTGTTAGTAAATTCGAACAAATTAAATATACTCTTACTCATTAGTATACACGTATAGTGATATACCTTGAATATATGCATTTGCTTGCCTTGTTCAATAAATTAAAAAAAGTTATTGTGCTGTTAAAGTAACTACATGGTTATTTTAGTAAATCTAGAAATTTTATTTTATTTTTAAAATTTATTTTTTAAAAACTTTTATGTATTTATTATTTATTACAATTTATTCCATTTGTATTTCCGTTGTAACCCCCTCCCTCGTCTCCTCCCAGTCCCACCCTCCCTCTCTCATCTTCTCCCATGCCCCTCCCCTAGTCCACTGATAGGGGAGGTCCTCCTCCCTTTTATTTGACCCTAGCCTATCAGGTCTTATTAGGACTGGCTGCATCATCTTCCTCTGTGGCCTAGCAAGGCTGCACCCCTCAGGGAGTGGTGATCAGAGAGCCTGCCACTGAGTTCATGTCAGAGACATCCCTGCTCCCCTTACCAGAGCACCCACTTGGAGACTGAGCTGCCTATGAGCTACATCTAAGCAGGGGATCTAGGTCCTTAGTTGGAGTATAGGTCTCTGCAGGATCCCCTGGGCTCAGATTTTTGGCTCTGTTGGTCTCCTTGTGGAGCTCCTGTCCTCTCCAGGTCTTTCTGTCTCCCCCTTCTTCCAAGATTCCCTGCACTCTGCCCAAAGTCTGGCTATGATTCTCAGCATGTCCTTTGATACCCTGATGGGTAGAGTCTTTCAGAAATCCACTGTGGTAGGTTCCTACCTTGTTCCCTGTCTTCTCCCACTTCTGATGTCTATCCTGTTTGCCCTTCTGAATCAGGATTGAGCATCTTCCCTAGGATCCTCCTTGTTGTTTAGCTTCTTTAGGACTATAGATTTTAGTATATTTATTCAATATTATATGGCTAATATCCACTTATACGTGAGTATATACCATGTGTGTCTTTCTGCTCCTGGGATACCTCACTCAGGATGATCTTTTCTAGTTCCATGTATTTGCTTACAGATTTCATGATTTCTTTGTTTTGTAATTGCTAAGTAGTATTCCATTGTATAAATGGACCACAATTTCTGTATCCATTCCTTGGTTGAGGGAAATCTGGGTTGTTTCCAGGTTCTGGCTATTATAAATAAAGGTGCTACAAACATGGTTAAACAAATGTCCTTGTTGTGTACTTGAGCATCTTTTGAATATATGCCCTAGGAGTGGTATAGCTGGATCTTGAAGAAGCACTAGTCCTAATTGTCTGAGAAAGCACCAGATTGATTTCCAGAGTGGTTGTACAAGTTTACATTCCCACCAGTAATGGAGGAGGGTTCCCCTTTCTCCACATCCTCTCCAGCATGTGTTGTCACTTGAGCTCTGGATCTTAGCCATTCTGATGGGTGTAAGATGGAATCTCATTTTGATTTGCATTTCCCTGATGACAAAGGACATTGAGCATTTCTGTGTTTCTCTGCCAATTCTCTGTTGAGAATTCTCTGTTTAGTTTTGTACCCCATTTTTAATTGGATTATTTGGTTTCCTGGAGTTTAATTTCATGAGGTTATTTATTTATTTATTCTGGATATTAGCCCTCTGTGGGATGTAGAGTGGAGGGAAGATCTTTTCCCAGTCTTCGGGCTATAGTTTGTTCTGTTGATAGTGTCCTTTGCATTACAGAAGATTTTCAGTTTCATGAGGTCTCACTTATTAATCATTGATCTTAGAGCCTGAGCTGTTGGTGTTCTGCTTAGAAAGTTGTCTCCTGTGCCAATGAGTTCAAGGTTCTTCTCCAGTTTTTCTTCTAGTAGATTTAGTATGTCTGGTTTTATGTTGAGGTCTTTAAACCACTTGGATTTTAGTTTAGTGCATGGTGATAAATATTGATCTATTTGCATTTTTCTACATGTAGACATCCCACTAGACCAGCATCATTTGTTGAAGATCTGTCTTTTTTTCCATTGTATGGTTTTGGCTCCTTTGTCAAAAATTAAGTGTCTGTAGGTGTGTGGGTTTATTTCTGGGAGACAAGCTACCATGAGGTGTTCAGAAGAAGGTATATTCTTTTGTGTTTGGGTGAAAGGTTCTGTAGCTGTTTGTTAAGTCCATTAGATTCATGACATCTGTTAGTCATTATTATTTCTTGTTTTAGTTTCTGTTTTGTTGACATGTCCTTTGTTGAGAGTGGGGTGTTGAAATCTTCCACTATGAATGTGTGGGGATTGATGTGTTGTTTAAGCTTTGTTAATGTTTCCCTTACAGATGTGGCTGCTCTTTTACTTTGGGGCATAGATGTTCAGAGTTGAGCTGTCATCTTGGTGGAGTTTCCTTCGATGAGTATGAAGCATCCTGGGTGCAGTTAGCCTCCTTGGGCTGCAGTTTTCCTTCTAGGGTCTTCTATAGGGCTGGGTTTTTGGATAGGTACTCATTAAATTTGGTTCTGTTGTGGACTACCTGTGCTCTCTTAGGGTTTGCAAGACATCTACCAAGGCCCGTCTGGCTTTTATGTTCTCTGCTAAAAAGTCTGGTGTGATTCTGCTATTACATGGTGTTTTTCCCTTGTGGCTTGTCATATTTTTTTTTTTTTTTTTGATCCTATACATTTAGTGTTTTGATTACTGTGTGGTGGGAGAATTTTCTTTTCTGGTCTAATCTATTTGTTGTTCTGTAGGCCTCTTGCATGTTTATAGGCATCTCTTTGTTTAGATTGGAGAAATTTTCTTCTGTGATTTTGTTGAAAATATTTTCTCGTCCTTGGAGCCAGGAATCTTCTCTTCCCTCTATTCCTAGTATACTTAGGTTTTGTCTTTTCATGGTGTCCTTAATGTTTTGTGTCAAGTATTTTTTAGTTTTCACATTTTATTTAATGGATGCATCAGTTTCTTCCATTGTACCTTCTATACCTGAGGATATCTTCTCCATCTCTTTATTCCGTTGTCAGTGCCTCTGTAGATCCTGTTTTCTTCTTTAAGTTCTCTCTCTCTACATTTTCTCAGTTTGTGCTTTTCTTATTGTTTCCATTTCCGTCTTCAGGTCTTGAACTGTTTTATTGATTTCCTTCACATGTTTGTGTTTTCCTGTTTTTATTCGAATGATTTATTCATTTCCTTTCTATAGGCATCTCTACTGGCCTCAGTCTGTTTGGCTGTATCTTGTATGTCTTTATGGATTTTATTTGTTTCCTCCCTTATCATCTTCACAAGCAGAAATTTAAGGTCATTTTCTTGTGTTTGAGTTGTGTTAGGGCATCCAGGGCTGCTTGCCTTCAGATAACTGAGTTTCAGAGATGCCATATTGCCTTGGCTTTTGTAGATTGTGTCTTTATGCTGGCTTTTAGCTATCTGGTTGTCTCTGGCATTGGCTGATAGATTCTGTTGCCTGATGGAGTCCTGTGGGGGTGGGGTGCAGGAAGAGGCCAGGGCAGGAAGCTGGACATTCCTGAAGGAGCCTTCCTCAGTCAGACTGGAGGAAAATTCTCAGGGAATTGTCTTCTGCTCTCCCCAGGTGTATGATCCAGTGGACTAACTGGACCCCTCAGAAGCCCAGGGACTCTCTCACTAGGGGAAATCTAGGAGACTTCCAGCCACTGACTTTCTTGCTCTGAGGTTAATGAGCTGCACCTGCCCACTGTGTTTGCTGGCGCAGCCATCTTGGAGAACTGGCAAGCCCAGAGGTTTCGTCAGTGTCTCAAGGGAGTCGGGTTGAGCGTTAGAGTGGTGTCGGTGGTTATTTCTGTGGCTTCCAGGTGTCAGAGGCCTGAGAGGAGAGCTTGAAGAGAGAGCTGGAGGAGAGATCTGGGAACCAGGTGGAGAGATGGACTGGTCCTAAGATATCACTAAAAGCAAGTATAATGTGGGAAATCTAAATGTTAGGAAACTATGAGGGCTTGGAGGTTTAGGATGGAGTAGCTATTGTCAAGCATTGTGTTCTAGGTTAACTAAATAAACCCAGTCTCTGTGTGGTTCTTTGGTTATACAGCTGCTTAGGATTAACAGCAAGCTTTACTAAAAAAATATCAATAGTAAATATTAATCACGGCTTATAACAGAGGCCCAAGGTTGAAAATGTGTTCCCTATGTCCTGGAACGCAGCAGGTATTCATGGGCTGGAGAGGGCACCATGAAAGCATGTGGCTAGATGCTGGCAACTGAGCACTGGCAGGAATTTAGGAACTTTTTCTGGGGATTAGCTGGATGACCTGAGGTTAGACCTGCTTTTTTCCCTATCCTTGGGGTCTTCTGTCACTTGGGAAACACAGTTGCTGGTGATTTGGTGCTCACAGTTAGGTCTGTGGGTCCTTGTGCAGTCCTGCTGATCAGAGATGGTGTTCAATCGGTGCCACCATCTTGGATCTCCACCCTATCTATCTTTCCAGTCATCCAACACGCATATCTATCTATCTATGCACACACTATCTTGTAAAAAAATTATAATTTCTTAAGAGGGTTCAGTTATATTTTGTGCTCTTTAATCATTTTATGATTTTTTAAAAGATTATTAACTTTTAAAAGCCCCACATATCTTACTAGATTAATATAAATTCCTGAATGATAAAAAGTGTTAAATATGTTTCCTAGATTTTTTTTTTTATTTCTTATGGAACCAAACACAATAATATATGTATAGTACGTTCATTTTTTTCTCTCTCCCTCTCACTATGTCTGTCTCTCATGCACACACACATATTCGCTGATAATTGGCTAGTAGAATTGGTGGGTATATAACTGAATGAATTAATATTTTAAATTTTGTGTATGTATGTATATACGTAGGTAGATAATTATATATATGTATTTAATCTTTTTTGATTAGTGTAAGAGTTTTCCAAGATTTATTCTATAAAATATACACATACACATATAGTCAAATACACCTATAGTCAAATACATTTAGAAATGTGGCGTGTCTATGTAAAAAAAACCCTTAATATATTAGCTCATTAAAGATTTTGAAAAAAGAAACTAGTAGTATAGCATTTTCAAATGTACGAAATGCTGTATAAAACTGTGTGTATGTGTGCGTGCCTGTGTTTATATGTGTGAAAACATATATATACATACATATATATATTATATGCTTCTCATTTGATAAGTGGTAGAACTAATCTCATGATACAGCAAGAAACAGAAGCATTTGAAGCTGCTTTCATGATCCATTATAGAGTTGCAGTACATTTATATTTTAACTAAAGGCCAAGTTGCCTCCTTGATTACCTGGGTACCACTAGTATAATGCTGTTGTGGACAACTGTACTCTTCTGTTTTCCTTGTGTCTCATCCTAGCTTTGTGCTGGCTTGTGTACTCCCTTACTGTTCCTGCCCAGTTTCTCCAGCCTCTACTTCTTTGTTTTCATCCTTAAGGAACTAAAGTAGCTAGAAAGCTTAATACTCAGCATTCATTCACTGTAGACATTAAATTGGTCAGTTTTGTGTGATGTATTTATTATACAAGGAAATGTAATGTTATTCGGCATCAAATTCTGCATCTTGAATTACAAAGAAAACATTTAAAATCCAGTAGAAAGGAGTTGGTTCTGTTTGGCTAATAGAAAAACAAACTGTTTAACCACCAACTGAAAGAGAAATTGAATTTAAACAGTTGCATTTAAAACAGTTAGTTTTCCATCCCCGACCTCAAGCTGTACTACAGAGCAATAGTAAATAAAAACTGCATGGTATTGGCATAGAAACAGAAAAGAGGATCAACTGAACTGAATAGAAGACCCAGAAATAAACCCAAACACCTATGAATACTTGATTTTTGACAAAGAAGCCAAAACCATTCAATGGAAAAAAGACAGCATCTTCAGCAAATGGTGCTGTTCCAACTGGATGTCTACATGCAGAAAAATGAAAATAGATGCATATTTATCACCCTGCACAAAACTAAAGTCCAAGTGGATCAAAGACCTCAACATAAAACCAGATACTCTAAATCGGTTAGAAGAAAAAGTGGGGAAGAGCCTAGAACTCACTGGCACAGGAGACAACTTCCTGAACAAAACACCAACAGCACAGGCTCTAAGAGCAACAATCAATAAATGGAACCTCATGAAACTGAAAAGCTTCTGTAAAGCAAAAGACACTGTCGTCAGAACAAAATGACAGCCTATAGACTGGGAAAGGATCTTCACCAACCCTATATCTGACAGAGGGCTGATATCCAGAATATATAAAAAACTAAAGAAATTAAACAGCAACAAATCAAGCAATCCAATTAAAAAATGGGGTATGGAGCAAAACAGAGAATTCTCCGTAGAAGAATATAGAATGGCAGAGAAACACTTAAAGAGATGCTCAACATCCTTAGCCATCAGAGAGATGCAAATCAAAAGGACCCTGAGATTTCACTTTACACCCAGCAGAATGGCAAAGGTTAAAAACTCCAGTGACAACACATGCTGGAGAGTTTATGGAGAAAGGGGAACCCTCCTCCCCTACTGGCAGGAATGTAAACTGGTACAACCAGTCTGGAAATCAATCTGGCGCTTTCTCAGACAGTTAGGAATAGAGCTTCTTCAAGATCCAGCTATACCACTCCTAGGCATATATCCAAAAGATGCTCAAGTACACAACAAGGACATTTGTTCAACCATGTTTGTAGCAGCTTTATTTGTAATAGCCAGAACCTGGAAATAACCCAGATGTCTCTCAACGTAGGAATGGATACAGAAATTGTGGTACATCTACACAATGGAATACTACTCAGCAATTAAAAACAAAGAAATCATGAAATGTGCAGCCAAATGGTGGGATCTAGAAAAGATCATCCTGAGTGAGGTATCCCAGGAGCAGAAAGACACACATGGCATAGACTCACTTATACATGGATATTAGACATATAATATAGGATAAACATATTAAAATCTGTACACCCAAAGAAGCTAAGCAAAAAGGAGGATCCTGGGTAAGATGATCAATCCTCACTTAGAAAGACAAATGGAATGGACAGGGGAAGTAGGAGAAAGCAAGTAACAGGACAGGAGCCTACCACAGAGGGCCTCTGAAAGACTCTACCTAGCAGTGTATCAAAGCAGACACTAACACTCATAACCAAACCTTTGGCAGAGTGCAGGGAATCATATGAAAGAAGGGAGAGTTAATATGACGTGGAGAAGACAGGAGCTCCACAAGGACCAAATATATCTGGGCACAAGGGTCTTTTCTGAGACTGTTTCTCCAACCAAGGACCATGTATGGATGTAACCTAGAACCTTTGCTCGGATGTAGCCCATGGTAGCTCAGTAACCAAGTGGGTTTTCTAGTAAGGGGAACAGGGACTATTTCTGACATGAACTCAATGGCAGGCTCTTTGACCTCCCTCCACCCCAAGGGAGGAGCAGCTCTGCTAGGCCACAGAGGAGGACTTTGCAGCCAGCCCTGAAGATACCTGGTAAACCAGGGTCAGATGAAAGGGGAGGAGGTCCTTCCCAATCAGTGGACTTGTAAAGGGACAGAGAGGTTGATGAGGGAGGGACGGTGGGGTTGGAAGTGAATGAGGGAGCGGGATACAGTTGGGATACAGAGTTAATAAAATGTAAGTAATAAAAAAAAATAAAATAGTTGGTTTTACCTTTTCTCTCTGGAAGAGACTATTGCATTTCCCCTTGGGCCTTCCTTGATTACATGCCATGTTGGCTGGTCTTCCAGAGTCACCATACAACAACTAAATTTTTTGTGTGTTTGATGGCTATTAAGATTATTACTCAAGGTGCTTGAGGGTTTTCTTGGTTGCTGGTGCTACAACTACTAAAATTATTTTTGTAAAACTGTGTTTGTTTCACAGTTTCTCTCTTAACCTGGCTATCACATAAATAATTGAGACTTTTACGTTTGTTTAATAATAAGCTTCACAACACAATAACTGACCTGTTATTACTCTATTCTTAGCCCTTTAAGCTAATCTGGTTTCCCCTCAGCATGCATCCCAGGTGTGCTTGCACTTTGTAGCTTTTCTGCTCCAGGTTGGACCTTTCCTGTGGCTGAATTCCCTTCTTCCCTGGCTGGCAGGAAGTCCATCCCTATTCTCTCAGCAATTGGCTGTAAGCTGCTTTATTGGCCTACTGGGGACAATTGGGGAACTTTGAGACAGAAGATTATCAGAACAAGGATAACAACCAGATTTGGGAGATACAAAAATCAGCATTTGAATTACACAATAACCTTATGTCTACATACATCAATGTTTTACCATGGTGCCATTTGTTTGTTTATTTCAACCACTTATTAGTATCTTCAACATAACCAATGTGTTCCAAAAACTCACTTTACCTCTAATTTTAAAATTTCTATTAAGTTATTTAATTAGAAGATATGTCAGCACTGATAGTTTTGTAATGTAATAGGCAAACTGCCTTACCATATAATCCTTAATTAAATATTGAAGTACTTTAACAAGGTTCCCCTCACATAAAGAATACTGAATAAAATATGTACAAAAAAGAATGAAAAAATCCCTATTAAAATGATAAGCATATTTCTTTTTTGAATTTTTAGTAACTAGTGGGGAGAGTGGGCAGTGTCTCCTCTTATCCCAGGTATTGGAGTTTAGGTGTATTAAAGTTCAGCCTCAGTGAGGATTCAAAATTCTTTTACTGCCCACTAGTTCAATATAAGACTTGAATGGCAACTTGGAATAGGTCACAGATCTTAGCTGGCTGAAGGCTATGAAGATACTATGCTACTGTTCAAGGGGACGTAGTGGAAAAGTGGCAAAAATACATTTTGGTTTTAATTCCCATATAATAAAATGACAGAAAGCGGTTATGACCCAGTTTGAGTTGGCATTAATGTTGTCTGACATAGGGACACTGGATTTTGGGATGGAATACTGGCAAAAAACTCATTCTCAGATGTGTGGATGAAAGGGCAATCTGACAGGCGTAAATTCACAACACTAGCACACTGTATCTCTGCAGAGCGTATTGTGCTGGTTTTACGCTTTACTCTTCAGATGCCTGTCTGAGAGCTTCCATTGTGTGGTTTCTCTGGCGGTGTATTTAAACTCATGTATAAACAGGACTGAGCACTAGCAAGACTATGTCAGTAGTTTTGTTCCTCTTCTAAATAATGGAAAATCTTTTTGTTATTAAAAATTAATGGTATTGATAGTTTTAGTATGCCTTATTAGTTTCATATAACTTTGTTTCTGAATATCCCAATTAATGGTAGTTAAATTCAAAGTTTAATCTTCTGTGAACAATGTATTTTTTCCCAGAGTTTCTATTAATTGGTGTGCAAATTATTTCCCTAAAATATTTTTGAGATCAGCTAGGTTGATGGGAGGAGATTACCTTCAGCCTGTCTGTGTAGCCCAGGCTGGCCTTGAACTCATGACTTTCCTACCTTAGTGCTAGGATGATAGGCATATGCCACCATGCTCGGTTGATGGGCTTGTTTTGGTATCATCAAGGTAAAGGCCTTAGGAAATAGCAAAGAATCTATAGGTTTAACTTAATTTGAGATACAAAGTACAATGACTCTAGAATTAGACTGAACTTTCGTGTTGTTTGTTTTTATGTAGAACCCTCTTCCTTAACTTTTTTAATGGGAAATAGTTTCTCTAAATGTATTTCTTTGGCTTTCTTTTTTTGTCCAGCTTCATGTACTGGCTGGGTAGATTGATGGCGGGTAGAGAGGCGTGAACTCTGGAACCCTGGACTTGGACATACTAGGCTTTAGCAGGCTTCATGTTGGGCTGATTTTTTTTCTTTTATTATACATGGAATGTACTGCCTGTGCCATCATAAAGGAGCAGCTGGAGGTCAGGCTGGATTGGCTCTGGTCAGGCTCATTATGTACAACCACTGTTTTGTGCTACATTAGATCACTGAAGGCTTTCGTAACTTGTGAGAGTACATTTAGGCTTCTTCCGTTCTGCTCAAGCCACTTTCATAATGTGGTCAGGCTTACCGACTTGTTACTATGTCCAGAATATCCACCATAATATAATCATTCATTTAGCCACAATGTGCCAGATACTCTGATCTATAGTTCTCCCAACCCCAAAGGCTTGCTAGTAGGCACTTCAGTTTCACAGATAAGAAGTAGTTGCCGGGTTGGAGAGATGGCTCAGAGGTTAAGAGTACTGCCTGCTCTTCCAGAGGTCCTGAGTTCAATTCCCAGCAACCACATGGTGGCTCACAACCATCTATAATAAGATCCAGTGTCTTCTTCTGGCGTGCAAGTGTATATGCAGATAGAACATTGTATACATAATAAATAAAATATGTATTTAAAAAAAAAGTAGTTGCCATGCACTCTGAATCTATAAGTGTATGTGTACCTTGTTACAGTTCCTTCTTGACTTGATAGGCCAGGGTCAGATGGAAGGGGAGGAGGTCCTCCCCTATTAGTGGAGTTGGAAAGGGTCAGGGAGAAGATGAGGGACGAGGGTGGGATGGGGAGGGAATGAGGGAGGGAGCTACAGCTGGGATACAAAGTAAGTAACCTGTGATTAATATAAAAAATAAATAAATTAAAAAAACAATTCTTTCTGTGGAATCATCTGTAATTCATTAAAAATATAAATTTAAAGACCTTTTCCCAGTTTTATATTTTAAAAAGCATTTAAAATATTTTATTCGTTTTTTTTGCAAATTTCATACAATGTATTTTGATCATATTCATCCCCTCCCCCAACTCTTACATCTCCCTTCATGTTCATTAAATCTCTGTCCCCCTTCCCCCTCTGCCTGCCCTGTTGCTCTCTCCCTCTCTTGGTGTCTCTGAACAGTGTTGAGTCCAGCAGTGTTGTTTGAGTACTTCCAGGTCTGCCCTGACTCGTAGCTCTTCAAAAAGCTGTCAGTGTTCATTATCCCTCCCCACATCCTTCCTCTACCCTGCCCTCCTATCTCTTACTCTATTAATGCTTCATGTTCCATTTCCCCTTTTCCTCCTATAAATTCTATTTCCTCTTTTTTGAAAGATTTCCTCCTTTCTCTTGGCTCTTTCATAGTTACCGAGCCTCTGTGAAGCACACACATCCACATATGGCAGAAACCAGTGGAGTTCTGTCTTTATGGATCTAGGTCCCCTCACTCAGGAAGACTGTTTGCAGTTCTGACCATTTGCCTGCAAATATCATAGTTATATTTTCTAACTGCAAGAGTAGTCAGTGCACTTAACTGATGGTCCATCTTTCCAGCCCCCAGTCAGTTTTTTCTTAATAGTTTGAATTATAAGTGAGTATATACCCTGTTTTTCTTTCTGCTCCTGGGATACCTCACTCAGGATGATCTTTTCTAGATCCCACCATTTGCCCGCAATTTTCATGATGTCCTTGTTTTTAATTGCTGAGTAGTATTCCATTGTGTAAATATACCACAATTTCTGAATCTATTCCTCCATTGATGGACATCTGGGCTGTTTCCAGGTTCTGGCTATTACAAATAAAGCTGCTACAAACATGGTTGAACAAATGTCCTTGTTGTGTACTTGAGCATCTTTTGGATATATGCCTAGGAGTGGCATAGCTGGATCTTGAGGAAGCACTGTTCCCAACTGTCTGAGAAAGCACCAGATTGATTTCCAGAGTGGTTGTACAAGTTTACATAACCACCAGCAATGGAGCAGGGTTCTCCTTTCTCCACATCCTTTCCAGCATGTGTTGTCACTTGAGTTTTTGATCTTAGGCATTTTGATGGGTGTAAGGTGAAATCTCAGGGTCCTATAAGATAGGATAAACATACTAAAATAAACAAGATAAACAAGAATGAGGTTCCAGGGTAAGATGATCAATCCTAACTTAGAAAGACAAATGGGATGGACATTGGAAGTAGGAGAAAACAAGAAACAGGACAGGAGCCTACCATAGAGAGCCTCTAAAGACTCTACCTAGCAGTGTATCAGAGCAGATGCTGAGACTCATAACCAAACCTTGGTTAGAGTACAGGGAATCATATGAAAGAAGGGGGAGTTAGTAAGACCTGGAGAGGATGGGACCGCCAAAAGGACCAAATATACCTGGGCACGGGGGTCTTTCATGAGACTGTTTCTCCAACCAAGGACCATGCATGGATATAACCTAGAACCCCTGCTCAGATGTAGCCATGGCAGCTCAGCATCCAAACGTGTACCCTAGTAAGGGGAACAGGGACTGTCTCTGACATGAACTCAGTGGCTAGCTCTTTGACCTCCCTCCGCCCCCTGAGGGAGGAGCAGCCTTGCTAGGCCACAGAGGAGGACAGTGCAGCCAGTCCTGATGAGACCTGATAGACTAGGGTCAGATGGAAGGAGAGGAGGACCTCCCCTATCAGTGGACTTAGGGAGGAGATGAAGGAGGTAGGGTGGGATTGGGAGGGAATGAGGGAGGGGCAACAGCTGGGATATAAAGTAAATAACCTGTAATTAATATAAAAATAAAAATTATATAGAAAAATAAAACTAAAGCTCACATCCATAAAAGTAAATTCATCAAAATGAAGTAAAAATGACTGTTCTTTCCATTGAATAAAAAGTAAAAAGAAAAAAAATTAAATTGGGATAATAATAGACAGTGATGAAAGAAAAACACCATTTATTTCTAATCTTTTGAAAGTCTACTTGGTCCTATTTTACTCATTTACTTTTTCTACCTTTTAAACTCACACATTAAATTAGTTACTGGATTAATAATTTTGGCTTCCTGTTTTGTGTGTATTTTGATTAAGAAGTGACCCAGTTCAGAGAGAGGTCCTTTCTCAGCTGAAGAATTAACCTGTTTTTACACATCTTCCACTGCTTTTCAGCCCTGTGAGTTGTCACAGGGTAAAGATTGCTGAGCATGTAGAGGGTGTGGTGCTGTAAACATCCTTCTCCAGGGCAGAAGTAGTAGGGAGCGTTGGCTGATCTGGGAGGTCCTGGCAAGTTTTAGATTTTCTTTAAAAAAGCTTCTGTTTGTCTGTCTGTCTATCTATGAATTGAAGAATGGCTATCCAAGGTTACTTGATTTTTGCAAGAATAACCCCTCTATCTTCCATTTTAGTCAGTAATTGTTTATTTGAACTGTTGGCACTGATTTTCCTGTTTTGATCTCTATTCTTCTCAAACTATTATGTCGTCATGATAAGGTCTTCATAGTTGAGGCTAGGTGTTATGCTAGTTTAACTGGCTAAACTGACATGCACTGGTATCCATAGCTCCAAAGCTTAGTAACGCGTACTTGCTATGCTTGGTGGTAGACTTTTATATGACATGCTACTGCTCCTTTGTTTTATTTTCAAGCTGTTCCTGGCAGAGTAAGATTATATAGATTTGTTGGTCTCTGTTTTGAAGAATTAACTCTGTCTTTTACATAAGCTGTGCTGTGGGGTTTAGCAAGTGCACGGACAGTTTGCATGAATGCCTCTTGTTGTGTTAGCTAGTTTTTGTCAGCCTGGCACAAAGTGGAATCACCTTGGACAGGGGAACCCTCAGCTGACGAATTGTCTCCCTCTGCTTGGTTTACCAACATGTCTGTGAGGATGTTTTCTTGATAAATGATTGGTAAGAGAAGGTTCCGCCCTGGGTGGTGGTCCTGGACTGTTTAAGAAAGAAAGCTGAGCATTGTGCAGAACAAGCCATTTAGCAGTTGTGGAGTGCCTGCCCTGAGCTCTTTCAGTGGAGGACTGTAATATGTATTCCAAATACCTATCCCCAGTTGTCTTGGTCAGAGTTTTATCACAGCAGCTGAAAGAGAAGTAAAAGTTCCTTCTCACTTTCATTGTTGCCATAGAGCTCTTCCTATTGATAAAAGCATTGTTAAACAGAGGGTAATTTTGGTATTCTTTTTTAACATCTCATAGCTGAGTTGAACCATTGTTTTTAAAATGGTATAAATTAAGAAATTTAGAAATAGGTGAAATATCCATGTTAAAAACTTTTTAGGTGCTTATGGTATATTGCAGATTGCGTTACACCATCAATTTTGTTGCTTACATATAATATGAAAGATTAAGCATCTTGCCACAAATCTTACCTTATTAGCTGTAATCCGATTTCATGTTGGGGCTTTATTAATAGGTTAAGATTGCTTTTTTGTTGTTCATTCATATTCTATCGGTGATTGTCTGAGTAGCTTTTTAATTTTTATTCATTATAGTTTATTCACTTTGCATCCCCCCCGTATCTCCCTCCCTCCTCCCCTCCTAATCCCACCCTCCCTCTTCCCCACCCATGTCCCTCTCCCAGTCCACTGAAAAGGGAGGTCCTCCTTTCGTTCCCTCTGATTCTCATCTATGAGGTCTCATCAGGATGGGCTGCGTTGTCTTCTTCTGTAGCCTGGCAAGGCTGCTCTCCCCTCAGGGGGAGGTGGCCAATCAGTTCATGTCAGAGACAGTCCCTGTCCCCATTACTATGGAGGCTACTTGGATACTGAACTGCCATAGGCTACCTCAGTACAGGGGTTCCAGGCCATCTCCATGAGTGGTCCTTGGCTGGAGTATCAGTCTCAGAAAAGACCCTGTGCCCAGACTTTTTGGTTCTATTGCTGTCCTTGTGGAGCTCCTGTCCTCTCCAGGTCTTACAATCTCCCACTTCTTTCGTAAGATTCCCTGCACTCTGCCCAAAGTTTGGCTATAAGTCTCAACATCTGCTCTGATACCCTGCAGGGTAGAGCCTTTCAGAGGTCCTCTGTGGTAGGCTTCTGTCCTGTTCCCTGTTTTCTCTTTCTTCTTCTGACGTCCATCCTTTTTGCCTTTCTGAATGGGGATTGAACATCTTAGGCAGAGTCCTCCTTCCTGATTAGCTTCCTTAGGTGTACAGATTTTAGTATGTTTATCCTATATTATATGTGTAGTATCCACTTATGAGTAAGTATATACCCTGTGTGTCTTTCTGCTTCTGGGATACCTCACTCAGGATGAACTTTTCCAGTTCCTGCCATTTACCTGCAAATTTCATGATTTCCTTGTTTTTAATTGCTGAATAATATTCCATTGTGTAGATGTACCACAATTTCTGTATCCATCCTCATCTGAGAGACATCTGGGTTGTTTCCAGGTTCTGGTTGTTACAAATAAAGCTGCTACAAACATGGTTGAGCAAATGTCCTTTTTATGTACTTGAGCCTCTTTTGGATATATGCCTAAGAGTGATATAGCTGGATCTTGAGCAAGTACTATTCCTAGTTGTCTGAGGAAGCGCCAGATTGATTTCCAGAGTGGTTGTACAAGTGGTTGTACATTCCCACCAGCAATGGAGCAGGGTTCTCCTTTCTCCACAACCTCTCCAGCATGTGTTGTCACTTGAGTTATTCATCTAAGTGATTCTGGTGGGTGTAAGGTGAAATCTCAGGGTCATTTTGATTTGCATTTCCCTGATGACTAAGGACGTAGAACATTTCTTTACCTGTTTCTCTGCCATTTGATATTCCTCTATTGAGAATTCTCTGTTTAGCACCCATTTTTTAATTGGATTACTTGATTTGTTGGAGTTTAACTTCTTGAGTTCTTTATATATTCTGGATATCAGCCCTCTGTCAGATGTAGGGTTGGTGAAGATCCTTTTCCAGTCTGTAGGCTGTCATTTTGTTCTGACGAGAGTGTCCTTTGCTTTACAGAAGCTTTTCAGTTTCATGAGGTTCCATTTATTGATTGTTGCTCTTAGAGCCCGTGCTGTTGGTGTTCTGTTCAGGAAGTTGTTTCCTGTGTCAGTGAGTTCAAGGCTCTTCCCCACTTTTTCTTCTAACAGGTGTGTATGGTTTTATGTTGAGGTCTTTGGTCCACTTGAACTTTAGTTTTGTGCAGGGTGATAAGAATGGATCTGTTTTCATTTTTCTGCATGTAGACATCCAGTTAGACCAGCACCATTTGTTGAAGATGCTGTCTTTTTCTGTTGTATGGTTTTGGTATCTTTGTCAAAGATCAGGTGTCCATAAGTGTGTGGGTTTATTTCTGGATCTTCTCTTTTATTTCATTGATCCACCATTCTGTTGCTTTTTTGTTTGTTTTAGTTCTTTTTTATTCTTTTTAAATTATAAAGTGAACTATTTTTTATTATTAGTTACATTTTATTAACTCTGTATCCCAGCTGTATCCCGCTCTCTCATTCCCTCCCAATCCCACTCTCCCTCCCTCATCTCCTCCCTGCCCCTTTTCAAGTCCACTGATAGGGGAGGACCTCCTCCCCTTTCATCTGACCCTGTTTTATCAGGTATCTTCAGGACTGGTTGCAAAAAATATGGAATGCTTCACGAATTTGCATGTCATCCTTGCGCAGAGGCCATGCTAATCTTCTCTGTATCATTCCAGTTTTAGTATATGTGCTGCCGAAATGAGCACACCATTCTGTTTCTATGCCAGTACCATGCAGTTTTTATTACTGTTGTTCTATAGTACAGCTTGCGATCAGGGATGGAGATACCTCCAGAATATCTTTTATTGTAGAGGGTTGTTTTAGCAATTTTGGGTTTCTTGTTATATCTGAGTATTTTTAATGACCACCTCTGCTTTCTCGTATCTTTAATATTTGAGAAGAAGTGTGTTAAAAAGAAACTCATCACAAAATTAATTAGGATAATAAAACACAAATACAAAGAGTAATTTTGTAAAAAAATTTTAAATTTTTTTAAATTTAATTTTATTTTATTGATTACACTTTATTCACTTTGTATCCCAGCTGTAGCCCTCCCTCCTCCCCTCCTGATCCCACCCTCCCTCCCCCTTCTTCACGCATGCCCCTCCCCAAGTCCACTGATAGGGGAGGTCCTCTTCTCCTTCCTTCTGATCTTAGTCTATCAGATCACATCAGGAGTGGCTGCATTTTCATCTTCTATGGCCTGGTAAGGCTGCTCCCCCCTCAGGGGGAGGTGATCAAAGAGCAGGCCAGTCAGATTATGTCAGAGGCAGTCCCTCTTCCCATTACTATGTAACCCGCTTGGACACTGCCATGGGCTACATCTGTGCAGGGGTTCTAGGTTATCTCCATGCCTGGTACTTGGTTGGAGTATGAGTCTCTGGAAAGACCCCTGTGTTCAAATTCTCTGGTTCTGTTGTTCTACTTGTGGGGTTCCTGTCCTCTCCAGATCCTACTATTTCCCACTTCTTACATAAGATTCCATGCACTCTGCCCAACAGTTAGCCATAACTCTCAGCGTCTGCTTTGATAGTCTCCAGGGCAGAGCCTTTCAGAGGTCCTCTGTGGCAGGTTTCTAGGTTGTTTCCTTTTTTCTTTTTCTGATGTCCATCCTCTTTGCCTTTTGGGATGGGGATTGAGCATTTTAGTCAGGGTCTTCTCTCTTAATTAGTTTCTTTAGATGTACAGATTTTAGTAGGTTTATACTGTTATATGTCTATATGAGTGAGTATATACCATGTGTGTCTTTCTGCTTCTGGGACAGCTCACTCAGGATAATCCTTTCCAGGTCCCACCATTTACCTGCAAGTTTCATCATTTCCTTATTTTTCATTGCTGAGTAATACTCCATTGTGTAGATGTACCCCAATTTCTGCATCCATTCTTCAGTTGAGGGGCATGTGGGCTGTTCCAGCTTCTGGCTATTACAAATAAAGCTGCTACAAACATGGTTGAACAGATGTCCTTATTGTGTACTTGAGCCTCTTTTGGATATATGCCTAGGAGTGATATAGCTGGATCTTAAGGAAGCGCTAGTCCTAGTTGTCTGAGAAAGCGCCAGATTGATTTCCAGAGTGGTTGTACAAGTTTACATTCCCACCAGCAGTGGAGAAGGGTTCCCCTTCTCCACTCCAGCATGTGTTGTCGCTTGGCCCTTCTGATGGGTGTAAGGTGAAATCTCAGGGTCCTTTTGATTTGCATTTCCCTAATGGCTAATATTGTTGAGCATTTCTTTAAGTGTATCTCTGCCATTCAATATTCCTCTACAGAAAGTTCTCTATTTAGCTCTGTTCTCCATTTTTTAATTCAATTACTTGATTTCCTGCTTTTCAGCTTCTTTACTTCTTTATATATACTGGATATTAGCCCTCTGTCAGATAAAGGGTTAGTGAAGATTTTTTCCCAATCTGTAGGCAGTCGTTTTGTTTTGATGATGGTGTCCTTTGCTTTACAGAAGCTTTTCAGTTTCATGAGGTTCCATTTATTGATTCTTGCTCTTAGAGCCTGTTCTGTTGGTGTTGTGTTCAGAAAGTTGTTTCCTGTACCAATGAGTTCTAGGGTTTTCCTCACTTTTTCTTCTAACCGATTTAATGTGTCTGGTTTTATTTGAGGTCTTTGATCCACTTGGACTTTAGTTTTGTGCAGGGTGATAAATATGGATCTATTTTCATTTTTCTACATGTAGACATCCAGTTAGACCAGCACCATTTGTTGAAGATGCTATGTTTTTTTCCATTGTATAGTTTTGGCATCTTTGTCAAAGATCAGGTGTCCATAAGTGTGTGGCTTTATTTCTGGGCCTTCTGTTCAGTTCCATTGATCCATCATTCTGTTTCTATGCCAGTACCATGCAGTTTTTAAGACTGTTGCTCTATAGTACAACTTAAGATCAGGGATGGAGATACCCCCTGAAGATCTTTTATTGTAGAGGATTGTTTTAGCAATTCTGGGTTTCTTGTTATTCCATATGAAGTTGAGAATTTTTCTTTCCATGTCTGTAAGGAATTGTCTTGGCAATTTGATGGGAATTGCATTGAATCTGTAGATCGCTTTTGGTAAGATGGCCATTTGTACCATGTTATATCTGCCAAGCCATGAACATGGGAGATCTTTCCATCTTCTTCTGATTCTTTCTTCAGAGACTTGAAATTTTTTTCATAGAAGTCTTTGACTTGCTTCGTTAATATTACAGCAAGGTACTTTATGTCATTTGTGGCTATTGTGAAGGGTGTTGTTTCCCTAATTTCTTTCTCAGCACTTTTGTCTTTTGTATACAGGAGGGCTACTGATTTTTTTGAGTTAATTTTGTATCTGGTCACTTTGCTGAAGGTGTTAATCAGCTGTCAGTGTTCCCTGGTTATGTTTTTGGGGTCACTCATGCATACTATCATATCATCTGCAAATAGTGATAATTTGACCTCTTCCTTTCTGATTTGTATCCTTGATCTCCTTCAACTGTCTTATTGCTCTAGCAAGGACTTCCAGAACTATGTTGAAGAGATATGGAGAAAGTGGGCAGCTTTTTCTTCTCCCTGATTTCAGTGGGATTGCTTTATGTTTCTCTCCGTTCAGTTTGATGTTGGCTCTAGGCTTGCTGTATATCGCCTTTACTATGTTTAGATATGTGCCTTGTATTCCTGATCTCTCCAATACTTTAACCATGAATGGATATTGGATTTTGTCACATGCTTTTTCAGCATCTAGGGAGATTATCATGTGGTTTTTTTCTTTCAGTTTATTAATGTGGTAGATCACATTGACAGATTTCCGTATATTGAACCACCCCTGCATACCTGGGATGAAGCCTACTTGGTCATAGTGGATGATATCTTTGATGTGTTCTTGTATTCAGTTTGCAAGTATTTCGTTGAGTATGTTTGCATCAATATCCATAAGGGAGATTGGCCTGAAATTTTCTTTCTTTGTTGGGTCTTTGTGAGGTTTAGGTACCAAGGTGACTGTGGCTTCATAGAATGAGTTTGTTAATATGTTCCTTCTGTTTTTGTTTTGTGGAATAGTTTGAAGAGAATTGGAATTAGCTCTTCTTTGAACGTCTGGTAGAATTCTGCACTGAACCCATCTGGTCCTGGGCTTTTTTTGGATGGGGGACTTTCAATGACCGCTTCTATTTCCTTGGGGGATATAGGACTATTTAATTGATTTACCTGGTCCTGATTCAGCTTTGGTAAGTCAAATTGATCAAGAAAGTTGTCCATTTCATTTAGATTTTCAAATTTTGTCGCATACAGACTTTTCAAGTAAGTCCTAATGATTATTTGGATTTCCTCAGTGTCTGTCATTATGTTCCCCTTTTCATTTCTGATTTTGTTGATTTGGATGGTGTCTCTCTGCTTTTTAGTTAGCTTGGCTAAGGGTCTGTCTATCTTGTTGATTTTCTCAAAGAACCAGCTCTTGGTTTCATTGATTCTTTGAATTGTTTTATTTGTTTCTAATTGATTGATTTCAGCCCTGAGTTTGATTATTTCCAGCCGTCTACTCCTTTTTGGTGTGTCTGCTTCTTCTTTTTCTAGGGTTTTTAAGTGAGCCATTAAGTTGCTTGAATGCACTGTCTCAAATTTCTTTTTGAATGCACTTAGTGCTATGAACTTTCCTCTTAGCACTGCCTTCATTGTGTCCCACAAGTTTGGGTATGTTGTGTCTTCATTTTCATTGAGTTCTAGGAAGACTTTAATTTCTTTATTTCTTCCCTAACCCAGCTGTCATTTAGTAGCAAATTGTTCAGTTTCCATGTGTGTGTAGGCTTTTTGCTATTTCTGTTGTTACTGAGGTCCAGCTTTATTCCATCGTGATCAGACATGATACAAGGGATTATTTCAATCTTCTTGTATCTGTTGAGGCTCACTTTGTGACCAACTATATGGTCTATTTTGGAAAAGGTTCCATAAGGTGCTGAGAAGGTAAATTCTTTTGTGTTTGGGTGTAAAGTTTTGTAAATGTTTGTTAGGTCCATTTGATTCATGACCTCTGTTAGAGACATTGTTTCTTTGTTTAATTTCTGTTTAGTTGACCTGTCCTTTGTTGAGAGTAGGGTGTTGAAGTCTCCCGCTATTAATGTGTGGGGATCTATGTGTGGTTTAAGTTTTATCAATGTTCCTTTTACAAATGTGGGTGCCCTTGTATTTGGGACATAGATGTTCAGGATTGTGATATCTTCCTAGTGGAATTTTCCCTTGATTAGTATGAAGTGTCCTTCCACATCTCTTTTTATTAATTTTGGTTCAAAGTCCACTTCATCACATATTAGAATGGCTACTCCTGCTTTCTTCTTGGGTCCATTTGCTTGGAAAGCCGTCTTCTAACCCTTTACCCTCAGGTAATGTCTGTGTTTGTGACTTAAGTGTGTTTCTTGTATGCAACAGATTGCTGGGTTTTGTTTATGCATCCATTCTGTTAGTCTGTGTCTTTTTATTGGAGAATTGAATCCATTGATGTTGAGAGAGATTAATGACCAGTGGCTGTTAGATCCTTTGATTTTGATGTTGGCTGTGGTCATCAGGTTGTTTGTTTGGTTTTAATGTAGAGAAGTTAGTTATTTCCTGTGTTTTCTTGAAAGTAGCTAGCTTTCTTGGGTTGTGTTTTCCCTTCTAGTGTGTTCTGTAATGCTGGATTTGTGTGTAGGTATTGTTGAAATTTGTTTTTGTCATTGAATATCTTGTTTTCTCCGTCTATGAGGACTGAGAGTTTTGCTGGGTATAGTGGCCTGGGCTGACATCTGTGTTCTCTTAGGGTCTGCATGATATCCGTCCAGGCCCGTCTGGCTTTTATAGTCTCTGTTGAAAAGTCAGCTGTGATTCTAATAGTTTTGCCATTTTATGTTACTTGGCATTTTTCCCTAGCAGCTTTTAGTATTTTTTTTCTTTGTTCTGTGCACTTACTGTTTTGATTATTATGTGGCAGGAGGATTTTCTTTTCTGGTCTAATTTATTGGGTGTTCTGTAGGGCTCTTGTATTCTTATTGGCCTCTCCTTAATTTGGGGAAATTTTCTTCAATGATTTTGTTGAAAATATTTTCTGGGCCTTGGAGCAGAGAATCTTCTTTTTACTCTATTTCTATTATTCTTAGGTTTTGTCCTTTTATGTTGTCTTGAATTTCTTGGATGGTCTGTGTCAGGAATTTTTTAGATTTAACATTTTCTTTGACAGATACATCTATTTCTTCCATTGTATCTTCCACACCTGAGATTCTTTCTTCCATCTCTTGTAGTCTATTGGTTATGCTAACCTCTGTAGTTCCTCTTTTCTTCCCTAAGTTCTTTCTCTCCACAATTTCCTCCATTGTGTTTTCTTTAATTTTTCTATTTCTATCTTCAGATCTTGAGCTGTTTTTTCGATTTCCTTAACCTGTCTGTCTTTTCCTGTTTTTCCATCAATTCCTTCAGCTGTTTGTTTCAACAATCTTCTGTTTCTTTTATTTCTCTCAGTGATTTAAGCATTTCCTCTCTAAAGGCCACAAACTGTTTGGCTGCAACTTCCTGTATTTCTTTACGGTTGGCCATAATCTGTTTGAGTTTATCTTCTTCTAGGTCTTTACGCATTTTATTTGTCTCCTCTGTTATCCTCTTCATGAGCATAGATGTTAGGCCATCTTCTTGAATTTCAATTATGCTGGGGTGTCCAGGGCTACTTGCCCCTGGATAACTGGTTTCTGGAGATGTCATATTTCTCTGTCTTTTGTTGGTTGAGCTTTTACGCTGGCCTCTACTCATTGCTATCTTAGGTGTTTGGAGTTAGTTTCTGGTGGTTCCTGGAATCCTGTGGTGGAGAGAATCCCTTTGGCAGGAAGATGGTTTTTCCTGAAGGAAGCCTTCTCAGCTTTTTGGATATAGTCACTGGACGGCCGGTGTCTTTCAGGAGTTGCTGCTGCTCACCGCAGGCATAGAGACCTGAGTGGTAACTGTGGTCCTTGTCAGTCAAGAGGACTCTCCTCTCACCCGGAGAAGTCCTGAAGACAGCTGCCCTGTTTCCGGGTTTCTTGCTGCAAATTTAGTGATCTGCTGCTGTAACCTGTGTGTCCTGTGATTTGGTCAGTTTTGTTCGGGGTAACTGGTTGCCTGTTGGAGCAGTATCTGGGGGTTGATCTCGGGGATTCCGGGCTTCTGTAGGTCTGAGGTTGGGGCTCTGTGCCCCAGTACCCAAGCAGTAATCTGTGGTGGGTGGGTACTGCTCTCCTGGTAACAGCAGGTAATCTGGCACACAGCAGGTCCCTGGGTTGGGCAGGTCTGAGGGCCCTTTTCTGGGGATATAATGGGTGGCCTAATTAAATTTTTTATTTAACATTATTATTATTTTTTTTATGCAGTGTATCCCGATCATAGTTTCTCCTCACCCAACTCAAGATCCTTTCCAACTTCCTGTCTTTCTATATCAACACTTTCTTTCTCTTTAGAAAATCAACAGGCAAACAAAGCAAAGAAATCTAGAAAAAAAATGACAAAGAAAAAGCACAAAAAAACCCACCTATACAGTCATAAAACAACGTAAAAAGTTATAAAATTGGAAACCATAATATACAAACAAAAGATCAGTAAGACAGAAGGAAAAAAAAGACCAAAACAATATGAGGCAAAATGTCTATGAAAATATTGAGTTCATTCTGTGTGTTGGCCTTCCACTGCTGGGCTTAGGACATAACCTTAGGTGTAGTTAATATATACAGTGAGATTCACTGGAGAGAACTAATTTACTTTTGGAAGTGGATGCTAGGTGGAGATACCTTCTTGGTTGGGGTGGGAGCATATGTCTGCTTCCCCTCTCAGAACTGGGGCCCTATCTGACTTGAACCTATGGTAATGCATTGCATGCGTCCACACTCAGGGTGAGTTCATATGGAAGACACAGTTTCCTTGGTGTGATCCATTACCTCTGGTATAGTCTTTTGGCCTCCTTTTCTGCAAAGCTCCCTGATTCTTGAGGGAGGAAGTTTGAAGATTTAAAGATATCCTGTTAAGGACTGACTGTTTCACAGTCTCCCACTCTCCACACATTTGCCCGGTTGTTGATCTCTGCTTTAGTTCCCGTATACTGCAAGAGAAGGTTTCACTGATGGTGGCCGAACAAGGCACTGATCTGAGTATAGCAGAATGTTGTTAGAAGTCATTTTATTTCTATGTTCCTTTAGCAGAACAGTAGTATTTGGTTTTCCTCTAGGCCCATGACCTAACTTTCTCAGGTTCGTGGCCTCCAGCACAGTGTCAGGCATGGGTTCTAGCTTGTGGAGTGGCCTTAAATCCAGGCACAAGTGCTGGTTACTTTCATAAGGCTTGTGCCACTATTGCATCAGCTTACCTTGCAGGCTGGTCACCATTGTAGACCTCAGACTTTGTGGGTTGGTTGGTGGTTACTCTTCTCCCCTGGTATTGTACAGAGTATCTTCTAGTTCCATGAGCACTAGTGAGGACGGGTGACGGCCCTAGTTAGGCAGCAGTTTAACTTCTCTTTGTTCAGTGAGGTATGTAAGTGTTGTCTATAGCAGTAAGACCTTACTGTCAGTTTGTGAAGAGTAGCCTTGGCAATGGAGAATTTTTTGGGAGTTTCCATGGAACTCTTTTAGGCCAACAACTTGTTTAGATGAAACCCATTCCTGGCACCAGAGGTTTTATTTGGTGGGGAAAGATGTCCAGTTGGGGCATTGTCTTCCTTGTTATTGGTGACTCCAGTTAGATTTCTTTCATACATTGCATATATTTTAAGAAGCTTCTACAGTAGTAGGTTTCCATATTTTATATGATTAAATTTTAGAAAAATAGTTTTACTTTAAGGGCCAATCATTGGGGTTACATTTTTGCACCATCAGCGTTTACTCAGTATGTTGTGTGTGTGTGTGTGTGTGTGTGTGCATGTGCATGCATATGTGTGCAAGAGAGGGAGAGAGCGCATGTGTGTATGAGTGCATGGTGTATGTATATGCACGTGCCCATATGTGTAGAAGCCAGAAAACAAACTGGTTATTATCCCTAAAGCACCATGTATTATTCTTATTTTGTAAACTAGAGCCTCTCGTTGGTCTGAGCTTATCAGGTTGTCAGGTCTGTTAGGCGGGCCACTGTGCTGCAGAGATCCAACTGTCTATGCATTCTCAGCACTGAGATTACAGGCAGATGGCTCATTTTAAAAAAAAAATAAATTTAATTTATTCATTTTATATCCCAGTCGTAGCCCCTTCCCTCCTCTCTTCCTGGTCTTACCATCCCTCCCTGTTTCTCCAATCCCCCTCCCCCACTCCTCATAGAAGAGGAGTGTGTCCCCCCCTCCCCCCATGCACTCATCAGGGCTGTAGAGACTGAAGCTACAACCAAGGACCGTGCAAGGACTGGATCTACACAGATGTGGCCAATGGGCAGCTGGGTCCTCCCATGGGTTCCATAGTAAAGGGAATAGGGATTGACTCTGATATGGACTCTGTTGCCTGCTTTTTGATCACTTTCCCCTGGAGGGGCTACCTGTCCCTCTTTTTTTTAATGTTGGTTCTGGGAATTGAATTTAGGACCTCACGCTTGCAAGGCAAGCACTTGACTAGTAAGCTGTCTTTCCAACCCGGTATGCTTTCTTACCTTAATGCATTATCTGTATTTAGGAGCTATATATACAAACAGTCCAGTATTACATCAGCACATTACCTTGTGTATTTTTGCAAGGTTTATACTAATTTGAGGGTTTTTGGTGATGTCTAGAAAATTATAAAACAATTATAAAAATTAGAAAATTAGTAAGCAAAAGTTGTCTCCCCCATTACTTTGTTTTTCAGTATCTTCTAAGCAGTTCTGAAAACAAGGCCCAAAATGTTTGTGCTGGTATTTTTAGTAGGCAGTCATTACTCTTACCTGTTGGGGCATAATATCTTGAAACAGTGGTTTTATTTCTATTGGTATTGGTATCATTAAAATAGATGAGGAGGTATTAACAGAGCATTGAATGTAACCAGACACTAGGTTGTAATTGCAATAAATGCTGTCATAGACTGTTAGAACAAAAGTGTTTACAAGCATATACCTATTTAAGTGAATAAAAACTAAGAACGATTAATCAAGACAATTTGATCTGGAAGAGTTTTATACTAAATGAGCCTTTTTTTGTATGTGTGATCTTGTGTTTGCAAAACAAATTCCCAGACCTCCTCTCCTGTATTTTCCTATGGGTTCATTAATAGGCATTTATCACTTTATCTTACAGATTTATCAGTTAATGATAACTGGATATCAGGTTTCAATTGGGTACACCTGTTTTTTTTTTTCCTTTACAGACAGAATATGAACTATGCTGCCCTTTTCAGCCGTATAACTCACTGTGTAGCCCAGGCTCATTTTAAACTTTCGATCTTCATGTCTCAGCCTCAACTAGCCCCAGACTTATTTTTTGACTTGTAGTTTTTGGTCTTGTATAAATTAAAATTGTTTAAAATTATCCTCCAGTTAGCTCATGAAACCTGAAAGATACAGAGGCTTCTTCCTTTCTGCTAAGTGGAATGCCTTATATTTCCCCACAATTAACACAGACACCAGTTCATCATAAATGGGAACCCGTGAGTCTTTTGGGCTTCCTAGTCCACCCTCTACTCGTTTTATTTTTCCCAAGGGTTGTCTAGTGTTTAAAAGTCTCAAACAAAGGATGAATTATATGGTGATGAGCAGGACATGCAAGGTTCAGCAGTTTATATTTTTATCTTCTTCTGCTTTATATATTTTAGTGTATGAAATAGTAACAAATAACTTTATTTGCTCATCTTCTTTCAATGTTTTAATGGGCTTTCTTTCAAAAGGTGAAATGGTTGGTATCAGAGAAAGCATTTCCTGATGGTACCCATTAATATGGCTGATCACAAGAACTAACAACATGAGAACACTTTAGAGAAATGACTTAGCTTTAAAAGCAACTCTGATAACAAGAGCCCAGCCCTGTTTGGCTTCTGTTCTTCCTGTAGTAAGAGGTCTTTCCATTCTTTCCCATTGCCAGGGAGAGGGATTTTCTTCCTCCATCTTCTGTATCAATGGCAATGACAAGAAGGAAGTAAGAGTGCATAACAGTCATAATGAGAAGGAGAGATGGGCTCTGGGGAGTTAGAGGATGGATGGAGAAGCCAAGAGATACTTAAAGATCATTCTTCAGATAGAGAATCCTTAACACCTAGCAAAGGAAAGATCAGACTTCAGGGGAAATGAGGTAGATTGGAATTTAGTGCTAAAAACCATTCATACTAAAGGAATGGAGTAGAATATGTCATATGTGCATGTCGAGGCATCCAGGGAGAGTGGTTAACAGTGACTGTAAGGAGATGAGAATCTCTGCAGTCCGCCCAGGTTGGGGCTTGGATGCCCAGATCCTGTTCCTACATGGACATTTGCAAGTTGGGTCTTCCTGCACAGGGCAGCCTTATACTGGTGCTTCCTTTTCCACCAGCAGTTTCATAGGAAGGTATTTAAATGACACTAGCACACATGGGTCAATGTTACTCTCCAGTATTTCATCGAAATTTCCCTTATGTATATAATATTTAGAATATTTTCAAAGATAAAAATTTGTTACTTAGTAAAAATTTAAGATCATAGAAAATATAATCTCCAGCAAGCAGAAAAGCATGATTAAGTAACAAAACAACAGAGTGCTAATTGAACTTTATCTAATCAAAGAAGTTCCTAGTAATAATTTTAATCTAAAAAGAAACATGAATGAGGCTTGTTGTCATATACCTTTAATCCTAGCAGGTGGATCTCTTTTTGGAGTTCAAGGCTAACCTGGGCTTCATAGTGAGTTACATAGGCCTACGTAGAGAGACACTGTCTCAAAAACCAAACCAAACCAACCAAACAACACCCCTCAAAACCATGGTTTCTCATGGATTGAAAACATCTACAAAAAGACAACATTAGTAATATCTTAATGTTCAAAATTCATATCCAATTTAAAAAGTAAACATTTAAAATTAACTACCTAAAAGACTAAATCACAATAATTGTGAAAATAATAATACCAGAATAAGAAATATTAAGTGAAAAATTAAAGATGCTTTTTCAGTTTTATCAAATTGATTTTAGAGTTAAGTAATTCCCTCTTAAAGCCAGTTTCTATTTATAAAGTAAGCTTACCAAATATATGTGAAAGTGCCATGAATTTAGTAAATACTGTGTTTATATAGGAATGTTCTGGCTTTGATTTATATTAAAAACCCAACAGACTTTAATTAGTATTGACTGTACCTAGAATTAATTTCTGTTTCTGTATATAAGACACATATATTTCAATTTGTGATGTTCATTTTGTGACATTAAATGAGAATGTGGCAGGTAAATGTAGCTCCTTATTTTAATGCACTGACTAGTAGAATTAAAATAGTGAGTGAGGCTTTTTGAATTCTATTAAATCTCAAATGGATTAATTGCTTTTGTTGATATTTGGATTTGTTACACTAAAGTTTTGTTACTCTAAAAATTTGAGAAAAATGAGCATTATTTTTGAAAGGCTCCATAGAAGACTAATCAGGGTAGTTTTGGATTATTCATTGAACATTATTTTAAAACAGCTGAAATAGTTTCAAGATTAGAAGCTATTATACAGGAAAGTCTGATCTGTACAGTATGTGCTGTAAGGAGCATATCAGTGGTTAAGAATGCTGGTAGAAAAAATAAAAAAACAAAACAAACAAAAAAGAATGCTGGTAGCCCATCTTATTGGACAAGAATTTCTTATTGCTTAGGTACTTGGAGACCCACATGTCCAGTTTTGGAAATAGCTAATTACTCCATAAAGTATAACATCTTTCTGTCTCAACTCAGAAACAAAATAAGTGGGTGCAGTCATGGTGCTCTGTGCAGTTGTCAGGAGATTGCCTCTCCTCTCTGCTCTTCCATGGATAGAGAGTAAATGTCTGTGGACATTTATTGGTTACAGTATGGACACTTGATACAAGCTTGACATTCACCTTTCCTCTTTTTACCACTTAACCATTTCTTTTTAACTGTATTATAGAACACATGATCTAGCTACCAGCTTCTCTATCCTCTCTCCTTATCCTCTAGTGACATCTTTTTTACTCTAATTTCTTTGAAAGGAATATTTTAAGTTTTAAAATGAGTGAAAACAATAGCAGATGTTTTTAGTTTTAATACAATATAACCATTTTTTTTTCTTTTTTCATTTGTGTGTGTGTGTGTCTTGCATCTAAAAAGTCATTACCATAACCTGGATTACTCAAGTTTTCTCCTATGTCATACTTTGGCTGTTTTGTTGTTTTACACTGTACATTTAGGCATATGGTCCGTTTTGAAATGTTCTTAAGAGAAAGATTTGTGTTTAGATTCATCAGCTATGCATGTGTGTCTCTTTGCTCAACTACTGTTTGTTGAAAGGTCCTCTGCCTCCGCATGTTGCTGTTGTTTCTGGCCGACAACCACAGCCGCAGCGATAGACCTTCTCTATGTTCTTTCTTAAGGAGAACTTTCCTCAGGATTTTGTACTTTGTCGCATAAATCCTGCATGTTCTTTTTTTTTTTTTTTTTTGGCATTTTAACTGAATTATCTCAGCTTTTGAATACCAATTAAATGGTATTGTGTTTTTAATTTAAAACTTTTCTTTTTTATTCTAGTCTATAGGAACTCATTTTTTTGATTGCTGATTCTGTATTCTCCAGTCTCACTTCAGTTACTTGTTAGTTGCATTAGTTTTTTTTTCTCTCTCTCTTTGTTATGACTTTTTTTTTTTTAGAGATGACTGTGCCATCTGATTTGTTTGATTTGTTTCTAGTTTACTTTTAAATTCATTTTTTTTGGTATACTGCACTAGCTAGGAGGTCTAACATAGTATAAAAAAAGCAATGGTGGAAAAAGGATCCTTGCTTTGATCCTTAGTTTAGTGGGAAACTTTAATTTATTTTTCTCATTAAGAATAATGTTAGGAGATAGGGAGGTGGTTCAAAGAGTGAGAACATTTTCTGTATAGCACGAGTGTCTTAGTTACTTCCTTACGGCTGTAAAAAGACTCTCTTACAAAGGCAACATAAAAAGAAAACATTTAATTTGGGGACTCACAGTTCCAGAGGGTAGTAGAGTCCATGTCTATCATGGCAGGGAGAATGGCACCAAGCAGGCAGGCACTGGAGCAGTAGCTAAGAGCATACATCGATCCACAAGCAAGGCAAGGGGAAGGCCTTCTAACTGTTAACAGCATTGTCTTTTGAGAACTCAGAGCCTGCCTTTAGTGGCACACCTCCTCCCATAAGGTCACACCTCTTAATACTTCCCAAATAGTTCCACCACCTGGAGACCAAGCATTCAAATATAGGAGCCTCATGGGGCTATTCTCATTTAAACCACCACATTCCACTCCCTGGCCCTAACAGGACTGTGGTCAAAACAGTGCAAAAGTATCCAGTCCAACTTCAGAAGTCCTCGTAGCCTCTCACAGTCTCAACACAGCTCAAAAGTCCAAGGCGTTTTCAGAGACTCAAGGCACTCGTTTACAGGGATTTAGGTTAGTTGTAACCCCCGTAAATTGAAAAAGCAAGTTACATACTTCCATATGTATTATACATTACCATTCCAAAGGGAGGAAAGGAGACATAGTGAGGAAATACTGGACCAAATTAAGACAGAAAACCAGGAGGGGACTCTGTAAATACTGTAACTCCATGTTCAGTGTCAAAGGACTTAGATAGCTCTGCCCTTCAGTTGATGGCAACACACTTCCTTCACCTGGGCTGGTTCCACATCCTGTATGCGGCTTTCCTTGGCAGGTAGCCCACAGCTCTGATGTCTCCGACACAATCCAGGCATCACCTTCAAGCTTCATGGAATGGCCATCCTGAGTCTTGATATGGGATGGTGGGGTGATGGGGACTCCCCTGCCATACATGTGGCTTCAGTCTCTTCCCTTAACCGAGGAGGAAGATCCCCCAGCTCCTTTACCCTTATAGCTCTACTTATTAAAGTTTATTTTAGCCACAGGCAGCTTCTTAAGACAAGGGCAGAAGGCAGCCATGTTCTTTACCACAAGAATGGTTTCTAGGTCAGTTGCTAATATTGCTCCCCTCTGAAACCTCTTGATCTGAGCCTCCATAGCTCACACTGTCCTCAGCGCTGCTGTTGTTCATGGTCCTCCTAGGAAGGCCCATTAAACCTTGTTCCCAGAATTTGCTTTCCTAGTCTGAAATCACAAAGCCTTCCACATTCCTCCAAAATCCCAGCATGGTCAGCCTTATCATAGCAATATACTACTCCCTGGCACTAACATCTCTGCCTTAGCTTCTTTTCAGTTGCTGTGAATAGAAAGCATGGCCAGGGCAACCTGTGAAAGCATTTAATTGAGGCTCACAGTTCCAGACAGGTGTAGAATCTATGACCATCGTGGCAGAAAGCATGGCATCAGGCAGACAGGCAGAGGAGCAGTAGCTAAAGAGCTCACATCTGACCCACAAGTAGCAGGCAGGAAGAGAGAGGGTAAGGGGAGAGCTAACCAGGAATGGTTTGGGCTCCTGAAACCTGAACGCCCATACCCAGTGACATCCTCCCTCCAGCCAGGCCGCACCTCCTAATCCTTCACACTCATTTCTACCAACTGTGGACCAAGGGTTCAAGTTTATGCACCTGTGGGAGTATTCTCATTTAATTGGAATGAAACCCCAGCTTCATTGATGATCTGAGTTCAAACCCCCAGATCTGTGTAAAAAGCTCTTTGTAGCTGTTACATGTGCCTGTAGCCTCACTGTTAATTGTGTTGGTGCACTAAGATGGGGATACTGGGACTTCCCTATAACTCTATGTTCAGTGAGAGATTGTGTCTCTGAGGTGTATTGTGGATCATGAGAGAGTAGGACACATATTCTTTTCTGGCCTCTCCATGTGTACATGCGGTCCTCTTTTGCACACATGTGTGTATACACCGTGCATATACCCTAACAATGATCATTATTCGTTATAGATTACTCTAGATTCTTTTTGTAGGTTTAAGTCTTCTAGTCGTAGATTGCTGAGAGTTGTTATAACGATTGATGTTTGATTTTGTCAATTGTTCTTTGTACATGTTACGGTCATTCACTCTTCCCAACTTCGTGATGTTGACAGTTTGTTACCTTGGTTTTAAAGGTTGCATATCTGGAATAAATCTCAGCTGTGCTTTGTAATTTCTTTTATGCATTGATGGATTTGATTTGCTGAAATTTTGTTGAGTTTTATATCTATTTGGGAAAGATATTATTCTGTAGTTTTCTTACAATGACTTTGGTTTTCAATATTTGTGTAATGCTGGCCTGTTATAAGTTATTTATTTATTTATTGGTTTTTGTATTATGGAAGAGATTATAAAAAGTTGGTATAATGTTTTTGTTACCATCAAAATACCAATACAATTCTTTACAGACCTTGAAAGAAAAATTCTCAACTTCATATGGAGAAACAAAAAACCCAGAATTTCCAAAATGATTCTGTACAACAACAGCTCATCTGGAGGTATCTCCATTCCTGACCTCAAGCTGTACTACAGAGCAATAAGTAATAAAAACTGCATGGTATTGGCATAAAAGCAGAAAGGAGGATCAATGGAACCGAATAGAAGACCCAGAAATAAAATCACACACCTATGAATACTTGATTTTCGACAAAGAAGCCAAAACCATTCAATGGAAAAAAGACAGCATCTTCAACAAACGGTGCTGGTCCAACTAGATGTCTGCATGCAGAATGATGAAAATAGATCCATATTTATCACCCTGCACAAAACTAAAGTCCAAGTGGATCAAATATCTCAAAATAAAACCAGATACACTAAATCGTTTAGAAGAAAAAGTGGGGAAGAGCCTAGAACTCATTGACACAGGAGACAACTTCCTGAACAGAACAGCAACAGCACAGGCTCTAAGAGCAACAATTGATAAATGGGACCTCATGAAACTGAAAAGCTTCTGTAAAGCAAAAGTCATAGTCATCATAATAAAACGACAGCCTACAGACTGAAAAAGGATCTTCACCAACCCTATATCTGACAGAGGGCTGATATCCAGAATATATAAACAACTAAATAAATTAAAAAGCAATAAATCAAGTAAACCAATTAAAAATGGCGTACAGAACTAAACAGAGAATTCTCAATAGAGGAATATCGAATGGCAGAGAAACACTTAAAGAAATGCTCTATGTCCTTCGTCACCAGGGAAATGCAAATCAAAATGACCCTGAGATTTCACCTTATACCCATCAGAATGGCTTAGATGAATAACTGAAGTGACAACACATGCTGGAGAGGTTGTGGAGAAAGGGGAACCCTCCTCCATTGCTGGTGGGAATGTAAACTTGTACAACCACTTTGGAAATTAACCTGTCACTTTCTCAGACAATTAGGAATAGTGCTTCCTCAAGATCCAGCTATATCACTCCTAGGCATATATCCAAAAGAGGCTCAGGTACACAACAAGGACATTTGCTCAACCATGTTTGTAGCAGCTTTATTTGTAATAGCCAGAACCTGGAAACAGCCCAGATGTCCATCAATGGAGGAATAGATTCAGAAATTGTGGTATATTTACACAATGGAATACTACTCAGCAATTAAAAACAAGGACATCATGAAAATTGCGGGCAAATGGTGGGATCTAGGAAAGATCATCCTGAGTGAAATATGCCAGGAGCAGAAAGACACACACAGTATATACTTATATAGATCTATGAGATAGGATAAACATATTAAAATATGTGCACTAAAGAAGATAAACAAGAAAGAGCACCCAGAGTAAGATGATCAATGGGATGGACAGGGGAAATAGGAGAAAACAAGTAACAGGATAGGAACCTGTCACAGAGGGCCTCTGAAAGACTCTACCTAGCAGTGTATCAAAGCAGATGCAGAGACTCATAACCAAACCTTGGGCAGAGTGCAGAGAATCATATGATAAAAGGGTGAGTTAGTATGACCTGGAAAGGACAGGAGCTCCACAAGGACAAAATATTTCAGGGCACGGGGGCCTCTACGAGACTGTTTCTCCAACCAAGGACCATGTATGGATATAACCAAGAACCCCTTTTTGGATATAGCCCATGGTAGCTCAGTAACCAACTGGTTTACCCCAGTAAGGGGAACGGGGACTATTTGTGACATGAACTCAATGGCTGGCTCCTTTACCTCCCCTACCCCTTGAGGGAGTCTTGCTAGGACACAGAGGAAGACATGGCAGCCAGTCCTGGAAATACCTGATAAAACAGGGTCAGGTGGAAGGGGAGAAGGACCTCACTTAGCGGTGGACTTGGAAAGGGGCAGGGAGGAGATAAGGGAGGAAATGAGGGAGGGGGCTATGGCTGGGATACAAAGTAAACAGCCTGTGATTAATATAAAAATAAAATAGAAATCTAAAAGAAAAAAAATGCCTTGTTAAATTGATATAATATCTTTTCTTAAATATAGAATTTACCAGTAAATACATCTTGACCAATTGCTTTCTACTTAAAGAGTTTTGAATTATCAGTTCAATCTCTGTAACAGATATAAGCCTATTAGTATTTCATGTTTTCTGAGATTATTGATATATTCTGACTTTCATGTGACTGGTAGCCTATTTTATATAAATTTCTCCAAGCATCTGTGAGTATAGAGCTGTTGATAGTATCTTACATTATCATTTTAATGTTCATAAGACCTGTCTTGTTTATTTAAGGTACCAGGAATTTGTGTTTCCTGCCCCCCCTTATACCCACACCCACCTTGGGTTAGCCCTGCCAGACATTTATGAATTTTGATTTACTTTTTGCAGCAATTAGATTTTGTGCTTTTTTTTTTTCTTCAATTTAATTGGTTTCAGATCTAATTTCTGGTATTTTTTTTCCTGCTCACTTTGGATTTAACTTGCTATTTTTTTCTTTTTTTCTGCTTTCCTATGATGTGAGTTTAGGCACTTGAGTTTAGCTACTTCTTCATGTCCCATGTAATTATGTGAGGTGTATTTTCATTTTTGTTAAGAGTATTTTACAATTCCTTTTAGGAGTTTATCTTTGATCATATGATATTTGGAAGTTTGTTATTTAGTCTTCAACTGTTTGGATCTTTTCTGTCTTTCTGTCACTAATTTTTGATTTCATTTTTCTGTCAGTTAGAGCAGGTAGCGTATTGTTTTTGTTCTTTTCAACCTGGTGATGATAGTGTAGAAAGTGTATACCGGTAATAGCCACGTGAGCTTGAGAAGAAGCACTGTCTTCTTTTGTCAGAGGAAATAGCTTGTGGTTGTCTGTTATATCTAGTTGGATAATCGTGTTGAATCCAGCTGGGTGCTCAGGGGTTCCCTGTTTGCAGGGACTGCCTATTCCAGATGCAGTGATGCGAAAGGCTCTTCTGATGGTGGATTCATCTGATTCTCCTGCAGAGCTCAGGTCTTGCCTCATGCTGTGTCACTTTGTTGTTAAGGTTTGTCCTAAGCCCTGATAATTTGCTCCTAGTTCTGTTATCCGAAAACAGTGTGTGTGTGTGTGTGTGTGTGTGTGTGTGTGTGTATTGTTTTGAGAATTTTACACATGGGCGCACTATATTTTTTTAATCATTTCTTCCTGTGTCTCTTCCTTTACTCCTTTTCAAATTCATGATCTCTTCTTCTATAATATTGTCTGTATGTCTGTCACACACACATACACACACATACACACCCTACTGAACCGTTTAGTATTGCTCTTATGTACATGTATTTAAGGCAGACCACTTGGTATTACTTGACTTATCAGTGGGCTCATCCATGGAAAAGACTTTTTCTTCCATTCTCAGCAGCCATTGATTGCCTGTAGCTCTTCATATAGGACTGGGACCCTGTGAAATATCCCCTGCCTATGTTGGCATATTGACTAGTGTTGTCATTATTTTGGTCTGGTTATTGTTGGGATATCATGGTTGCAGCATCCTTGTCATGTCTAGAAGGACTGTCTCAGAGCATGGTCCTTTGGTTTTTACCATTTTCCTGTCCCCTCTTCTCCCATGTTCCCTGAATCTTAGGTGTATTGGTTTTGCTATAGATGTACTGATTGAGGTTGAAGAGTCCATAGTTAATTATTCTCTGTATTTAACCATTTATGAATCTCTTTAGTAGTTTCCATCTGCTGGAAAGGAAAGCTGTTTTGATGAGGAGTGAAAGCTACACTTGTTTGTATACCTGGTATTTGGAATATAGCTACAAGTTATATTAGTGTAGGAAAACGGCTTGCCCTCTGGACCTCTCCAGGCATGGGCAGCTGGTTGGGTTTACAGTACAGACATGCATCTTCCCTGGTTACAGCGGTGGATAAGTCCAATGAGACAGTTGTTGGTTACTTCTAAGATGTAAGTGCTGCTGTTGTTCAAATGTTTACACTTTACAGCTAGATAGGACTATCACTTGTTGCTTTTATCGGTAGCTTTCATAACACCTCTCCATACCAAGACAGCTAGTCCTCAAGCTCTCAAGGAAAGCAAGGGCATTGGCAACAGCCTGTTTTGTTTTGGGCATCTCCTTTACACCCTTGGCCAACAATTCAGTTGGAGGTTTCTGATGCCTAGAGCTTGAGGGGACCATTATCACCCTCTCTTATGCAATTCCATTAAAAATTATTTCTGTACACACATTTATTACATGTGTATTTTAAAAATAAGCTTCTAGGATTTATGTTTCCCCAGGGGTTTTACAGAAATTCTTAGTATGTATTATTTATTTAGCATCTGAGTAGTATAAGTTTCTCCAGCACTTTACTTCTTATCTGCAAGTTATCTTTACATTTCAGATGTTTTTCCTCTGTCTCTCTCTCCATCACTCTTTCCCTTCTCGCTTCCTGTTCCTCAAGTTTCTGCTCAGGAGTGCTTTGGGAAATTGTGGTTCTCTGTTCGTGCTTCTTTACCTCATTGGTTTTTTGGGGAGTGACCTCATTTATTTTCTACATCTAAATATAACTTGCTTTTTCAGGTTGCTTGATTTTTGCTGTTTGTTAGGATAAAATGACTTTTGAGCTTCTTACCTGTGGGACTAGAAAGAAGATACTCCATTGACAACTTTTTATGCCTTGACTAAATAGGTTTCCTGTCAGTTTTACAGAAAAGGAAGAGCACCTAAAATTTATCATAAGACACAGTAGAATTAAAAGTGGAATAATTTTTACTGAGACTAAACAAACGGGAGAAATAATAGAAGGCTATAATTTTTGCCTCCTATGTTAATTACTGACTGACTCTAAGTAAGTTTTGACCCGTCCCATATTTACCCGTCCCAGTTTTCCTCACTGGGTTGTGAGGGTTAACGGGGCAGTTTTTCCTCCTTTTCTTTCCTTTCTTTTCCTCTTCTCTGTCTTTCCTTTTCCCACTAATACCGTCAGGTGTCAACAAACTTGCTAACTTTGCAAAGATATTTTAGCCTCTAAATCTAAAAATAAAAAAACTTAAGTGTTGAACTTTGCTCTAGTTTAGCAAAACCATAGTAGAGGTCCAGCCTTCACTGAAAAGGTGGACCTTAGAAGAGTTGCCCGGCAAGCATCTTACAGTCTCTGCTGCAGAAGGGGCTAAAATTGTGTGTGTGAGAGAGAGGGACTGTGTGTAAGACTGTACATATGACTGAAGGAGAGTAATTTATCAAGGCTCACAGCATATGTGTTACTCTGATGTTTGGGAATTTCCATTGTATTTCTCCTAGGTAGGTGGATGCTAAAAAAAGACTGCTTAATAAGAAACTAGGCTGCACATTTGTCTGTTATTTGATCTGCAAACAATTGTGCTGTTAAAATTTGCAGATGTTTAGGACAGTCATTTAAGGAAGAAATACTTTCACTAAATTATTTTCATTGTATTTTTAAATTATATTTTGATATACCAAGAAGACACTGAAATGGCATAGTGATCTGATTAATACCATGAACTTATTATAACACATTTTCTATTTCAATGACTTTATAATTGTCAATATTAGTATAATTTATTCCTTTCAACTGTTTTGGGAGAAAAGTACACTTTAAAATTATAGTGTTGATTAGGTTAAGAGGATTTAATGAATATGGGACATAGAAATGATCTGTGCTGAAGAGCTGACAGCTAGGGGAGTTTAGAAAGAGCGCATGTGCTTACAATTGGCAGTCTATTTTAGATAAGCACATCATAGTGATGTACTTTTAACCACTTGTTAACGGTAACTCTCCATGCCCTGTGTTTTCTTGCTAAACTAGGTGACTAGGAGTCAGTTGTATATTCCTTGATTGTTAGGACGAGGTTTTTTCTAAACATCTTTTTTTCTTACCTTATGTTAGTGTGGAGACCTTGGCTTACTGGTCCTTAGTGAGTGGGAGGGAATGCACAGATATTCTTTGGAGACACAGTTTATCTTGTTTGAGGGGTGCAGGGTAGGAGGATTGGTGAAAACATCCTTAATTTAGGCTCAGCTTCTGTGGGTTCAGTTTGCTACTGTTTCCTTTACTTGGTTACGAAGTAACATTCATGGGCAGTATAATTTTGACAGGTATAGAAATGACATTTTGTAGTGTTTTCCTATGTAAGGGACTGAGCTTTAAGACTTTCCTAGTCTTGGTTCCTAGTTTTGAAGGAAGGTGTTTGTTCCCTCGGCTGTATTTTAGTAAGAAGTAGATTGTCTGTTTTAATACTTAGCATGTTGAATTTAAAGTAGATCAATACCTGTCTTTTTTTAATACCTCTCTGTCATTCTGTACAAGCACAGGTATCCATACCCACGCCCCAGTTTTTGTTTTGTTTTGTTTTTTTTGTAAAGATTTTTCTAAAGTGTGTGTGTGTGTTCGGGTGTGAGTAGCCAGGTGTGTGTGCGGAGTGGAAGTCAGAAGACATGAGATATCCAGAGCTGGAGTTCAAGGCCTTTGTGAGCCTCCTGAAAGAATAAGCATTTCTGATCACCTACTTGTCTCTCTAACAAATCCGCAGCCCTGAATTTTTTTTTTTAAAGCACAGATTTTTACCGTTTTTTTTTTTGTTAGTTTTTTTTTTTTAATTGGGTTTATCAATATGCTTCAGAGTGCACTATTCTTTTGGAGTGCCAAATATGTTAGTTATTTCCTTGGTTTTGTTTTCAAATTTGATAATTTTGGTGGAATTTTTTTTTTTCTAAAGTCATTGGGCTTATTTGGTTATTTTCATCTGGATTTTGGAAATGAAGACATTTTAGCTTCTTTTCTTTTACTGACATAGACAGTCATGGCTGTAAAATGCTTTTTGGTATAGCTGACTAGAAATTAATCTATTATGTAAATCCATTTTCTCTCATTTGTTCTCTTTATCTATTGATTCTTATATATAGATCTATTTAAAATTTTTAGATATAAAAGTTATCAATTGGAAATATTTCATCTAAATTTGAAAACAAAATTTGTATCTTTTAACACTGATTTTTTTCATTAAGTTTTTACTTATTAAATATATCTTTTCACAATAATCTAAATATTAATCAGGAAATTCCATCTAGATAAATATTTTTTCACTTAAAATTATACAGAATACAGCTTCATCTACTGTAAGTTGAAGCAAAGTAAAAGATAATCACTACTGGCTAATACTTTCATATGTGAACATATTTCATAAGCCATAAAACACCATATGTGTTTCTATTTACCCTTGTATAAGAATGACGTTTTTCTATTACACCTTGATAATGTAGAAATAAATCTCAATAACAGAATAACTTTTTTTTCAGTTTATTTACTTTATATCCCAAGGGTGGCCCCTCCCTCCTCTATTCCCAGTTTTTCCCCATCCCCTTCTTCTTTCTCCCCCTCTTCCCCTTCCCCCACAAAAGGGGAGCCTCCCCACCCCCTATCAGTCCTCTCCAGAACATCAAGTCACATCAGGACTGAGCATATCCTCATCCCCTTAGGCCAGGCAAGGCAGCCCTAACTGGGGGAAAGTGATCCAAAAGCAGACAATAGAGTTCGTGAATTACAGAATATTTTAGGAACTTTTGTCGTTACTTTTAGAAACAGAGAGGATTTTAAGTGGGCTACCATTGTAACAAACTGTAGATAATTCATTCATTTTATTACTCTTAAAAAAAATCCTGTTTACTCTCTGTTTTTCCGTTAATGCTGTTTCCTCTCTCAGTTAAACGTTTGTTAAAGATTTCTTATAGCCTCTTTCCATATTAAAATCTTGATTTTGTTTTTACTGCCTGCATACCCATTGTATGCTACACTTTATTATTTGTCTTATTTTTAATTGTATGTCTTACCCATTAACAAGTCTGAAAATAGGCAGGATTCCTGTTTTTTTTTTTTGTTTGTTTGTTTGTTTTGTTTTGTCTTAAGTTATAGAAGTCTAGAAGCTTATTAACTGTTGATAGTGGTTAGTATAGTAAATGTATATTTATAGTTTCTTAGGATATTGTAAAATAGTTTTGTTTTTAGTCTTATCAAAATAGCTTTATGCTACTAACTTTTAAAGCTCTGTTGACATACATTTTTTGTTAGTGGTTCTAAATTCATGTTTCATTACTTTATCCAGAGTGGTTGCTTCAGTGTTGTCAAGGGTTGGGGTGCAGTTGACCCATTGCTGATTAAGGACCTGAGTCTGACACTCCCTTCACTCACTCCCCCACCCCACGAGAAACAAACAGTTGGGTGTGGCTATGTGTGTTTATAGTCATCATGCTGGGAGGTGTGGACAGACACTATCCTGACATCAGCTGGACTCGCTGACTGGTCAGCTGTGCCCATTTGGGAAATCAGGCCATTGTGACCCTTTCTCAGTAACAAAGCGGGTGCCTCAGAGGAGCGATGCCCAAGGCTGTCCTCTGACTGCCACATGCATGTATAAGTATGTCCCACAGCATGCAGTCCCTCCAACTCTATGTGTACGCATAGTATGTTATGTGTAAGTAAATTATTTTTATCTTCTAAAAATTCAGAGAAAAATTGCCGATGTCTTTATTAAGGTTGGGTTTTTCTTGAATACCTGCTCACTTCCTTCTGTGGTATTAAAGTTCTGAACTCTGTCTACAAGTTTAAAAATTTCACTAGCTTTTAATTTCGAAGTGTTTTAATTATATCCACCCGTCCTTCCCGACCCAGCAAACTTTCTGTGCATTTTGTTTTTAAACTCAATTTGAGCTGTTCATAAATCCTTGGATAGATTCTTTCTTGCACAGGGATTACAAACACACATGATCACACCTGTTTATTTTTTACATAGTAGATATTGTTTGTGTGTGTGCATGTGAAACACAAGCTCTCAGTCTTGCATGGCAAGATTGCAGTTTGCCAATTGAACTCTGAATCCTTGACAACTCTGAAGCCTTCCCCTGGAGCCTAGTGAACTTACCAGGGACTATACTCCTAAAGAAAACTTTTTGTCCTCCTTCTCTCAGCAGCTATCAGTCTGCAATAGCCCCTCTCCAAAGTGGGGTTTAATCTGGTTAGGGCTTGCACAGGTCTTGTGCAGGCTGTCACAACCTCTGTGAGGGCATATGTGCAGCTGTCCTGCTGTGCCCAACACTTTTTCCTTGCAGTCAGTCATCTGTCACTTGGTTCTAACACTTTTTTGTCCCCTCTTCCTTCATTATCCCTGAAGCATGGCGTCCGGGCCTATGATATAGGTGTTCCACTTAGAGCTGAGCATTCTGCAGTTTCTTATTCTCTGCACCTTGACTATAGTGCATCTCTGTTAGCACCAGCAAAGGCAGATAGAAGCTTCTCTGATGAGGGTTGAGATGCACTGCTCTGTGGGTGTAACGGTAAGTCATTAGTGCTCTGCTTAATGCTGTGTCCATTTAGCAGATTAATAGTCATGGGGTCTCATCTAGGTTCTTGACCTGTCTGGCCAAGCACGTCCGTCTGTACCCTGGAGAGTTGGGCACTGGCATTTCTGCGATGTGCTATGAGGAAACTGTTCCAGAAATCCTCTAGAGAAAACAGAAAGGGGATTTTGAGCACTAGCCTTGCCTAACAGCAATGGGAGTATGTATGCTTAAGTGACAGTGATATTGAAGAAGGCGTAACTAGGTACTTGCAAAATGCACCATAGGTAGCTGAGCACTGGGGCTTGTTCTTAGTGTGTGTTTAGACATTCTTCACGCCTGTTCATGACATCTTGAGTAATATTCTACTGGCTGCTGTGCTACAGTTATTTTTTTTCCCATTCAGCAACTGAATGTCATGTTTAGGTAGTTATCAGTAAAGAAACTGTGGACAGGCGCTTTTGTGTGGACATAAAAGTTCATTTTATTTGTAAAATATCAAGGAGCACAAGTACTAGGGTGCTTGTTAAGAATTTAATCAGTTCCCTTAATTATTTTCTTTAGTTTTTTAAGATTACATTATAATTACATCACTGTATGAAGCAGCGAAACTGTCCCCTAAAGTTGCTGCATAGTTTTCTGTCCCCACTACTAGGCTGTCTCTCTCCCACCTCGCCAGTGTTTAGTATTGTCAGTGCGTTACAGTTAACAGTGCTTTAAGTGACTTACTTCCCCTTCTGTTGACCTCACTGCAAAGTTGAAGTTAAAAACCTCATAGCATCTTTTGGATATATGCCTAGGAGTGGTATAGCTGGATCTTGAGGAAGCACTAGTCCTGATTCTCTGAGAAAGCACCAGACTGATTTCCAAAGTGGTTGTACCAGTTTACATTCCCACCAGCAGTGCAGGAGGGTTCCCCTTTCTCCACAACCTCTCCAGCATATGGTGTCACTTGAGTTTTTAACCTTTGCCATTCTGATGGGTGTAAAGTGAAATCTCAGGGTCATTTTGATTTGCATCTCTCTGATGGCTAAGGACATTGATCATCTCTTTAGGTGTTTCTCTGCCATTCTATATTCCTCTACATTCTCTGTTATCTCTATATTCCTCTATATTCTCTGTTTAGCTCCGTACCCCATTTTTAATTGGATTGCTTGACTTACTGCTTTTAAATTTCTTTAGTTCTTAATATATTCTGAATATCAGCCCTCTGTCAGATATAGAGTTGGTGAAGATCCTTTCCCAGTCTGTAGGCTGTCATTTTGTTCTGATGACTATGACTTTTACTTTACAGAAGCTTTTCAGTTTCATGAGGTCCCATTTATTGATTGTTGCTCTTAGAGACTGTGCTGTTGGTGTTCTGTTCAGGATATTGTAGGTGTTGATTAATATTTACTATCGATATATCTTCTAGTAAAGCTGCTGTTAGTTCTAAACAGCTGTATAACCAAATCACTACACAGAGACTATGATTTATTTAATTAACCTAGAACACAGTGCTGGGCAATAGTTACTCCATCATAAACCTCCAAGCCCTTATAGTTTCCTAACATTTAGATTTCCCACATTATACTTGCTTTTAGTGAAATCTTAGGTCTCCAAGATCTCTCCCTAGCTTGGCTCTCTCTCTCTCTCTCTCTCTCTCTCTCTCTCTCTCTCTCTCTTCTTGCCCTTTCTCCTCCCACTCATTTCCTGCCCTCTGCCTCCTCCTCTCTTTCCTGTCCTCTGGCTCCTCCCATTGCTCAACATTGAACAAGGACATTTGCTCAACCATGTTTGTAGCAGTTTTATTCGTAATAGCCAGAACATGGAAATAACTCAGATATCCACCAATGGAGGAATGGATACAGAAATTGTGGTACTTTTACACAATGGAATTGTGTACTTTTACACTACTCAGCAATTAAAAACAAGGAAATTTGCAGGCAAATGGTGGGATCTAGAAAAGATCATTCCGAGTGAGGTATCCCAAGAGCAGAAAGACACACATGGTATGTACTCACTTATATAGACCTATAAGATAGGATAAACATACTAAAATATGTGCACCTAAAGAAGATAAACAAGAAAGAGCACCCAGAGTAAGATGATCAATCCTCACTTAGAAAGGCAAATGGGATGGACAGGGGAAGTAGGAGAAAACAAGTAACAGGACAGGAGCCTTCCACAGAGGGCCTCTGAAAGACTCTACCTAGCAGTGTATCAAAGCAGATGCAGAGACTCATAACCAAACCTTTGGCAGAGTGCAGGGAATCATATGAAAGAAGGGAGAGTTAATATGACGTGGAGAACACAGGAGCTCCACAAGGACCAAATATATCTGGGCACAAGGGTCTTTTCTGAGACTGTTTCTCCAACCAAGGACCATGTATGGATGTAACCTAGAACCTTTGCTCGGATGTAGCCCATGGTAGCTCAGTAACCAAGTGGGTTTTCTAGTAAGGGGAACAGGGACTATTTCTGACATGAACTCAATGGCAGGCTCTTTGACCTCCCTCCACCCCAAGGGAGGAGCAGCCCTGCTAGGCCACAGAGGAGGACTTTGTAGTCAGTCCAGAAGATACCTGATAAGCTAGGGTCAGATGGAAGGGGAGGAGGTCCTCCTCTATCAGTGTATTTAGAAAGGGGCAGGGAGGAGATGAGGAAGGGAGGGTGGGATTGGGAGGGAATGAGGGAGGGGGCCACGGCTGGGATACAAAGTAAACAACCTGTGATTAATATTAAAAAAATAAAAATTAATTAAAAAAAAACCCTCACAGCAAGCTGCCAACTTCAGAATGTCCTAGGATAACAATACTTAATATTAAAGTATGGTACAGATTTTTACTTTATATTTTCAAATATTTTATTAGTATTTTGTATTATTTTCTCTGTAGCAGTAACTACATTTTCAATAATTTGGCCAAGTCCTTTATTCACAAGTCATTTGCATACTTTTTATTTTGAAGCTAGGATCACTTTTTTGATGGGAAGAGGAGAGCAGTTTTCTTACTTTCTAGTATTGCTATACACACACCATGATCAAATGAGCACACACACACACACACACACACACACACACACACACACACTCACACACTGGTAGTTTGAGAGTGTCCCCTATAGATTTGAATGTTTAGTCACCAGGGAGAGGAACTCTATGAAAGGATTAGGAAGATTAGGCAATGTGGCCTTATTGGAGGAAGTGTGCCACTGAGGAAGCCATTTGAGGTGTCAAAAACCCAGGGCAGGCCTATTCTCCCTCCCCCCACTTTCTCTCTCCTTTTTTCCCTTCTGCCTGTGGATCTGGTGTCGTGTGTGCTGTCATGCTTCCTGCCATAAACTGTAAGCAAATTAAGAGCTTTCTAAGAGTTGCCTTGATCATAGTGTCTCTCTACAGCTAGAGAACAGTGGCTAAGACACAAATATACATATAACAGTTGCAATTAAAGATTAAGAGACTACGAATTTGACACAGAGGGATTAGAGGGAAGGGGAGAATGATATGTGTACAGTACTCATATACGAAATCCTCAAAAAAAAAAAGTTTGCATTTCCGTATGGGGTCAGACAGGAGGGTCCCGAAAGCTTGTTGCTCACCCAGTTTAGGTGAGACAGTGAGATCCAGCTTCATTAGACTCAGTCTCAGAAAGGTGGAGGGGGACAGGTGAAGACAACCAGTGTGAGCATTTGTCCTACACATGTACATGGGCACACATACCTGTGCATATATGTGGACACACATGCTACATACATATACCATCATAGAAAATAAAAGTCAAGAACAATGAAAGCAGATTTTATGAAGCTAGATGTTTATTTTTGCATAAAGAATAAAATCTTGGTTGGACATTTGATAGTGCACAGCACAGAACATCTTTAATATCTGTCAGTGTTGACTGACAGTTTGGTTTTATAATTATCAATGTTGAGAGTATCACCTCACATACATAGTACAAGTGTCAGAAGCATGCTCCGGCCATTTCAGAAATTGTTGGAAATTATTTTATAATACTAAGTCAAAATTTATTTAATTTTTTTATGAAATTGAAAGGAAGTAACTGAAACATCAGTTCTTAAAACCAAGCATTCTAACACAATAAAAATCCAAAAATAAACAAGCTTGATACAAGATACCAAATGATGCTAGGAAATAGGAAACATTTTTGTTCTTATAATTCAAACCATATGATTCTAAAAGCTGTAGAAACTGTGTTTCCCTTCATAACAGGAAGATCTGGAGTCAGGGTGGGGTTGTTGGGAGAAGTGTCTGTGGCACGGTGTATGGCATGGGGAGAGGCACAATGCCATGCTCTCTGTGGCACGGTGTATGGCATGGGGAGAGGCACAATGCCATGCTCATGTTGCTCAGAACCAAGCCTGAGGCAGCCTCAGTAACGCCTGTTCTACTTTTTAAATACACTTTAAATGATTGTATATTCTGAAATCTGTTGTCCAAATCTCTTGTTCCGTATTCACTTAGATAACGTGGTTTGGGGTCACAACCCATAGCTGAAAAAGCCAGGGAACAAAAGGGCCAGATCTGGTCCATTCGCTCCTCCTGTGTGGAAGTTTAGACAGACTAGTTTTGGTGCTAAAATACTGAAACGAACTCAACTACAGTAAACTTCTAATGTTACATGTCACTGTTGGTCTCTGGACACATGGCAACCTGCTCTCTGAGGATAGCATCACATCAAAGAGATCATGGCTGCATTTGTGTATTTTGAGATTCTGCAGCACATAAGAGCCTGAGAATTCCCTTCAGTTTGAATAAGAGTAAGTGCTATTCTCAAGCTCACAGCTCAGCTCACAGATTGGATGGCAGCTTTTTTCTGCTTACTAAATGCTGTGTACACCTGTACTGCACAATGCACCGAGGACCACTTACAAGAGTCGGTTTTTTTCAGTCACCCAAGTGGATTCCAGGGTTTGAACTCAGATTGTGACACTTGCTTCTGACACTTGTCATCAGATTCTGACACTCAGGTCATCAGATTGAATACCAAGATGTCTGGGCCGTCTTGGTGGCCCTGGATGGAAGTTTTATTTAAATTTTATGAGTAATTATCTTTGCACAACCATTGATTAGTTGTTTAAATTAATTCTTAATGGTTTTATCTTTGCACTTTGCAGTGTTCCAAAGTTGTTATTAAACATGTAATTTTTAACTTGCCTATCTCAGCAGGCAAGTGATTTCTGTTTCTGGGCACACCTAATCTTGTATTGCTTGCTTCTGTTCTCAGCATGAAACAGTTGCAAAACAGAAAGACACACCTTTCATTTGTGTCATTTTCTGTGCCAACTAATACTGAGAATATGAGAAATAGATGTTTTTAGTATGACTTAAGGAAAGCTTGGTTTTGGCATTATTGTGGTTTCACAGTTTTTGACACTTGAGATCTGTTTTTTTTTTTTTTTTTAGCCTAACTGTTAATGATGAGGAAGTTTAAAAAGACAATGTTAGAAACAGATTTCTAACTTTTCACACCTCCTTAACACCAGGTTGCAAGTGCTATTAAACATTTGATCAGGCCGATGGAGTTTCACTGCTAATAACTAACTGCTTACAGTCGCATGAGTAGCCTTTCAGTGGCTGGCAAATGCCACTGTACTCTGCCTGTACTCTGACAAACTATTGGCGTGTCATCACCCAGGAGTTACATTTGGACACTGATATGTGTCATTGGTCAACACTGGGATTATATAGTCTTAGGAGGGGAAGTGTCTTTTCTCCACTCAACATGAATTTGATAGACACATAGTATAATTTGTTCTTTTTGAAAAATAATTTAAAAATGTAAATTGTGATTATCATAAGCTCCTCCCTCCAGAATCTTGGTGGTATGGATGACAGGTCTTGGCTGCTTTGAAGCAGAATAGAGACAATGAGAGGGTTGAGTGGGTCCCTCTTTTGGCTCTAAGGAAGATGGGATGTGTAGCTTTACTTGAGACGATTCAGGAGCTCTTGGTGGAAGGTATTGGTCCTGATGGTCAAAAGTGGTATCCTCATGGAGACTGAGCTCATAATCGGCCACATCTGAGCAGGGGTTCCAGGTCCTCTCTATGCATGGGCCTCCATTGGTGCATCAGTCTCTGCAGGACCCCCTGGGCTCAGATTCTTGGTCACCTTGTGGGGCTTCTGTCCCCTTAATGTCTCTTTATTCCCACCCCTCTCTTCCTCCATCAGACTCCCTGCACTCTGCCTAAAGTTTGGTCCTGAGTCTCAGCATCTGCTTCAATCCCCTGTTGGGCGAATCTTTTCATAGAACCCTTAGAGGGCTGTACTCTAACAAACTTTTGTCATTTTATCACCCAGGAATTACATTTGGACACTGATATGTGGCATTGGTCAACACTGGGATTATATAGTCTTAGGAGGGAAAGTGTCTTTTCTCCACTCAACATGAATTTGATAGTAGGCTCCCATCCTCTTTCCTGTCTTCCACTGCTTCTGATGTCTATCAGTCTCCATGTGGATCTCTGAGTGAGGGGAGCAGGGGCTGTCTCAGTCATGAACTCAGTTGACTGCTCTTTGATCACTCACTCCTGATAATACGGTCTTGCCAGGCCACAGAGGAAGAGGATCCAGGCAGTCCTGATGAGACTTAGCAAGTTATGGGCAGATGGCAATACTGGAGAACTCCTCCTTTCAGTGGGTTAGGGGTAGGGGATGGGGGAAAAAGTGAGGACTGGGGGAATTGAGGGAATGGGCTTCAATCTAGATGTATAATGAATAAATTGTGAAGAAAAAAAATTAAAATTAAAAATTAAAAAACATGCTATCCTTTGGTAGTATTCTTTGAAAATTTGGTATCCATTGGCAGCATTCTTTGATGATTTAGTGCCTGGAATCTGGAGGCATCAATCAGGAATAAGCAAGAACTGAAGACACAAAGCTAAATTAAAACAGTAAGAATCAGGTTAGGGTATGATGTCTCCAAAACAGTTTGTTGAACTCTCAAAGAACTGATCCTCATTAGTCATTGAGAGGGGCAGAGGATGCTGAAGGAAGACTCCCTTGTGAAGTGGGTGTTTGAGATCCCCTTTGAAGAGAGAATGTTCGGTCCTCACTCAGGGGGTTTACTGTTTCATGAGAAAACCTGTTCTTCAATGCTTTTCTGGTCACTGATACTGGGATTTAAGGTCTAAGCATGGGAAGTGAGAGATTTTTTTAAAAACATAGACCATAGAATACGACTACTCGTGACTTTTATAAAATGTCCTTCAGAAAACAGCCTGCGGTCCTTTGAGAGTCCCTCATCTTGCTCTATTTTTTTTTGAAAAAGAGTAAGAAAGAGGGAAATTCTTAGTTCCTTTTGATGTTTTTTAAAAATAAAAATAACAAAACACATGAAATATACAGTAATGTATGAATTATTTTTTTTAGTTGTCTTTTATGTAGAGATTTGGAATTAACAGGAAGGCATTATCTCCGTAATGTCCACATAGTGGAAATGTACATTATCTTATTGAAACCAGATGTTAAAAATATTTTTATGAGCTCTGAGAATTTTACTCGTGTGTTTTAGTGATCTGTCCCCATCACCTCCACCCACACCGCCCGGCTCTGCCTCTGCCTCTGCCTCCCTCACTACTTTATGTTGTCTTTCTAAAGAAGTCACCAACTGCACTTCTAGCTGTCCCTATACTCAGGGACGCAGGGCCACCACTTACAGAAAACTGATTCTGTCCCCCAGAAAACAGCAACTATCCACAGATCCTCAGAGATGGGGTTTGGGGAGCCCCTCTCTCCATACTAGAAGGTTGACTGGGTTGATCATGTGCACGTAGCAACAGTTGCTGTGAATTCATGAGTAAAACACTCTTGTCATGCTAAGAAAACATTGTTTTGCTCTAGTGCTTTCTGGCCTCTGGCTCTTATGATCCTTCTGTCCCCTCTTCCATGATGGTCCTTCGTAGAGGATGTTATGCAGATCCTATATTTGTGGCCGAGCACTCCACTGACTCTAAGTTGTGGGTTTCTATTCTACATTAACCAGCATCCATAAAGAAATATTTCTGAACAATCTGGGGTTGAGAGATACAAATTCATAGGGCAGCTGGATGCTATGATTGTTTAGCAGAGAAATATTAGTAGATTCAGTCTTGGGACCTGTATGCCTCCCCAACTCTGAATTTTTGGGCACAGTTACAGGTGTTTCCTCAGGTGAAGTGGGCCTTAAATCCAATTAGAAAGTAGTTGGTTGCCCATGATGTTTGTGGCACCGTTGCACCCATGTGCAAGCCCAGCCATATGGGTCATTATTGTATTCACAGCTGGGTAAGACAAATGATGACCTTTCTTCTACTAGCCTCGGCAGCACCTTTTCTAGCACTGTGAAAACTAGCTAGCAGGGTGGATATTTTTGTTGTCTGTACCACTTGATTTCCTTATGTCCTGTGACCAGTGTGCATAGCAAAAAGACACAATTGTAAGTGTTCCGAGGAGATGCTATGATAAAATTGGCACCTAAGTGAAAATCCTACATTTCTGCCCTTGAATGCCTTGAGAGGACAAAACCAGTGATTCCCTAAGTGCCTTATATATGCCTGATCTAAAAGAAGCGATTAATTAATCAATCAATCAATTAATAAGTATTTGCTGGATACCTACTCTTTTTTGGGGGGGTTAAGCAGTGATAGAAGTCTATTTTTAATTATTTAATTATTTTTATTTTTATTAATTACAATTTATTCACTTTGTATCCCTCCTGTACTTCCCTCCCTCCTCCCCACCCTCCCTGTTCCCCACCCATGTCCCTCTCCCAGTCCACTGATAGGGAGGTCCTCCTCCCCTTCCCTCTGATCCTAGTCTATCAGGTCTCATCAGAAGTGGCTGCATTGTCTTCTTCCCCTCAGGGGTTTGTGATCAAAGAGCAGGCCAATCAGTTCATGTCAGAGACAGTCCCTGTCCCCATTACTATGGGGGCCACTTGGATACTGAACTGCCATAGGCTACCTCAGTGCAGGGGTTCCAGGCCATCTTCATGAGTGGTCCTTGGCTAGAGTATCAGTCTCAGAAAAAACACCTGTGCCCAGACTTTTTGGATCTGTTGTTCTCCTTGTGGAGCTCCTGTCCTCTCCAGGTCTTACTATCTCCGACTTCTTTCATAAGATCCCTGCACTCTGCCCAAAGTTTGGCTATGAGTCTCAGCATCTGCCTCGATACCCTGCAGGGTAGAGCCTTTCAGAGGCCCTTTGTGGTAGGCTCTTGTCCTGTTCCCTGTTTTCTCTCTCCTCCAATGTCCATCCTCTTTGCCATTCTGAATGGGGATTGAACATCTTAGCCAGAGTCCTCCTTCCTGATTAGCTTCCTTAGGTGTACAGATTTTAGTATGTTTATCCTATATTATATGTCTAGTATCCACTTATGAGTGAGTATATACCATGTGTGTCTTTCTGCTTCTGGGATACCTCACTCAGGATGATCTTTTCCAGTTCCCACCATTTACCTGCAAATTTCATGATTTCCTTGTTTTTAATTGCTGAGTAATATTCCATTGTGTAGATGTACCACAATTTCTGTATCTATTCCTCAACTGAGGGTTGTTTCCAGATACCATCCGGATTGTTTCCATCTCCTGGCTATTAGAAATAAAGCTACTACAAACATGGTTGAGCAGATGTCCTTGTTGTGTACTTGAGCATCTTTTGAATATATGCCTACGAATGGTATGGCTGGATCTTGAGGAAGCACTCACTGTTCCTAGTTGTCAGATTGATTTCCAAAGTGGTTGTATAAGTTTACATTCCCACCAGCAATGGAGGAGGGTTCCCCTTTCTCCACATCCTCTCCAGCATGTGGTATCACTTGAGTTTTTGATGTTAGCTGTTTGGATGTGTGTAAGGTAAAATCTCAGGGTTGTTTTGATTTGTATTTCCTGATGATTAAGGACGTTGAACATTTCTTTGTTTCTCTGCCATTCGCTATTTCTCTATTGAGAATTCTCTGTTTAGCTCTGTTCCCCATTTTTAAATTGGATTACTTGATTTGTTGCTGTTTAACTTCTTTAGTTCTTTATATGTTTTGGATATCAGCCCTCTGTCAGATATAGGATTGGTGAAGATCCTTTCCCAGTCTGTAGGCAGTCGTTTTGTTCTGAGGACAGTCTCTTTTGCTTTACAGAAGCTTTTTTTATTATTATCAGTTTTTACAATTTATTCAATTTGTATCCAGGCTGTGTCCTCCTCCCTGGTCTCCTCCTAATCCTACCCTCCCTCCCTTATCTCCTCCCATGCCCAACCTCCCTCCCTCATCTCCTCCCATGCCTCTCCCCCAGTCTACTGATAGGAAAGGTTCTCCTTGTCCATCTGATCCTAGCCTTTCAGGGCTCATCAGCACTGGTTGCATTGTCTTCCTCTGTGGCCTGACAAGGCTGCACCCCCCAGGGGGAAGTGATCAGAGAGCCTGCTGCTGAGTTCATGCCAGAGAAAGCCACTGCTCTCCTTACTGTGGACCCCACTTGGATACTGAGTCTATTGGCTACAGCTGAATCAGGGTTTTAGGTCCTTGGTTGGGGTATCATTCTCTTCAGGACCCCTGAGGCTCAGTTATTTTTGTCTCTGTTGGTCTCCATTTGGAGTTCCTGTTCCCTCCAGATCTTTCTATCTCCCCGTGAGGTAACCCAGAAGCAGAAAGACACACATGGTATATACTTACTCATAAGTAGATATTAGACATATAATATAAGGTAAACATATTAAAATCTGTACTCCAAAGAAGCTAAATAACAAGGAAGACTCTAGGGAAGATGCTCATTCCTTATTCAGAAGGAGAAATGTGATAGGCATCGGAAGCAGGAGAAGACAGGGAACAGGACAGGATCCTACCAGAGGGCCTCTGAAAGACTACTGATTTAGGTATTGAAGCAGAGGCTGAGACTCATAGCTAAACTTTGGGCAGAGTGTAGGATGCATTAAGGTACTGGAAGTAAATAAACTCAGTCACTATGGTCATGGTAGTTTATTGTAGGAGATAGGGGTCACTTTTTTTTCTAGAGCTATAATTCTATATGGTCTCTACCTAATTATGAATATATAACCCAAATAGTTTTAAAATTATAAATAACAATTATTTAAATTTCAGGCTTTGTTTATTTGAATGATTTTTCTTGCTAAATAAAAGAAGGCAGCAAAATGGAAACAGAATAATTTGTCATCACTGAATTAAAATAAAATGAAGGATAATTTAAAAATATTAAATTTTTAATATTTAACCATGAATCCTTGATAGGATTTTTCATTCATCAGAGTAGTGTCAAGAGAAAGAGTTACATCTACTTATTGCAGTGGCCTTTTACTACAAAACTGTTGTTTTTATATATTTAAATTATATTTAAGTCATTAACTTAAACACTCAGTTTATATATTATGAAAAGTACTTAAATTTCTGAAATACCATAAAAAGAAAACAAAAATGTTAGTTCAAAGCTTATACCTTTCAAATATTAGTAAATTTAGTATTCTTAAAATTATCCTGTTTGGTCAAGCTGGATCTTCTTGTTGCTCTGGTATGTTTGGTGATCTTGCTATGTTGTGACTTACCTGGACAGATGGAGAAATGTCATTCTCTATATCTTGAAATAGTAGTCTTCAGACGTATCTTTTATTGCAGAATCTGTCTGCCAGAACTGTACTGGCTGGTTTTATGTAAGTTTGACACAGGCTAGAGTCTGAGGAAAGGAGGGCAACTTAGAAAGTGGCTTAATTAGTGATTGATGGGCGAAGGCCCAGCCCTGTGTGGGTGGCACTGTCGTAGGGCTGGTGGCCTGAGTTCTGTAAGACAGCAGGCTGAACAAGCCATAAGGAGCAGGCCAGTAATTGGTACTCTTCATGGCCCTTGAATCAGGTCCTGCCTCTGGTTTCCTGCCCTACTTGAGCTCCTGTCCCGACTTCCTTCAATGCTGAATAGTGATGTGGAAGTGTAAAACAAACAAACCCTTCCCTCCCCAAGTTGCTTTGATCATGGTGTTTCATCACAGCAGCGATAGCCCTGAGACAAGATCTCTTAGATATTCTTATTTTAGTGTTTTCAGTGCTGTTATTTGGGGGAGCTATTGGGAAGTACAGAGTGTCTGTATCTAACGCTGAAAGCTCCTGCTACTCGTGTGGGCTTCAAAAGAGCAGGGAGCACAGGTCCCCGAGCCAGAATTATAACAGAATTCCTCTGTGGATAGCAGAAGCAAAGTATTCTTCCACTTGAAGGACTGAGGAAAGAGACTCAAAGAAACTTTTTCATTTTTTAATTATTTTTAATGTGAACACAAGATCCATAAAAGCAGATGCACAAGGTGAATTTCACTTTGGACACAGTCAGTACAAATGATGGGGAAAGAGTTGTGCTTTGTTCTCACGGTGTCTGTTCCCCACAAGCCCATCATGCACCTCTGCTTCATTTGGGCTCCTTCACATTTCTCACAAGTGGTAAAACAGCCTTTCCCTTGGCCCTGTCTCTTGCCTGGTGGGCTTTATACCCAGGGCATTGTAAGCCACAAGAAACTTCAGGAAACTGCATTTCTTCTCATGTATCAGTCAGGCATCTGGCCACAAGCGGACAGATTTGAGGCTTCACATATATCCAGAAAAATATTCCCCTTTCAAAGCGAAATTCCCTGCCATAGTCAGTGCATCACATGGGTGTGGCTCATGGCAGGGCACACAGGAGATGTGTGTTCAGTGGGTGTTCAGGGGCACTAGTAGGAATGTTTGCTTAAACTGCAGGCACATTGCAATTCCTGTATTCCCTGGGGTGTGCTCTGGGTGAGCCGCCTTGCATGTGAATATGGCTTCCGAAAGAAGCTGCTCCATCCGCCATGCATGCTAGCTAGGAAGAGCACTAGGCAGTGGCCTGAGAGCGTATTACGTTCTCAATTGCACTATGTACTCACTGCCACTGACACGCATTCATCTGTGAGCAATTTTGTGAATGCTTTCTCGGTGGTGCTTATGGTTCTCAGAAAAATACTTGTTGATTTTGAAGTGGAGAAGTAGTTAAATGGACAGAACAACTTCACTTTCATAAGATTTCTTTTTTTTTTTGCGACTGATGCTTGGCATGTCTTCATGGGAATGAAGAGCATTATCACTTTTGCAAATGCCAGAGTCTTTAATGATCAAAATTCCCTTGGCAAGAAAAGTGGTGTAGCCATACAGAATTGTGGTTATTGTTACATTGCATTGTTTATGGTAAACCTGGTTCAGTATTGGTAAATATACTGCAGTGAAAGCTGAACTGTTGTGAGATATCTGGGCATCTGCCCAAGATATCATTAAAATACTGCCTTCGATTCATTGGGTTTGTGAATGGTATTTTAACAGCTCAACTGAAATTGAGCCAGTTTAAAAGTTCTGAAGCCACAAGATAAGGAGATAGTATAAATGTATAGAACACACTCAACATTCTGTATTTGAATAATAAATTTATATGTAATTTTGTGTTAGCCTTTAAGCTGTAAGTCCCTAAAAGATTAATATATTAACTTTGAAGTTTGCATAATGCTGTGATTAGCAATACATATGAATACCTTGTAAACTAAAATATTGATTGGTCTAATAATCAAATCTAAAGATGAAGGTAGAAGCTTCTAAACAAGTGTTAAAATTGATTCAAAACACAAGTTTTGAGCTGGGTATATACTTAGGTGGGTTAACAATACACTTCACCAAAAAGGTTGAAGGTAATAAAATCCAATCAATTCACATATTTTATTTATGAAAGAAAGTTTTACCTTAAAATGGAATTTAGGAATTATTAAATTTTGGTTTTAAACTATTTATTATATTAAGTATAACAAAGAGAATATTTGGACATTGAGATGATTGAAGAAAACAATATATGTGTAATTTTTTTTAAAAATAGAATACCTTGTATAATTAAATTTCTTTCTGAACATAGACATTCTTATTGAAAGGTTGTGGGCAAAGGTTTATTTTCTATCACTGTTAGTGTGTAAGTATCTTTAATGTAGAATGATGTGTACAAAGTAGATCTTAAAATAGCCTCTCAGTGAATGTTTTGTCTTTTTCAGGTTAGCACTCTACGTATATGAATATCTGCTCCATGTAGGAGCTCAGAAATCGGCCCAAACATTTTTATCAGAGGTATGTTTTATATATTTTCTGCATTAAATTTGCTATATAAATGAATGCAAATATATTGGAATGGTGGTTTATATAGTTGTTATGTAGTAAGTGCTTGGTTATCATTTTGCATAATATAATCTTTGTAGATTTTTATGTAAGTACTTTTAGCATCACTAGATGCCTTTTTTTGTGTGTAACTCAACCAATAACATCCTAGTAACTTCTAACCATTTATTCCCTTAGAAAGTTAGCTTAACATGGCAATAATAATCAAGAAAGCAAATTTGCTTTAGAAGCTTTCACTAGGTCTGAGGAGATGGCCCAGTTAGTTTAAACTCCAGAACATACACCAAAATCTGATGGTGGTGTGGGTGTCCATTTCTGTTTCCAATGGTGGTGAAGACAGGCAAATAGATCCCTGGTGCTCACTGGCCAATCATCCCAGCCTCTTGTCTCAAGTAAAGCTGAATGAGGGCCAGTGAGATGGCTCTTTGGGTAACTTCTTGTCAACATGCCTGATGATCTGAGTTTGATCCCTAGGACACAATTGTGGAAGAGAAGAGGCTCCCTATAAGTTGTCCTCTGAGTGCCACACAAATGTGGCAGCTTGTGTCCACACACGCACGGACACATACATGGATGCACACACACATTAATCCTCATTCTTGCTTGTATTTCTGACAGTATGCTATGTTAACATTGTTTACAATTCTTATAATGTGGATTTGTTTGTTTTGTTTTTTTTACATGAATAAGAGTTGATTTTTCTGAAACATTTTTGATAATCTTATTTTAAGCAGTGGGCGTGCTCTCTTCCTTCACTGTCGTGGTTCACTGTTATTGTTAGAAACAGGCTGACCTCCTGCGTGGCATCCCACCTGCCTCAGCCTCCCGAGTGCTGCGCCTCCTCCCCCTTCCAGCTCTCAGCCTGATCTTCTGTGCAATAGAACTCTGGAAGGATGTGTGGATGCTCAGTTCTCTTACTTAGTGGGAGTACCATGCACCAAGGTGTATTAATTTATCATTTCGAGTTATTATGAGAAATTTGTAAGACACATCACATTTTTGCTATTTTTTAATGGGAACATAATTAACTTGGGGTCACACAGGTTAGTGAGTATGGAACTAGAATTCAAATTGTCTGTTATTTCCAGAGTCACTGGTCTACACTTGTGTGTGCAGGAAACTCATTGCTGATATTGCTTCCAGTGAGGGATAGCTTATTAGTGATCCCTTTGCTCTCAAACAAATGAATACATTAACACACAGCACTATGACCCTGTGGTGGCCATTCTAATTCAAACCACCACAAATACCAAGTAAGGAAATCAAAGACACCAAAAGATTAGAAGACCTCCCATGTTCATGGATTCTCAGTCTCAGTATATTGAAAATGGCTGTCTTACCAACGATGATCTTCAGAAGCAAAGCAGTCTCCATCAAAATATAACAAAGTCCTTCACAGAAAAAAGAAGGAATGCTAAAATTCATAGGAGAGCATATAAAACCCTAGATTGTGAGAACAATCTTGAGAACAAAAACCAAACAAACAAACCAAAAAACAGTGCTGGAGATATTAAAGCACACAATTTCAAGTTATATTATAGGTCTGTGATAACAAAAATACCATGGTCCTGGCACCATAGATAGGTAGATCTATGAAATACAGCACCCAAAAATTAAATCCCTAAAGGTACAGTCACTCTCATTTGATCATCATGTAAAAAAAACATACATTGAAGAACAGGAAACCTTTCCAAAAATGGTGCTGATAAATTTGAATCCATACACAGGGACATGAAACTAACTTCCCTGTACCCTGCAAAACTCAGCTGCATGTGTACCAAGACCTTAATCTGAGAGTTCAATGCTGTTGCATGCAAGTATCAGAAAAACAGTCTGAGTCAGAGGATAGATAAAAGTGTTCTGTAAAACTCCAGAATTCAGAAAATAACACCCAAGAACTGTCAAATGGGATCACCTGAAATGAAAGAGCTGCTGTATAGTAAACATTCAAGTGAAAAGATATCCTGCAAACAGGAGAGAAATTTACTGGCTGTACGTGTAACAGAGGTTTAATATCCAGAGTATGTGAAGACCTCGAAAACTGCAACACCAAAAGATTCCCCAAACACCTCAACTAATAAACAAGCTAATGAGACAAATATCTCAGAGGATGAATCACAGATGGCTAATATCATAAGAAAAACTGTTACATGCTTAGTAATCATGTTAGAACTACCCAGAAATGCTATGTCACCCTAGAGTGGCTAAAGACAAATTTAAAATTCTAGCGAGTATGTGGGTAATCCGGAACCCCGACACACTACTAATTGGAATGCAAATTAGTCCAGTCACTGTGGAAATCACTATGGAAGTGTCCCTCAGAGCTAAATACAGAGCTAGCGTGTGGTTCGCTGGACCCTACTGCATCTGTGCCTGTAGAGCTCTAAGTCAGCGCACCGCGCAGGCACTTGTACCTCCCCGTCTACTGCAGCACCATTTGTAATAGCCAAGTCATTTCGGCATCCGTAAATGGAAGGATAAAGAGAACATGGCAATGTGTGCAGTGAAGTTTTATTCAGCCATAAAGAAGGATATAATCCTGTTATTTTCTGGGAAAATGGATACAGCTTGAGATCATACTGAGTAAAATAAGCCAGACTGAAAAAGGTAAATATGTTTTCTTTCATTTGCAGATCCTAGACTTCATGTAGGATATAGAAGAGTGTACACACACACACACACACACACACACACACACACACACACACCATTAAAGCAGAGGGGAGCCTGGGTAAGGAAATAGACTAGGTTGTAGGATGGGGAGGAAGATGTGGTCAAAGCATGTGATATACTTAAGAGAAATTGTTTTGATGCCTAGCACTCTGCACAATGGAATACAGCAGCAGAGAGGAGAAGGAGGGGGTCATATCAAAGGAGATTTTATCCCTAGTTGTAGATTATCTACATTATATCATTGTTTGTATCCCTTTATGATTGTTTAAAAACAGTAGAAAATGCATTTTCTTGAGTGTTCTGAATTTAGAAATGGCAGCTTGGAGTGTGTGATACTACTTTTCTGAACACATGCTAAGGTTCTTGATAATTTCAGTTGGTTATATTTCAATAACTCTCTTTCTATTCCCTTACATTGTAAGTGTCTGTAATATCTATTGCTTGTGTTTGCTGTGTTACAAGGCTCTTCTGGACAATGCTCAGTGATTAATCCTTCTCCTAAATCCTTCTCGTCATGTACTTTAGATGGCACCACTTACTAGGAAAGCTTTCTCAGGGCTGTCTGTCTAAGGTGTTATTGCAGCCTGCAGGGACCCACACAGGAAGGAAGTTTTCCCATTAGCTTCTTGACGAGTGAGCCCATGGAGCTTACAGTAAGAGAATAGCATCAGTAGCTCTGTACTTGGGTGTCCATGTTACCTTGAACCTTGACTGTAGACAGGACGGAGAGGAGAGAAATGCCTGATTAGTGTTTCAGAGCTCTGCCCTGCCTACAACACACACAAACTTAGAGGGTGCTCACTGGAGAAGGACTGTAACCAGCTGTGTATGACTGTTCTCTGAGCTGTTCTTTTTACATTGTTTCTATTATTTTTGTAGTTTCCGTGTTTTTTTCCTGCTTTTGTGGACACAATAGTTAAATATAATCTCATGTGTACATGGATATGTCATTGTCTATCACTTGATGACCTATAGTAATCTGGTATTTGAGCCCTAAGCTCTCATATTGTAGGCTCCAAGTCTCCCCTGTCACCATGAACTTTAGTGGAGGTGCGTTGGCTGCTGCTTGTGCAGCGTTTTCTTGTTCCTGTTGAGTATTCCAACCCATTCTGCTACAGCAGCTCATCCCTTCTCAGTGCCCACAGTTTGGTTCCCTGCAGAGTTTCTAAGCTCCATTAACTCATTGCTTTTGGATGTAAGAGTTTCTTACTGAAAGTCAGGAAATAACTAAAATGACTAAGGTTTTTGTGGACAGGAATATTGGTTAGAAACAACTGATACTGGTTGTGGTTTTTGTTTTTTTCCTTTTGCCACAGAGAATTCCCACCAGCTCTTCTCCTGAGGCTGCACTTTGCCTTCTGACTTGTTGAAGCCCTGCAGTTTTCTGTATTGTCTGTTACAATTCCTCCCAGACATCCTGAACTTCTTGTTGAAATATAATTTGTAACTTAGAAATACTGTTTTTCTTACACAGAATACTGAATATTTTGGGTTTTATTTGAAATTCTTTCTTTTTATAACCTCCAATGATGTTTAGAATAGAACCCCAAACAAAAACAATGAAGAAACATTGATGAGTTTCCCCCGTTGAAAAGAAGATATGTGTGTGTGTATACATAAATAATACATAAACTCATGCATATGTGTGCATGTATATGTCTTCTTTCTAAGCAAGGTGGAGCTGCACTGGGGCAGCTTATGGAAGGCCATTAACTCATTCGTCTGGACTGTGCGGTAGGCTCCCCGCAGTCACATGTCACTGTGGAGGCCTGAGATGTGGCAGGGACACCTGGGAAATGCTCTGCCAACTTAATTTAAATTCGGGAGCCATACGTGACTAGAACAGAATGGTTTAGATTATTCACCCCTAAGCACAGTCAAATTTTCCTTCTATTAAATTTCTTTTGTTTCAATATTTAAGCATTTTTACTTTAGGTGTATTTCTTTTCACTTCGTTTGACATGTGGACGTATTTATTAAATACCTGAGAAAATTAGTGGGGCAGCACATTCTATCTAGATTAGAAGTCTCAGGGATTTTATTTGAGAACGAATTGGATACACCTGATATTCACTCAGGGACTGCTTTTATCCTTTATGTTAAATTTTTAAAAATTGGTTCATATTCAAAAAGTATGAAAGACTTTAGGAAAACATAAAAAGGTTTAGGGCCCGTGAGCTTGAGACTATTGGTGCACTCGTGGAGATGTTCTTGAAGGGGCTTCAGTGTGTTAAAAAGGTGCAATGGTGCCAAGGCCAGAGGTGTTGCTGGCCGGGCTGAGGAGACAGAATGGCTGGTAGGTGTTTGTGACCTGCATGAGGGCTTGACTCCATACGCTCCTTTCCAGTCTCATCAAAAGCTGCATTTAGAAAGGACCCCTGGGCCCAGAATTTTAGGATCTGTCGCTGTCCTTGTGGAGCCTCTGTCCTCTCCCACTTCTTTCATAAGATTCCCTGCACTCTGCCCAAAGTTTGGCTATGAGTCAGTATCTGCCTCAATACCCTGCAGGGTAGAGCCTTTCAGAGGCCCTCTGTGGTAGGCTCCTATCCTGTTCCCTGTCTTCTCCCTTTCCAATGTCCATCCTCTTTGCCTTTCTGAATGGGGATTGAACATCTTAGGCAGAGTCCTCCTTTCTGATTAGCTTCCTTAGGTGTACAGATTTTAGTATGTTTATCCTATATTATATGTCTAATATCCACTTATGAGTGAGTCTATACCCTGTGTGTCTTTCTGCTCCTGGGCTACCTCACTCAGGATGATCTTTTCCAGTTCCCACCATTTACCTGCAAATTTCATGATTTCCTTGTTTTTAATTGCTGAGTAATATTCCGTTGTGTAGATGTACTACAATTTCTGTATCCATTCCTCATCTGGGCTGTTTCCATACCACTCATGGAGATGGCCTGGAACTCCTTACACAGAGATAGCCCATAGCAGTTCAGTATCCAAGTGGCCTCCATAGTAATGGGGACAGGGTCTGTCTCTGACATGAACTAATTGGCCTGCTCTTTGATCACCTCCCCCTGAGGGGAGAGCAGCTTTACCAGGCCACAGAAGAAGAAAATGCAGCCATTTCTGATGATACCCGATACACTACGATCAGAGGGAAGGGGAGAAGAACCTCCTTTATCAGTGGACTGGGAGAGGGACATGGGTGGGGAAGAGGGAGGGTAGGATTAGGAGGGGAGGAGGGAGGGAGATACGGGGGGGATGCAAAGTGAATAAACTATAATTAATAAAAATAAATAAATTTAAAAAATAGCTGCGTTTAGCAGAGCCCGCCTCTGTCCCAGTGCTTAAGTCGGTGGTTAGCCGGGTGTCGTCAATTAGAGAACTGCAGGCTCAGCCGGAGCCCCTATTGAAAAAATATGTGGAGGAAAATCCCAATGCCGACCTCTTCCCTCTACACTCATCCTCACACATGTGAACACCAGGCACGCGTGCACGCTCGTACACACCTGTTGCTGTGTCCGGAGTTGTCAGCTGCATCTCTTTTGGAGCCAGAGACCTCTGCCTGCTTTGATCCCCTGCTTGTATCTCCTAAAGACAGGGTTCAACAGGAGAGGCTAAGAAATGTTATTTCCAGACTCTCAACCCTAAGTGAAGAGTGCTGAATACAGAAAGGTGGCGCTGGAACTGAGACATAGGTAAACTGTGAGTGCCAGCATGCTTTGAGGACATTTATTTATTTATTTATTTATTTATTTATTTATTTATTTATGTTGACTTGTTTTGGTTTTAGATTTGAGACTGAATCTTGCCAACATCCCTGGCTGACCTGGTACTTGCCATGTAACTGAGGTGGGCCTCAAACTCCTAGAAATTTGTGGAGGAATGTCCTGTGTGAATGTAGCAGCTGTCAATAAAGAGCTGATTGGCCAATCAGCTGGGCACAGTGGAAGGCAGGACTTCCTGGTAGGGAGAAAGAAACTCTGGGAAGGGGAAAGAAAAAGCTTTTTCACCAGGAGATATGGAGGAAGATACACGTGTTTGTGGCCGGGTGGCTGGGTGAGGCAGGATGGACGGGTTAACTCAGGTGAGAGAGTTTAGAGCCTGCACAGCCAAGGCCTAAGTGTTGAAAGTTTAAAAGGTCTTGGTGTCTTTACTTTTGTGGTTCAAAGACCGCCCTAGGGCTTAGCTAATTTTTCTTTACTAGGAGACACATCCTGTCACATACAGAAGCTCTGTTTCAGTCAGCTGAGTGCTAGTCTTATAGAGGTGAGCCACCATGCCTAGCGAGTACCAGTATATCTAGAAATAAATATGTGTATTGGCTTTTTGGTTTTTGACACAAATTTTATTATACATATTGTTCACCACTTTCATTTTTTGTTTCTCTCATTAGATTTAGAAACTTAGGTTTCATTGATTAAAAAATGTCAAAATTCTTTCATGGCTGTAGAATATTTTCTTCTCATGATCTATTATAATTTAGGAAGCCCACAATAGGTGGCCATTTAGTTTTTCCTGTGTTTTGCAAATGCAAAAAAAAATGCTTAAATGAAAAACATAAAATATGGAAGTATGTAAAGTGTTACACACTTAACAATTTTTATGTATTTATTTTGTAAAGCTTTGGGGATAGTTTTTAGTTTTAAATGGGCGACCGTTAAGAACCTGATGAAGAGTAAATGGGCCCTCACCTTAGAAAAATAAATATTGTCTTTTTATTTTTTTTTTGCCAACTGTCAAAGGCTTCCTAATCCTGTAACCCAGTTATTGACCCAGATTTAAAATAAAAATCTCTGATATAAAAATAGTAACTAGACATGGTTGAAAGGTTTTCTTTACTGCTAATATTACTTTTCTCCTTTTCCTCAAGTGAAAATGGATTGTAGTTTTACACACACGCACACCCACCCTACCTTCAAAGCCAATCCCGTATTTTCATGGGATGTTTGATTAGTCTTGTGAGGCAAGTTCTCTATCCAGCAGACCTTACCTGATCGTGTTTATGGGATGGTCCATAGGAGCATTGCTGTATGAGATAGCATGTAACATGTGCCATTAGCCATGCTTTACAGCAGTTCACATGCATTTTGTTCATGATTCAGTGTTTGGTTCTCATGTAGAAATGTTCAGAATGATAGGATATAAGATAGAGCCAGCATAATCACAGACAGTACCCCCATATCCAAAATATGGCAGAAGAAAAAGTTTTGGGACTTCCATGGACGTTATAGTTGGATAGAGATTGTAGTTGGTTATGTAGTAAGAAGAGAAGTGGGTATGATATTTGAAAAAGAAAAGCAGAGAAGGAAAATACATACCAGGACTGGAACAGAGGAAGAAGTAAAACCCAGTAAGGACAGAGAACTTGCTGGCATAGGTGTCATCCAAGCACAGAGATGGGCCTCGGGCCCACAGAGCAGCACTCAGTGAACAGACACACCCACCTAGAACAAGTGTTTTACCATGTCAGCCAACACGGGCAAGTTCTGCGCATCTGCCGACATGCTGAGTACTAATGCTGGATAGCTACAACAAATGCATACATGAACTAATTTTAAGGTGGAAATGATCCATTACCCCTTTCCCGAAGATAGCTGTAAATTTGGTCTGATTTATTTAATATACACATGCTCTGTGCACATACACACACCTTTGCTTTTAAGAAGAACCTTTTCCTATTGTGCATATCGTTCTCCTTTCATCTTGCTAAACTAGCAGACCACACCCTTTCCTTGGGGATACAGCCTGTTTGTGTAATGGCCTCACGCTGCTCTGGGAACATAGGTATCACACTTGGCATTACATTTGCTACTGCTATTTCTCAGGTTGTTTCCGATGTTCATTTCCCCCCAACCATTTGCCCCTTTGTGAGAGGATTTCATTCTCTTCATAAGTAAGCTCTGTGGGCTAGTGATGGCTTAGAAATAGCAGTATCACTCAGTATGGAAACATTTCTGGCTTCAAGTGTTGTTCACTCAGTAACTGTAAAAGAAAGGCTTCTATGATAGGCCGAGCTGCTTCTGGCCCAGACCTGTATCTGAAGAGGGAAAGATGGACTCTAGTCGTTCTCTGTAAACGATGTTACCCGGGTGAGAGCAGGACATGTGATGGATTTGAGTTTCTTTAAGGAATAATAAGATGTAATGCTTTAAAAACACAGTTTCTCCTCAGGCTTTTTTTTTTTTTTTTTTGCTAAAAGGCTGCATGACTACAACAGGCAGCTTCTTGGGGTACATTACCTCTGATGTGCATGAAGGAGACCGAGTCTCGTCTTACCTCAAGTGCACCTTGCACTGAGTCCTCGTGTAATTTCACTTTGTTTTTAATTAAGAACTGGCTGTTTTATTTCATGAGCATATTGTGCAAAGCCACAGCAAACTGGCGTGAAGTATGAGAACAATATTTTGAAAAACTTGTTATTTCTAAGATTGAGTTAATTCTAGTGATCAGAATATTACTGTGTTTGGGGCATATTTGTGATCTTATGCCCGTTCATGAAGACTTAAACCAGCAAAGAGCAATAAAACCCATAACAGGTGGTATGACAAAAACTTGAGAGAGCTTGGACTAAATTATATCTAGTAGGACTTGAGAGTTTTATTTCTCATCAATCTTAACATTTTTCTTGTGTGTGTTTATGAACCAATGGATATAATAAGTAGCTTAAATGATCAGATACAAGGAGACAAAAATATACAACTTCTTTTCTGTTACTACTTAGGAGAATTCAAATTCAAATTTGTCTTATGTTTATATGATACATTTGTGTTTATGCACATTTAGTCTTCCCAACTTCATTGATTTCACAATTTTTTACTTAGCTTTCTTATGATTGGTTTATATGTATATATTTACTTTTTTAAATAAAGACATACTTGTTTATTAGTTGTTTACCTTAAAATTCCAATTCATTTACATATTATATACCTAAAAATTCTAGATTAAGGTAGCAAATTAAACAAAATTTTCTCACTTCTAACCTCTGTCCATCATAGTCAACTGTATAATTTGAACCTCCATTCTGAAGCTGTGGAACGTTACTTATGCCTTTAAACTCTATCAATTACGTTGTTGTGGACTTACACAGTATTTAAAAAAAATGACAGATTTGAAACTACAAAAACTGTTATCTTTGTATCCTCTTTCATGGCTCATCTATTTTTATGTGCATTTAATCCTTCCTCATTATCCGATATTATGCTGTATCTTCTTGTTGAATGTCAACCTGTACTCACAGGGACAGGTGTTTCCACTATAGGCGGCGTACGAGGGAGCATGCATTTCTTTTTTTCCGAATTTGGGTGACTTCATTCTGTATTATACATTCTAAGTCCACTGAGAATTTTTTTTCTTTTATTAATTTTTTAGTAATTACAATTTATTTACTTTGTATCTTAGTTATAGCTCCCTCCCTCTTCCCACCCTTCCTCCCTCATCTCCTCCCGTGTCCCTCGCCCAGTCCACTGATTGGGGAGGACCTCCTCCCCTTCCCTCTGACCCTTGCCTATCAGGTCTCATTAGGACTGTCTGCATTGTCTTCCTCTGTGGCCTGGTAGGCTGCTCCCCACTCAGGAGGAGGTGATCAAAGAACCAGCCACCTAGTTCATGTCAGAGACAGTCCCTGTTCCCATTAATAGGGTACCCACTTGGAGGCTGAGCTGCTATGGGCTACATCTGTGCAGGGGTTCTAGGTTATCTCCATGCATGGTCCTTGGTTGGAGTATCAGTCTCAGAAAAGACCCCTGGGCCCAGATAATTTTGGTTCTGTTGCTCTCCTTGTGGAGCTCCTGACCCTTCCAGGTTTTTCTATCTTCCCCTTCTTTCATATGATTTCCTGCACTCTACCCAAAGTTTGGCTGTGATTCTCAGCATCTGCTTTGATACTCTGCTGGGTAGAGTCTTTCAGTGGCCCTCTGTGGTAGGCTCTTGTCTTGTTCCTTATTTTCTTCTGATATCCATCCCATTTGCCTTTCTGAATGAAGATTGATCATCTTACCCAGGTCGTCCTTGTTTAGCTTCTTTAGGTGTACAGATTTTAGTATGTTTATCCTATATTATATGATTAATATCTACTTATAAGTGAGTCTATACCCTGTGTGTCTTTCTGCTTCTGGGATACCTCACTCAGGATGATCTTTTCTAGCTCCCACCATTTGCCTGCAAATTTCATAATTTCCTTGTTTATAATTGCTAAGTAGTATTCCATTGTATAGATGTACCACAGTTTCTGTATCCATTCCTCAGTTGAGGGACATCTGGGTTGTTTTCAGATTCTGGCTATTAGGAATAAAGCTGCTACAAACATGGTTGAGCAAATGTCCTTGTTGTATACTTCGGATATATGCTTAGGAGTGGTATAGCTGGATCTTGAGGAAGTACTATTTTTAATTGTCTGAGAAAGTGCCTGATTGATTTCCAGAGTCATTGTACAAGTTTGCATTCCCACCAGAAATGGAGGAGGGTTCCACTTTCTTCACATCCTCTCCAGCGTGTGTGTTGTCTCTTGAGTTTTTGATCTTAGCCATTCTGATGGGTGTAAAATGAAATCTCAGCGTTGTTTATTGCATCTCTCTGATGGTTAAGGACGTTGAACATTTCTTTAAATGTTTCTCTGTCACTTGATATTCCTCCATTGAGAATTTTCTGTTTAGCTCTCTACCATATTTTTTAATTGTATTGCTTGATTTGTTGCTGTTTAACTTCTGTAGTTCTTTATGTTTTGGATATTAGCCCTCAGTCAGATATAGGGTTGGTTAAGATCCTTTCCTAATCTGTAGACTGTAGTTTTGTGCTGATGACAGTGTCTTTTGCTTTACAGAAGCTTTTCAATTTCATGAAGTTCCATATATTGATTGTTGCTCTTAGAGCCTGTGCTGTTGTTCAGGAAGTTGTCTCCTGTGCCAATGAGTTCTAGGCTCTTCTAACAGGTTTAGAGTATCTGGTTTTATGTTGAGGTCTTTGATCCGCTTGGACTTTAGTTTTGTGCAGGGAGATAAATGTGGATCTATTTGTATTTTTTTATATGTAGACCTCCAGTTACACCAGCACCATTTGTCGAAGATGCTGTCTTTTTTCCATTGAATGGTTTTGGATTCTTTGTCAAAAATCAAGTATCTATAGTTGTGTGGGTTTATTTCTGGGTCTTCTATTTGAGTCTATTGAGTCACCTTTGTATTTCTACACCAGTGCCATGTAGTTTTTATTACTGTTGCTCGTAGTACAGCTTGAGAGCAGGGATGGAGATACCTCCAGACAATCTGTTGTTGTACAGGATTGTTTTTTATCAATTCTGGGTTTTTTTGTTTTTCCATATGAAGATGAGAATTGTCTTTCAAGGTCTGTAAAGAATTGTGTTGATATTTTGATAGGAATTGCATTGTATCTGTAGATTGCTTTTGGCAGGATGGCCATTTTTGCTATGTTAATCCTATCGATCCTTGAGCATGGGAGAACTTTCCATCTTCTGATATCTTCTTCAATTTCCTTCTTCAGAGACTTGAAGATTTTTTCAAACAGGACTTTCACTTGCTTGGTTTGAGTCATACTAAGGTACTTATGTTATTAGTGACTATTGTGAAGGGTGTTGTTTCCCGTTCTCAGCCCTTTTGTCTTTCGTATACAGGGGGACTACTGATTTGTATTCCCTTGTATCTCCTTTAGTTGTCTTATTGCTCTAGTTAGGCCTTTAAGTACTATGTTAAAGAGATATGGACAGGTGGGTAGCCTTGCCTTGTTCCCGATTTCAGTGGGATTGATTTAAGTTTCTCTCTATTTAGTTTGATGTTGGCTATAGGCTTGCTGTATATTGTCTTTACTATGTTTGGGTATGTATCCCTGATCTCTCCAAGACTTCCAACATGAATGGGTGTTGGATTTTGTCAAATGCTTTTTTGGCATCTAAGACAGATAGGTCTGAAGTTCTCTTTTTTTGTTGTGTCTTTGTGTGGTTTAGGTATCAAGGTGACTGTGGCTTCATAGAATGAGTTTGGTAATGTTACTCTGTTTCCATTTTGGGTAATAGTTTGAAGGGAGTTGGAATTAGCTCTTCTTTGAAGGTCTGGTAGAATTTTTTGCTGAAACCTCTGAAACCCTCTGGCCCTGATCTTTTTTTTTTTTTTTTTGGAGGGCAGACTTTTGATGACTGCTTCTATTTCCTTGTGTGATATAGTTAGGACTATCCAACCTATTTAACTGATCTTGATTTAATTTTGGTAAATGGACTCTATCAAGAATATTGTCCATTTCATTTAGATTTTCAAATTTTGTGGCATATAGGCTTTTGTAGTAAGAATGATTGTTTGGATTTCCTCAGTGTCTGTCGTTATGTCCCTCTTTTCGTTTCTGATTTTGTTGATTTGGATAGTTTCTTTCTTCCTTTTTGTTGTTTGTCTAAGGTTTTTTATCTATCTTGTTGATTTTTCTCAAAGAACCAGTTCTTGGTCTCATTGATTCTTTGAATTGTTTTCTTTGTTTCTAAATCATTGATTTCAGCCCTGAGTTTATTTACAATCGTCTACTCCCTGGGTGTGTCTGCTTTTTTTCTAGGGCTTTTTGGTTAAGTTGCTTGTATGCGATGTCTCAAACTTCTTTCTGGAGGCACTTAGTGCTATGAACTTTCCTCTTAACACTGCTTTCATTGTGTCCTATAAGTTTGGTTAAGTTGTGCCTTTATTTTCATTGAATTTTAGGAAGTCTCTAATTTCTTTTTTCATTTCTTCCCTGACCAAGCTGTCATTGAGTAGTGAGTTGTTCAGTTTCCATGTGTGTGTAGGCTTTTTGCTATTTCTATTGTTATTGTGGTCCAGCTTTAGTCCATGGTGGTCAGATAGAGTACAAGGGATTATTTCAATCTTTTTGTACCTGTTGAGGCTTGCTTTGTGAACAACTATATGGTCTATTTTGGCAAAGGTTCCATGAGGTTCTGAAAAGAAGGTGTATTCTTTTGAATTTGGATGAAAATTTCTGTAGACATTTATTAGGTCCATTTGATTTAGGGACTCTGTAAGTGCCTTTATTTCCCTATTTAGCTTCTGTCTAGATGATCTGTCCCTTGGTGAGAGTGGACCATCACTCATAAGGTGTTGGGATTGATGTGCGATTTAAGCTTTAACAATGTTTCATTTAGAATTGTAAGCCCTCTTGTATTTGGGGCATAGATGTTCAGTATTATGATGTTCTACTGGTGGATTTTTCCTTTGATGAGAATGCAATGCCCCTCCTTATCTTTTTTGATTAATTTTGGTTGAACATCTATTTTATTAGATATTAGGATAGCTACCCCAGCTTGTTGTCTGAGTCCATTTCCTTGAAATACATTTTTCTAGCCCTTTACTCTTAAGTTAGCGTTTATCTTTGTTGCAGAGAGGTGTTTCTTGGATGCAGCAGAATGTTGGATCCTGTTTCTGCAACCATTCTGTTAGTCTGTGTCTTTTTATTGGAGAGTTGAGTCCATTGATGTTGATAGATAATAGTCACCAATGAATGTTCCTTTCATTGTGGAGTTGGTGGTGTTACTGTGATTCATTGCTTATTGTCTTTTAATTTTTGTTGTGAAAGTTGTCTGTATCTTACATTTTCTTGGGTATAGTTCTTTTTGTCGGATTACAATTTTCCTTCTAGTATCTTCTGTAGGGGGCTGGATTGCTGTATAGATATTGTTTAAATTTAGTTTTGTCATGGAATATTTTGCTTTCTCCATCTATGTTGATTGAACACTTTGCTGGGTGGAGTAGTCTGGGTTGGCATCTGTGGTCCCTTAAGGTCTGTATGACATCTGCCCAGGTCCTTCTGGCTTTCACAGTTTCTGTTGAGAAGTCTGGTGTGATTCTGATAGATCTACCTTTATATATTACTTGGCTTTTTTCCCTTGCTTCTTTTAATATTTTTTCTTTGTTCTGTAGATTTAGTGGTTTGACTATTATGTGATGTGAGGAGTTTCTTTACTGGTCTAGTCTATTTGGTGTTATGTAGGCCTCTTGTATGTTTATAGACATCTCTTTCTTCAAGTTGTGAAAATTTTCTTCTATGATTTTCTTGAAAATATTTTTTGAACCTTGGAGCCTAGAATCTTCTTTTTCGTCTATTCCTATTATTCTTAGTTTTCTTCTTTTCATAGAGTCCTTAATTTTTTGGATGTTTTATGTTTGTAACTTTTCCGATTTTACTTTTTCTTTGAGAGATGTACCAATTTCTGCAAGTGTATCTTCAGTGCCCGAGATTCTCTCTTCCATCTCTTGTATTCTGTTGGTGATGCTTCCCTTTGTGGTTCCTGATCTTTTCTCTAAGTTCTCCAGCTCCAGGGTTTTTCTGTTTGTGTGTTCTTTATTGATTCTAAATCTGTTTTTATGTCTTGCACCATTTCCTTCATCTGTTTGAATGTGGATTCCTGTCTTTCCATGATGGTCTCTATTTTTTTTGTTTGTTTCCTTTCTATATGCCACTACTTAGGCCTCTGTTTCGCTGTATTTGCTTGCATTTCTTTGAGAGCTTTGTTTTCTCCTTATGTGCCTCTAATAACTGGATAAGCATAGATTTGAGATAATTTTCCTGTGTTTCCAGTGAATTAGCATATCCATTGATTTTCAGGGGTTGCTTGTGAAGCCATGGTATCCTGCTTTTTTTTTTTTTTTTTTTTGGATATGTTTGGATGTGTTCTCGTGTCAACCTCTAGCCATCTGCTTATCCATAACCTTCACTGTTTGTTCCTGGAGTCTGCACTTCAGACTGGGTCTGTCTGTCTCTGGTGTCTGGAGTATTCTTCAGGAAGATGAGAGAGGTCCACTGGTTTGATAGTGGATGTTGGTATTTCAGCTGTAGCCTAGGGAGGAAAGTCTAAGGCACATGTGTGCAAGCACAGACGTGTGTGTAGGTGTGCCTTTTGGGACAGGGTGCTATTGTATATAGATGCCTGGAAAGGTGGAGCTTAATTGCAGGAGGTGGAGCAGGTGCTGGCACTTTGCAGGCGCAATGCTCACGAGCAGATGCCCTGAATACCTCGGTGGATACAGGTGTGCAGCACTGTCCTCCTGGTATTCAGATCTGCGTGGGCTCTAGGAATTGTTTGTCTGAACTGCACTGGGAGACCCATTGAGCAAGGGCTTCAATGTTGAGAACGCTGTCCCAAGGATGCTTCCCATAGTGGGGGTGTGGATGGGAGGGATCTGATGTCTGGCTGCTAGTGTAGAGGGACCCTGGTTCTGGGGCTCTGAGAGCACTCGCTTCTCTCACAGGCACACTCATTCTCTCACAGGCCTAATAGAAAAGCACACGGGTTCCCCCTGTTATCTACTCTCAGATTTGGGCCCGCAGGAGCAAATGAGAGTGTAGGTGATCTGTCAGCTTAGTGTTGTCCACTGTTTAGCCACTAGGCAGGGAGGCCTGTGCTTGTGGTAGCTGCCTCTGCAGTCTCAGTACCTGAGCACAAAGGTTCATGCTTGGCTTAGCCACTGCCAGGGGGCTGCAGCCCTGGGAAGCCGGCCTGTGCTGTCTCAGTCACACAGCGTGGAGGCTTGTGGTTGGGGCAAGGGGAAGTGCAGGGGGATTGAGTATTCGCCACTCCCAGTGCCTTGAGATGTCCACGGGTGACCTGGATCCAAACGGTCTCAGCTCCCAGGTTGTCCCCTCTTGCCCAGGAAGCCTCAATGTCAATGTTCTGGCTTCAGCTGCCCCTCTACTCACCAGTTTTGGATCCTGTGCCCCTCAGTACAATGGTGCCTGCTAGTTGCTGCCATCTTGGACTCTTCCCCCTCCACACACACACACACTGATTTTCTTGCAAATTTTGTGAGTGCACATTTTCTTGAGAGCTGTATAATATTTAATTTTATTTTCATCTGACATGTATTTTCATTTATTTTTAACTAAAATAGAATTACATTACTTTCCCCTTTCCCTTTCTTCCCTCCACTCCTCCTAGTTACCCACCCTAGAGCCCCTCCAATTCACTCCCTGCACTCACATTGAAAGCCTCATATCCTTTACGACTTTTACAAAATTTTCATTATCCATTTGCGTGTTGATGTCTAAGTTTGTTATATTTTCTTGCTATAAGTAAATAGAGCCTCAGGGAGCATGGCCATGCAGATATCTCTATGTAAGGAAATAGAGTTCTCTGGACATACTCCAGGAGTGGAATAACAGGGGCATGTGACAGTCCTATTTTTAATTCTTTGAGGAACCTCCAAACTGATACCTATAACGGCTATATTAGTTTGCACTCCAACCAGCAGCAAATAGCTCCTTTCCTTACATCTTAACCAACGTTTGGTATAAGATTTCTTAATGCATTCTGACTGGGTGAGATGGTATTTTGTAGTTTTATTTTGTATTTCCCTGATGACTATAGAAGTTGAACACTTTTAAAATAGTTAGACATTTGGGTTGTTTGTTTGTTTGTCTGTTTTGTTTTAACTGCCTGTTTATTTCATTAACCCATTTCTTGACTGGCAGTTTTAGTTTCTTGGCATTGAATTTCTTTTTTTTTTTCTTTTCTGTAAAGTATGGATGTTAGCCCCCATCTGAAGTGTAGTGTAGCTGGGGAAGTTTTTGTCCCATTCAATGGGCTATTTGCTCTAATGATAGTTTCCTTTTAATGTCATATAGTCCCATCTGTTGATACTGGGTGCTCATTCATTCCTCTGCTAATGAAGTCCTATTCAGAAAGTTCTTGCCTTCCCCAGTGTCTTGAAGAGTATTACTTATGTTTTCTTCTAGAAGTTTCAGCATTTTTATTTTCATTTTTGTTTTAAATTGAGTTTTAAACTTGCCTTGATCTGCTACCTGCTTGTTCACGTAGCCTCAGTATTCTCTCTTAAAACTTTTGTTCTTACTCTAACAGTATATTAGAACTCTCTTAAATATGTTGTAGTCTTCTATATTGGTTTATAATTACCAAAACAACAGATTTTTCTCTCTAAGCCAGACTCTACTTTTATTTCTAATCACAAAAATTATAAAGCCTCCCATTAAAGTACAAAGACTGTATTCTCCTCCACTGCAGTGCCAAGTACTCACCCGTCTAGCGAGTGTGAGCAAGGTCCACCTGAGATCTTCCAGCAGTACAGCACCTACAGTAAGCTCAGAGTTAGCTCAGAGACCCATCAGACCACCTACCAGGAAGCTGAGCATCTGGCAGGGACCACTGGGAAAGAGGATGGATGTTCAGCCTCCCTCTCCCAGGCCAGAAAAACATGCTGATAGCCAACCACAGGTGCTTGAATCTCTAGTCAAGGCTCAGCGCAGAGTACAGGGGTACTGGTCTTCCTTCCTTCAGCTCTGAAAGGAGCAGGCTTCCCCGACGCCTATTTTTAAGAATACAGCTTTAACTACAACAGAAGGATCACAAGCATTTGTTTAGAAGTCTGGCTTTCAAGAGATTTGGAAATGTCACATGTTACTTTTCACTTCTGGGAGGAATCGCAGGTTTTTGCTGCTGTTTGCTTAGAAACAGTCTTGGTCCGTTGATTTGGCAGTGGAGGGAGAATCAGTGATTGGATGTCTGTGGTAAAATCTGAGATCTCTTCCTCTTCAGAGTTATGTGCCTCGAGTCTCCTACCTCATCAGAGGCCAGGCCAGCTCCCTGAACCCCAGACGACCTGGAGCCAGATCAGAGGTCACACACATTGACAGAGCTCTAGCCCAGAACTTAGGCAGAAAAGCCCTGCTTGACCAGAGGCCATCCAGACCATCAGATCAGAAACCCAGCCCCCAACTTGGATGTATATACTCTATTCAACTACAGGCCACTCAAGCAAAGAGAACAGAGAGAAAACAGAAATCAAGGCACAAAACTCCCACCCAACAAAGACAAGCACAGAAATCAGCGCCTAGATCTACAATCACCCTAAACCCAGATGTCTAGATACCAGTGTCAGAACACAACCAACAACAGCCAGGGCAATATGGCACCACCAGAACCAAGACATCCTGTGACTGTTCCAACACAGCTGAAGCACAGAACAATCAATCAATCAATTAAAGATAAAACCTTCAGACCAACTTTATGACAATAAAAGCGGTCCTTAAAGAGGAAAGGAATATAAATCCCTTAAAGAATGGAGGAAAATATTGAAAAATTGAAGGAAATAAATAAATACATCCCTCAAAGAAAATGTTAAATCTAAAAAGCCTTCCTGACATGAAACATCCAGGAAACTTGGACACTATGAAAAGACCAAACCCAAGAATAATAAGAATAGAAGAAGATTCCCACCTCAAAGTCCCAGGACATACTTTTAACAAAATCATAGAAGACAATTTTCCTAACCTAAGGAAGGAGATGCCTGTAAAGGAACAAGAAACTTACAGAACTTCCAAAAAGATTGGACCAGAAAAGAAAGTCCCTTACCACATAATAATCAAAACACAAAATGTACAGAACAAAGACAGACTATTAAAAGCTGCAAGGGAAAAAGGCCAGGCAACATATAAAGGCATGCCTATTAGGGTTACACTGGGCATCTCTTTTCTTTTTTCTTTTTCTTTCTCTTTTTCTGTTTTGTCTTGTTTTTCGAGACAGGGTTTCTCTTGGCTGTCCTGGACTCATTTCACTTTGTAGACCACGCTAGCCTTGAACTTACAGTGATCCACCTGCCTCTGCCTCCTGAGTGCTGGGACTAAAGGCGTGTACCATCATGCCTGGCTTACACTAGACATCTCAATGGAGACTCTAAAGCCAGAGGGTCTGGACAGATGTGCTCCAGACTCTAAGAACCACAGACGGCAGCAAAGACTATTATACTCAAGCAAAACTTTTGAGCATAGGTGGAGAAAACAAGATATTCCATGATGAATTTAAACATATCTAGCCACAAATCCAGCCCTACAAAGGGTACTGGAAGGAAAACTTCAACCCAAGGAGGTTAACTACACTAACAAATACAAAGGCAATAAATAATCTCACACTAGCAAAACCCAATAAAAGAAAACACACAGAAACATATCACCACCACCACCAACAACAACAATAAAATAACAGGAATAAATAACCATTGGTCCTTGATAGTTTCAGTATCCCAATAAAAAGACACAGACTAACAGAATGAATGAGAATATAGGATTCATCATTCTGCTGCATCCAAAAACCATACCTCAACATCAATGATTACCTGAGAATAAAAGTCTGAGAAAAGATTTTCCAAGCACACGGAACTGATCTACCTCAAGAACCAGCCATACCACTCCTGGGCATATACCCAAAGATGCTCAAACCATGTTCATAGCAGCTTTATTCACAATAGCCAGAAACTGGAAACAACCTAGATGTCCCTTAACCAAAAAATTATGAAAAAAAAAAAAAAGTGGTACATTTACACAATGGAATATTATTCAGCTGTTAAAAAAAATCATGAAATTTGCTGGCAATTGGATGGAAATTAGAAAAGCTCATCCTGAGTGAGATAACCCACACTCAGAAAGACAAACATGGTATGTTCTCACTTATAAGTGGATATTAGCTGAAAAGTCAAGGATAATCAATGATACAGTCAACAGACCCAGAGAAGCTAAGTGACAAGGAGGGCTTAAGTGGGGACTTAAGGATCTCCTTGGGAAGGGGAAAAAGATTTCAAGCGTGATCTGACGTGGATGGAGATGGGAACATAGGAATTGGGTGATGGGGGATGCAGGAAGAGAATACTGGGAAAGATGACTGAAATTGGGGGCCATTTCAGAGGTGAAGTGTAATCCAAGTGCAATGGAAACCAAGAGGGTGACACTAGCGAAGACTCCTAACATTGGGAAACACAAAACCTGAACAAGCCATCCTCTGTAACCAGGCAAAGTCTCAAGTGAGGGATTGGGACCCAGCCACAAAACCTCCAACCTACAGTTTGTCATGCGGGCAGGACATTCTGGGACTAGAGTGTAGATAAATCATCATCAGAAACTGAAGAGACTTCATCCAGCAACTGGCAGAAGCAGATGCAGAATCCCACGGCGCAGTATTAGGTGGAGCTTGGGCAGTGCTTTGGAGGAGGAGGAGGAGGAGGAGGAGGAGGAGGAGGAGGAGGAGGAGGAGGAGGAGGAGGAGGAAAGACTGAAGAAGCCAGAGGGATCCGGGACACTACAAGAACACAGCCTACAGAATCAGCAGACAGGGATTCAAGTGGGCTCAGAGACCAGGGTGCCTGTAAGGCTCTGACCTAGGTCCTCTGCACATCTGTTAGGGTTGTGAGCTTGGTGTTCCTAACAACTAGAGCAGGGGCTGTCTCTGACTCTGTGGCCTGCTTTAGGGACCCTTTTCCTCCTATTGGGTTGCTTATTCAGCCTTGATGAGAGAGTATCTGCATGGTCTTATGGTAGCATGTTATGCTGTGTTTGGTTGATGCCCCTGGGAGTCCTGCTCTTGTCTGAGGGGAGGGGGAGGGAGAGTGGGTCTTGGGAGGTGGGGAAGAATATGTGCCCTGTCTAGAACGAGTTTGTAGTTACCCAGCTGGCTCCAGAGGCTTCCTCCTGAAACCAAGCAGGACACCTATAACCTTCTGCAGTAATCTGCACATGTGCACTTCGTGCTCACTTCTTTCTGGGTATTATGGAGCGTGGGGACATGCAGAGAGGGATGGGGCTTCCAGTGTTCTGCACTTCCTAAGCTTAACAAATTCTCAACAGCTCCTCTGCACAGCCTTCTGTTCTCTGCTCAGCCTCCAGTGTCCCCACAGAATGCTGTCCACTTTTCTCTGAGAGCAGGCGCTGCTGTGACCAACTGGTGAAGTGTTTCCCTAGGAAGGGAAGATCCTCAGGGCCTGGAGTCCTTTTTTGCTTACAACTAACTTCATTTTCTTCCTGGTTGTGCATATTAAGATGTATTACACCATTCTGATTAGTAATCTAAATTTTGATTAGCATAAATGTAAACACTTATTTGTTTCTGTGAGACACATTGCTTGTTGTTTGGTGTAGAAGACAGTGACACTTGAGTAGTTTCTTGTGAGAATGTCCTTCAGGGTCAGAGAAAATCATTTCGCAGCTAAAAGTTGCACTGTTTCTCTATTCTGTGTTTTAAGTGATGTCCTGACCAGCTTAATCCTTTGCAGCTGGGTGGTTACTACTTATTGTATAGATGAGAACACAAAGCCAAAGAAGAACCTTATCTTTTTCTTTGCTCGCATAGCAAGGTGTCGAAATCTAAACTTAATGTTTATAATTCCTTCCGCAGAGAAGGAATGTCATTTATATATTCTTTCATGTGGTGCTGTGTTGTGCTGGTATTAGCCAGGATCCTGACGTGCTAATTAAAAGCACACTAAATACATCAGCAGAAAGAATATAATATAGGCAAGCAACTGCTCATTTAAAAAAATCATAGAAGGAACATTTTTTATATATGCATATATATTATATATGTTACATAATATTACATATTATATATAATATTATATATTATATTTTATATAACATATAGAAAATGTATATATAATCTTACATCCCCATAAGAAATCATCAGGGCTGAAAGGTCAAACTGAAGGTTTTGGTTATAAAAGCATGGATAAGAGATTTTGCATAGCCGAATTTTTGGCGTCCAAGGAGAGAGAAAGCTTTCTTGCCCTCAGTTGCTTCAGGAGCTCAGAGTAGCCACTGGAAATGGACTGCAGGTCTTGAAGAGAAGTTGTTGCTCTCAATTGTGTTTGTGCTTCCTAGTGGTCAGGAAAAACCTGGTCCACTTAGGCTAGGAACAGGTGGGGCATTTGAGCTGCTGTCTTCACTCTTGGCTGCTGGCGAGCAGCCCTGCTGACTGTGTTAACAACTCCCTCCCTTTGCTACTTTTCGGTCTACTCCCAGCAAATCTGTGTCCAGAAGAACGTAACAGGAGGGTAGTTAATAAATGATTAAGGTAGGAAACACATTCTTAGTGTCAGTTTAATTAATTAATAAATTAATTTAATTTTGTTTGCGCATGTTGTGCCTGCACATCCAGTTACCATATGTGGGCAAATGCATGTGCTATGGCATGCCTGTCGAGACAGAGGAAACTCAGTGGAGTTCTCTTCTGTAGCCTCTGTGTAGGCTCCTCGGATTGAACTCTTGTCACCAGGCTTGCACAGAAGATGCCTTTCCTGGCTTAGTCACCTTTTAAAGACTATGGACAGATAATTTTGGAGCACCAACACATGATAAACCAACAGTTTATTAATGAACTGGTGGGAAGCAAATTCAAAATAATTATGGCAGCATCTTTTCACACACCAGTCTTATAGTCACTGTGTGAGAGGAGTCCTTGAAAAACCTGAGCAAAGAATAATGGGAAAATGATAAGAACCTGAAATCTCCATTGCATTTCAAATGAGAAATATACTGCTTGCTAATGCATACAGGTAGAACTACTGCATTTAAATTATTTATTTATTTTTCATTTTAGATAAGATGGGAAAAAAACATCACATTGGGGGAACCGCCAGGATTCTTACATTCTTGGTGGTGGTAAGTATCTTTTTCTTTCATTTTTACTCGATGCTGCATTTCAGTAAGCTTTTTATGATCCCCTACTCTTGTTTTCTTTTTCGTTTTTTAAACTTATGAACTACAAGGTATTATCTGAAAACAAAAACAACCTCAAGACCAACAATCTGTATTTAGTTAAAGATATTATTGACTCAAAATAGAGTTGGAGCTCGTATCTAGTATTTCAGCTGTGCTCGCTGTATTTGTTTGTAGAGCTGCTATAAGAAATACCCCAGGTTACAGTGAAGCTTATTCCCTCAGGGTTGTAGAAGACAGAAGTCCACAGTCAGGGTGCTGTTATATCATCCAAGGAGGGTTGTCCTGGTCCTTTGGAGGCAGTGAATCCTTGCATGGTGGTGGGAGAGAGGGAAGGCAAGATATCTGTGTTTATTCTTGCAAGGTAACTAATCTCATCATGAGGGTCCTACCCTCATGATGTCAGCTAAATATAATTATTTTCCAGAGACTCCACCTCAAAGTACCATCACACAGGGAGTCAGGACTTCAGCATCTGAATTTGGAGAAGGTACAATTCATTCCATAGCAGTTTCCTTTCTTGTCTCGCTGTGGTGATGAGGATGGCACTTTCCTTGGCTCTTAACATACTAACTAGCTATAATATTGCTTTCTGTAAAGAGGGCTGAGAGTTGTCACAAGGATAAATCAGTAAATAGGCAGTTGTATGTGTTGGTATGCTAGCCACCTAAACTTCTTTGAAGGAGGTCAGTGATCATATTTAACAATAGGCTAGTTGTATCTTAAAATGCCAGCTGCTTGCCCCAACAAAGAATCCATTTGCATGAAGGGGATAAGTTACAAATAATCAGGCACTGAAATAAATTTGAGGTGGAAGAGCATATTCCTAAGAACAATTTATTGATACAGTGATCATCAGTTACTGTTCAAAGGGTTTTTTTTTAAAGTTTTGCCTTGAAGAAATGTTTTTTAAATACCTTTATATTTATTTGTATTTCTGTAATATAGTCGAAGCAAATTTTTGAAAGTTTTATTTGCTCATGAGGCTTTGAGTAAACATCTCTTTGAAAACTTAGTAAGATGTGTTCGTTTCATATTATCAATAAGCACTCAATAAATGACTTGTATGTGCCGTGTAGTATATTTGACACTATGGACATACACATTACTATCTTCTTATTAATTAAAGTCTTTGGGGAGAATAAATATTTCAATGGGCACCAAGAAAGAAGTGTCTTATGGGGCAGAGGCAAATTACTTTATAGACACATACTGCATACATCGACTGGAGGACTTGCTGTTTAAATTAAGACTAAGTATTAACAAAGAGATACTGAGAAACAGAAAAAGGAAATGTTTTGATAAATTATACTATCTTCAAGAATCTAGAGGTCAAGGAAAGAGAAAGCATGGTTTGTAGAGAGAATTGACAGTTTCAGTGTGTTGGAAATTGAGGTGAGAGTGACTTAGGGATTGGGCTGTATTAGCGAACTGGGAGTTTGAATACAGTTATAAAGACAGTCCAAGCAGCTATGTTTTGCGTAGGAGAGCAATCATGTCAATATACATCTTTGTAGTATCAGCTCCATAAAATAGAGAATGGATGGAGCTGGAATAAATCCAGAAGTAACAAACTGCTTCTCAATATTTGCAGGCAAGTGTACAGAATGGATGTGTGGCCAGGGCATAAGCTACATGAGTAAATAGAGCGGAAGCATATGGCCGGTGGGACGTTGGCAGAACGTGCTGGTGCTTGCAGCTTCCCAGTGTGTGAAGAGTACATGCTTCCAAGAGGATGTGTTGAACAGGCAGTTGGAGTATGGGTCTGCCGTTCCGAGGAGAGGAAGATGAGTAAATGATGAGAGCAGAGAGAAGTGTGCCTTGTACAGAACACTGCATTATTAGTTAACATTTCAAGAGGAAGAGGAAGAGGAGACTATGAAGAAGATAAAGCTCCTAGAGGGGTAGAAGGAAAATCAGTAAAGCCTGTGGCAGAAAAGCCAAAATAAGAGAGGGTTTTTATAAGCAAAGCAACAGTTTGTTGGCATCATTGTGCCGGAAAGCTGGAGTCAGCAAGAAAGAATGTGTCCTCCTGGAGTCAGTGAAAGGTCATTAGTGACTGACTCATGGGAGTGCTGACTGAGCTTGACTGAGAGGCTGAGGGTGGATACTGTGAGCCCATTCAAAGGCATTGGCTGTGGTGAGACGAAAGGGCTCCACCTGGAAAAGGGTCAGTTTGGGGAGTTTTTATTTCATATGGGAGAGTGCCAACAGTTCTGATGTTCATGCAAAGGAGGTGGCAGAGGAGCAGAGCTTGGTACTACAAGGGTAAGTAAGGTGGAGGTGAGAAAAGAGTATATAATCACACAGCCCTGAGACACCAAAGAAAGAGGGGTCCATCTCCGTCACTGCGGTATGAAAGGAGGTACAGGAAGCTTTGGAGGTTTGATGGTACGAAATTCGCTTCTTATTCTCTGATAGGATAGGATTTCTGGTGAGGGTGCTGGGGGTAGTGGTTGTGGTAGTGTATTTTTAGAAGGGAAATCATTTGAAGTATTTCTATATAGACTAAGGGGGATGAGAAAAGTGAAGGGAGGGGGGTTGGGGAGATGGGAGAGGAGAGACTAGAAACACAGAAGGCCTTGCTAGCTAGTTCATATTGCTGTGTGCAGTCGTTGTGACACCAGTGTGCATAGATAGCAGTGTGCATCCCACAGCGCAGTCAGTAGAGTAGAGCTGGGAATAAGCTAGGGTGGCTGGCTCTCAGTCTCTCTGTCTTCGCATCTCTATCAGAAGCATTACCTGTTGCCTGGCCACTCATTTTCAGTACCTTCTTTAAAGGAAGGAAACAAAGTCCTCTTAATGCCAGGCATATGGTTTCCTTTGTACAGTATTTATTAGTCTTTTAACTCTCCAATAGAGGCATGTCTTAGTTGAAGTTCTGTGGCACTGGAACCACACTTGGTCAGCTGTGGGTGTGGGGTATGGGTTTCTGACAGACAGACAGTGGGTATCTGTCTGTCACACACAGCAGGAGCAGGTGCAGGCCTTTGTTTGAACCCTGGTTCCTGTAATTGGACCAAGGTTCACTGCAGTTGAGCAGGGGCATTGTACTGTTCTGGGTTTAAAGCTAGTCTCTTGTATAATGCTAAAACATTCAGAATTGTGATTTGATTGGTGAGTGATGGATTTAAGGTATTTAGATCTAGACTATCTTTTTTTTTTCCTAGTAGAGGAGTTGAGCTCAGGGTCTTGTGTGTACCGGGGAAGTGCTCTTTAGCCCTAAATTCTTGTTTTTTTTTAAATTGTTTTTATTAATTACACTTTATTCACTTTGTATCCCCCCATAAGTCCCTCCCTCCTTCCCTCCCGATCCCCCCCTCCCTTCCCCCTTCTTCACGCATGCCCCTCCCCAAGTCCACTGATAGGGCAGGTCCTCCTCTCCTTCCTTCTGATCTACCAGATCACATCAGGAGTGGCTGCATTGTCATCTTCTGTGGCCTGGTAAGGCTGCTCCCCCTTCAGGGGGAGGTAATTAAAGAGCAGGCCAATCAGATTATGTCAGAGGCAGTCCCTCTTCCCATTACTATGTAACCCATTTGGACACTGAACTTTCATGTGCTACATCTGTGCAGGGGTTCTAGGTTATCTCCATGAATAGTCCTTAGTTGGAGTATGAGTCTCTGGGAAGAGCCCTGTGTTCAAATTTTCTCGTTCTGTTGCTCTCCTTGTGTGGTTCCCGTCCTCTCCAGATCTTACTATTTCCCACTTCTTACATAAGATTCCATGCTCTCTACCCAACAGTTGGCCATAAGTCTCAGCATCTGCTTTGATAGTCTGCAGGGCAGAGCCTTTCAGAGGGCCTCTGTGGCAGGTTCCTAGGTTGTTTCCTGTTTTCTTCTTCTTTTGATGTCCATCCTCTTTGCCTTTTGGGATGGGGATTGAGCATTTTAGTCAGGGTCTTCTCTCTTAATTAGTTTCTTTAGATGTACAGATTTTAGTAGGTTTATACTGTTATATGTCTATATGAGTGAGTATATACCGTGTGTGTCTTTCTGCTTCTGGGACAGCTCACTCAGGATAATCCTTTCCAGGTCCCACCATTTACCTGCAAATTTCATGATTTCCTTGTTTTTCATTGCTGAGTAATACTCCATTGTGTAGATGTACCCCAATTTCTGCATCCATTCTTCAGTTGAGGGGCATGTGGGCTGTTCCAGCTTCTGGCTATTACAAATAAAGCTGCTACAAATGTGGTTGAGCAAATGTCCTTATTGTGTACTTGAGCACTGTAGGAGTGGTATAGCTGGGTCTTGAGGAAGCGCTATTCCTAGTTGTCTGAGAAAGCGCCAGATTGCTTTCCAGAGTGGTTGTACAAGTTTACATTCCCACCAGCAGTGGAAGAGGGTTCCCCTTTCTCCACAACCTCTCCAGCATGTGTTGTCACTTGAGTTTTTCATCTTGGCCATTCTGATGGGTGTAAGGTGAAATCTCAGGGTCTAACTGGATGTCTACATGTAGAAAAGTGAAAATAGATCCATGCTTATCACCCTGCACAAAACTAAAGTCCAAGTGGATCAAAGACCTCAACATAAAACCAGACACAGTAAATTGGTTACAAAAAAAAGTGGGGAATACCCTAGAACTCATTGGTATAGGAGAAAACTTCCTGAACAGAACATTAACAGCACAGGCTCTAAGAGCAACAATCAATAAATGGGACCCCATGAAACTGAAAAGCTTCTGTAAAGCAAAGGACACCTTCATCAAAACAAAGTGACTGCCTACAGATTGGGAAAGAATCTTCACCAACCCTTTATCTGACAGAGGACTAATATCCAGTATATATAAAGAAGTAAGGAAGCTGAAAAACGGCAAACCAAGTAATCCAATTAAAAAATGGGGAACAGAGCTAAACCGAGAACTCTCTGTAGAGGACTATCGAATGGCAGAGAAACACTTAAAGAAAAGCTCAACCTCATTAGCCATTAGGGAAATGCAAATCAAAACGACCCTGAGATAGCCCTAAATTTTAAGCTACCATTTAGACACTATCAAGTCTTCTTATCATAGATATCTGTTCATATTGGATAAGTGGCTTAAAAGAGTGAGCTTTTAGTTTTTCTCTTATTATTTTTTATGCCTATTTCATTTTTGCTATTTCTTCAATAAGTTAGCTTAAATCTACAGCACAGTGTTCGCAAGTGACTTCCAGCACACTCTGTTCTATACCTTAGCTTTTACATGAGATATCAGAAGAACAGCATTTAACTTGCCCTTGTTCCCCTTTTTCTTTGTGACTCAGGGATTCAGAAGAACACCTTGGCTTCAAACATTTAAGTGACTTAACTGGGAGATATCAAATTAATTTTAATAATTGGCACATACATATTTTTGACTTAAGTTTGTTGAACTTAAAATACGGCATATGCAATATCTTAAATTTTTTTAGATTTTAGATTTTTCTTCATAAAACTATCAACATGCTCTTTCCAGCATTTGCTTCACACACATGAGCCATTGATGCTTCACAATTTGAAGTCAAGGGGTCTTCTGAGAACTGACAAAAGGCTTAGATTTACTCTTCTAGAAAAATGCCTGACTCATAAGCCTTCCTGATCATTGTGTAAAGTGAAACTTACCAAGGGCTGAATTCAAATTCAGCCGATGTCTGGCCATCTTATCTTCAGAGTTTAGAACTGCGCCTTGTGGTCTGATGAAGGAAGCACACTTGTATTCATGTCACCTTTGACATTACCCAAGGATGCTGTTGGTGCTGTTAGAGTCAAGAGTTTGAGGACGTAGAACTCTGCTGGTCAGTGGACCAGTGGTAACTTAGTGATTTCCTGTCACTTTTAAAAAGGATTTGAAGCTGGAATTGTCTTTTTGTTTAAGCCTGCTTACCCAATACTTAGGAATTGCAAACTATGCCTCCCTCCAGAAAATCAGTGGTGGGCTAGATAAACAAGCCAAACAAACTCTAACAGAAGTAAGGATTGTGGTTTCCACAGAAACACAGGAACAGCACTCACAAACATTGAAGAGTAAGAAAGGGCATGGCAGAGGAAGGAAATCAGAGCTGAACTGAAAGTTAGACAAGGGAAAGTATCACGGGCAAATCATAGCTACTCTAGGATTTCAAAAGGGGGTTCGCTGAACACTCAAAACATAACAGGTAATTTGAACTAGTTGCTGTTGAGGTTGAAGTGGGAAAAGAGTGTACATAGCTAAGAAAAAAGGCAGAGGCCAGATTAGGAAGTTGTAGTCTGCGGAGGATTTTGGAGTTAACGCCCTAACATTTTAAACAAAGTGGATGTTGTGACTTGTTTTGCGCTTTTAGACAAGTAGTGGGCATCAACATGGAATGGATTCAAGGTGAGAACAGACGTAGATCAATGTACGATTCTTGTAGTTGTTAGCTGGCAAGTGACAAGGAGAGCGATCCTGGATAACAATGTCAAATCATTTTGAGGTGAAGAGACAGGTTTCTACCTCTAGATTTGAGAGATGGGATGGACAGTAAGGCCATTAATGAGCTAAAGAAAACAGGACAGTGGGCTTTAGAACAGAGAGCATGCATTAGTTTGTATAGGTTAAATTTTGAGGTGCCCAGTTACAGATATGCCTGCAAGAGTGAGTGGTCTGTGTCTTTAGCTCTGAGGTAGCTTCATAACCATGTGGTATTTAACAGCATAGACCAAGCATTCAGAGATAAAGTTACCCAGTAGGACAATACAGGGCAGGGCTTGGGGTCAGGTGGGTGAAAAGATGGCTGGCAGTCATTGGGGTGTGCCTTTCAAGGGCCATCTTGAACCTGGACTCTTCTCTCTTGCTGCCTCTGTAACCTCTCTCCCCTTTCTCCTTCCTGGCTGTCTTGTGCCAAGCAGCCTCCTTCACTGCAGCAGACATCTTCCTTACCATGCAACCTCAGAGCTAGGGGCCACTGTTGAGACCTTTGAAACTGGGATCCGAAATGAGCCCTTCCACTTTTAAGTTGATTTCTTTGGGGTATTTTGGTGCAGTAATGAAGAGCATCTTAACATATGGTAATATGAAATTTAGAAGTTTTTGAGATATTTTGGTACAGTAATGAAGAGCATCTTAACACATGGTAATATGAAATTTAAAAGACCATTGTAATTAATTTTTCCAGCTTGAGTGTTAGCTAGAGTAGTTTGAAGAATAAGATGGTATGTGTAATGTTTCCAGAGTTATCACAACTAAGAGTGAAAAGTCAAAGACAAGAACAGGAGAGGTGGGATGTGTGGAAGCTACACAATACACATGCATACACACACACAGAGACACACACAGACATAAACACACACATAGACACAGAGACACAAACACACATAGGCACACACACAGACACACACACAGGTACACACACAGACACATACATAGACACACACAGGCACAGACACACAGACACACACAGGCACACACACCCAGGCACACACACACACAGGCACAGGCACACACAGACACACACAAGCACACACACAGACCCACACAGGCACACACACAGACATACACAGGCACATACAGACACACACACATAGATACACACACAGACACTCATAGGCACACACACACAGACACAAACAGGCACACACATACACACACAAACACATACAAACACACACACACACTCTATAAAAGAAATGAGAGCCGGTAGCCTTGTCGAGGAGAGGGGCTTGTGCTCTGGAGGGAAGTGGATGATTTGAACCTTGAGCCTTACTGCTGAGCTGATCTCCCCAGTCCCTTGTTTGTCCCTTTTTAACCATGGTAGAATGTGCAATTTTCCAAACTTCAGGTGTTACCTTCTTCTAGAGCAAGTATCCTTGGGAAATTAGCTTTCTGTTTGTATTTGTGACTAAATGTCCCTACTTCTTTCATTAATTATAAAAATAAAAATTCCAAGAAATTTTCCTCTGAGGTAAATATCTTTTTAAAACCATGGGATTTGAAAACACAGGCTTAAAAAAAACATTACATTTGGTGGTATAATTTAAAAACTTTTAATTTAATATTTTAAATTAATTAAAATTTAAACTTAATTTAAGCATTTTAGTTTAATAATATAAAAATGCAAACTACCATTTAAAATAATCTTAGGTCTATGAATTTATATTCTAAAATATGTAACTGACTAGTAAGATTATCATAAGAACTTAGTCCATTTTACCTGACAGCTGAAATCAAATCTTAGAGTATGTCTTCGCTCTAATGATTTTAGAATGTAATGAATGACAGCAGATATAACTAAGCATATCCAAATACTTGGGTGAAAATAGAAGCATAGCACTCTCGAGCTGGCCTGCTGGAGAGGAGTATTGGTGACTGGCTGACTGGTCCTTACTGTTGCTGTGCCTGGAGAGTCAGGGAATCACAGCCATGCAGTCAAAGATGAAGACAACCTAGGTAGTACCTGGGACATGAGGACCGGTGTGGTGAGTACAAGATGGAAGAGACCAGAAACAAGATTTAAACAAATAAGCAGTGGTTTGCAAAATGCCACTTAGTTCATGCTGGCTGTCTGCTGCTGGGCGTGCATGGGCCCACCCCAACGAGATGCCAATAGAGAAACCTGACGTTTCCTCTGCAGATGTGTCCGTTGGAGATGGCTGGTTGTTTAGGAGTGGGAGCCGGGTCTGCTTCACCCCTCAGTGCTGAGCATCTGCGTGGCTTCAGCCCGTGCTGGGGCAGTGCCCGCCCCACAGCTGACTCTCTTGTGTCACTTGTCCTAACAGGCTGTTTCTTTGAGTCTGTATCTCCTCTGGCTCTTAGGATCTCATACTCTGCTGGGGAGGCTTACCTTTGAGGTTTTTGCTAGGCATCCTAAATTTTTCATTTCTATCTTTGATTTAGTCTGAGTTTTCTTTAATGATCTCTTTTCTACTTCATATCTTCAAAAGTTTTTTTTTATTACATTTCACAGTTTTTTCATGCACTTCATTAAGGGATTTACACATATAGTCTGTAAGATCCTTGGACACATTCATAACTGCTGTTTTGAAGTTCTTGTCTTAAGCTATTTTGCAGTTCTCAGGGCTGCTGTAGTAGGGTTCTGGTGGAAATGTGTTGTCTTGGCTTTTCATGTGCATGTTTCACTATGGTGTGTAGCAGTGGTGACTGAGATGATTCTAGGTTTTGATACTGGGTCTCAACGTTCCTCTCTGTATCTTAGCAAGGTGTGGTGGCTGTGGACTCCCTGGTAGAGTTCAGGGACAGTGGGTGTCATAGAGGAATAGAGGTGGCTAATAACGGGGCTGTGGTGAAGAGCTAAGGGGATCCAGTTCATACCAAGAGGCAGGGTCCCTAGGTTGTTGAGGTTGTGTTGGGAGCATGGGCTTCTGCAGTGGGAGAAAGACTATATTTTGAGGGACAGGGATGAAAGGGCTGGGGGCCACCCTGTGTCTGTACCAAGTATTAGAGCCTCTAGGAAATGAATGTGAAGTGGGTGGAGGGGGACCCTCAAGCAGGCTGCTATAGGGCTGGCATTGTTAACGGAAGTGATCGAAATGGAGGCTAGGAAAGAGAGTACAAATCACCTTCTCAGATCACAGCCTGGTGTGGCTACTGGGGTTCCCATATAGAAAGTGTTTCTAGGTACCCTCTGCAAATACGGAGGAATGGAGACAGAGCTGGGAGGTTAGTAGAAAGGAACAAACCTGGGTTCCTGCCAAGGACGAGTGGACTCCCTAAGGAAGGCAGCAGGGTTATTAGTCTCTGCCACAGAGTGGATTCTCCATCTTGCAGTGTCTCTATGAGTTGAGGCACATTTCTGTATAGTGTGTCACGAGGGGCAGTTTGCATGCTGAATTGCTGATGACTGTGTAGGAAAGGACTCAGGGATGTGCTCCTTCTGAGTTCTGTCTGCGTTAAGGCATCCTTGGACCACAGGCAGCAGCAGAGAAGCTGAGGGTTTGGTTATTGTGAGATACTGAGGAGCAAAAGTAAGAGTGTGAAGGTTACAGGCAGGATAAAGACTCATGGTATCGTGTCTTCCCTGCTATTTTTATATGCTGCTCACACAGCTGGATCTGTGTAAACCTGTCCATCCTCAGAGCTAGGAGTCCTGAAACTTGAACTCTCAGTACTGTAGGTAACTAAAAAGTTTAAGCTCAGGTTTCTCACCAAGTAAGTCTACCATCCTAGGAAATTATTTAATTTCTCTTAGGTTTAAATGAAAAATGATGCTAATAATTAGGACCAAATGCAGGATTGTGAAATTTAGTATATGCTATTTGAATTTAATACAGATTCAATGGATGACAACTTTTTAAACTTTAAAATATAAATTTTTCATTATTTCAGGAGCACTATAAGAATTTATAAAAATGGAAAAAAAATTAATACTTTAAAAGTTACTACTTACTGTTGGTGTGAAAAGTACCTTTGGTCTTGTGCATAGTTTTGTTCAACAGAGAGTGTGTTAGCATGCTTTCTGGTTGTGCAACAAATGCCTGAAACAGTCAACTTAACAAAGAGAAAAGCGTGACTTTTTGGCACCATTTTGGAGGTTGTGGCCTGTGACTTATGGCTCATCTTCTTTGCACTGAAAGTAGCTCACCATGAGGGGAGCACAATCTGGAGCAACCACTTGACCTGATGGACATAAAGAAGCTAGAAGGTGGAAGAGCAGGGTCTGGTGTCTCACCATCTGCTTCAAGGAGTCTAGAAGACACCCTCTTTTAAAGTCCCTCCCCATGGCCCCACACCCTGCTCCCTACAAAACAGTGCCAGGCTGGGCAAGCTTTAACACAGGACATTTCAGATCCAAACTGTTGCAGGAATTATAGATACCTAACATTCATTTCTGTATTTTGGGCCACTCAAAGAGAAATGACTTACCTAACTGTTCATGTTTGAACTTATAGAATGGCTGTTGTTTTTTTCTTTTTCTTTTTTCTCAAAAAAAAAAAAAAATTCCACAAGGATTTTTTTTCTTGTTTGTCTTTTAATTTTTAAAATATCCATTTTTAGAAAGTTCAACATACAGTTACTGTAATTAAGGTTCTATCTTCTGGGCCATGTGTAGCCTGTTCATTAACTGTAGCTCCTGGAAGCCGTCTTATTTCCTCTGTTTGCTTCTCATGTTAAGGTAGTTAAGTCACGCTTCAGTCATGTTTTTGAGATAGAAGTGAAAACTGTTTTGGCGAGAAGCATAAATTAAGGGATTAACTTTGTTTCCCCTTCATTTATACTGGGCAGATTTTAATAATAAATCTAATAAATGATACCCAAATATTTTATCAATTGGTAAGTTTTGCTTCTGTTTTATTATAGCTTTGGCTTCATTTATAGAATTCACAATTTCCATTTGTTTCTCAGTGATAAGCTCAATATGTACATCCAAAGCATTAACTACCATGCTGAGCTCACGCCATACCAAAGGTAATGCTTGGCTTTCCAGCTCCTTAGCCTGCAGCCCTCAGGTTGTGGAGTCTGTCTCCACAGAAGTCCAGAGTCTTGTGCCATTAGAGCTCTTGGGAATCCAGGACCGTGTTAAGGGATCATCGAAGTAGCTCACAGTAAGACCCCTGCAGGACGGGCAAATTAAGTATCTCAGTGAATCTTCCTCTGAGAGATAAACTCAATGCCATTGTACCAGCCCAGGGGTATTTGTGTATTTTAATGATTTATGAGATACAACTTTCATATTTTGAAAATTTAGCAATTGATCAATTTTCAGATCAACCTATCACTGTTTTAAGATTCAGACATGAATGTGCAATGGATGGTATGTCTTTTTTTCCCATGGGCTATATATGACATATATAATCCAGATAAGATTTTAAATATTACTAGAAGAAAAAGTATTTTTCAGTTCATGAAGGATTCAGTAAAGAGCTCTGGCTGTAATGTCCTTATTTTCTAAATTATGAAATGAGACTATAAAAGTTAAGTAGTTTGTCTACTATTCCCAAGTCAAGCATTGCACCAGTGCCAAATGTGGAGTAAAATATATCAGGTCGCAGAAGAGGACAGTGCAGCCAGTTCTGATGAAACTGGATAAGCTAGGGTCAGAGGGAAGGGGAGGAGGTCCTCCCCTATCAGGGGACTTGGGGAGGGGCATAGGAGGAGATGAGGGAAGGGAGGTGGAATTGGGAGGGGAGGAGGGAAGGGGCTACAGCTGGGATACAAAGTGAATAAACCGTAATTAATATAAAAATTTAATTAAAAAACATATCCTTTGATCTTCCAGTTGCATTTTTGGTATGTTTTATGTTGTTAATGTCAGTTGTTCCCAAATATTAGGGTGACAAAACATGATTGAGCCTTATAAAAAGATAAATATCTTTCCTACCTGTAGTTATTAGAGCTCAACAAACACAGTTATAAAGTAGATGATGGCTTTTTAAAACATGCATAGTACTGAAGTTTTCCCTACTGAAGTTGGTTTTTAAATGCCATGATTATATTTTAGATTATTATAGACTTAACTATAAAATACAGTTTCTAAAATAAAACAGCCTACTTTATGAGCTTTCTTTGACATATTTCCTTCTATCTTTTCCTGGCCTCCCTTGATTGTATAATCTTTGGTTCCATAGAGTAGACAGGTGGATGTGTGTGTCCTAGTTTGCTTCTCTGTTGCTGACCAGCAGCTTGGGGAGGAAAAGGTTTGTTTGGCATATGCCTTAGGTTACCATCAGTCCACACCAGAAAGATCAGAGCAGGAACTGAGACCGTAGAAGAATGCTACTTACTGGCTCATTCCCTCTGCTTTGCTCAGTTATCTTCTTATTCAGCCATGACCACCTGCCCAGTACGGCCCTCCTACACCAGTCATTAATTCAGAACACGCCCTGCAGATGTGCGCACAGACCAGTGGGAAGGAGGCAGGGTCTGTGCTGAGTCTTCCTCTTCCCAGGTGGCTCTGGTTTGTGGCAAGTCGATAAAACTAGTCAGCATAGTATGGGGAGAGTTTATACTTAGCTGAGATGCTCCAGGGTGGCTTAGAGCGGGCTTGCTAGAGTCAAAGTTGTGTGGGACAGGCACATGTTTTTAGGGATGCATTTTCTAAACCGTTATTAGAGAAAACCACATTTCTCTAAAGTAACATGTATAATCTTATGCTTATGTTTTATTAACTTGTTGATTATCTACAAACTTGATTTTGTAAACTTTTGATTCCCCACTAAATTTGTTAGGGTGAAAACAGTGTTAACATTATAAGATAAATATTTATATGTGTACATCAAAGTTCTTAATAGTTTTTAGGACATTTTCAGTGAGAGCAATGGTTGTGTAATCTGGTGTTTCAAATGTGATATGCCAAGAGAGGTGCATTGGCACATGTTCTAATCTCAACACTGGGAAGGCAAAGGCTGCAGGATTAGGAGTTGAAGGTTGTTGTTGCTTATATCTAGGCTAGATGAAACTTTATGTTAAAAATAGTTACAGAATAAAATTACAAAATAAAGTTACAGAATGACATTTGGCAGACAGCTCAGGACAATTACTATGGAATGAAGAAGATTTGAGAGTAAGAAATCCCGAACTGCTTGTCATGCTGCTGTGTATAGTACTCTGTGACTGAAAGCACTGCTAAGTAAACTGCTTTCAAGGTTTTTCATTTCCTTGGGAACCTGAAGGCGGGCAATCACAGAAGGGTGTACTTGATTGCCCACCTTACCCACGTGGGAGTCTGGTATCTCTGAATCTCTACGAATCTCATTCTTTTTATTTTGCTGGGTTCTGGGGAAGCCACAGACAGTTTTAACAGCTTTCATTCTTCTAAGAATCTTGAACTTAACTTACTTTTTTTTTTTTTTAATTTAGAAATTTGTTAATCAACTTTTTTTTTTTTCAGTGCAGTTTATTCAGGAACCTTGAACAATCCTCGGACCCTGGGGAAAGCCAGCCCACAGCTTAAATAGCCTCTGGGTAGCCAACCCCAGCGTGCCACGTGGGCAATGCAGATAGGTCCACATACATGGAAGCAAGCCAGATCCTCAGCCTTAGCCAAATGTGGAGTTGTTCGTGACAGAGAGCACTCACCATCGGAAGGTGGAAGGCGGAAACCAGCTCCTTCTTTAAGGCGCGGCATTACGCAGCTCTCTACAGTTCCCCCTTTTTGTTTTAGACGCATCAGGCAAGAGTAGAGGTCTGATCTCTGATATTAGAAATTAACTTACTTTTTTCTTCTATTGTACGATTTTAATAAGTCGGAAAAATAGCATTTTCTCTTAATTGAAAAGGGACCATTCGTGAGGCACTGAATGGCGACAGCGCTCAGTGGTTTGGGCCATCTTCTCAAAGGCAGCCCTGCTGCATTGATAGTCTGCATTACACGGCTCACAGTGTTCTTCTGTTGGAAGGACCAGGCAGACTCAGTGAGGCTTCAAAGGTCAGAGGTTACCCCTATGCCCTCACACAGACTAGTTTGATACGTAATGCATCCTTGCTGTACAGCAGACATGTGTTTGTATTGTATGATTTAATCTCAAAAGTCAAACCATGAGGAAGAGAAGATTGTTTCTGAGCAGTTAAGACAAGTTCCTCTGGGTCTTTCGCTGCAGGTAGGCTGCAGCAGGCTGGGTGTGGCTATTTGAGTTAGTGTGCCTTTACTTTGTGGGTGTAGAAAAGTGGCATAAAATGACTTAAGGGACCTTTGTTCGTAAGCGGCCCTCACAGCTGCCCACACTGTGCACATGCTCAGGGCTGGAGACAGCTGGAAGGATGACCAGGGCCTCTTCTTTCCTCTTGCTTTTTTCTCTCTTTCTCTTTTTTCTTTCTGTATAATTTTTGAATTAGAGCAGTAAAGGAGTTGGGATGTTTGTTGTATTTTCAAAGTTATTAACCTATTTTGGTAATTGAAAAAGGAAAATCAGAGATTTTAAGAAAAAATCTCATTTGATTAGTGTGATGTGCTGGTTATGGTAGTGGCCTGTGAGCCGAGCAATAAGATTGCCTTGCAAAAAGGAATGACTTTTTTATTATTAATTATAGCAGGACATCGTTTATATTTTTATTCTCCTGGGAGCCTTGACTGAAGCATTGTTTCAGCTAATTGTCAGTCGTGTGAACAGCCAGTTATAAGAATGAAGGTTTCTAACAACTTATTCATAAGAGTCTAATCCTCAGGACCAGCCAAAGTCACATTGTTTTAAAATTACTTTATCCTTTTAAGACAATGCTTAACAGTTTAGAAAAATGTTTAGGTAAAATGAAGTTACGTCATGAAGAAACCTGTCTGAACTTAAATCTTTCAGAGTAATACCTGTCCTGAAGAAGAGTTTATAAAGAGTTAAGTGTCTTATGTTTGTTGACTTGTGGTTTCTCATCGTATCATATTAATGAGTTTTCAATGTTCCGTGATTACTTTTCAGTGTATTTTGGGATCTCTACTGTGCAGCTCCAGAGAGACGGGAGACGTGTGAACACTCAAGTGAAGCAAAAGCCTTCCATGATTATGTAAGAGAACATACACTTTGAAAACAAAATTTCATTGCCAGTTTTTTTTTTTTCTAACCACTGCTCTTAAAAAATGTTTAACTTATTCCCATGGTACTTTTATATCATAAAAAAAAAATGGCTGCTAGTTTAAAAGGTCCATAGAAAATGATGTTTGATTTTGTGGAAACTTAGAGAGTAGGAATAAATCCTAATTATGAAAGGTACTTGTCATTAGGCACGTATGACTTGTAAAATCTCAGATCTGTGCAGTCATGTGTTTGCAATCTTGTAATCACAGTCTGTCTGAGTTGTCTCTTTGGTGGGGTGGAGGGTGGGGAGGAGATGCTGGAGATCAACCCCAGGGCCTCACACATGGTAGGCAGGTACTCCACTACTAAGCTACATACTCAGCTCATGAAATTTCAGATGTATATAAATGAAACAGCACTTCTTTATTTAAAAATTTATCTTAAGCTTCATGTAAATGATAAGCTCTTTTGCACAGAAGACAAAAACTACTGAATTAAAAATAAAGACTACTTCTTTTACTACTTCTCCAGAATTCTTTTCCTCAAATATAATTTATTGGAATTAAATATTAAAGAAGAGACCAAAATATTCCAGGCAAAATAAAAATATACTTTATTAAAAATCTTAAAGAAAGGCAGCAGACTTCTCTAGGCTTAAGCATTCTTTATAAATACTAATCCCACTTTAGAACAAGTTATATCGAAGGAAAAATTCTTTAGGGAAAAGTTATATATAAGCTAGTCCCATGAGGGATCTCCTTGTAGAGCTGACCAGAGAAGAAATAGTGATTGAACCTGGGATGGAGGAAATTCTGCCTTACTTTTCTGAAACTAGTCGAGTCTGAAGCCTCACAAATACCTATGGCACATGCTTAACGTAACCAGATGGATACATGTCCTGATGGTAGAGTGAAACATCATTCTGTGCAAAAATCTTTAAAGATGAGAAGCAGGTCTCAAAGGAGAAACATGCTTTGTTCTTCTACAAGAAAAAAAAATCAGTTAACAACTAAGAGGCTTGTCTAGAAAACGCAGAAGCCCTAAGACAGTGGTGGGGGCGTGTGCGGGTGGGGGAGGTTAGGCTGTTGGCTATGTGGCTGCGCCTGTGCCTGGCTGATGGCTTGTTGTGGCCGCTTTATCTGGTACTGGTTGCCTCCTCAGCTCCTGGGATGAGGAGAGGGGACATCTGTTGCTGAGCACAAAGGGAAAGGGAGAAATAGGCAAATCATCAGGGCTCCGAACACAGTGTTTACCTCAATGGTGTTGTTTAGCCTTTTACACTTGTGCAGAGACAGAAAGGAGAACAATGCTTCAACCATGAAGATTCCAAGGAATCTGCATAGAGTTGGATCCTTCATCTCTTCTGTTCCTCACACCAATGGAGACACATGCAGAGGCTGGTGTTACCGTTAAGTTGTAAACCTGCCTTCTAGTTTTTACAACTGGAAGGCATTAGAAAGAGCCAGTTCTCTGTTACTAAAGAAAATTTAACGTCTCAGTTTATAGTTTAAGAAACTCATTGGGACCAGAGAGATGGCTCAGTCACTGAGAGGAGTCACTGGTCTGAAACTGGCCTGGAGACCCTGAGCCTTCCTAAATATGGCACACTTCGTTCATGTGTTTCCCGATGGCCTTCGTCTCGATGGGTATTGAGTTTCTTACCTAATGAAATGACTAGGTTCTGCTAAGTAAGCAGTCTCTAAATAAGTACTTTTTATGATATTTTTGAACTGTAAAGCCATTAATGGAAGCATCTGAAGTAGTTGTTGACTGCCAACTGACCTGGAGTGAGAATACACCTCAGTGATACATCCGAGTGCACGTTCGTAATGGCATTTCTATAGTTTTAACAAAGCTGGAGAGTCGCTCTGACTGTGAGCGGCACCATCCCAGGAGAGACGGTGACAAGCACAGACCACTTCAGTCCTGTCCCCACAGAAGGACGAGAGATGCACTGTCAGGCACAGTAACTAATGACACTGCAGCTCATACATAGACTGCCCAAGTGTGCACCTTACATAAGTGCTTGCTCTGAGTGCAGTGGAGGAAAGGAAGTGGGAGAAATCTTTGCAGGTAATGAGGAAGATTAGGCATTGCCTGTGAGAACACTGTAAGCGGACATGCCCATCTAGGGCTGTTTGTATGTCAAAAATGACACAGTAAGGTGTTTTAGCATAAATAATGTTTCAAAATTATATTTACTGAGTTTATAGATTTCTTTTAATATGTACCTACCCATTCAAAGCCAAAGATAATTTTCATGAGAAACATTAAATGCCTACTTGTGGTTGCAGAAAAACATGTCTCCATTGAAGTTCATATTTCATTTTGACAAAAATTTTAATTGTCCATTTTAAGAAGAGAAATAAAAACTTACCAAAAAGTAAAAATGGTTTTAAGGAACTCTCCTGGATATAACATTCGTAAGCACTATATATATGTGTAAATTACACAAATTATGTAAGCAAAACCTAAAGAGATAAATGACCCAAAATTTGAGAAGATAATTAGCATTTTAGAGGGTAATATTCATTATTTACCTTTTTAAGCTTTTATCATTTCATTTTTAAAAGTAGGATCATTTTACTTCAATCAGGTAGATAAAAGCTAAGAAAAGATGAGGTAGATTTTAATCACCTGGCAATTTACAGATACAAGTAAGTTTATTCTAGAGTCAAGAAACAAATTTGTTTACTCTAAAGAATTTAGACATTGAAGAGAAAATATAATTCAGAATGCTTCCTTGGGAACTACCATAAATCATCAAAAAACATTAATTATAATATGAAATGATTGAATAATAGGCTCTAAAAACCATGACCTATTAGAATGTTAGCAAGATCACTCTGCTCGTCCTTGCCCCTCTTCTGCCCCAAGTCTTTCAAGCTCCTTGTATACACAAGACATAAACTGTACTAATCTGTTTCAGGAAGTGTACTATACAAGAATCTGGAAATACTGGTGAAAGTGTCTATAATCAAGTTAAGAAAATAAATGAGTTTCTAAAAACACAACAATTATAATTATAGACACTCAAGAAGCCCATGTGAACGCAAGGATGATCGTCACAGCTGTGGCAATGTGAGGCACTTGCTCTTATCTACCTGTTGTTTGGAAAGTCAGTCTCTAAGTGAGTTCAGCATTTCCTACAAAGCCTCTGTGATGAGCAGTAGGGCAGCTCTTTCCACACACACTGTGGGATTAGTTTCTTGTTTTAAAGATTTACTTGTGTATGCATGTGCCATGTGTGTACAGGTGCCAGGGGGATGTCAAACACCCTGGAGATGAATTTACAAGCCATTGTGAGATACCACACACACACACACACACACACACACACACACACACACAGTGCTGGGAACCACACTCAGGTCATGAAGTGTGTTTCTAAGTATAGGTAGTAAAATTTCTGCCTGAAACATGGAGTTATTTTTAAGAATATTAAAACTGTAGCAGTAGTTTAAGGTAGTTGATCCAGGGCTCAGATAAAGAGGAACCAAAGAAAGAACTAGGGATAGTACTGCAAGGAAGCTGTTCTGATGGTCTTGGAAAGGTTAAAGCCCTGAATTAGGATGCTGTGAAAGACTTTGAAATTAAACAGTAAATTGATAAAACAGGTCTCTCTCTCTCTTTTCTCTCTCTCTTTCTCTCTCTCTCTCTCACACACACACACACAGAGAGACAGACAGACAGACACACACACACGCACACAGAGAGAGAGGTACAGATACACACACACATATACACATGCATACACACACAGAAACAAACAGCCACATTTACACAGTATTTGTAGTTAGGAGCTGAAATTTGTGATACCATGATCAGAATTGCCAAACTGAAAAGATCATACAGAAGATGAGTTAAGCTGTAATAATGGAACAATTTAATGAGAAACACTGAGGCCTGGGGAGGGAAATTTAAGAAAAATGCTGAGATTTCAGGAAAGAATATCACTCAGTCAGATGGGTAGTGATACAAGTCAGTGCGGGACGCTGATAAGTCAGCGCCACAGCTGCGTGTCCCGTTGCGCAGCTCTCAGACTGTCCCCGTGTCAGGGTGCTCCCAGGGGTTCTGTATCTCAGAGCACTAATACAAATGGTTTGTGTATGTTAGGCCTTGGGTCCCTTGACCTTCAGAAGGTTAATGAAGCAAGCTGTAAGCTTCAAACTGTATCAGTGCCTGAGTGGTTTCTATAGGCTCCAGCTTTCGTTTCAAAGAAGTCATGTATTACATGGAGCAGGAGAGATTCAAATATTGGAGGAAATGAAATGCACCCAAATGGCTTGTTTTGAACCTTGGAATAATAGGTAGCAAGATCTCAGTATATTAGCAATCTTTCTTCTTTGCAACTGTTTTAGGAAGCATATATTAAACTGTCAGTTAAATAAAGAACAGCGTAAAAATGTAAATTATGAACAGATTCATAGACAAAGCATATTATTAGCTTTTAGAATATATTCCTTAGGGACATAAGCACACTTAAAAACTAAAAATATACATCATGTTCTATTTTGTTTTTCCTTATTTAATTTATACTCAATATAAATTGTTGAAGGCAAGAATACCTGAAATAATGTCCATTCTGCCATAGGAACATTGTAACAGTGTATATTACTTCTGTTTCCTTCCTTCCTTCCTTCCTTCCTTCCTTCCTTCCTTCCTTCCTTCCTTCCTTCCTTCCTCCCTCCCTCCCTCCCTCCCTCCCTCCCTCCCTCCCTCCCTCCCTCCCTTCTTTCCTTCCTTCCTTCCTTCCTTCCTTTTTTCTCTTTTTGTTTCTCTTCTCTTTTCTTTCTATACTTCCCTCCCCTTCCCTCCCCTCCCCTCCTCCCCTCTGTTCTTCTTTTCTTTTCTTTCAACTTGGCATAAGCCAAAAGTGATCTAGGAGAAGGAAAGTTCAGTTGAGAAAATACCTCTGTCAGATTGGCGTGTAGGCATATGTGTGGAGCATATTCTTAACTGATGACTGATGGTGTCAGATGGCCCACTGTGGTTAGGCACTGAGAAAGTGGTCCTGGGTGCTGTAAGAAAGCAGGTAGAGTAAGCATCATTTCTCCATGAACTTTGCATCAGTTCTTGTCTCTAGGTTTCTGTTTTGAGTTCGTGCCCTGTGTTCCTCAAGTGCACCGTGACATGGGATACGTGAGCCAAACAAACCGTGTCCTCCACAACTTGCAAGAGAGGGTGCACCAGAGCACTTTCATTATTACTTTCCCCCGCTTGTGCTTGATTTTTTTCTTTTTCTCCTTTGAGGCACAATTTCTCAGGATAACTGTCCTGGAACTGGAACATGCTTTGTAGACCAGCCTGGCCTCAAACTCACTGATATCCTCCTGCCTCTGCCTCCTGAGTGCAGGGATTAAAGGTGTGCGCCACCATGCCTGGCTGCTTATTTCTATCTCACTCCAATCCCCTTCATTATCATTACTTTAGAGAAGGTAAAGTATTTGGAGCTGGCCATATAATGATATGTCAAGGAAGAAAAAAAAAATTGAATGTCACAGACCTGTTCAGAAGCCTTTAATGATTAGTTTCTCATGAGATTGTTCATTTCCTGGGCTCCCTGAGAAACTCAGGAGCAGCTACATGTTTGTGTTCTTCTAGAATATTCAGGCTTATCTCATCAACATCTTTGAGTTTTTAAGAACAGATGTTGCTTAGAGAACTTTGTGCGTTTTCATACTCACGGTTAGCCAGGCAGCACCTAGACTGTCCTGTGTAAAGATGCGCACCTCTCTGTCAGTGCACATCCAAAGATCTGTTGGCCTTGTACTCACTTTCAAAATAAAAGTGGCTACAGACCTTCTTAGATGCCCACGTGTTCTTCCAATGGCTTCTTGGTCAATAATGGATTCTTTTCAAAATCAAGTTGTATTTAACTAGTCATCAACATTTTATAAGTTCCAGTGGGCCTCAGTAAACTCTCTTTTTAAGGCAATGAAACAGAGGCTTTGGGTGTAGCTCATTGATAGAACATTTGCCTAGTATGCAGATACTCATTTTATTATCTTCAGCATATTTCCTGATCTGTCCCTTCCCACTTACCCTCCCGTGGGAAGAGGCGAGTTTGCTCTAGTCCTTCAGATCAGTTCAAATTCTGCCTCTTTGGTAGAGACCTTTATCTTCTCTCAGTTGATTCCCTTTTTGGCATAGAAATGTGAGACTGGCTTTTAATATTATCAATTTGTTGTGTGTTCAAACCACTAAAGTAAGGTGTTTTCGCATTTCTGTTTTTTAATACACACAGAGTTAAAGTAATACAATGTTTCCTGCTCATACAATATTTGGAATGATAAATAGGTTCATTTTCGAGTTCAGACTACCTGTAAATCATATGGCAACACTAAGCTGTTATATTAGAAAAACATTATCTTTTTTGTATGTGCTCATTATATTTTGCCAAATAGATATAATAATAGAGTAGAAGCCATAGACCAAATTTAGAAAGTTTAGCTAGCATAAACGTTGCAAGACTCAGATAGTCTTATCATTTTTATCCAAAGAGACTCCAATAATGAATAATTGTTGCAATTTTCTACTCTTTTAGGCTTTTTGAGGGTGTGTGTGTGTATGTGTGTGTGTGTGTGTGTGTGTGTGTGTGTGTGTATTTTTATGTTTAAATGCCAGGAATTGAAACCATGTCCTCCCTCATGGTAAGCAATCATCCTACCACAGAATTCTATTCCCAGCTCAACGAGATGTGATACTCGTTTTTAAATACATACTATTATCACATTAGAATAATTGTTAGGAGTAGCCTTACTGGTTGTCATGTTGAGCTTGGCCTTTAATATCAGTTGTATGTTCTTACATTTTCTAAAGATAAAGGCAGTGATATTTCTAAAGATAAAGATACATGCTCTCTATATTGTGGTTTTGTCATTCCATCATCCAGAAAATCTGATGCCAGACTTCTCTAAGCTAACTTTTAATGATTCTCTTATAATTACTAGAATGTTAATGACCCTGAGTCAGGAAGGGCCCTGTGCTTCCATCCTTCCCACTGGGACACTTGCTCTGTGGCTGTATCTTCTTGGAATTATCCCTCTCAAAATACAGGGCACAATTTGTGTTAAAGATCAGGCTGTAGGTCCAGGCTACATGCTATCAGTAGGTCCACCCTACTGCATATCAGAATAATTACTGACCATTCACATTCCATGCCATTCCTTACTCTTCCTAAGGCTTTGAATGAGAATATCTATTGATTTTGTTGATTTTTTTTCTGAGTTATTTAGGCATTTCTGGTGTACTGAAGGCTTGATATTGATGCTTTTTAGTCATGGCTGTTTAGTTTAAGCAAAAAAGAGCTCAAGTATAGATTAAGAACTTTACAGGGCTGGAGAGATGGCTCACTGGTTAAGAACACTGGCTGCTCTTCTAGAGGACTGGTGTTCAATTCCCAGCACCCACATAGCAGCTCACTACTGTCTGTAATTCCAGAATCCAACACCCTTACACAGACATGCAGGCAAAACACCAGTGTACATAAAATAGAAATAAATAAATTAAAAAAAGAGCTTCATTTGCATCTCAGCTTTATTTATTTATTTGGCTCTGACTTTGGATTCATGTTTTTAAAATTTTTTTTTTCCTGAGACAGGATTTCTCTATGTAGTCCCCAGCTGTCCTGGAACTGGCTGTTATAGGCCAGGCTGGCCTCAGACTTACAGAGATCTTCCTGACTCTGCCTCCAGAGTGCTGAGATTAAAGCAGACATCATCATCCCCAGCAGGATGGATGTTTAGTTAGGAAGTGACCTGTAGTCCTGGAGAAGGAGAAAGTATGTTTTGCTTTGGAATGGGATTCAGAAATAGTTGCAAGAAATATTAACAGATCTCATACCATTTCAAAAATTTGCCCTCATACTAACACCTTACAAAATACTAATATAATAATTATACTGGAATGTTAACCTTGAAATAGTCTAATGTTTTATTGGAAATTGTATGCTTACGTGTACTTCAGTATATGTATTTAAGCTGATGTGACGTTTATCATAGGTTATATTTTCAAATCTACCTACCCATCAACAGACAGAGCAAGTATACCTACTGTGGCTTTTTTAATGTCTACAGCTGCCTCGTTAGTCTGTTATTAGTCAACGCCAGATTTATACTAAAGTGTATAATGATTGCTTTTTCTGAATTCAGGATTTATCTGTTAATAAAGTAAAGAATGATTACATTAGTAAAGGCTGCTTTCAGTGTAGGTCTTGTTTTTCATCTCTGTGCAGGGGTGGTTCACAGGGTAGGTGCTTCATCTGCACGTCCTTAGGTGTTTAGGTCAGAGTGAGGAACCCTTTACTTCTGTGCTGAATACACAATTGTTTTTATTCTCTGCTGTTAAGAACATTCAGTCCAAATTAACCGTGGACGTCACAAGGGAACCATTTATTAAAGAAAGGAGGCTTTCCTGACTGCTCTGATATTTATTCATTTTACTATTTTGTTGCTATTTATTTATTTTGCTTATTTGTTGTTAAGAAAAATGAGCAAAATAACTTGTTATAGAATTTAGTATTTTTATTTAAAAAGTTTGTGTTTCAAAAGTTGATTATCAAGTTATTTGTGGCTTTTATCTTTTCCTGTTTTTCTTATGTGTGCAGTTCTTCCTTACAGGAATTCTTTCCAGTAATTCTGAATTATATAAACAATGTCAAAACCATTATAGAAGGTTGGTGTGAATCTTCTTTTGTAACTAAAATGTGAGCAAAAGAAACCACATTGTTAATGTTTTGGGCCTGAAGTACATGCGGTGCATGCTTGTGGTCACGGGAGCATCTGACGGCTGGGCTGCAGCGCACTCATCCAACACTGACTCTATACATCTCTTACTTAACACAGTTTGTGCCATCGCAAATCTGTTTTTTACTTTTTTTTTCTTAATTAAAAGTCTGTTTATTGAGGTTTCAAAGCATAGTAGTAAGTGCTAAGAAGATAACATGGAAACAGAACTCCAGGCCCTGAGGATCTTCCCTTCCTAGGGAACACTTCACCAGTTGGTCACAGCAGCGCCTGCTCTCAGAGAAAAGTGGACAGCATTCTGTGGGGACACTGGAGGCTGAGCAGAGAACAGAAGGCTGTGCAGAGGAGCTGTTGAGAATTTGTTAAGCTTAGGAAGTGCAGAACACTGGAAGCCCCATCCCTCTCTGCATGTCCCCACGCTCCATAATACCCAGAAAGAAGTGAGCACGAAGTGCACATGTGCAGATTACTGCAGAAGGTTATAGGTGTCCTGCTTGGTTTCAGGAGGAAGCCTCTGGAGCCAGCTGGGTAACTACAAACTCGTTCTAGACGGGGCACATATTCTTCCCCACCTCCCAAGACCCACTCTCCCTCCCCCTCCCCTCAGACAAGAGCAGGACTCCCAGGGGCATCAACCAAACACAGCATAACATGCTACCATAAGACCATGCAGATACTCTCTCATCAAGGCTGAATAAGCAACCCAGTAGGAGGAAAAGGGTCCCTAAAGCAGGCCACAGAGTCAGAGACAGCCCCTGCTCTAGTTGTTAGGAACACCAAGCTCACAACCCTAACAGATGTGCAGAGGACCTAGGCCAGAGCCTTACAGGCACCCTGGTCTCTGAGCCCACTTGAATCCCTGTCTGCTGATTCTGTAGGCTGTGTTCTTGTAGTGTCCCGGATCCCTCTGGCTCCTTCAGTCTTTCCTCCTCCTCCTCCTCCTCCTCCTCCTCCTCCTCCTCCTCCTCCTCCTCCTCCTCCTCCTCCTCCAAAGCACTGCCCAAGCTCCACCTAATACTGCGCCATGGGATTCTGCATCTGCTTCTGCCAGTTGCTGGATGAAGTCTCTTCAGTTTCTGATGATGATTTATCTACACTCTAGTCCCAGAATGTCCTGCCCGCATGACAAACTGTAGGTTGGAGGTTTTGTGGCTGGGTCCCAATCCCTCACTTGAGACTTTGCCTGGTTACAGAGGATGGCTTGTTCAGGTTTTGTGTTTCCCAATGTTAGGAGTCTTCGCTAGTGTCACCCTCTTGGTTTCCATTGCACTTGGATTACACTTCACCTCTGAAATGGCCCCCAATTTCAGTCATCTTTCCCAGTATTCTCTTCCTGCATCCCCCATCACCCAATTCCTATGTTCCCATCTCCATCCACGTCAGATCACGCTTGAAATCTTTTTCCCCTTCCCAAGGAGATCCTTAAGTCCCCACTTAAGCCCTCCTTGTCACTTAGCTTCTCTGGGTCTGTTGACTGTATCATTGATTATCCTTGACTTTTCAGCTAATATCCACTTATAAGTGAGAACATACCATGTTTGTCTTTCTGAGTGTGGGTTATCTCACTCAGGATGAGCTTTTCTAATTTCCATCCAATTGCCAGCAAATTTCATGATTTTTTTTAACAGCTGAATAATATTCCATTGTGTAAATGTACCACTTTTTTTTTTTTCATAATTTTTTGGTTAAGGGACATCTAGGTTGTTTCCAGTTTCTGGCTATTGTGAATAAAGCTGCTATGAACATGGTTTGAGCATCTTTGGGTATATGCCCAGGAGTGGTATGGCTGGTTCTTGAGGTAGATCAGTTCCGTGTGCTTGGAAAATCTTTTCTCAGACTTTTATTCTCAGGTAATCATTGATGTTGAGGTATGGTTTTTGGATGCAGCAGAATGATGAATCCTATATTCTCATTCATTCTGTTAGTCTGTGTCTTTTTATTGGGATACTGAAACTATCAAGGACCAATGGTTATTTATTCCTGTTATTTTATTGTTGTTGTTGTTGGTGGTGGTGATATGTTTCTGTGTGTTTTCTTTTATTGGGTTTTGCTAGTGTGAGATTATTTATTGCCTTTGTATTTGTTAGTGTAGTTAACCTCCTTGGGTTGAAGTTTTCCTTCCAGTACCCTTTGTAGGGCTGGATTTGTGGCTAGATATGTTTAAATTCATCATGGAATATCTTGTTTTCTCCACCTATGCTCAAAAGTTTTGCTTGAGTATAATAGTCTTTGCTGCCGTCTGTGGTTCTTAGAGTCTGGAGCACATCTGTCCAGACCCTCTGGCTTTAGAGTCTCCATTGAGATGTCTAGTGTAAGCCAGGCATGATGGTACACGCCTTTAGTCCCAGCACTCAGGAGGCAGAGGCAGGTGGATCACTGTAAGTTCAAGGCTAGCGTGGTCTACAAAGTGAAATGAGTCCAGGACAGCCAAGAGAAACCCTGTCTCGAAAAACAAGACAAAACAGAAAAAGAGAAAGAAAAAGAAAAAGAAAAAGAAAAAGAAAGAAAAAGAAAAAAGAAAAGAGATGCCCAGTGTAACCCTAATAGGCATGCCTTTATATGTTGCCTGGCCTTTTTCCCTTGCAGCTTTTAATAGTCTGTCTTTGTTCTGTACATTTCGTGTTTTGATTATTATGTGGTAAGGGACTTTCTTTTCTGGTCCAATCTTTTTGGAAGTTCTGTAAGTTTCTTGTTCCTTTACAGGCATCTCCTTCCTTAGGTTAGGAAAATTGTCTTCTATGATTTTGTTAAAAGTATGTCCTGGGACTTTGAGGTGGGAATCTTCTTCTATTCTTATTATTCTTGGGTTTGGTCTTTTCATAGTGTCCAAGTTTCCTGGATGTTTCATGTCAGGAAGGCTTTTTAGATTTAACATTTTCTTTGAGGGATGTATTTATTTATTTCCTTCAATTTTTCAATATTTTCCTCCATTCTTTAAGGGATTTATATTCCTTTCCTCTTTAAGGACCGCTTTTATTGTCATAAAGTTGGTCTGAAGGTTTTATCTTTAATTGATTGATTGATTGTTCTGTGCTTCAGCTGTGTTGGAACAGTCACAGGATGTCTTGGTTCTGGTGGTGCCATATTGCCCTGGCTGTTGTTGGTTGTGTTCTGACACTGGTATCTAGACATCTGGGTTTAGGGTGATTGTAGATCTAGGCGCTGATTTCTGTGCTTGTCTTTGTTGGGTGGGAGTTTTGTGCCTTGATTTCTGTTTTCTCTCTGTTCTCTTTGCTTGAGTGGCCTGTGGTTGAATAGAGTATATACATCCAAGTTGGGGGCTGGATTTCTGATCTGATGGTCTGGATGGCCTCTGGTCAAGCAGGGCTTTTCTGCCTAGGTTCTGGGCTAGAGCTCTGTCAATGTGTGTGACCTCTGATCTGGCTCCAGGTCGTCTGGGGTTCAGGGAGCTGGCCTGGCCTCTGATGAGGTAGGAGACTCGAGGCACATAACTCTGAAGAGGAAGAGATCTCAGATTTTACCACAGACATCCAATCACTGATTCTCCCTCCACTGCCAAATCAACGGACCAAGACTGTTTCTAAGCAAACAGCAGCAAAAACCTGCGATTCCTCCCAGAAGTGAAAAGTAACATGTGACATTTCCAAATCTCTTGAAAGCCAGACTTCTAAACAAATGCTTGTGATCCTTCTGTTGTAGTTAAAGCTGTATTCTTAAAAATAGGCGTCGGGAAAGCCTGCTCCTTTCAGAGCTGAAGGAAGGAAGACCAGTACCCCTGTACTCTGCGCTGAGCCTTGACTAGAGATTCAAGCACCTGTGGTTGGCTATCAGCATGTTTTTCTGGCCTGGGAGAGGGAGGCTGAACATCCATCCTCTTTCCCAGTGGTCCCTGACAGATGCTCAGCTTCCTGGTAGGTGGTCTGATGGGTCTCTGCGCTAACTCTGAGCTAACTCTGAGCTTACTGTAGGTGCTGTACTGCTGGAAGATCTCAGGTGGACCTTGCTCACACTCGCTAGACGGGTGAGTGCTTGGCACTGCGGTAGAGGAGAATACAGTCTTTGTACTTTAATGGGAGGGTTTTACATAAACATATTACTTATGTATGTAATATATATATATTTAATTAAGAAACAAAAATAGACTCTGGCTTAAAGGGAAAAGTATCTTTTATAAACCAATGTAGAAGAAAGACTAGCATATTTAAGAGAATTTTCATATATATTAGTAGGGCAAGAGCAAAAGTTGTAAGAGAGAATCCTGAGAGAGGTGAGCTAGCAGGAGAGTTTCGAGACTCAATAACTTATTGCTAAGACACAGCATTGTGTGGCATTGTCCAGCCTGTTCCTGAAGTACTCCTTTTGTTCATGTCTCCTGAGAGCTAGGAGGAGTAGTCTGTACTACAGCCTCGGCAAAGAAAGAAACAATTAGGTTTTTTAATTCCCTGAGGTCAAATTGTAGTTAGTTTGGATTTTGTGTTCCATGCATGTAATGTAATCAGATTTCATATTTTTAAATGTTCTGTCAGCCATTAGTGTTCAGCATGTATTGAAGGAAACAAACCAAGAGAGAAGGGTATAGAAAGAAAGACACAGTAGGAACTGTGGATTCTCCTTTTAGAACTCTTTGCTGAGAGCCTGGTAATTCTTTCTAATCTTTTCCCCTATTGCAAATATATGGATCCAAAGTATTTCATGAGATACTTGTTGAAAATCCCACACTGATGGGGAAAGGAAGCCCTTAGTTTTTGGTTCCTGAAACTGAACCCAGGACTTCATGCATGTTCAGTTCATTCTAGAACCACCAGCCGACTGGTGTCAATTCTTTTTTTTTTAATTTTATTTTAAAATATAGTTTTTATATTAATTACAGTTTATTCACATTGTATCCCAGCTGTAGCCCCCTCCCTGACTCCCTCCCAATCCTACCCTTCCTCCCTCATCTCCTCCCATGCTTCTGCCTCAGTCCACTGACAGGGGAGGACCTCTCTCTTTCCTTCTGACCCTAGCCAATCAGGTCTCTTCAGGACTGGCTGCATTGTCCTCCTCTGTGGCTTGTTTAGGCTGCTCCCCTCTCAGGGGGAGGTGATCCACGAGCCAGACACTGAGTTCATGTCAAAGACAGTTCCTGTTCCCTTTACTAGGGAACCCACTGGGAGACTGAGCTGCATGGGCTACATCTGAGGGGCAGTTCTAGGTTATATCCTTAAATGGTCCTTGGTTGGAGTATCAGTCTCAGAAAGACCTCTAGGCCCAGATTTTTTGCTTCTGTTGCTCTCCTTGTGGAGCTCCCGTCCTCTCCAGGTCTTACTATCTCACCCTTCTTTCTTAAGATTCCCTGCATTCTGCCAAAAGTTTGGCTGTGAATCTCAGCATCTGCTTTGACACACTGCTGGGTAGAGTCTTTCAGAGACCCTCTGTGGTAGGCTCCTGTCTTATTTCCTGTTTTCTCCTTCTTCTAATGCCAATTCTTTTTTATTCTGGATTCATCACTTATCTTATGGACCTCCCTCCAACTTTCTTTAGAAGGGGATTTTAAGACTCTTAAGATTGCTGAAAGCTGTGGGTGGCACAGATAGAAAGCATCTTTGAAGAACAGGGCTGCATAGAAATGATGACTTAATGACTGTTTTTTTTTTCTTTTTTTTTACTTTTCACCCATAGTAACATTTATTTTTAGCAAGATTAAGGTGGATGGGCTGTTTTCATTTTACTGAAAGACATATATATGTATATATATTTATAGTTCTTGGTCAGGGCTTGGGTTTTCGTTTTTTCATGTTTTTTCTTATCTAACTTCTGATTTCACCCTCTTCTGTCCTAGTTCATAGATATCCCTGTTTTATGTCCAGAATTTTCTTCTAGCAAAATACATCTTTTTACATTAATTTTTCTTTATTAACTGCCCATGTAAGAGCTTATTTGCCTCTGATTGATTTTTTTTATGTACTTTTAAAAATCTTCCCTCTGTTCATCCCTTCTTTCCTTCCTATCCTTCTTTCTCCCAGTATATTAATTGTGTAAGTGGTTTTTGTTTGTTTGTTTGTTTTTGTTTTTGTTTTCAAGACAGGGTTTCTCTGCATAGAACTGGGTTGTCCTAGGTCATTCTGTAGAGCAGGCTGACCTTGAACTCACAGACATTCTCTGCCTCCTGGAGTGCTGAGAGTATAGGCATGCAACACCGCACCTGTCTTGTCATTAGGTATTTAAAAGGAACTTTCTCCAGAAGTTAACTCATTTGTAACTTTGAAATTCAGTTGCTACATAGCTGTTTTGTGAGCAGGCAGATCCTGATCATGTACTAACTCTCCCCCATTTAAGTCTGCTTAGTGCTTGCCCTGTGCTCTATAAGATGAGAGACTTGTCACCTTCACTCTCTGTAACCTTGTTATACAAAGCCTGGTCGGTGCACTAACAGACCCAAGGGATCTTGGAACCTCTTAATGACTCATGCACATTATGCTCTCTGTTATTATGGAGTGCGTGCTTTAATGTTTTAAGAGCCAAGATCAAACACCATCTTTACAATCTAGTGATAATTGTGGACAAGTTATGTTCTGAGTTTCTTTCCCTATATGTGAAATAAGGAAAATAATACTTACATAGAGAGTCACTGACGTTAGTGCTCCATGCCAAGTTTTGTGTATAGGGTACCTGGTATGTGACATAATGTGTCAGTAATTTGGTTTTCATCAGATATTAGAAACCAGTGTATTCTGCAAGTACATGGTGGCAAGGGCAGAAAATACTGTTCTCTGTGGCTCCTGCCTCCATTGCGTTCATAGATGTGGTGCTTCAGGCCCTCTCTCTTTCCCCTGCACTCCTTTCCCAGTGTACATCTCTATTGATTTCATTTCTACTATCACTTTTTTTCTCACATGGATACCTTGGCATGTTTTCTTGTGTCATGGATGTTCTGTTTATATATTGACATTCTACTTAGCATTTTTTTTTTTTCCTGTTTCAATCTGCTTTTCTTGTTCTGGTGCTGGGGATGAGTACAGAATCTTGTCTGTCTTAAGCAAGTTCTCTACCACTGAGCTAAATGAATCAGAATGAATAATTCATTTTTCTTTTGGCTCACCTCCCCCTTATTAAGAACCTCAAACAACCCTAATGAGAAACGAGAAGAATAAGAACAATGTACTTATGTACAAGGATGAAATTGTTGCATTGGGTACAAGACTGATACCCTAACAGCTTCAGAGGCCTCCAGGACCTCCATCTTCAGTGGTTTGCTAGAAGGACTCAGAACAGGGAAGCCACCATATTGACTGCTATGCTTATTAGATAAACAAATACAAAGGAAGAGAGGGAGAAACAGGTAAAGGGCATAAATCTGGAGGAAAGAGGTAAAGTATAGAGGAAATTGAAAGAAAGCCAATGGGGTCATGTCCTCCAGTTTTAAACACCACATTGCAACATGGGAGGAGGACTGTGATGACGTGCATGACCCTGGGTCTGCTGCTCACCTGAAAAACAAAGCACACAAACAAAACAGCAGCAGAAACCCTACTGCTTGTTGCTGAATTGATAATTGCCTGGTTTGTGTTGAACTCTCCCGGCCTGTGTGCCATTGGTCTTGGTACCCACACCAAGGAGTCAGGTCCTAGAAGGAAAGTGGAACAGACCCTCTTGTCTGCCTAGTCCAGGCGTAGTGTGCCACCTTACCATCCTCTGAGTGACACCTACCGTCCCAGTGACCCGATGTCAGCCCGATTCCAAACCTGCATGTACGCCTTCTGAACAGGGTGTCTCCAGCCTCGTGCTTTCTCTTGTGCTCTCACTATGGTATGACTCAGGTTCACATAGGAAAGTGTGTATATTCTTTTTTTTTTAATTTTCATATATTCTTATATAGGAAACAATCTTTCTTGATATTAACAAGGGAGATAAATAATTTCATTTTACTTGCTGCCTATCCTAGAACTATCTAGTATATTATAAATGTATTAATTATTTTCTGAATGTGAAAAATTTAGTAAATTCTTTGATTTTTCTGAATGCAACATGTATATTTCAGACACTTCTAAGTAACGTATTACCATCTGACGGTAAACAAACCTTCAGTAATCCTCTGGACAAAGCTTAAAAATTTTCAGATCAAAGTTTTAACTGTTGTGGTGCTCACTGGTAAAAACAAAACAAACAAACGACAACAAAAAACCCTACTACTTGTTGATGAGTTGATAGTTGACTGATTTATGCTGAACTCTCCAGACCTATGTTGTATGCAGAACATTTTGAAGGTATAAGAAATTAGATGTATCAATAATATAATTACTGCAATTCACCTGCATCAAACTAGTTTTTGAATATAGGAACTATTGAAATATAGTTATATATCATTATTATATTAAAAATTTCAAGCATAGCTATTGCTCTGTTTAGTGTCTTGTATATTAACCCTAATTATGCAAACAATTTGTGATTAAGAGACTAGAAAATAACTACAAGTCGACTTTGCAGAAATGACAGGAACATCTGGTAGGTAAATATGAACCAAAATGCTCCATCTTCTAGAAGGTTAAGAAACTCTTTCTTAGAAATAGTTTTTGTAGGCCAAAAAAAGCGTGGTAATGCATGCCTTTAATCCAAGCACTTGGGAGGCAGGTGGATCTCTGAGTTCCAGGTTAGCCTGGTCTACAAAGTAAGTTCCAGGAGAGGCGGGGCTATACAGAGAAACCCTGTCTCAAAAAAAAAAAGAAAGAAAGAAAGAAAATGGTTTAAAAAAGGAAAAGAAAAGAAAAAAATAGTTTCTGTTTGTATTTTCAGTAATCTTATATATCCATCATAGTTGGATAACTATTAGGACAACAATGACAGCCATATTTCAGATGAGAGCTGTATGAAAATTGTATTAATTCATTTTTGTCTTCTTCTGTTTGCTTGATTTTTGAAAGAGTTTTGTGTTGCTTTGGCTGGCTTACAAATCCAAGACATGACTTTGAACTCCTGACCCTCCTGCCTCCCTTTTGCCCAGCCAGTATTTTGCAAGCATGTGCTTGCAAAATGTCAGCCCGATTCCAAACCTGCATGTAAGCCTTCTGAACAAGGTTTATACAGTTTATACAGTGCTGGGGACCAAGGGTTTTGTGCATTCTAGCAAACATTTTACTAGCTGCATTCATATCTCCAGATGCCCAGATGGCCACTTATTACTGTTATGGGAAGATGCACATGTGTAGCACCCATGTTTATGGCTCATGAATTAATGTTCAGAGTTGTTCCTGTTTGCTAGTCATTCATTTTCATGAATATATGTTAAACCACAGTAGTGATAGTTTCAATTTGATGTGTGTTCACTACCACATTTTCAGTCACCGTTAGAGATTCTGTATTCTAATTTGTGTTACTATATGCCTTCTAAAAATGAAAAGTAAATATTACATTTTTTGCTGGTGAAAGCTGAGTAGAAAAATTGATATTTGCATTAGGCTCAAGAAAGGTACTTTTGGAAGATTATTTTCATGAGTATGATATGAGTATTTATTGGTCATTAAGTTTCTTAAATTATTAAAATAGATATGTATCCCCCTTATGAAAAAATTTAAAGCAAGGATATCATAAAAATGTTGCTATTTTATTATTTTAATTTTAGTATTTCTTTGAAATTTATTTATACTAGCATCACAGATGTCAGCTGCAAACAAAGGGGAATTACTTTTGTTTTGAGAAGCTGGATTTTCCTAGCCAATAGAGCCAGGGCTTCAACCTAATGCTCAGGTAAACTGAGCTTATACACCAAGGGGATGCTATTTGAGGCTTGTTTAGAAGCCTCTGGAAAAAAAAAATTGAGCGAGTTCTGAGGCCTTCCCTAAGACAGAACTTCATTACTGCTGCTATTGCATTCTGTTTTATCCTGGAATATCTTAAAATTATGAGTTTATTTTTTAGAAAACATTTCGTGTTGGAATTATAGTTAGAACTTATAACTACAATGAAGTTCAGGTTGACTGAAGTATTTCTTTTAAGATTTAGGTTGCATTTTTATTCACATAGTTACTTGAAAGAGAGCCAGTCATATGGTAAGTACTGAGCTCACAGCGCATAGAAACTCCATTATGAAAACAAGACTGTAGTTTGTGCTAAGCTAAATGTCTTTCATATATAGTATTTTTGGAGGTGGGAATATTTATTTTCACATGCATAATGAAATATGGAGGATAGATGCAAGTCTAATTATGATGTTTTATAACTCACGTACAAATAGCCTGAGTATCCTGGAGAATTTTTATTATTATTATTTTGTATGGGTTGTGTGTATATGTGCTTGTGTGTGAGTGTGTGGGTGGTCCACATTTCAAGTGTGTATGTGTGCATGTAGGATATTGGTGTCTTTTTTCTGTCACTCACCACCTTACTGCTTTGAGATAGAACCTAGTGCTCATCCTTTTGCCATTCAATTATAAATGGCCATGAAGCTCTGGGTCTGCTGTTTCTCTTTCTGGTGCTGGGTTTACAGGCAAGAATGACCCTGACCCCAGCTTGTGTGTGTGTGTGTGTGTGTGTGTGTGTGTGTGTTTAGAATATGGTAGGGATTTGAGCTCAGATCCTGACATACAAGCAGCAAGTCTTGTTTCCCACTGAGCCATTTCCCCATTTTATCTGGAAGTAATTTTATTCAGGATTTTTAATCTGTCCATGTTTTGTCTACAGCTCATTACATGAAATCACATGTAGAATTTTGCATTAGATGTGCCATTTTGGCATTAAGAAAGTTTTAGGTTTGAGAACGTTTTAGATTTCAATTAAGGGCCAGTTAGAGCAGCCACAGCAGAGCCTCCAGCTGCATTATTAAGTGCTCACGGTGTTATCAGGTTAGACTAGACACTTATTAGTCATCTCCAACAGGTAGACATTACTAGTTCTTAATTTACTCTGAATTAACTGGCCCCAGATCAGACATCTTGTAAATATGGTTCACTTGTGATTTAAATCAGTTAGGCTGAACTAAGAGTAAACTAGAAACAATTTTAACTATAAAAACAGCATTTAGATTCATAATTTCCTTTAGTCAGCAATTATATGTGTCCAGATTATTTATGCTACCTCATTTATAATTTTCAAGTGAGAATCAGAGGACCCTTGAATTCTAGAGCCACTGGAGACCTGTACTGACACTGTTCTGTGAAGCGTATCTGCTCTTGCCACACTGAAATCCCAGAGAAACTTAGTAGTTGGAAAATGTAGGTTACCATGACAAAGCCCACACTGACCTATCCTGGTGGCTAGGAAGTTATTTATAATCATTGTATGGTTAATTTCAAATAGTTTTATATCCTTTTGATGTATACTATTTAATGAAGATGAAGGAGGGAAGCAAGGGGATAGAAAGTCATAAGGGGGAAAGAAGAATGAGCAAAGGAGACTGCATGAATGGAGAGAAGATAAAGAGCAAAGAAGAGAAGGAGAATAGTCAGGAACAAGCAAATCTTATAATATGGGCAACAAATTGTTTTAAAACTGATTTATATAGTAAATGAAAATTGTAAAAATGATCAACAGACAGCAGTGAAGAAAAGGGAAAGTGTCAACCTACTTTAGGTCTGGTTACTGTTCACTCTTCCTGACTTCTATTCCTGGCATCTATTCAAATAGTGTGTTCTGTTTTGTAGAATAAGAAAGCACTAATAGAATGCTGTGTCCTTTTTAGTTAGTATTTTTGTTTCTTTTCAATGTACAGAAACTAAAATCTCAGAGTTTCAGTGGTTTGTGAAATATTTGAAATATATATATTTTTATTTTAAGTACATTGATGTTTGAATGCATGTATGTTTATGTGAAGATGTCAGATTCCCCTGGAACAGGAGTTACAGACAGTTGGGAGCTGCCATGTGAGTGCTGGGAATTGAATCCGGGTCTTCTGGAAGCGCAGCCAGTGCTGTTAACCACTGAACCATCTCTCCAGCAAAAGTAGTATATTTTATCTTAACCACTTTTCCCTGATATACACTGCCCTTTTACAGTACAAGTAGAGTGTGACATTAGAAACTATGCTTTCTAGACTCTGTGTGGTGGTTCACTGTGTAATTCCAGCATATGGGAAGCTGAAGCAGTAGATGTTTCAAGAGTTCAAAGCTAGCCTGAGCTATAATGTGAGACCCTGTTTAAAATAACAGTACAGTGTTTATAATAAAAAATGTTGGAATTATTTCTAACCTGCCTATAACACACTTGTTATAATAATATTCCAAACTAATACTTTTCATGTATTAGACAAGTCCTAAAATCTAGACCTTATTATTTGGGAATAAAGATAGACATGAAATATCCACTCTGAACTTTCCTGGAAAAGCCTGGTTCCTAGCAGGCAGGTGATGAGAGCTATCCATTGCATTAATCCTTCCTTGCGTTAATCCTGGCCTGGCATCGATTGGCAGTAATATAAATTTCCGGAAGTGTTGGACCTTGTTGGGGGAAGGATTAGTCACTGCGTGTCTGTCAGTGGACTGTGTCTTTCTCAGGCCTTGTCCTCATCCTTTGTTTTGTGGCCACATATCTCTGCTTCCATACACACTCCACTAACCCCCTCCACCACTGTGCTGAGTCATCCCAGGTTCTAGCAAGAGAGCAGGGAATGAAGCCTCTGAAATGCTAAGCCAGTATAAAGTCTCCCACCCTTAGCTGTTTCTCTCAAGTATTCTTTCATGATGAAAAGATGATCAGATTATCTCTGTACATAATTGAGAACAGCCATTCATTAGCATCAAGCAGATACTAAGAAAGCATTATTGACCTAATCATCAGGAATTTTGGTTGACAAAATCAAAATGGTGGTCTGGGGCTCCCTGGAGAACCTGTGCTTGGTGTGCGTGAGTTCCCAGGTAAGTTCTTTGTGCTGCAGAAACAAAACAGACAGCATAAAATGGTAATGACTTTGTGCTCTCGCAACTTGGTGTTGATGATCACTTGAGGCTGGAGAAGTTGAGGAGAAATTTTAATGCAATACAAGGTACTTTATGATAGAGTGATGGGAAGTATTTACAAAATCAGTTTCAGAAAGATAGAGCAACCTCATCATTAAGTTCTGAATATAAATAAACATATAAAAACCTAGTGTTTCAATACCATGTAAGGAAGATGCTAAATGAACTAAAATTATTTCTACATGTGTATACAATTTTATGTATCAATGTTAACATACTTGAATAAATGTTTTCTTTTTATTTTAAAGATGGTTAAATGAGTCTCAATTCCATTAGCATATTGTTTATGTCATATGATTACACAGAGATAATTATCAGATCTACCCATATGCCTGACACTAAAAAAACAATCTGCCCTTAGTAATTATACTCCATTGTCATCAATTCAAAATCATTATGACAAAACAATTATTCTGTGATTATTAATATTTATATTAAACCTATTAGACATTGTTTTGAACATTGTAAAGAAACAAGAAAAAAGATCATCTTCTGAACATTTACAGCTGTATAAAGGTAATGAGTTATGGCAATAATTAGCATTTAGTTTTCATTTAGACATTACTAGGCAGGAAAATGTAATGGGAAGCCCTATGAAGAAGTACATTTATTAGCCAAATCATATAACATTTTATCAAGAAAACTGAATCGTATTTAAGATTTCAAAAAATAGATTGCATTTGACAAGTAGAAATAGGATTTAATTATTTTTTTAATTTTTTATTAATTACACTTTATTCACTTTGTATCCTCCCATAAGCCCCTCCCACCCCCTTCTTCACGCATGCCCCTCCCCAAGTCCACTGATAGGGGAGGTCCTCCTCTCCTTCCTTCTGATCTTAGTCTATTAGATCTCATCAGGAGTGGTTGCATTGTCATTTTCTGTGGCCTGGTAAGGCTGCTCCCCCCTCAGGGGGAGTGGTCAAAGAGCAGGCCAATCAGATTGTCAGAGGCAGTCCCTCTTCCTATTACTATGTAACCCACTTGGACACTGAACTGCCATGGGCTACATCTGTGCAGGAGTTCTAGGCTATCTCCATGCATGGTCCTTAGTTGAAGTATGAGTCTCTGGGAAGTTCCCTGTGTTCAAATTTCTGGTTCTTTTGCTCTCCTTGTGGAGTTCCTGTCCTTTCCAGATCTTACTATTTCCCACTTTTTACATAAAATTCCATGCACACTGCCCAACAGTTGGCCATAAGTCTCAACATCTGCTTTGATAGTCTGTAGGGCAGAGGCTTTCAGAGGCCCTCCGTGGTGGGTTTCTAGCTTGTTTCCTGTGATGTCCTTTCTCTTTGCCTTTCGGGATGGGGATCCAGCCATACCACTCCTAGGCATATATCCAAAAAAGGCTCAAGTACACAATAAGGACATTTGCTCAACTACGTTTATAGCAGCTTTATTTGTAATAGCCAGAAGCTGGAAACAGCCCAGATGCCCCTCAACTGAAGAATGGATGCAGAAATTGTGGTACATCTACACAACAGAATATTACTCAGCAATGAAAAATAAGGAAATCATGAAACTTGCAGATAAATGGTGGGACCTGGAAAGGATTATCCTGAGTGAGCTGTCCCAGAAGCAGAAAGACACACACGGTATATACTCGCTCATATAGACATATAACATAGGATAAACCTACTAAAATCTGTACATCTAAAGAAACCAATCAAGAAAGAGTACCCTGACTAAAATGCTCAATTCCATCCCGAAAGGATTTAATTATTAGGAAAAAACAAACAAACAATGAAGCATTTTGGAGCCATATGATGGGTAAAGGATGGGACTGCTTTAAAGGGAAATAGGTTTTCATGTGACTTTAGTATATATTCACAGAGAAAGAAAGTAAATCATCATAATCTGAATGCCATGTAGAAGAACTTAGATTTCTTCCTGAAAGTATTAAAAAATGAACTTTTTTTTAAAGATATCACTGGATAAAAGCAATACCTAGAGGCTAATGAATTGTCAACAAGGAAAACAAAACAGCAAAGAGTTTAGTGGACATTGTCAGAGAAAGAAAGCAATTAAGCATGGGTTTGAATAGAAGAAAGAATAGAAGAAACCTTATCAGAAATAGAATCATCAAATGAATCACCAAAGCTTTTTCTTTGACTTTGACAGGTCAGGGTGATATTTGTGTATCTTTAAGACATTTAAATTCAGAGTGAGAGAAAGATGGTAAAAATGTCCAAATGCACACGCTCAGGACACTGGCAAGGCCTGGTACCTGAGAGGGTTTGGGGAGACACCCTGTCCTAGTTAGGGCTGAAACACCAAGACCAAAACAAGTTGGGGAAGAGTTTACTTGGCTTATATTTTCAAATCACTGTTCATCACTTAAGGAAATTCAGACAGGAACGCAAATAGGAGCTGATGCAGAAGTTGTGGAGGAGTGCTGCTCACTGGCTTACTCCCCATCATGTGCGCAACCTACTGTTTTCTAGAACCTAGGACCACCAGTCCAGGGATGTCATCACCTGCAATGGTTGAGGCCCTCCCTCCATCAATCACTAATTTTAAAAATGGCCTACAGGTTTGCCCACAGGCTGATTTTATAGGGGTCTTTCTCTCAGATGAGGCTACGTCCTCTGAATGACTCTACCGTGTGTCAGGTTGACATAAAACTAGTCAGCACACATCCAAAAAATATAAAATAAAGAAAAAGAAAAACTGTTAGCAGAGTACAAATTCCATGCATTAAGAAACAAGAAAAGGATTAACTGATGAAGGGCATGACTTCATATTAAAACTGAGCAGATCGCATTCAGGATTATGCAGACTTACGTCCAATTTCCATTTTACCTGCTTCTGCCCTTGCTCACTATAGAACAGGTGTGGGAGTATTTTGGGTATGAAAGCTGTGCCTTCTACTGTGGTTTCAGATGGCTGACCATAAGAAAAGGCACTGGCCCCCTCAGCACATGCACACATTATGTAACCAAATAAAAACTTTCACAAGGAACAGAAGCTGTCAAATAGCCCCAAGACACTACCTTTTTGCCAGTTTCTGTCCAGACCACTGTCAACAACAGTTCTCAAATTAATTAAAACATATGGTTATTAAATTCATACTTAACACGGTCTATAAATTTACCTCCCTTGCACCAAAGACATTGCAAATATAACTTTAAAATTTAAGAGATACTTTCTCTTAATTTCTGATTGTTCTTAACTTGGCATTGTGTTGTGGGACACCCTTTTTTAATTAAATTTTTATTTTTTTATATTAATTACAATTTATTTACTTTGTATCCCAGCTGTAGCCTCTACCCTCATTCCCTCCCAATCCCACCCTCCTTCCCTCATCTCCTCCCTGCCCCTCGCTAAGTCCGTTGAAAAGGGAAGCCCTCCTCCCCTTCCATCTGACCCTAGCTTATCAGATTTCTTCAGGACTGGCTGCATTGTCCTCCTCTGTGGTCTGGCAAGGCTGCTCCTCCCTCGGGAGGTGGGTCAAAGAGTCAGCCATGGTCAAAGAGTTCATGTCAGAGATAGTCCCTGTTCCCCTTACTAGAGTACCCACTTGGATACTGAGCTGCCATGGGCTACATCTGAGCAGGGATTCTAGGTTATATCCATGTATGGTCCTTGGTTGAGGAATCACTCTCAGAAAAGACCCCAGATATATGTGTCCAGATATGTTTGGTCCTTTTGGAGCTCCTGTCCTCTCCAGGTCTTACTAACTCCCCCTTTTTTCATATGATTCCCTGTACTCTACCCAAGGTTTGCTTATGAGTCTCAGCATCTGCTTTGATACACTCCTAGGTAGAGTCTTCCAGAGGCTCTCTATGGTAGACTCCAGTTCTGTTTCTTGTTTTCTCCTACTTCCAGCGTCCATCCCATTTGTCTAAGTGAGAATTGATCATCTTACCTTGAGTCCTCCTTCTTGTTTAGCTTCTTTAGGTGTACAGATTTTACTATGTTTATCCTATCTTTTAGGTCTAATGAATGAGTATATACCGTGTGTGTTTTTCTCCTTCTGGGATACCTCACTCAGGATGATCTTTTCTAGATCCCACCATTTGCCTTGTTTTTAATTGCTGAGTAGTATTCCATTGTGTAAATGTACCATAATTTATGTATCCATTCCTCAGTTGAGGACATCTGGGTTATTTCCCCATTCTGGCTATCACAAATAAAGCTGCTATGAACATGGTTGAACAAATGTCCTTGTTGTATACTTGAGCATATTTTCGAAATATGTCTAGGAGTGGTATAGCTGGATCTTGAGGAAGCACTATTCCTAATTGTCTGAGAAAGCGCCAGATTGATTTCCAGAGTGGTTGTACAAGTTTACATTCCCACCAGCAATGGAGCAGGGTTCCCCTTTCTCCACAACTTCTCCAGCATGTGTTGTCACTTGAGTTTTTGATTTTAGCCATTCTGATGGGTATAAGGTGAAATCTCAGGGTCGTTTTGATTTGCATCTCCCTGATGGCTAAGGATGTTGAACATTTCTTTAAGTGTTTTTCGGCCATTTGATAAGTGGCCGAAATTGAGAATTCTCTGTTTAGCTCTGTACCCCATTTTTTTAATTGGATTGTTTGATTTGTTACTGTTTAACTTCTTGAGTTCTTTATATGTTCTGGATATTAGCCCTCAGTCAGATATAGGGTTGGTGAAGATCCTTTCCCAGTCTATAGGCTGTCGTTTTGTTCTGAGGACAGTGTCTTTTGCTTTATAGAAGCTTTTCAGTTTCATGAGGTTCCATTTATTGATTGTTGCTCGTAGAGCCTGTGCTGTTGGTGTTCTGTTCAGGAAGTTGTCTCCTGTGCCAGTGAGTTCTAGGCTCTTCCCACTTTTTCTTCTAACCGATTTAGTGTGTCTGGTTTTATGTTGAAGTGTTTGATCTACTTGGAATTTAGTTTTGTGCAGAGTGATAAATATGGATCTATTTTCATTTTTCTACATGTAGACATCCAGTTGGACCAGCACCATTTTTTGAAGATGGTGTCTTTTTTCTATTGAATGGTTTTGGCTTCTTTGTAAAAAAAAAAAAAAAAAAAAAAAAACAATCAAATATCCACAGGTGTGTGGATTTATGTCAGGGTCTTCTATTTGACTCCATTGACCCACCATTCTGTTTCTATGCCAGTACCATGCTGTTTTTATTACTATTGCTCTGTAGTACAGCTTGAGGTTCGGGGATGGAAAACTAACTGTTTTAAATGCAACTGTTTAAATTCAATTTCTCTTTCAGTTGGTGGTTAAACAGTTTGTTTTCCAGACGATCTGTTGTTGTACAGGATCGTTTTGACAATTCTGGGGGTTTTTTTTTTGGACACCCTTTTTCTGCAGAGACACAACACAGGTCTACTTTTCCTAGACTGGGATACCACAAGAGACCAAAATACAGTTACCATCAAAGTCTAGCTTTGTGAACCAATGGGTCTTATTGGAGTTACTTACAGGAGAATGGGTGAAGGGTACTTAGAGGAGCAGAAATAACTGGCAAATAACTGCATCAGCAAAGCCCACTCCAGCATGGCTGACAGCTCACAAATCTGGGACCCTGCAGCCCTTTGCATAGCCTGTGGCAGCTCCACTTGTTCCACAGTGTCCTTTCCAGTTGCTTCCACTGGCTGGAGCCTCTCCCGGCAGCTCATCTGCTCCTGGTTCCTCTGGGCAGTTCAGATGGTCTCTGCTTCTTCCAGCCTGCTCGGCTCCTCTGAGAATGGATCTCAGGGATCTTTTCTGTATATATGCTCTCGACACTGGAGTGGCCTGGTGAAGCTGGTGGGTTTCAGAGACTTGCAGAGTTAGCTTTGTGTTTATTTTTTCTTTTAATGAGCTTCCTGCAGGGTGGAATGTCTCAATCTGGGAGGAAACTTCTCCACAAATCAGTTCAGTGGCAACTTTTTCTGTAAAGGAATTAATGTTTTATAAATGATAGTTAATGTGTCATTAAAGCACACTATTTCGTAAAGATTACAGAAGAGCTCTGTAAAACCAAACCAAACAAATAAAAACAACAAACAAAAAACAAGCAAACAAAAGAACAAAGTATGTTCTTTTGCTTTCCACTTAATTTTTTTTTTATATTGTGGTAGGGATGGGATTAAAAAATGGGAAATGTAGCTTTTTTGCAGGTTTAGAACTTCATGTATTTCAGCCAGGCATGGTGGCACATGCCTGTAATCCTAGCACTCAGGTAGGCAGAGGCAGGTGGACCTCTGTGAGTTCAAGACCAGTACAGGACACCCCAGACTACACAGAGAAATCTTGTCTCGAAAAACAAAATAAAAAACAATCAAAAAACCTTTCTTGTATTTCATGAAATTTTAGTATGATGCAAGATATTACAACAGAATTGCATACATTCGCTACCATTAAATATATGTAGGTACTCTGTGGAGAACACAAATTGGAGTTGATGGGTTACAGAGTTGGGGGAAGAAGGAAGGGAGGCAGGAAGAAAGTAGGGGTAAAGGAAGAAAGGGGAGGAGGTGAGAGAAAACAGGAAATAGCCAAAATAGGAAGGTGGGATATATTTTGGAAGATTTGGGTCCAAATATAGCCAAAGTATATTGTCATTCTCAATAAATGAATAAAATATTGTAATACAATGGATTTGATCTACCTCTACAGCTTTTCAGTAGGATTTAGCTTTATGAGAAACAAACAGATTTTGTAGTGGAGAGAAGAAGCAAATAGTTATGGTAGTTTATCCCAGACAGTGGAGGACTGCAATAACTATGTTTAGTTTCAGCTCCTGGGCATTACCATAACTCAGTAAGATGGTAAACAGTGCGGGCAGGATGCATATTGGCTTTCCTTGTTAGTTACAGTTTCAACTTTAAATATTGAATTTTATTTTAGGAAAGAAAAGTATCTCTCTGTCTAGTCTCAGATCCTGTATGCTTGGCTTCCTAAACTGTATTGTGTTTATGTGAGAGTTGTATAACTACCAGTAGATTGTTTATATGTCCTTATCTATTTTAGTCAAAAAAATGAAAATTTTCATGCAATATATTTGATTATGGTTCCCTTCCCCCAACTCCTCCCATATTCCCCATCTACTTTTCCACCCACCCAAATCCACATCCTTTTTTCCTCTCTCTCATTAGGAAACAAGGAGGCATCTAAAAAAAAGTAAATTAAAAATAATATAATAAAAGAAGAAAAATTGTAGTAGATGTTTTAACATATCTGTGTCTTGTTATCAGTCTTAGTGCAGTTTCAGACCCAGGAAGCCTCCTTGTGTGTAGATCTGCTCAATGTCAAGGTACTACTAATGAAGGAAAGCCTGTTAGCTAGGCTCCTTCTCTAGAAATCCCAAGTGTGGATGAGGGGAAGAGGCTTTTTAATGCAAGACAAGGACACACAATGACACCATATGGTAGCACCAAATGCTGGTTTTATGGTTTTCACTTTCCGCTTTCACTATTATCCCAGTACACTATTAAACATAAAATAAAGATAATATTCACATATAATTATCTTCATTGTGACGATCTTAAAAATACTAATAATCTCAGGTTTAAAATGAAAGAAAAAGACAAGTAACAAAATGTATACTATGTTTTACACTTGTAGAACCAATTAATTGAGGTATGCAATTCATAACTCTGATTCTTGTAAGTGTGCTAATGGGTTTGTTACCTGATGCACAGCAGTTGATCACAATTCAAACTCTTATTGTCTGTTCTTTAAGCAGCAGAGAAAAGGGAAGAGTGCACAAGGTTGGCAGTAAATGATATAAAAAATCCCCACAGAGCAGAGATCCGGAGCTGAAGTAAAACAGGGGCAGATAATCCTTGAGTGCTACACAGCACAGAGGCAGATCAGGGCTTGACTGACATCCTGAGTGAAAGGGTTGACTAAATAATCTGAAAAGTCACTTTCAGCTCTAAGGATCTGCTGCTTTACACCTTGTGCTTTGGTGGCAGTTGTACTGTGTTAGCAAAACCTGATGGATGAAGAGGAAGGCTCTGAAGAGCGGGAGGAAGTCTCCCTGCAGCATTGCCGTGAACAGTTTCCCTTTTAGTTTCCAATTATGTGGAAATGTGGCTTATATAAAGGGAACTGTAAACGCTTCATTTATATTTCTAGCAAATAACTGTGTCCCTTCTCACTTTATTCCTGTTTTCTTATTCTGAAGTTTTCTATATTTTGCATATAGTCATGGCAACTTAGTTTCTTAAAGTCTATTAAGGAGTTGCTTTCTAATTGATGCTTTCTTGTTCTAGCTCATTATTAAATAATGGGAGATATAAGGAAGTCAAAGATAGAAAGGTTTAACTTTTTCCAAGTCCTGTCCTGGAAGTTTCAGGTTGATTTGAGTGATAAGCTTCGGAACAAGCCAGTCAGAAACATTGTCTTCACAGCAGTGATTACTCTCCAGAGGTGGATATGTAGAATTGGTTATAGGGAAACACAAATACTGTTGGGCTAGGAGGGTATTTAGTGGTGGAGCATTTGCTTTACTTTATGCAGCCGTGTGTTTGATCCTTGGTGCTTTAAATAATATTGCCAATGATTTTTAAGGACAAAATATTACCTAATCAAACACAATTATCATATGAAATAATCTATTATTTTAAAAGAAACATATATGCTTGGCATGTTGGTTATACAAGGTTCATGTAGGTCACAGGATGTGGGGGATGACATAATGAGGCTCTTGGCCTCATTAACAGTGTCAGCTATGAGCTCTGTCACATGGTGTGAGGCAACAAAAAATGGTTGGCTACTCCCCTAGCATTTGTGCCTCTTTGAACCAGTGGATGTAGCTTGCAGGCAGGTCGCTATTGTGGGTTACATGGCTCATCGATGGGCAAGAGGAATGATTACTTTTCTGCTGTGGCAGCCAGTTTAGTGCCTTCCAGCACTGTGAATACTAGTCAGTAGCTTCTAGCTTGGCACCAGCTGGATTTTTCTCATGTTCTATGACAAAAGTATATGATGTTTTCAACAATAGGATCTTAACTGTCATATTGTGGAGGGCAACCAGCAGCACTGACAGTAGCCTGTACTATTTGGGGGTGTGTATAAGCCACTTTGTCTAATGACTCAAAGAGATGTGACTAATTCCTGGTACTGATGGTTTTTCATTGGGTAGCATATGATGTCTAGCTGGGCTGTTACTTCCCACACTATTTAAACACATTTTATATATTTCTATATCTTAAGAAGCTTCATTAATGTTAAAACATTAAACATTTGAGGAACTGTCTTAGAATGCCATTTAGATGGCAGTACTTTATTCTTTTGCTGACATTCTCAATGTTGTTTAATTTATTGAATATATAAAACTCTATTCTTAAAAAGATGTGTGTATGTATGCATGTGTGTAACATGTATGCAGGTACCCACAACGGTCAAAGAATTTGTTGGCGCCCCTAGAACTGGAAATAGAGGTGGTTGTGAGCCACCTGAGGTAGATCTGAGGCCTGAACTCAGGTTCTCTGCAAGAGCAGCAAGTGCTCTTAGCCATGGAGCCAGCTCTCTAACACTAACCCTAGTGGTTTGTTTTAGGCTAATCTCTGAAGTTTTATTTACGTGTTTTCAGAGTGGATATGGTTTATTTGTATTTTTTATTACTATCTTTTCTTGTACGTTAGTGTTTTTTGTTGTATTCTAGATGCTATTGACAAGATAACAAAGGCAGCTCAAGAATTTTAATGGCAGTTCAAAAGGATTTGCATTTACCCACAGCCAGGTCCAAATCCAGGGGCGTTAATTTTTCCTTCCTGTTAATGGGGGTTTATTTCTGCTTTCACACTTACTCCCAGATTACAGCCCTGTGATGTTCTAAGTTGTACTAGGTTTTATTTCTTCCATGTAGAATTTGAATCCTAGTGTTTGTCTCTCTGCATGTAAGTTTGTGAAACTTCTACTCCCGTTCTCAGGCTCTCAGCCATGTTTGATACTGAAAACAAGCTGGAGCAAAAGTTGCCACAAAAGCTGCATGATCTGAATTAACTTCCCCTGTACGTATGTCTGTGTTTGTGACTGAGATGCTTAGCTTCTTCTGCATAGTGGTGCAGCTTCTTACATTAACCCCTTCTGAACTCGACTCTGGCCATAGAGCTCCTGCTATGTTAATCATTTGTAATATACCAGTTCTCGTCCCCGCCCAGGAAAGAGGCTGCAGTGGGGAGACAAAGTAAATAAACTGTAATAAGTAAGCTTAAATTTATAAATGTATATATAAATGTATAAATAAAATTAAAATTTGAAAATTAATTAGGTATTTATTTTAAAATCATTAGTTATTAAAATGATTAGTTATTTATTACATTAATCACTAGTTGTTTTTCCATCAACAAAAACACCAAAATCCTAGCAGGTAGGTCCAGACATCTTGACCTAACAGTTTACTAGTTATTTGAAATATCATATATATTAACTAATTATAGTTACTCATAAAATTTGAGCACCCGTTTGGGATTCCATTGAACATATCTACTGTTTCACATTGATTTTCATTTATTCTGGTGTCAGATCTGGGAAGTTTCTCAAGCTTGTACCTCACAGAGTATTCCGTAACTGCTGAAAACTAATGTGGCTCTCTTGACATTTAAGATGTGTTTTGAGAGAGTTTGTATATTGTGGCATTAGCACTTCAACTGTCAGGAGCTTGTAGATTTGACACCATCTTATAGCTCCTAAATTCTAGGGTCTCAAAGGGAATATGCTTTCTCCTAGAAGAAAACTCAAGTATTGTAGACACTGACTGATCAGACATTTGGCCTAAGTTTTTTGTTTGTTTGCTTTATTTTTATAATAAAATAATCAAATGATGACTCTTTTAGAACACTGTTTTGGAAAGAAGAAATTTTTTTATAACACCAATAACAGCCTCCACTAAATTGCTGACATTGCTCTGGCAGTAATGAGCCAAAGAGTTCCCTTTATTATTTTTATAGAGCCAGAAGTTACAAGAATATCAAGCAGATGTCCATGAAATACAAGGTTGTCCTATACCAAAAAAATAATAATAATAACCAAACCAAACCAAAACAACAACAACCGTGTTTCTTGTGTGTTTTTCAAGGGCTGACCGTTTGGTGTTGAATAACAGTTGATTGCTTTTCCCAGTGAAGGCTTTTCTCCTGCTCTCAGCTCTCCTTCCTTCTTTACACAGTGCTGAGCCTCATGGCCTCTTCCCTGTCCATGTTAGCATGTGTGTTACTGTGGTCCTTTTCCAGCTTATAAGTAGACAGCCATATTTGTGAAACTTGATGGCTGTAAGCTTCTGACATTGCCAGGAAGCACACTTTCACAACATACTCTCTGACCCTGCTTCCTCTCTGCTCCCTTAGCCTTAGGGTAAAAGTTGTTTTGTAGATGTACTCATTAAGACTGGAATCCACCACTGCATTTTGCTTGGTTGCTATCTTCTGTAATATTTTCTGTTTGTTCCTTGATGAGGAACGAAGGCTGTAGTAATATCTGGGTATTTATGATTAGTTAGCGATTCTGCTTGTTTAGTATAGTGGGAGTTGTAGACTCTGCTTCAAGATCTACTACTTACTAGCCCTGTGTAGTTGGTTAGGTTTCTAGTACCAGGCATGATTTCCCTCTTGTTGAATAGGTTTTAAGTCCAATTAGAAAGCTGTTGGTTACCACCAAAGTGTATGTGCCACTACTGCTCCCTTAGGATTATTTGCTGTGCTGGTTGTTGTGGCTCATTGGCACTGTAGCAGCATAGGACTGTTGATCATTTTCCTTCTTTAGTACCTGTAGTATCATGAAAGCTAGTCCTTAGGGAGAAAGTATTCAAGCCAGTTCCAGCTACAGGAGGCTCTGGGCACTGTGTCTGAAGTGTGTGATGTCTTTAGCAATTGAGATTCACCTTCTCCCTCTCGAGGGCCACCAATGGCAGTAGCAATAGTCAGTAATGTTTTGGGCGTCTCTTGCACAACCCTGATGAGCAGTTCAGAAGAGGGCTTCCCATTCCTGGTGTTGAGGTTTTTGTTAGATAGTCCTTGGCTCTTGGAGGTAGCATTGTCAGCACAGACAGGAAATTTTCATTTAAAAAAATTACTTAGGGCTTCTCTTGCTGCAGTGAAACACCGTGATCAGAAAGCAAGTTGGGGAGGAGAGGGTGTATCTGGTTTACACTTAGTGAGGGTTAGGGTTTCTATTCTGAGGTGAGGCACCACGACCAGAAGCAAGTTGAGAAGGAAAGGGTGTGTTTGCCTTACACTTCCTCATATCGTTGTTCATGGAAGAAAGTCAGGACAGGACCTCAAGCAGGGCAGAACCTGGAGGCAGGAGCTGATGCAGAGGCCGTGGAGGGCGCTGCTTACGGGCTTCTGCCTCGTTTGTGTTGTTGCTTATTATATTTATATTTATGTTGCTTCCGTTTCCTAGCTGTTGTGAGCAGAGCAGCAGCGACCATGGCTGAGCAGATTTCTGTGGAATTGGAGTACTTTGGGGAAGAGTGGTATAGCTGGGCCATTTGCTGCACTTGTTTTTAGTTTTGGGGAATTATGCTTACTGATTCCCAGAGTGGATGACCAGTGTTCAATTCCACCAATAGTAAATGAGGGTTCCTTTTGCCTCATATTCCCTCCAGCATTTGTTAATTGTTTTGTTGATTTTTTTACTCTCCTGACTGATTATAAAATACCAAAATTGTTTAGATTTGTGTTTTCCCAATTTCTATGAGATATGAACATTTTTGGAAATATTTCTTAGCTGTTATTTTTCTTCTTTTAAGAACATTCTGTTTAGGTCACAGACCCATTTACTGAATGTGTCATTTGTTTTATTGGACTCTGGTTTTTGAGCTCATGATATTTTCTGGATAGTAGTCCTCTGTCAAATCTATAAATGGAAAAGATTTTCTCCCATTCTGTGGACTTCCTCTTCACCTCATTTTTTTTCTTTATCTCTGTAGAAGCTTTTTAATTTTATAAAGTGCCACTTACTGTTTTCCTTAATTCTTGAGCAAATAGAGTTCTATTCAGAAAGTCCTTTCCTAACCTACATCATGTAGGTCCTGCCAATGTTTTCTTCTAGCATTTCCAGTGTTTCAGGCTTCTCATTTAGTTCTTTGATCAATTCGGAGTTGCTGTTTGTCCAAGGTGATAGATACAGGTTTAATTTCATTCCTCTGCATGTGGATATCCAGTATTCCCAGCACTGGATGTTTAAGGCATGTTCTTTTTTTTTAATTTAATTTTATTTTTCTTATTAGTTACATTTTATTAGCTCTGTATCCCAGCTGTATCCCACTCCCTCATTCCCTCCCAATCCCACCCTCTCTCCCTCATCTCCTCCCTGCCCCTTCCCAAGTCCATGATAGGGGAGGACCTCCTCCCCTTTCATCTGGCCCTGTTTTATCAGGTATCTTCAGGACTGGCTACAAAGTCTTCCTCTGTGGCCTAGCAGGACTCCTTCTCCCTTGGGGGGTGGGGAGGTCAAAGAGCCTGCTATTGAGTTCCTTTCAGAAATAGTCATTGTTCCCCTTACTATGGGAAACCAATTGGTTACTGAGCTACCACGGGCTGCATCCGAGCAGAGGTTCTAGGTTATATCCATACATGGTCCTTGGTGGAGTGTCAGTCTCAGAAAAGACCCCTGTGCCCAGATATATTTGGTCCTTGTGGAGCTCCTATCCTTTCCACATCATACTAACTCACCCTTCTTTCATATGATTCCCTGCACTTTGCCGAAGGTTTGGTTATGAGTCTTCGTATCTGCTTTGAAACACTGCTAGGTAGAGTCTTTCAGATGTTAAGGCGTGTTCTTAAGCATATGTTTTTCTTATCTTTGTTTAATAGACTGAAATGTCTTGTGCCCATTTTTGAGTGTTTTGTTTTCTCTTTTGTCACCATGCCTGTTTTTGTGCCAATACCATATTGGTTTTTGTTACTATGATTCTATAGTACGTCTTGAGAGCTGGAGTAGTAATCCTCCAGCATTTCTCATTTTACTAAGGATTGTTTTGGCTATCTCAGACCTTTGTTTCGTGAATGTTATGATATTTTTTTCCTATTTCTGTGAAGAAACTGATGGGGATTTTGGTAAGAATTCCATATAATCTGTTAATAGCTTTTGGTTAAAAAAAAATAGTATTTTTTTAATCCATGGACAGCATGGAGAGTCTTTCCCTTACCTATAGCCTTCATCTCTTTTTTTTTTTCCCAGTGATTTAAAGTTTTTATTATAAAGGTGCTTCTCCTCTGGTTAGTTTTATTCCTAGATGTTTTTCTTTGGGGCTATTGTGAATGGGAGTGTGAATGTGAGTATGGCCATGATCTCTTCCTCTGCATGTTTGTTTGTACTGAATAGAAAAGCTATTAATTTGTGTAAGTTGATTCTGCATCCTGCCACATTGCTGGTTTTTTAAAATTATTTCTAGAATTTTTCTGATTAGATTTTTGAGACCTCTAATGTATAATATGTCATCTGTAAATAGGGATATTTTAATAACTTATTTTCTTTTCTTATTTGTATCTCTTTTAATTTCTGTTTGTTATTGGTCTCATTACTACTTTGAACACAATATTGAAAAGGAGTGGGGATAGTGAATATCCCTTTCTCAATCCTGACTTGAGTGGGATTGCTTCAAGCTTTTCTTTATTCAGGATGTTGTTAGCTGTGAGTTTCTTATGTATTGTTCTATTGTGCTGGGGTATGTTCCCTCTAGTCCTACTTTCTCTAGTACTTTTATCATGAAGGCATGTTGGATTTTATCAAAAGCTTCTTCTTCTATTGATATGATCACATGACTTTTTTTTTTTTTTTAATCACAGGTGTCCCAGCCTTAGCCCCCTCCTTCTTTCCCTCCCAATCCCATCCTCCCTCCCTTATTTCCTCCATGTCCTCTTCCAAACCCACTGATAGGGGAGGTCCTCCTCCCCTTCCATATGACCCTAGCCTATCAGGTATCTTCAGGACTGGCTGTAATGTCCTTATCTGTGGCCTACCAAGGCTGCCCCTTCCCTCAGGGGAGAGGAGATGATCAGTGAGCCAGTCACTGCATTCATGTCAGAAATAATCCTTGTCCCTCATACTAGGGAACCCACTTGGATCCTGAGCTACCATGGGCTACATCAGAGCAGGGGTTTTAGGTTATATCCACGCATGGTCCTTTGTTGGAGAAACAGTCTCAGAAAACACCCCTGTGCCCCGATATATTTGGTCCTTGTGGAGCTCCTGTCTTCTCCACGTCATATTAACTCTCCCTTCTTTCATATGATTCCCTGCACTCTGTCAAAGGTTTGGTTGTGGGTCTCAGCATCTGCTTTGATACACTGCTAGGTAGAGTCTTTCAGAGGGCCTCGGTGGTAGGATCCTGTCCTGTTACTTGTTTTCTCCTACTTCCAATGTCGATCCCCTTTGTCTTTCTAGGTAAGGACTGATCATCTTACTCCTGGTCCTCTTTCTTGTTTATCTTCTTTAGATGTACAGATTTTAGTATGTTTATCCTATCTTATAGGTCTAGTACCCACTTATTTTTTTTTCACTTTTATTTATTTACTTTTCATTAGTTTAAATCTGGGAAGGGTACAGCATCACACGGATTCTGTGTCCAATGGCCTTTGCAGGAAGGTTCCTTCAGAATTTGGCGTGAACCATGTCACTGTTCCCATGGGCCCGAGTTACTTTTCCCCAGATCACTCTGGTTTTGTTTGCCTTGCCTCCAGGAGTCACTGTATTGTTTTTTGCTTTATACACATAAGCACATCTCTTGCCTAGGTAGAATCCTCTTTCATCTCAGGCATAAACATCCACACTTTTAAGAAGAGCTGCATGCTCTCTTTGGCTCCGGAGATCTCGCTTGTAGCCAGCAAAAATGGCCTTGCACCACAGCCTTCTGGACATATCTGCTGCTTGGAAGTCCTGCTCCAAGCAGGCCTTCCCATGTGCCACGATGGTGGAGAGAGGAAGGCAGGGCCCCTAGTACCCAGTTATAAGTGAGTCTATACCGTGAGTGTCTTTCTGCTCCTGGGATACCTCACTCAGGATGATCTTTTCTAGATCCCACCATTTTAAGCCCATTTGTATGGGTTTTTGTTTGTTTAATTGATTTGCTTATGTTGAACCACCCCTGCTTTCAGGGATAGCGTCAGCTTGGTTATGGTGTATAATTCTTTTTTATGTATATCTGTGTTCTGTTTGCAAGGGTGTTTTTTTTTAGGGTGGGGTGGGGTGGAGAGGGTGGGTTTTGAAACAGGGTTTCTCTATGTAGCCCTGGCTATCCTGAACTTACTTTGTAGGCCAGGCTGGCCTGGAATTCACAGAGTTCTACGTGCCTCTGCCTCCCCAGTTGCCAGGATTATAAGTGTGTGGCACTGCACCCGGCTGTTTGCAAGGGTTTTATCGAGCATTATCGAGCATATTTGAGGCTATCTAGTGGTCTTCTCTCTTGTTGCTGTGTGAAAAGGCCATCTTTTGTGACATTGTGGACCTGTGGGGAGAGGAAAAGAAGCTCTCATTCTCTCTTCGCTTTGAACCGAAGTTTCAGGGTAGGTCTGGTTGTTGAGTCAGAGGTGACACAGAAATGATAATAATATGTGTATAAATTTTTGTCCTAGAATCCTGATGTCCTAGTTATGTGCCTTAGTCTTTGGAGCTGGTATTGTCTTGTTAGCGTGGTATTTTAGAGATGCTCGAAATGACGGAGGTTAAAAGTGCTCCAGTCCTCTGTGCTGTTTATATAACTCCACCTTTGTTGAAAGGAAAAGGCGGTGCTTTCGCTCTGAAAATACAGACTTTCATTCATTCCTCTTGAATAATTTCTAGCCTTTCTTTTCAGCAGCAGCAGAGCACACTGATCCTGTGGCTCAAGCAAAGCCTTGCTGCATTTGTAACGCTAGTGAGCAGCTTCTTTACTGCTGGACTGTACTTGCAGATTTGTAAATCCAGTGTAAATAAGCTCCCTTCATAATGGCCATTAAATCTTCCTTCTGGATTATCCATGGAGCCATAATGTTTATTGACATGCCTTCCTGTGATGTAGTTCTTAATTGGGAAGCACATCTTACAAGAGAGTTACAGCTTCCGAATAGGATAATTCCTGTGGTTTGAGAGTTTCACAAAGGAATTCATTGGCATTAGCAACCCAAACAGATTTATTTCTTCTTAACACTTGTCCCAGAAGCTCTAAACTATTGCTATAAAACTTAGAACAGGCCTGCAGTAACTGCATTCTGTAGTTACCCAGATTTATTTCTAGGTTAATTGGTTATTCTGTATTTTCCCAGAAAGCTATGAATTATATTATTTAGAATATAGATGTGTGGTTAGCCATCAGAACTATATAAAATGCAAAATAGTAGAGATGAAGACTGATTAAAAAAGAGTTGGATGCATTCTTCATTAATGTCTAGTGTGGCATTGTATTTGGAGACTCAGTTGGTAAAATGTTGCTATGCCAGAGCGAGGACCTGAGTCCGTATATTGATATAGCCACTGCCAGCATGAATGCTGGAGTGGTGGCTTCTGCACTTCTGTAACCCCAGTGCTCGGGTGTAGGGGTGGGCCAAAGACAGGTGGGTCCCTTGTCTCAAAAACGAAGGTGGACAGGTAGAGAACGACCCCTGAACCTGACCTCTCGGCCACGTATGCATGTGTGTGCTCACACATATACTACACACGCACAAAATATTTAGTAACTTACATAACTAATCACTTCTTTGGTGTATAAAAGCTAGAAAACACAGCAGAGGCTAATGATTTGCTTTGCAGTGGGTGGCTTACCATGGCCAGCAGCTGAGAACTGTTCATTTCCCCAGTAGGTAACTTCTGTTTGTAGTCATGCATCACTAAAATCTGCTGCTGTCAAGTTTCTAGAGACCTCTGGAAGGAAAAGTTGCGTAGAAATAAGAAGCATGCAGCCCACAGGATTTCCAGCAGGTCACATGAGGAAATGTTCTATTTCTTCTTAGAATATTTAATAATTAGAAGAAAAATAAAATCAATAAAACAATTCTATATTTAAAATAAAAATGAAGTATATAATGTAGAAGCTGACTAGTTCTTTCAGTATATTTCACGACTATAACAAATTTCCAAATTGTTTTTATTTTTACTTCTTGGACAGGACTTTGAAGGAGAATGTTGACTAGTCTGGCTGCATAAGGGGCTAAAGAATACACTTTGTCACTTGTATCTGCACCTTTAGTAACTGGCAAAAATCATCAAAAAGAAGAATACAGAGGGATTAGCAAAGCATTGTTTAAAATGTGGAGGCTTGAGTTGTGGGTTCATGACATAATGCAAGAGAGTGCTTTATTGTAGTTGGAATAATTGAGCAGTCATCATGAAAAGAAAGTGCCACACTAATGCTAGTGGAGACCGCTCTACAGGGTAACCTCAGCCAGGGCCCTTGTGTGTCCTATGTAAGAGCTCTGAGTTTTCCACCATCTAGAAATATGTCAAGTACTTGCGAATTTAAGGACTTGAATGTTACAGCAGGGACAAGAAAAAAGAGAAACAAATAACAAAGAAAAGCCCTCTCAAAACAGAACACCCTTTCAGTGTGTCATGTAGTACAGGTCCATAGTGGCAAAGGGCAGGACTTTGGGCAGGCATAGTTGAATGCACAAAAGTTTCCAATATAGATCGGATGGTGTGAGACAGCCATGGCACTGCGGCGGTAGTGACCAACTTAATTAATTGCAATAAACTCTATGCTTGATAGCTTCCCCTGGAGACCCTGTATTGAGTGGCGTTGGTAACACTGTAGTGCTTTTCAGGAAGTTTCTGTGGAGCTTCCCCCTTCCTTTGGGTGATGCTGCAGTAGCGTGGCTAGGCTAATAAAATGGCTTCAGGTTCCAGCTCATCTGCTTCACCTGCAGAGACCCTGAAGGAGGGAGCCTGTTAGCACTCTGAACAGCCTGCACACAGTAGCCTAGTGGTTTGGTGAGCATGGTTAGTAGAGCAGTGATTGATTCAGACATGCTGTTATTGCATAGCTTTCCCTTCTTGCATTGCTATTTAATGACTGAAAAATATAAGTATTGCCCAGAGTACTTTTCCGGGAATAGAAAAAGTTTCTTTACTGCGTGACTTTTTTTTTTTTCCTTTTTATTGGAGAGTCTTACTATATAGTCCAAACTCATGATCCTCTTGCATCAGTTTTCCAAGTTCAGGAATGACAGCCAAACCTAAAGTGACAGCCTGGGTCATCTAATGAGGCTTTGTCTGGGAAAAAAGAAAGTAGCACTTCTTTTAATAAAGAAGTATCTGTAGGCTCATGATTTCAAGTACATCAACTCTGTAATTTCAAGGATTTGAACACTTCATGTTCCTGGTAAGCCAGTTACTTGAGACATTATGTTCAATTAATAATTTCAAACACCTAAAGCAATATTAAAAGTAGCTATAATGACTTCCTTCTTCTCCATATCTGTTTGTGTATATATATATATGTGTGTGTGTGTATATATATATTATAATTTTTTAACTTTCTAAAACTCTATAGGTTTTTTTTTACTGTTTTTTTATTAAAGCTGAAAAATTCATAGCCACTAAAAAGGTTATTTTGTCTTGTTCTTTTGATATGTAAGTAGCACATCAATTAAATATAAAGTTTTACTAACTCACCTATTCAAAATGATGGTTTTTAAAACTTACAAAGTCTTTGCTTTTATTTTGTGTGTGTTAATGTTTACATGCACATGCGTATACAGCACACATGCGCCAGCTGCCTTTGGAGGCCGGAAGTGCATGATGGCTCCCCTGGAGGCACCATGCGGATGCTGGGAACGGAAGCCAGGTCCTGTGGAAGGGCAGCGGCCCTGAGCCTCCGAGATGTTTCCACAACCCTTAGACTCACATCTTAATAAACACTTTAAATACAGTCCAGTCATTGGAGTTTTATCTTTAAGAAGGCTTGGAACTCGCCAGCCAAGGGTGATAGAATTGAATTAATTCTGAAGACTGAGGCTTGTTTTCCTAAACCACTTTATTATATGGTGATTATTGCCATAACAAGGCTTAATTTGGTGTCACTTTGAATTTAGGCAATGATATCAAACTGTGTTAAAGGAAATTCTCTGGTGACTAGACGCGCTCCTCGGCAGCTGTTGCGTACCTGTGAGAAGAGTCTTAAAGACCTGTTAGCAGAAGCAACGCGACGTGCTGTTTAAACACCACGGGATTGCTGCCTACTTCCACGTGTAGCCCCCGAGTTCAGCTGTGCACTTTTTTCCTGAAGGACTTTTCTGAGACAATTCTATGGAACAAAGCAGATTTGGCATGAGGATACAGCATGAGAACCAGTATAGGAGAAAATAATTTCATCTGGTTTTTTTTGCTTTGTAATGCTAGGCAGGTTTACAGGCTTTCTCACGCTGTTAATATTAATAATACTGTATGCGTACATATAAATACACTTAATGTAAATGATTTTTTTAAAAAGTTAACTGTAATTATCACCCTCATTCCTAGTGTATGTTTATTAAACTGTTTCCCAAATACAATTAAATTTAAAAGTAATATTTAAGGGCTAGGAAGATGTCTCAGCAGTTAAAGCGCTTTCTGGGTAAGCATTGAGCAAACAAACAAAAATCCAGAAGAGGTATGCTTTATATCTCAGCAAGAACATAGGGAGCTCAGAGCTAGTGTGTGATCTCCCAGTTCAGTGAAAGACCCCCTCTCTCAAAACAAATGAGGTGGAACACAAGAGAAGACACAGGCAGCGTGCGTGCACACACACACACACTCACACACACACACACACACACACAGAAATGTTTGAGATGTCAGTATCCAGAGGCCAAGGACATTTTGATATGATATGACTATTTTATGCCTAGACTACAGGGCATCCTGTGAGAGCTCATAGAGATATATAAAATAAAGAATTATTGCCATTCAAAAATAAAAATGAAAGTTTACAAGGCATCCATACTTTCTCATTTCAGAAAAGTCATTAGATAGTCTTAAAAGCACCTGGTGACCTTACAGCATTTTGTTTCTTACTCTGAAGACCCAGTTTAGTGGCATCTCACACTCTGTGTCCTGTTGTCCAAACTTAGCAGTTGAGATGATGGTTCCATCTCTGTGCCTCTCCATCCCTCCCTGGTTTTCTCTCTCACCCAAAATGTTTTCTTGTAGATTTGTGTGTGGTATGTTCATACATATAATTCTAAGTCTAAGTCTAGCACAGAGGCTCTTGTGATGTTTACACAAGACAAATGTGGGTTTATTTCTAAAGAAAACATTTAGCTTGTCACACGAATATAAAATGAATTTTTAAAATGATTTGCTTATCCTGTGCTGGTCTCAGACTCAACTGTATAGTTGAGGATGAATAAAGCAAAATTTTAAATATTTGTGTATTTATAATTATACACTTGTTAATCATTAACTTTTGGAAAATTGCTCTACAACATTTTATAATGGTAGTTACGTTTGTAAGTAATCACTTATATTACTTCATCTAACCTTCTATCTGAATAGTAATGGGCATCCCCTGAATAACCCATGGGACACAGTAAATAACCTTGTTCCTGCAAGGACTGAGTTTTGAATCTGAATGTTATATGCACTAGATCAGCATCATAAAAGCAGTGCTATTTAGTAAAGTTATTTCTCAAAGTTTGAGCCAGAATTAGTAGGATAGGAGAGTGCCTTTGCCAAAGCCCACAAGTTTTACCTGTGTTTTATAATTGTCACTTTCTTTACCATGGGTGACATCAGGACTTTTATTTTCTGCTTTGATTTCTCTCTGCTAAGTGACCAATGCAATGAAAATATTATCCTGAATTTAATTATAATATGAAGTGAAGGTTAGCCTTTCTTTGTAACCAGATTAAGAAAGATATTGAGTGTAGTAGCTAGAAACTTTTGAAACATATAAGGTATTATACACTTAAGGCTCACTCATCCACATTCATGTTATCTCTTTATTAAGATTGATGTTTATTTTAATCTTATTTTTAAAGTGTCCACTGTAAAGTATGTACTATTTTAGGTGCTTTTTTTTTTTTACTGTAGTTTGGTTATTATAACAACATATCTGATACTGAGTAATTTATAAAGAAAAGAAGTTCACTTTTACTGACAGTGCTGGGAGCAGTTGTGGAGACTGGGAGTCTGGAGGACCTTCGTACTATATCATCACATGGCATAGGACATCACATGTTGCGACAGAACAGGTGTGCCTTCTCAAATCTCCCTTCTAAATGGACTTGATTCCACCATGGTCCCCATATCACTACCCCTTCTAATCTTGAATATTGCCAAATATCTCACTTCACATGCCATTTACATGGGAATTTTATGATTTTCCAACAGGAACTTTTAGAGAACATAGTTCAACCATAGCAGCTGCTAAGAGCACATAGAATGTTATTGCTTCTTTCCCTATCTGTCTGCCTTTCTTTTCTTTTGTTTCTTTTTTCTTCCTTTCTTTTTTTCTCTCTCTCTCTTTCCTTCCTTCCTTTCTCTCTCTCTCTCTCTTTCAATATGTATTTATTTTATTTACATGGGTGTTTTTTCTGCATGTATGTTTGTACACCAGAAGAGGGCATCATGGAACTACAGTTATAGATGATTCTGAGCCACAATGTGGGTGCTGGGAATTGAACTCAGGACCTTTAGAAGAGCAGTTAATGCTCTTAACTACTGACCCATTTTTTCCTTCCCCTTATTTCTTTCTTAATGGCCTTATGGTCTACATGAAGGCACACTCAATTATAATGTGACCTAATAAACTTATAGTAGAAGTAGGCATAATTGTCATGAGAACACAGATACATTTTTCATTTACGATGGAGTTATAAGACTTTCATATACCTATCAGGTACTTTGATTTATTCATTGGAGCAATGCCTATCAGCCAATTTTAATTGGATTATTAGTTTTTGCTGCTTAGTGGTAGGTTGTCCATGCATAGGTTGGAGATAAACTCACTTATAAACCATTCTCCCCTTCAGTGCATTGCCTTTTCACTCTGCTGATTGCACCCTTCACTGCTTTCTTCTGTTTAGTGTAGCACTGTCCATTTAGTGTGGCTTTTGTTGCCTATATTTTCTGTTATATCCATGGAATTAATGATGGCCTCTATTGTGATTGCCCTCCACCACCCTCCATGTGCTTCTAGTACTTTTACATTTAAATCTTCAACCCAATCGGTGTGTGTGTGTGCCTGCACGTGGGTTGTGCAATGTGTGCCCGTGATTGTCATGCGTGGAAGTCAGAGAACAGCTTTCTTTCAGGAGTTGGTTGTCTCCTTTCATCGTGGGATGTAGGATCTTGGGGTAGTGCTTGGTCTCCAGGACTTTGTGGCAAATGCTTTTACCAGCTGAGCCTTCCTCACTCCTAGTCCAGCTCTTCTCCACTTGAATAGCACTTTCCTACTACTACTGTGAAAGTGCTCCCGCTGAGTGTCCCTGTGCTTTTGCTGAAATCATTTGACAGTATCTGTATGGATTTATTTCCAGGCTGTGTTCTATTCTTTTGGTCCACTTGCCTTCCGTTTTGGATGATTATGTTTTACTTATAGTATCATTCAAAAAACAATATTTTTATTTTTTATAAAGTCTAGCTCATCAAGGCAAAGGTCACAGATTATTATTTCTATGTTTTCTTTCTGGGATTTTATGATCTACTTTTACATATTGTTGTGTTACATACTAAGTTTATGTATGGTATAAGATTTTGATGGAGATTTTTCTTTATTATTTTTGGTGTATAACTAACTAGTTTGGCATTGCTTAAAAAGACTCTCATATCTCCTGTAAATAGCTTGAAAAAATATGAAATTATATTGATACTGGTTTCCTCTTTGTGAGCATTGTAATGAACAGGAAAGGACCACTTTTTCTTGTAAAAACTGTAGTTGTGCTTAATAGTCCCACCCTTCCTTAAACGGGAGTACAGTGGGTTCTGCACTGGAGATATGCGGAAAGTAGTCTCCTGATGCTCCCATTCTCTACACAAGTAGCTTTGTGGGGTTGGCTAGACACAGTAATTACTTGATAGTGCTTTTCGCTTCACATATGAGCACATATCAAATGTCATGTACCTTAAATAGATGCATTTTTATGTGTTATAATGCAAAAAACATAGAAAAGAATTATCTACTGGAATTCTTAATGAAAACAACTTATGACATGTAATTTCATAATCATGTCTGTTAAAAACTGTACCTTTATAAAGCCTGAGAGGAACTGTTCCTAGGCCTTTTAGTGCTGTGTCTCTTTGGGTAGAGGATGGAAAGAGGAAGGGAAATGGAGAGGAGGGATGGGCAGTTCCCCATGGTGACTTTCTACCCTACCAGTCTGGAATGCTTCTGTCCCCTCTGGGGTTCTATAGTGTCTGTTTTCCCTACAGAGTGATTGTTTCCTTTGCTCTGGCAGGACCTGTTTCCCCTGGTGCTACCCTCTTCGCATGTCTGTTGTACAGAATGATAACCACTGCTCAGTTCCTTTCTAAATACACATCAGGCCAGAGAACTAAACAGTAACTTTTGGCTTGAGGGAGGAGATGATGTTTTAAGACACATGACAATTACTCATACATTTGAAGTTTTGACATCTTTTTACTTTTTTTTTTTAATTACAGTTTATTCACCATGTATCCCAGCCACAGCCCCCTTTCCCATACTCTCCTAATCTCACCCTTCCTCCCTCCTCCCCTCCCATGCCCCTTCCCTAGTCCAATGACGGGGAGGTCCTCCTCCCCTTCCATCCAACTGCAGTCCATCAGGTCTCATCAGGACTGGCTTCTCTGTCCTCCTCTGTGGCCTGGCAAGGCTGCTTCCTATCCCCCCCCCCCCCGCCCCAGGTGGAAGTCACCAAAGAGCCAGCCCATGAGTTCATGTCAGAGACAGTCCCTGTTCCTATTACCAAAGAAGCCTCATGGACACTGAGCTGCCATGGGTTACCTCTGTGTAGGGGTTCTAAGTTATCTCCATGCATGGTCCTTGCTTGGAGCATCAGTCCCAGAAAAGACCCCTGTGCGCAGACTTTTTGATTCTACTGCTCCCCCTGTGGAGCTCCCACTCCCCCCAGGTCCTTCTGTCTCCCCCTTCCTTCAAAAGACTCCCTGCACCCAAAGTTTGACTATGAATCTCAGCATATGCTTTGCTACCCTGCTGGGTAGTCTTTCAGAGGCCCTCCATGATAGGCTCCTGTCCCGCTCCCCATCCTCTCCCTCTTCCAATGTCCATTTCTCTTGCCCTTCTGAATGAAGACTGAGAATCCCACCAAGGGTCCTCCTTCTTGTTTAGCTTCCTTAGGTGTACAGATTTTAGTATGATTATCCTATATTATATGTCTAATATCCACTTATGAGTGAGTATATACCCTGTGTGTCTTTCTGCTGCTGTGATACTTCACTCAGGATGATCTTTTCTAGATGCCACCATTTGCCTGCAAATTTCATGATTTCCTTGTTTTTAATTGCTGAGTAGTAGTATTCCATTGTGTAAATGTACCACAATTTCTGTATCCATTCTTCAACTGAGGGACATCTGGGTTGTTTTCAGGTTCTGGCTATTACAGATAAAGCTGCTACGAACATGGTTGAGCAAATGTCCTTGTTGTATACTTGAGCATCTTTTGGATATATGCCTAGAAGTGGTATAGCTGAGTCTTGAGGAAGCACTATTCCTAATTGTCTGAGAAAGTGCCAGATTGATTTCCAGAGTGGTTGTATAAGTTTAGATTCTCACCAGCAATGGAGGAGGGTTCTCAATTCTCCACATCCTCTCCAGCATGTGTTGTCACTTGAGTTTTTGATCTTAGCCTTTCTGATGGGTGTAAGGTGAAATCTCAGGGTTGTTTTGGTTTGCATTTCCCTGATGACTAAGGATGGTGTGCATTTCTATAAGTGTTTCTCTGCCATTTGATATTCCTGTATTGAGAATTCTCTGTTTAGCTCTGTACCCCATTTTTTAATTGGGTTACTTGATATTTTTGCTGTTTAACTTCTTTAGTTCTTTATATATTCTGGATATCAGCCCTCAGTCAGATTTAGGGTTGGTGAAATCCTTTCCCAATCTGTAGGCAGTCCTTTTGTTCTGATGATAGTGTCCTTTGCTTTACAGAAGCTTTTCAGTTTCATGAGGTCCCATTTATTGATTGCTGATCTTAGAACCTGTGCTGTTGGTGTTCTGTTCAGGAAGTTGTTTCTTGTGTCAATAGGTTCAAGGCTCTTCCCCACTTTTCCTTCTAACAGGTTTAGTGTGTCTGGTTTTTATATTGAGGTCTTTGATCCACTTGGATTTTAGTTTTTGTGCAGGGTGATAAGTATGGATCTATTTGCATTTTTCTACATATAGACATCCAGTTAGACCAGCACCATTTTTTGAAGATGCTGTCTTTTTTCCATTGTATGGTTTTGGCATCTTTTGACATCTTTTTTTTTTTTAATTAGAAATAATATGAATCTGAAAGTACTGTAATTTCTTACTAAGTCTGAAGTATGCTCAGTTCACTATGACACATTATATTTTTTAGTAAAATTTCTTGCCATTTTGGTTTTCAATGGAAATACTTTTTTTCAGTTGGTAATTGTTAGAATTGTGTTGTATATGTTGAAGGCACAAAAGAATTGAATGATAGTTTTGCTTTTTTTTAAAAAAAAAATAAATGAAAGCGTCTTTGATAGTTTTAGGTAAGTAATAGCAACTGTGAACACTGTCAGAATTTATTACTTTGACAAACAATTTTAATAATCTTTTGAGGTTTGTCTGAGGATTTTGATTTATGCTTTATCTAAAAATACTGACACATTTACATGTTTGAAGGGAAGAATTATTTCTATATGCTATGTATCAAAATGAAAACATGATTTTAGAAACATGCCTATGATATTTGATAAGGCAAATTAATTTTGAAGTTCAGAAGTGCACAATTTAAAGGAGGAATTAACTTCCACTGTTTGTTACACATATGTCTTATAAACATCTTCTTGAGAGCACTGAGACTTTTTAACCATTTTTTTCTATAGTTGTAGTTATCGCAACAGTGATTAGGGGTCCATATGTCTCATTTTGGCTCCACAGTAAATAGAATTTTTTGACCATTGGTTTGGTGTTGAGCTTTTTGTCAAAGAGAGAGAAAGGTATCCTGAAAAACAAACAAACAAACAAACAAACAAAAAAACATAAAGTAAAGCACAGGCTGAACTTTTTTAAATAGTGCAGGCGGCTCCTCTAAAAGTAGGTGGTGAGTGTTTAGAAAGCCATGTGGGTCACAACAAGGGGAGTCAAAGCTTAGAAAATGTCTGTTACAAATTTGACTTAAACTTGCAACATTATGCATTTTGACAGAATGTATATATGAATGTTCATGTTCATGCAAATAGCATCATTTTCTCTAGGCTTGAGAATACTAAATCTCAAGTGTAGACTAATTATGAACTTACAGAGTTGTGCATTGAATGTGTGTTCCTCAAAATTGAAGTCTTAATCCTAGTGTAATAGTATTTGAATGTGGGGCGTTTGGCTGATAACTGGAGAGGCTTCATGGTAGGGTTAACTGTGAAAAAGGAGAAGGGGAACTCTGTGTCTGCTGTCTGCTATGAACATGTGCAATTAGAAGATGCCCCTCTAGAATCGGGAACAGAGACCTCATCAGCCAGCAAGTCCGCTAGCAACTTCCCCCTGGCTGTCCTAGCCTTCAGGTCTGTGGAGATGGTCTGTCATTGAAGCCACCAGGTTTTAGAATGTGCTACAGCAGCCAAACTGACTTAAGATTTATTCAACAAAATGAATAAAGAATATATAGATACCCTTAGATATATGCCATTATTGAAATATGCATCACCTAGGGGAAAGTACAGAAAGCTATAGAGCACACACACACACACACACACACACACACACACACACACACACACGGGGGGGGGAGCATGAGAGCTATCCACTCCTGTTTACAACAATAAACTGTATAGCCTTTGGGGGGAAAAGTGAGAAGAAGAAATTCAGAGAATTGGAGATTTAGAAGCTATTTAACATCTATTGCTAAATGAAAAAATGGCTAGAGTATGTGTTAATCTAATACTTATTTTTAAAATTACATGAAAATTTTAATAGTAGTTAGTTTTGAATGCTAGGTTTATATTCTTCAATTTTTGCTTTATACAGTGACTCATGTGTTATTGATGCAACCAACTCATATTATCCAGACAGAGTATGGAGGCAGGGTCAGTCAGTGTGAGGAGAATTTGGCTGTCACACCACTCCAGGACTTGGAAGAAAATGCTGGTTGGTCACATAAAGCTAGAGAACATTTCTATTTATTTATTTATTTATTTATTTATTTATTTATTTATTTTTACAGCATCTTCCTACTTTCTAAGAACACTTTTAGACCTTTAGTTCTTTATATTTAACTAGCACTTATGTGTGACTGGTCTCCTGAAACACCTCACAAAAGAGCATGCAGTTAACCAATTATGTATTACATTTAAGAATATTTAGAAATATTTCTATTTCCAAAGACAGAAATAGGACATTTTAGTTTATGGAATTATTCTTAATTTTTTAATGCAATGCTTCATATTAATGGTTGATCTTGAAGTGAAAATTGCAGTAATTTTGCTATAAGTAGAGTCTGTAATGTAGATGTGGAGGGCTTTATTCTGTCAGCAGCCATTACCATGTGCTACAAAAAGGCAAACAGATTTTATTTGGGCAGAAATAAGTTGGAAATGACAGAAAATAATCTCCTCAACGGAGAACTGTTATTAGCCAGATGAAACTTTGAGTAGGCTCACTGTGGAAGCGTATTTCAACATCTGCACTATGGTACTATCCAGACGCTCGCTGTAAAGATCAGTGGATCTTGACAAGCATTGAGCTGATTTCAGTGCTACACTATTTTAAGAATCCTTGAAAAATAAGAGAAGCTAGTTTTTAACAGATTTTATCTAAGTTAATATGTTTTATTTAAATTAGTATGAATGTTCTCTTTTCTCCAGATAATACAAAATCAGTTGTTGATCACAGCTGAAGCTTGATATAAAAACTACTGTCTTGCCTGTAAGCCGTTATAAAACTATAAATAAATCAATCACACCTTATTCCATTCCAGAATACTCATTTAATAGACATGACTCAGTAGTTTAAATGTTGTTCTTAGGAGGGGCCTTATGTAATTTTACATATAAAAACAATTAAATCAGTAAAGAATAAGCCTCAGAACGCACTATATGAGCTGTATATGCACTGTTCTGCAAGCAGAATGTGAAATTTGGACATGTGTTAATGAAATATATAAATGATAGTTTTATAGTTCTAAACAAAAGTAATCATGTATTTAAGTTATACCCATATAACATAGACATGCATGTGCGTATGTATATGGGGGGCTGTGTGCACGTGTGCAAGAAGGGAGAGAAAGACATTTAACCTTTCCACTGCTAAGAGATAATGGAGTAACTTGAATTTAACAAAACTTGAGGAAAATATATTTACAAGAAATGTCAGGTTAATGAAATGTGTTGAATCTGTTGAGTCATGAAATGATTTTGTAGGAGATGGTAGCAGTCCCTGTGTGCGAGTGCCCAGAACAGCCTGTGCTGGGTACGCCCTCGTCCACAGGCGTGCAGGTGTCTTACCCAGACCTCATCCCACTCTTCAGGTTGGCTGTCATCATAATAAACATGAAATTTGTTTTTGTTGCCTATACCAGCACCCTCTTATTAAAATTTTTAATTAAAGTGTTTCTTCTTTATTCAGGAAGTCTCCAATGACATTTGAGGAAAGGAAGCTTGTTAGCTTCCTTCCTGACTAATGCAGCTTTTAGTTTTTATTGAAATTGTGGTCTCAGCCAAAAACCAGTTGGTGGAAGGAAGGAGTCATGAATGAAAAGCAGAGGGAGAAAAGGCAGGAAAGGGTTGTAAGAAGGAACAGAAGAGGAAATCAGAAAGCTAATTATGCAAACATTAAGTCGTCATCAAGGGTCTGGCTAAAATGCAAACCCTGTCATCTCATTCCCTGCTCCTACACAGGTACATGAGAAGCACACATGATGATGATGTCACAGAATTTCTACGTAGTTGAAGCATGATGATTTTTTTCTGTTATGTTTTTTATTTTTCATATAACAACTAGAAAGTAGCCATTTTTATAAGTTTCTTCAGTTTTTTTTTTTCTTTCTTCAATTAGTGCTTTGAGAGCTTTAAATTCTATATAATGTTTGAGCATAGTCAGCCGCCCCCCCCCCCCAACCTTTTCCAGATCCACACTCCTTCCCTATTAGTCTGACTTTATGTCCTTTAAAAAACACCCTGGCCAAAATCTTCCTGGACATGTGGTCCTCCACTAGAGGAGGGTTAGCTTTCCAAGGCCTGTACTGACCCTCCTTAGGACATTGGCCCTTCCTAGCAGCCGCCAGCCGCCAGGTGGCCCGCAGTCACAGTAGGGTTAAGCTCGCCCCTCATGCTGGGACTTAGGAGGCCCTGGCTCTGCACAGCTCTGCATGTGTTCTCACCGCGACTGTGGGCGTGTCTGTGCAGCAGCCCCACACATGCACCTTGTCGCCACCCACTGCCCAGGCTCTCACACTCCCTCCACAACCTCTCTTCTGAAGTGACCTCTGATCTGGGAAAGGATGCGATGTGTTTGTCCCTTAGGGCCTGTCATTCCACAGTCTCTCAGTCTCTGCACTGGCCAGGCGTGAATCTTTGCATTTCTGATGCGGCTTGATAGATGAATAGATAGCTATGGTTATTCCAAGTAAAACACACACACACATATATATATATGATGCAAAGATAATATTCACAGATGAGAGAAACTTTGTGATATTTGTCTTTCTGGGTTGTGTCACCTCACTTAGGATTGTTGCCAGCTATCCATTTACCAACAGATTTTGTAATTTTATTTTTATTAATATCTGAATATTGCTCCTTTGTGTAAACAAACCACATTTTCATTTTCATTTATTTCTGTAAGTTTTGAAGTTTATTTCAGTGTAATATTTGTTGATAATCTGTTTGATAATATTCTCAGCACATAGCCCAGGCTGGATCTAAACTTGTGGTTTTCCTGCTTCAGCTTCCCATGTGCTGTGATTATGGGCATATCTTGAAGTCCAACTCTGTCTGTTGATTTTCTGAACATAGAAAATATTCTACTGAAACAGGAGTTTGACAGAGGGTTAGTAGGGAAGTGAGTGGCAAATTCTCAAGAGGAGTGCATCAAAGTCCTGCTTACGTGATTGGAAAACAGACTAAATAGAAGTGTTTGTGTACCAAAAATATGAAAAGTAAAATTTTGATGCCATGTAAAAGCTCTGTAGAGATGGATTTTTAAAAAAACACAGATCTCAGGGGTAATAAAGCAGCTCCTCCTGTGCCATTTTTAAGGTTGAAAGATAAAAGTTATAACCTTTTAAAGGATTAAGTACTACAAGTGGTAGGTGATACATAACCTGTTCATCAGATATCAGGTGTTGGGCCCATCTTCACAGCTCTGTTTTAAGCTCTTTTCTGTGTAAATTGAGGGGGAAAAACATCCAATGTTTTGGAAGGTCCTCTCTCTCTCCTTTCCTTTTAAAATAAATTTCCTTTCTGGAATATTCTTCTGATTTTTAGAAATAGTCTCCCATCCTTTATGATTCATGTCAATATTCTAGCTGTCTAAAGGAAAATGGTCTGTGAAAGGTAATTATAGACAAGAGTCATGAATATGAATCATGTGTTCATTTCATCAGGGCTGCAGATAGCCTTATAATAGAGTGGGGAGGACACCTTTCTGTCAGACCGTGGGCGAGCCGAGACCTCCCTGTCTTCCGTGAAGCTTGGCAGCTGTGCAGTGTGGTTATCCTTGCCATCTCTCGAACTGCTAAGGTGCTGTCACCCTGGTGGTCTGTGCCTTCCCTCAGGAGCTGTGGTCTGTAGTCAGTGTCACCCTGCAGACAGAGTTAGACCACGTGTTAGGCTTGATAGCATGTCCAAGTGGATGAAGGGAAGTTTACAAGATAGGAATTGATTTTCTGTTTTTGTGTTGGTTATAACTATTAAAACTATAACTGTTTGAGTCATCCAAATCTGCATTTCTCTTCTGCCACCTTTTTTGTCATGTAACAAAACAAAAGTGTAACCTGGACTTTGCCCTCCTAATCTCTACAGAATGTCACTGGGAAAGGAATGAGAACAAGGTCACAGGTGTCCACAGCAGTCTATTCCTACTTTTGTAGCTGGTTAAAGCTTTCAGGGAATTTGGAAGATCTTGATGCGTGTTCCTTTTAAACATCTGCTAGAAATGGTAAAGGGTAGGAAGGCATCACTCACACTGAACTCTGCTTTCTTTCTGATGACTGTTAAGTTTTTTATCGTAAATTATAACACTAATCGTGTAAAAGTTCAGAATTAACTTGATATACGCTTATCCATAGTTCTATGGAGTATAAGTGAGGAAGCAAATCCTGAAATTACATCTACATGCTTATGTTAAAAAGTGTTCATGTTATCATGTGTGTTAAAGAATCAAATTGTCCCATTCCACATAGATAAAACCAAGAATTGTTCCAAGGTTTTACATAATTTGTGCAAAGTGAAACTAAATCTAGTTCCTGTCACTACCCACCCATCTGTGTGCCCTCATCAAGTACAGCTTGTTCTGTTCATATTCCTGAGTATGCAGCCATACATTGGCAGCTACTAGGACCTACTAGGATCACACTTTTTTTTTTTTTTGAAGGATCACTCTTCTTCTCCCAGTAGTAACTAGCCCCTCAGCTCAGATTGGGATTTCATGTCCACCTTCCCTCTCCATGGAATTTGTCTGGCCTGACCTTACACAGGTCTTGTGCACTACTGTGTGTTAATATGTGACTGTTCTGTTGTGTAAAAACCACTGCTTTGTTGTAGTTATCCACAGCTTCTGGTTTTACAGTCTTTTTACCCACTCCTCTTCTCCAGTGATCCCTGGGATTTAAACCACTCCTCTTCTCCAGTGATCCCTGGGATTTTTACAGTCTCTCTACCCACTCCTCTTCTCCAGTGATCCCTGGGATTTGGGAGGGAGGCATGCTGTACGGTGCCATTTAGCACTGAGCACACCATACTCCTGGTGGGTGTATATTGGTACCTGAATGTACTGAGTTGTTTACATGTGGACTGTTTTACATGTCAGTGACAGTATACTAATGAGCTTAAATAAATGATCAGTAAAAAAATCTTAATAACAAACTTTTAACTGATCAAATTTTATGCAAATAACTCAGTTTTCTTTACATACATACTACCAAATACCATTTATACAGAGGGTTTTGAGGTATGTATTTTCTTTGCAAATGGCTACAATATGGGCCTGGAAAACAGATCTATATAAAGCAACAACAATGGTAGCCAGACATAAGATGAGTCCAAGAAGACTATGGAAATAAAATCCCCAAACCTAGATTCAGATGCCTAGATTCAGAGCACATAGTGAATTTTTTTTTCAGATTAAGAAACTAGAATTAATTTAGAGACTTGTAGACAAATTGACGTGCCTGTGTCCTGCAGTCCAAGTGTTAGGTGCCTGTAACCATCAGATCTTTCTTGGTAGCTATGGTGGTATCTAGAGGCACTGCCAGCACCCTGTGTTGCTTTGGAGACATTGGCGGACCCCCTGACTAATAACTTGTAGGGAGGTACCCGTGCCTTGCACCTTGAGTTTCGTTTTAATAACACATGTCTTCTGGGGCAGCATTCTCCACCTACATGAAGGAATTCTTTCAAACTCGTTCTTCTTTGTCCCACTTTCGGCTCTGAGTTGGATTTAAAAATTATCTTAGTAACTGGTGGCTTCATATGACTTTTTAAAAATACATCCTTAGTTTGGTTGACCACTCAATACTCCCTCCTCTTCCCAGCCCTATCCCCACTTAATCATTTAATTCCGCTTTTTTCATTTCACATACATTTCACTATCCCTTCAGTTATTTTAGTAAATTGGGCTTTGTCGTAGTTAAGTTTCCATTGCTATGGTAAAACAACTACCAAAAGCAACTCGGAGAGGAAAAGGGGCTCGTTTCATTATTTAAATTCTTTATTAATTACACCTTACTCACTTTGTATCCCCACCCCCCCGTGGTTCCCTCCCTCCTCCCATCCCAATCCCTCCCTTCCTCCACCCTCTGCATGCATGCCCCTCCCCAAGTCCACTGATAGGGAAGGTCTTCTTTTCCTTCCTTCTGATCCTAGTCAGTTAGGTCTCATCAGGAGTGGCTGCCTTGTCTTCCTCTGTGGCCTGGTAATGCTGCTTCCCCCTCACGGGGAAGTAATTAAAGAGCAGGCCAATCAGTTCATGTCAGAGACAGTCCCTGTTCCTATTACAATGGAACCCACTTGGACACTGAACTGCCATGGGCTACATCTGTGCAGGGGTTCTAGGTTATCTCCATGCATAGTCCTTGGTTGGAGTATCAGTCTCAGGAAAGACCCCTGTGCTCAGATTTTCTGGTTCTGTTGCTCTCCTTGTGGAGTGCCTGTCCTCTCCAGATCTAACTGTTTCCCAATTCTTTCCTAAGATTCTCTGCAGTCTGCCCAAGGTTGCCCATAAGTCTCAGCATCTGCATTGATAGTCTGCAGGGCAGAGCCTTTCAGAGGTCCTCTGTGTCAAGCTCCTGACTTATTCCCTCATTTCTCCTTCTTCTGATGTCCATCCTCTTTGCCTTTCTGGATAGGAATTGAGCATTTTAGCAAGAGTCCTCCCTCTTGATTAGTTTCTTTAGGTGTACAGATTTTAGTAGGTTTATCCTATATTATATGTCTATATGATTGAGTATATACCATGTGCATCTTTGTGCTTCTGGGATAGCTCACTCAGGATGATCTTTTCCAGATCCCACCATTTACCTGCAAATTTCATGATTTCCTTGTTTTTAATTGCTGAGTAATATTCCATTGTGTAAATGTACCACAATTTCTGCATCTATTCCTCCACTGAGGGGCGTCTGTGCTGTTTCCAGCTTCTGGCTATTACAAATAAGACTGCCACAAACATGGTTGAGCAAATGTCCTTATTGTGTACTTGAGCCTCTTTTGGATATATGCCCAGGAGTGGTATAGCTGGATCTTGAGGAAGCGCTATTCCTAGTTGTCTGAGGAAGTGCCAGATTGCTTTCCAGAGTGGTTGTACAAGTTTACATTCCCACCAGCAGTGGAGGAGGGTTCCCCTTTCTCCACAACCTCTCCAGCATGTGTTGTCACTTGAGTTTTTGATCTTAGCCATTCTGATGGGTGTCAGGTGAAATCTTAGGGTCATTTTGATTTGCATTTCCCTTATGACTAAGGATATTGAACATTTCTTTAAGTGTTTCTCTGCCATTTGATATTCCTCTATTGAGAATTCTCTGTTTAACTCTGTACCACATTTTTTAATTGGATTACTTGATTTGTTGCTGTTTAACTTCTTGAGTTCTTTATATATACTGGATATTAGTCCTCTGTCAAATATGAGGTTGGTGAAGATCCTTTCCCAATCTGTAGGCAGTCATTTTGTTCTGATAATGGTGTCCTTTGCTTTACAGAAGCTTTTCAGTTTCTTGAGGTCCCATTTATTGATTGTTGCTCTTAGAGCCTGTGCTGTTGGTGTTCTGTTCAGGAAGTTGCCTCCTGTGTCAATGAGTTCAAGGCTCTTCCCTACTTTTTCTTAGTGTGTCTGGTTTTATGTTGAGATTTTTGATCCACTTGGACTTTAGTTTTGTGCAGGGTGATAAGTATGGATCTATTAGCATTTTTCTACATGTAGACATCCAGTTAGACCAGCACCATTTGTTGAAGATGCTGTCTTTTTTCCATTGTATGGTTTTGGCATCTTTGTTAAAAAACTGGTGTCCGTAAGTGTGTGGATTTATGTCAGGGTCTTCTATTCGATTCCATTGATCCACTAGTCTGTTTCTATGCCAGTACCATGCAGTTTTTATTACTGTTGCTCTATAGTACAGCTTGACCTCAGGGATGGAGATACCTCCTGAAGATCTTTTACTGTAGAGAATTGATTTAGCAATTCTGGGTTTCTTGTTGTTCCATATGAAGGTGAGAATTTTTCTTTCAAGGTCTGTAAAGAATTGTATTAGTAATTTGATGGGAATTGCATTGAATCTGTAGATTGCTTTTGGTAAGATGGCCATTTTTACTATATTAATCCTGCTAAGATATGAGCATGGGAGATCTTTCCATCTTCTGATATCTTCTAATTCTTTCCTCAGAGACTGAAAATTTTTTTCATACAAGTCTTTGACTTGCTTGGTTAGGTTCACACCAAGGTACTTTATGTCCTTTGTGGCTATTGTGAAGGGTGTTATTTCCCTAATTTCTTTCTCAGCCTTTTGTATACGGGAGGGCTGCTGATTTTTTTTTTTTTTTTTTTTTTAGTTAATTTTGTATCCAGCCACTTTGCTGAAGGTGTTTATCAGCTGTAGGAGTTCCCTGGTAGAATTTTTGGGGTCACTCAGGTATACTATCATATCACCCACAAATAGTGATACTTTGACTTCTTCCTTTTCAATTTGTATCCCCTTGATCTCCTTCAATTGTCTTATTGCTCTAGCAAGGACTTCAGGAACAACTTTGAAGAGATATGGAGAGAGTGGGCAGCTTTGCCCCTGATTTCAGTGGGATTGATTTAAATTTCTCTCCATTGAGTTTGATATTGGGTATAGGCTTGCTGTATATTGCCTTTACTATGTTCAGGTATGTGCCTTGTATCCCTGATCTCTCCAATACTTTAAACATGAATGGATGTTGGATTTTGTCAAATGCCTTTTCAGCATCTAAGGAGATGATCATGTGGCTTTTCTCCTTCAGTTTGTTTATGTGGTGGATCACATTGATGGATTTCTGCATATTGAACCACCCCTGCATGCCTGGGATGAAGCCTACTTGGTTGTAGTGGATGATATCTTTGATATGCTCTTGGATTCGGTTTGCAAGTATTTTGTTGAGTATTTTTGCATCAATGTTCATAAGGGAGATTGGCCTGAAATTCTCTTTCTTTGTTGGGTCTTTGTTTGGTTTAGGTACCAAGGTGACTGTGGCTTCATAGAGTGAGTTTCGTAGTGCTCCTTCTATTTCTATTTTGTGGAATAGTTTGAAAAGTATTGGTGTTAGCTCTTCTATAAAGGTCTGGTAGAATTCTCCGCTGAAACCATCTGGCCCTGGGCTTTTTTTGCATGGTAGACTTTTGATGACAGCTTATATTTCCTTAGGGGATATAGGACTATTTAATTTATTTACCTAGTCTTGATTCAGCTTTGGCATGTGGAATCGGTCAAGAAAATTGTCCATTTCATTTAGATTTTCAAATTTTGTGGCATATAGGCTTTTAAACTAAATCCTAATTATTGTTTGGATTTCTTCAGTGTCTGTGGTTATATCCCCTTTTTTGTTTTTGATTTTTTTGATTGGATGGTGTCTTTCTGCCTTTTAGTTAATTTGGCTAAGGGTTTGTCTATCTTGTTGATTTACTCAAAGAAGCAGCTCTTGGTTTCATTGATTCTTTGAATTGTTTTATTTGTTTCTAATTTATTGATTTCAGCCCTAAGTTTGATTATTTCCAGCCGTCTACTCTGCTTTGGTGTGTCTGCTTCTTTTATTTTCTAGGGCTTTTAAGTGAGCCATTAAGTTGCTTGCATGAGATGTTTCGAATTTTTTCTTGAAGGCACTTAGTGCTATGAACTTTCCTCTTAGCACTGCTTTCATTGTATCTCATAAGTTTAGGTATATTGTGCCTTTATTTTCATTGAATTCTAGGAAGTCTTTAATTTCTTTCTTTATTTCTTCTCTGACCCAGCTGTCATTTAGAAGCAACTTGTTCAGTTTCCATGTGTGTGTAGGCCTTTTGTTATTTTTGTCATTGAGGTCCAGCTTTAGTCCATGGTGATCAGATAGGATACAAAGGATTAATTCAATCTTCTTGTATCTGTTGAGTCTTTCTTTGTGACCAACTATATGGTCTATTTTGGAGAAGGTTCCATAAGGTGCTGAGAAGAAGGTAAATTCTTTTGTGCTTTGGTGAAAGGTTCTATAGATGTCTGTGAGGTCCATTTGATTCATGACCTCTGTCAAAGTTTTGTTTCTTTGTTCAATTTCTGTTTTGTTGACCTGTCCTTTGTTGAGAGTGGGGTGTTGAAGTCTCCCACTATTAATGTGTGTGGGTCTATGTGTGGTTTAAGTTTTATTAAAGTTTCTTTTACAGATGTGGGTGCCCTTGCATTTGGGGCATAGATGTTCAGGATTGTGATATCTTCCTGGTGGAATTTTCCTTGATGAGTATGTTGTGTCCTTCTCTATGTCTTTTGATTAATTTTGGTTGAAAGTCTATTTTATTAGATATTAGAATGACTCCTGCTTGTTTCTTGGGTCTATTTGCTTGGAAAACCATCTTCCAGCCCTTTAGTCTCAGGTAATGTCTACCTTTGGGACTTAGGTGTGTTTCTTGTATGCAACAGATTGTTGAGTCTTGTTTATGCATCCATTCTGTTAGTCTGTGTCTTTTTATTGGAGGATTGAGTCCATTGATATTAAGGGAGATTAATGACCAATGGGTGTTAGATCCTTTGATATTGATGTTGGCTATGGCAGTGTGTTTGTGTGTTTGGCTACTTTTTGTTTCGCTGTAGTGAGGTTATTTATTTCCTGTGTTTTCTTGAAAGTAGTTCGTTTTCTTGGATTGTATTTTTCCTTCTAGTATCTTCTGTAACGCTGGATTTGTGTGTAGGTATTGTTGAAATTTGTTTTTGTCGTTGAATATCTTGTTTTCTCCATCTGGCTTATTTCATTTTATATTGAAGAACCAGCCTTTCTTCATCTTAGATTTACAGTATATAAGTCATATATATATATACATATATATATACAAACTTATAGACTTATATAAGTCTTTATATCTTATATATATATATGTCTCACTATATAAGTACATGTACATATACATACATCTATATATTTTATAGTAAATACAAACTAGGTTCATTTTTTGTAATGACTAAACCTCTGTCTTGGAGGATTGGGCTGTGCCCTAACTGTAACCTTAACTACAAATGGTTATATACTACCTGTTTCAGGAATGGCAATCATGTCTTTTTTTCAAAAAGTTGTTTATAGCCATAGTGCAACCTTACCTCTGATTGAGAAGGTTGTCTGACCACCTATGACTGACAACCTCGCTGTGCCCACCTTGCAGCCATGCCTTTGTTTCGGGAGGTTGCTGGGACTAGCTTGTTATGACGCTCTGCTCCTGCAGCCCTGCCTAATTTTCCTGTCAGACCTCTCATTTGGAACCCCCTACCCTGAGCTATAAAAGCCTTGTTTTCCTCACATCCTATGCTGACCTCTGGAACCTTGCCTTCATTGGAGTGCCCATGAACATGAATAAAAAAAGCTTGCTTTAATTAATTACTTCTTTTAATGATCTTGGCCATGATGATGTGAGTCAGTGGTCTGTCTTCTCCCATTTTTTTTGATTAGCACCATCTCTTGTAATCCATTGTTAAGGAAAGTCAGGAGAGAAACTCAAGGTGGGAAGCTAGAGACAGAAGTCAAGGCAGAGGCCATGGGGCCTGTTGCTTACTGGCCTGCCTCTCGCGCTTGCCCAGCCTGCTTTCTTGTTCACCCCGGGACCAGCTGCATAGGTCTGGCACCACCCGTGGTGGGCTAGAGCCTGCACACCAGTCATTAATCAAGGAATTGCCCCATAGAGTTAACTACATGCCAGGCTGATAGAGGCCTTTTCCCTATTGAAGCCCCCTCTTCCCAGATGACCCTGGCTGTGTCAAGTGGACAAAACAACAACAAAGAACAAAACAGAACCAGGATGGGTTTCAATAGAGTAGCAGGCTTCCATGTGTCTTTTATACACTGTCATCTGTACTCACCGGTCCTCCCTGCTCTGGACTTTCACTTTGCCCATGACCTGTCCCTCCTCTTCACTAAGCACCCTCCACCCCTCACTCTTCTCCACTTTGTTTCTTTAGGCAGAAGTAACACATTGGATTTTAACTTAAAACATTGTTTTCTTTTTTAATTTATTTTTGGGGTGTGTGTGTTTTTACATGTACTGGTATCCAAGCTCTTAGCTGGCATAAGAGAATGGTAGTACTCTTAACCCCCTCCCTCCCTGAGCCAACTTTCCAGCCTCACAGTTTTCTTTATTAAGAACTTGAAAATGGTATCATAATCTCTGGATGTTTCTTCATTTTTCTTGTTTTTTTGTTTGTTTGTTTGTTTATTTTGTGTGTGTTTTTTTAACATATTGGTTTAGAGCAGTTTTAGAACAGTTCACAGAAACATTCTCATTACACACTGCCACCCAAATTATTCACAGTTCACATTCCCCACCCGTGTTTTTACATTTGTGAATATACATAGAGTGTTATTTTCACCCAAAGGCCATATCTTCTATCGGGTAGACCTTGGGGTTGCAGAAATTCTGTGTTTGGGTCATGTGAATAATGATGTATGCTCCCACAGTAGTACGACACAGCATAGTTCTGTTGTTGCCAGTGTCCACCGCTCTGCATGTTAATCCTGGCCTCCAGCAGCTCCTGACAACCAGGGAGCTGTCCATTGTCTCCTTTAGTCTCTCCTAGATTGTCATATATTGGGAATCAGTATGCAACCTATTCATTTATAATGTGCATTTAAATTTCCTTCCTGGCTTTTCTGGGCTTGATAGTTCTTTTTTAATGCACGGAATGAAATCCCATTGTCTGGAACACAGTTTATTCAGCCATTTACTTACAGGAGGGTATCTTGCTTGCTTCTCCTTATTCACAGTCATGGATCAAGTAGCTGCAAACATCATTGCACAGGTTTTTATGTTTCAACTTTATTTGTTTTTGAATTGGTTTGGTCTGGCTTTTTCAAAACTGGGTTTTGGTATATTGTGCAGCTTGGCCTAAGGTGCTGGGTTTAGCTCAGGTGTTTGGTGCAGGCTTTTGTTGAGGAAGCAGTTTCCAAAATAAAGATAAGTTTTTAGTTATGTTTGTAAAAGCAAGGAGATTGGTCACTGGACTGTGGGAAGAACACATTTACTTAAGAGTGCACAGCTGTCTTCAGGGAGGCTTCCCGGGTTCACATTTCAGCAGCCATCAGTTAGCCTGTGCCCGCATCCTCCTTCCTGTGCCTTGGCCTCATTGTGTGCTGCTGAATAGACTGCTGCCACCCCAAGAGCTACCTGTTAGTATAAAATCCCAAACTGAACTCCCTCCCAAGCAATTGGATTATAAGCCCGTTTAGTCTTTGATTTCTGTTTCTCCATCTTCATATTATCAAATCTAAGAAGAGACTTCTTGTCTGGACAGGCTCAGGGTGCCAGTTCCTCAGGTGCTCACTGAAAAGTTGCATGGTTGCTCTTGAGAGCCCAACAGGCTTTACTGGACAGTAGGAGGTGGACTTGGAAGTTCTGTAGCTGAGCCATAATTAAGGCTACATCATGAACAGTTTTTAAGGAATTGTTTATATATTTTTGTACTAGTTTATCAGGCATAGTTTTAAAAGTGCCTTCTGCTGGTATGTGGCTCTCTTTAATGTTTTGGTTGTGTGTTCCATAAAGGAAAACATTAATTTTAATGAGCCCCTACAATGAGTAAGCTCTTTCAATAGGGTGAGTAAACTCACCCTATTGGCCCATCATCGGAACCACATCTAAATGGTCATATGGGTTGTCTTCTGTTATCCTCTTGGAGTTTGAATATTTTATAGTTTTGCCTTTTACACTTAGTTCTTTGACATATTTCAAGTTAATTTTCATGACAGTTATATGTGCATATATGGTATTTCTTAAAGTATAGTGTCTGACATTAAGAAAAATTCTCAGTTTTTGGTGCCTCACATACTGCATTTATCTTTATTATTATACTAGTCCATATTTATTATACTTTTTGTAGGTGCCCAGTTCTAGGCTGTTCTTTTTTATATTCTATTTCTCCTGGCATTTCTGTTGTGGAAAGTGTTAGACTCACAGCCTTCCATCAGCCATGTCTAGTCTGCTAATACTCAAGGTAGAAGAAACCTTGATACATTTCCTACACTAGAATGAGTTGTCTGTGCTTTATCCTCTAAGAAATAAGATAGGGCCATTTGTTTTAAAGTCATTTAAAAATGACATAGACGCATTTGTGCTTATAAGTAAATATCAGCAATCTACAAATATAAGCATTTTGAGGAGGAAATAGTAGAGCTACATAAAGATAGACAAGTAGAGATGCTCAAATAATCTTTATAGAAAAGAATAATGGAAACCTTGGTTATTGTGTAAGAATGACAGAAATGTAAAAAATATGGATTTATCCACCTGTGTTCTTCCAGACATGCTTCACAAATTGTGATGATCCACTGGCCTGTAAAACATCTATGAAACATATATCAGCTAAACTTGATGTAAAGGATGGTCACAATAATAGGTAATATTCATTGATCCCATATTCCATGCCAGAACTATTCCAGCTGCTTTCTCTGAACTCATTCATTGGCTTCTGAGCTCAGTGCTGTCAGCGTGTCCATTTTATCGGGAAGAAATCATTGCAGAGCTTCAGTAACGGAAGTTTCACACAGGCTTCACATTCTTGTCTTGCTTTTAACTGTATCTTTTACATTGTGCTGTATTATGTGAATCTTGACTTGGTCATTTCTTGGCCCTTTTTCAGTTTTTAAATTAATACCAATATCAAAATATAAAACTGTTTAAATACCCATTGTCTTTAAACATTGAGAGGCCTTGAAAGTTGAGTCTCTTTAACAAATCCAGAGTTTCTTTAGAACTCCAGTGTTGCTCCTAAGTTTCTCCAGAACTTCAAAGCTTCTCTAAACCTCAATGTTTCTGTATAAATTTAAAGGCTTTTGACTATGGACTCTCATTTAAATATATATATATATATATATATATTCCCTTTGTTTCCCAAGAGGGAAGAATAGGGCACATTTATAATCAAATTAAAGAAAACACAAACTTGAGTAGTATAAGAAGTTCAGTGCTGACCTGCTGGGACTCATGGTCCTCTGGGCCACTGGACTGGGCTGGCTTGCCATGCCCAGCACACAGCTCTTCTCATAGGCTCAGGCAGGCTCCACTCCCCAGCCTCTGCTGTCCTCCTTGGCAGTCCCACCGTCCTGGCGGCTCCAGCTTGCTGGGCTCTCAAGCTGCCCCTTCACTGATAACCCCTCCTGCTATGTCTTCAGGGTCTAACCTTTGCACATGTCGCCATGCCTCAGCTAACACGTTCATTTCTGCCTCATGACTTTTGCCATACACATTTCTAACCTGACAACCCAATGCATTTTAAATGTTAATGCCCCACTTTTTCTTCTCATTCTTCTGGCCTCTTTTTACTGTTGGGGAAATTTCCCCATTATTATTGAGGTTCTTAAAACTTAATTCAGTTCCTGTGAAAGTGTATTTCTCATTCTCTCATTGGATCCTGTATATCTTGATATTCAAGAATTTCTAAAAACAGTCTCATCTCTTGTCCAGCTTGGCCCTGATTATGAAGGAATTGATTTTTGTCTTCTTCAGGTTAGTAGTCATTGCTTCCTCAGGCCTTGTTAGCATTACTATTCTAATAAGAAAAATTTTAAATCCCTATCTAATGTATTTGTTTTTTTAAGATTTAGCTTAACCAAAACTATTTTTCATGAAACTAGTTCAGTATTGGACTACTTGCTTCTTCCTGTGCATGCTTACAGGGTCTTTAGACCATCTGTTCCACCTTCCTGTGACTTCAGGGGGCCTTTTGCCTGTTAGGTGTTTGCAGAGGGTTTAGCCTGCTCTTAATGAGGGGCAGAGAGGTGACAGTGCCTCTGCTAAGGCATATATACCCAAATGGTCTGCTAATATATAAGAACATAACATTTTTATTGAAGCAGTAACATCACTACTACTTAGACAATTACCTCTCTAACCTACGTGATGCTTATCCTTTTCAGAGGTCTCTCCCTGCATTATACTTCAGTGCTGCTAAATGGCCAGAAGGAGCACTGCATTGTTGGTTTAGCTCTAGCTCCATTTTTATCTATGTAAAGTGCCAAGCCCAAGGTAGAAAGGGTGCTGGAAAAAATGTGCATGTTCTGCTTGTGGGAATACTAGCTTGTCAGTCGTGGTTACAAATCCGAGTTTCCATTCACTTACTGTGTCAGTGTCCAGGAGGCCACTGTGATCTTGAGTTTATTTGTGTCTTTACAGTTTTGTAGTAACTCTTAAATGCATTAAAGGTTGTAATTTGCTTATGGATTTTTCCTTTTATTGAGTAAAAATTCTTTCTATACCCACTAATTTTTTGCCTTAATTTTTATTTTGTTAAAACATCTAATTTGATTTAGTTGAGTAACCTACTATTTGTGATTTTACAGTGAAACAAATTATTATTTTATGGATTCATTTATAAGCAGTGTTTAAAACCATGTTCACTTAATGGCTTGCTATGACTGAGTACCATATATCAGACCGTGATCTTAAAAATGAGTTATATGGTTATTTTTCAGTACCTCGATTCTTACTCCAATGAAATAATTCTGCAAATCACTGGCATTTTGTATGTAACAACATCATTGAGTCATGCTCATCATCTATGGGAATGTTAATGTGAAGGCCATATAATTTATCCATTACCCTTCATTAGTAAATGAGAGCAACAAGTATAAATTAAGTTGGCCTCTGTCTGTTTTCTTCTAGGAACTTAATATACTTGCCTGGTGTAAAATATGCTAGTCTAGAATTTGTGTACCTACTGATTCTGTAAATGACGTAACACTTAGTTAAGTAAAAAACAGTGTCAATATAGTAAACGCAAGTTTAGTTTAGCCAACTTTCACCATCTTAGTGCCCAGAATGAGTTCTACAAGAAAGAAAATTGGCCTGTCCTTTAGGACAGTTATCAGATAGAAAACAGAAACTTTAAATATAATGTGCCAGGCAGTACAGCATCGTAATGCAAGGTTTATAGAAGCATAAATCCTGATTTATTGTTTGCTGATGTGTAGATCATGACACTAGAAAGGGGCCATGAGAGGAAGAAAAGACCTTTGGGTGGGGGTGGGGTTACTGAAGTATATGTGATGTGAAGTAGATGCTGGGCATTGTGGGGAGGGGACAGTAGAGGGGCAGTAGGGGTTGCACAGGGACAGTGATGCAGGACGGAGAAGAGCAAAGTGTGCATGAAAACACCATAATGACAGCCATTACTGTCGTCAAATTAACTTAAAACAAGGTTAAAGCCACTGCATGCTGCAGTTTGCCATCATTTCAATTCAGCTCTGTTGCTCTTTCTTACTGTTTCTCATGTTCCCGTAGACCCTGCACACACGAGCACTCTTACTTCCTCATTCTTTGCAGTGGGTAACTGTCTTGACTACTTATCACCAACTCTTCCTTCACATCTCAGCCCAAATGCTTTTTCTAGACCTCTTTCTTCAAGTGCACCTTCGCCTTTGTAACTTTTACCACACCATCAAGTACACTGAGTATAACCATCTGTTCCTTTTTTAAGACTGTAAGTGTCTCTGAACAAGAGAAGGTTCTGCTCAAGCAACATTACATGTGTGGTGTATGCAAAGTTTATCATATTTAAATGTGTGGATGAGCAAAAAATATCAAGCCCCAAATGGACCTGAAATACAAAAGCCTAAAGCACCTTTTGCCATCATTAAAAGTGTCACGTTCCTAGCCAGGCAGTGGTGGCACACGCCTTTAATCCTAGTACTTGTGAAGCAGAGGCAGGCAGATCTCTGAGTTTGACACTAAGCTCGTTCTACAAGAGTGAGCTCCAAACAGGCAAGGCTACACAGAGAGACCTTGTCTGGAAAAACCAACCAAGCAAGCAAACAAACAAAAACCCCCAAAACAAAAATAAAAAAAAAAACCTTCACACTCTTACATTTAAATTCTGGACCCACTTTTTTTTGGGGAGGTTGAGTTAATTTTATTTATTTTGATTTTGATATGCATGCCTGGAGCTCTCTATGTAGAGCAAACTCAATGTTCCTCCTGCCTCTGCTTCCCAACTGCTAAGAATACTAGCATACTCTACCACACCTAGCTTTTGAGCCAATTTTATATGAAGAAAATGCCATTTTTATGTTTCTATTAAACAAAAATCTTTCACCCAACCTTATTCCACTGTTTCCCAAGAACTATACCAAAACAAAACAAAACAAAAAACTACTTCTAAAAGAGAAAGTAACCCTTTTTCAAGATCAAGACTTTTCAGCATGAGATTATCATAAACAATGTGATATAGTGTATAAAGACAAATCCAAAGCATTACTCTAAGCATTTTAGGTGGTAGCCTGAGGGGTGAAAAGAGCCCGTAGGATCCAGTGTGACAGTGTAGGGGCAGCTCCTTCTGCAGCTTAGGATTGACTGGATGTGTTTTATAGCTCCAGCAGCTATCTCTGTTGGGGCCCTTAAGCATCTTCATGAGGCTCACAGCCGTGCATCTCTTGCAGGTTCACAGGTGAACATCAGTGATTCCTGCAGAGCCCTCTAACATAAGGTTAGAAAGAGAATCATAGAGAAATTTGATAAAGTAGGTTTTAGCTACTGTTCCACAAGAGTCTGTTTTTAAAACAACTCAATATCACACTTGAAAAACGCTGAAACAAGTTTGACAGTGGTGCTACATGCCTTTAATGCTAGCAGAGGTGGAAGCAGAGGCAGAGGCAGGTGGATCTCTCAGTTCAAGCCAGTCTGGTCTACAGAGTGAGTTCCAGGACAGCCAGGGCTGTTACACAGAGAAACCTTGTCTTGCAAAGCAAACAAACATAAATAAATAAATAAATAAATAAATAAATAAAACAAAAGAAAAAAAAACAAAACACCTTTATTTCTGTGTTCTAAAAGGGAGAACCAATTATTGGTTGAATTTTCTGTTTTCAGTCAGATTTGTATATTCAGTTATATTTTGTATAGATATGATTTATTTTTAGGATATTTGTTAACATAATTTAAAGCTGTCTTTTCACAGATTAAAAACCTTCCTATGCAGTTTTGCTTTATCTACATGTTCATATGTGCTAACCTATGGTGCTTGGTTTTGCTCTGTGAAGCAATTAAATAATCTAAAATCCAGTAGCACAGATAAGAACCTACCACCATGCTGAGAGAAATGGTGAGGCGCATGCTTGCACATGGTAGCAGTCTCAGTGATTTAATTACTATTTTAGTTTGGAGTACACAGAAACAAGTACTTTTATTTGTGTGCCCTTTTGTAAGTTGCCTGCTCTGTCCCCTTTAAATAAACATTTTTTAAAACTAAGTAATAAGATTTTGGCTCATGCTATTCTTGGGTTCCTTTTTCATGTATACTATATATTGAAAAATGTAGTCAGTGATAGAAATCTTCTAAGTTATTATAATAAAATAATGTAATCTTTTTCTTTAAAAATCTATTAAATTTCTTCTTGATCATGTTTACTGATTTCTGATTTCTTCTGGGTAAAACTTGAAGTAATTAATAGTTATATTTTATTTCAGATCTGTGCTAATGGTGTTGTTAAGGGAAAGAGATTATTAGCTTTAAATTTCTTTCTATGAGTTTAATATTTGTGTGTGTGTGTATAAAGAAAAACATGTTTTTAAGGAGATATACTTTTTTGTTTGCTTGTTTGTTTATGTCTTGTAGCTATAGTCTTACCATGTAGCCCAGGCAGGCCTTAAATTCTATCCTCCCACCTCAACTTTCGGATTTCTAGGATTATGGGCTGGCAGGTACTGCCGCACCCAATAGAAATGCCCACATTATTAATTGCAAACTAAGCCATAAATGGTCAGTATTTAAAATGAGTACTATGATTACAATTTTGGAAAAAAGATCAATATGGGAATAAAAATGTCAGTGATTTAGTTCATGCTATTGATACAGAACTGTAGCTCACAGTTGTCATCTGTTCTATAATAACGAATTTTGGGAAGAACTTCTGTCGAAGGGCTATGGGAGTGTTTTGGATTCTAAGACAAGACCACTCTAGGATGATGGCCTAAGCAAATGAAGGAAGTCCAGCAGCAAACCGGTGTCAGGAAGTGTATGTGCCTTGGACATCATCTCCCGGCACATGGTGGAGCGAGCTGGGCCAGTTATCATCATCATGGTGTAAGGGGAATGATGGAAAATGTCCTGCAGGTGGGAGACCTGTGTGGATCAAGCAGACATGGCTGCCTGATGTAGGTAGAACTATTGGTGTCCAGGCCTCTGGCTGCAGCTCTAGTATGAGTCTAGTTCTCCATTCGTTCTTTCTGAACAGATGTGAAGAAAGAACTATAGGATACTAGTTTGGGCCTCTGGGACACTCAAATGCTAGTTGGTAGAAATGAACCATCCTGGTACATAAAGGAAATGGACACTGTTCCAGCGACGGAACTAAGATCAGGTCCTGCTCACTCTGAATCAGGATGTAAAGTGAAAACAGGAACCATCAACACAGTGAAACCAGCTGGTGTGTGTGTGTGTGTGTGTGTGTGTATTCCTGCCCTAGGACTGAGGAGGCTAGACAGCATTGGTGAGCTGGTCATTACAGTCAGGAAGCCATTGCTTTGTAGATGACTCAGCTGGCAGCTATAGAAGGAGATGCTGCATGTGGCATTCTTCCCTCTAAGCTCTGCCACTGTTCCTGTGCAATGAAGAAAAATAACTGACCTGAGCAAGATGCAAAGCCAGTCATAAAAGTGTGACACCAGGTAGACCACAAAAGCAAGTGTGGTTTAATGTGGGACTTATTTTTGTTTGCTTATTCTTAACCAGAACATTGATTGAATGAAAATTACATAATTAGGAAACATATAGTTGACAATAGGTGAACTACAATAAATCCCAGAGATCTTCTGCATGTTTTCCCAGAGATCTTTAGAGTAGAGCTGCTTCCCTTCTACATGTTTCCCGGAGATCTTCAGAGCTGCTTCTCTTCTGCATGTTTTTGAACAATATTTTTCAGAAATAAAATAGTAATTTAGTGATGGAGATATGGTAGTTTTCATTTCTCCCAAAGTTCCTTCCAGATTTGAAAACCAATAAACCTGCATCTGTAGCAGCCATTTAGAACAAAGTCAGTAGCTTAAAACAGTCCAGCCTTGCCTGCTTGTAGGCAGTATACCAAAAGTCTAGGTTGGCTACACTATAATTTCTATACATTATAATCTCTACACCCTCCCCCCATTTCATAGAAATGAAATTCATGTATGAGCCTCCTAGGCAAAAGTTAATAGATGCACAAGGAGAAATGGACAAGCAATAGTTGAAGGGTATGATATCTGTTTCAATGAAAGAATAAGAAATGAAAATTAGGGAATATTTAAAGATCCAAAGTTAACAAATAAAAGTATAGACAGAATTGTAGGCTTAGATTTTTCACCAAACCTGCTTTATTTAGGGTTCTTAAGCAACTTTACCTTTCTTCCAACCTCCTCCACCTCCCAACCCCCAACTTAGGTAGAAGATTAGAGGGAAAAGGGCTGTAGATCTCTTTTATTTACTTCCTGCTGATCAGATGGGTCATTAGAGGATTATCAGACTCAGGGTGCCAGCAGTCTAGTCCAAAGGCCAACACAGAGTAGCAACATGAAGTCAGGAAAAGCTGCAAGACCAAGTTAGATTGCCCAAAGAAGTTCTGTAGAACGTTTCTCTCTGCAAAGTCAAGTGTTGAAGCACAAAGATCAGCTCAGTGATGTCGATCCCAGGTCTGCCTGGGCCTCTATATGTGTCCTCTACTCAAAGTCCGTTCTCAGCTGGCCAAAGTCACGCCCTTGCATGAGAGCAAAACATTACGTGCCCTCTCACAAGCCAACCTGTGCAAAACATCCCATGACCAAACTGAGCCCAGAAACTTCTGCTTCATAGAATATTACGTTTTATCAATGGAAAATCATAAAAATATATTATTCAACAAACTCTTGAATATTGGAGTTGTATATATGGCTACAATTGGGAAACTAGAAAGGAAAAACTAAAACATCCAACCATTTTTGTATTAAAGTGTCATCCACAAGGCTAGATATTGTTCTCATTTTTCCCCCTCATTTATCTAATCAGCATAATTTTGGTTTCTAGTTATTTCCATTAACTAGCAAAATAAAATTGTATTTAGATGATTTTTAAAAAGTAGTAAGCACCAACATCAGACCTTGCAGATACAAACTAAGATAAATTCAGCAAAATTGCTTTATAGTCTTTATTATTAAAAGCATAATAAAGTTTATTAGTTAATATAAGATGTTTGAAAATGGACAACAAAGTTTAACAAGTGGAGTAAAAATAAATTGTTTTAAAATAAACATTACTAAAATAGAAAAAAGCAAACTAGTAGAACAGATTGTAGCAAAGATAATGAAGAAATTGATAGTTTACTTCAGGGTAAAAAAATGCAAACTGTTGGGACAAGGTCTGCAGTGTAGGCGGACCACATCTGTGACAAGGTCTGCAGTGTAGGTGGACCACATCTGTGAGGCAGTGGCCTGATGGGGGCCACTAGGGGCTCTGCACTGTGTGGAATGGGATTCATCTGCACAATAGAAGAAGCTACGGCTACAACATTTGGGCTCTCAACAATGAGAGTGAAGAATTTGAGGCCTCTAAAACTAAGGCCCACAAAGGGACAGGCCTCTTTCCTGTTTTCCCACCAGCAAAAACTTGATTCTTTGTGAAATCTGGAGGATTGGAGAGCATGTGTAGCTGGAATGCTGTTCCTCTGGCTGGAGGCCTCTTATTATGGAAGAAAGGGAAGACAGACTTCCGTGGTCTCCTAAGCAGTCTCCCTCTATCAGAAAAGGCGAGCTTTGTAAAGAATGTAAAAATGAAGTGACTACGAACAATTCCACATTTGGCTAAGGCTGAGGATCTGGCTTGCTTCCATGTATGTGGACCTATCTGCATTGCCCACGTGGCATGCTGGGGTTGGCTACCCAGAGGCTATTTAAGCTGTGGGCTGGCTTTCCCCAGGGTCAGATGATTGTTCAAGGTTCCTGAATAAACTGCATTGAAAAAAATAAAAAATAAAAAAAAATAAAAAAAAAAGAAAAGTGATAATCAGAGGTTGGTGAGTGTAGGAGTTTTGAGAGACAGGGAAAGATTGGTTGATGGTTGCTAAGTTACATTTGTGTAGAACAAGGAACCTTGCTTTTAATTTTTTTCTTAATGTAACTCTCTGATAATAATGCAGCATGCATTATAGATTCTAGAGAAAATTATTTTTAAATAGCTTAGCATCAAATAGTAATAAATATTGGAGGAGACAGTTTGGTTTAACTTCCTCTAACCATAATATAGTAAATAACAATAGTAAAACATCCTACTCTACAAATGTATTTAGGTTTTTATTTTTTATATATCCATTAAAATAAATTTATTTTTAAATCTGTTGGTGAAATAACTTCTCACACTGAAAAAAATAAATAAATAAAAATAAAAAGCATGACACTGTGAAAACAAACAAATAAACAAAAAAAATGAAGTGACTATAGATGAAGTTAAGTGTGTCCGTGAAAAGAAATGTTTGAAAAAAATTTTAAATGAACGAATTGTCACCTGTATAAGTAGAAAATATAAAAGGAACAATGGCTCTGGTTCTTTCAAAAAATTTTCTAGCATTCAAGAAAGTTGTTTTGTTTAAAATTGTGATTTTTGTTTTTTGAGACAGGGTCTCACCATATAACTCTGACTGGCCTACAAATTGATATAAAGACCAGACTAGCCTTGAACTCAGAGATCTGCCTGTCTCTTCCTTTGAGACGCTGGCATTAAAGATGTGTGCCACAGCACCAGGTATATTAAAAAAATTTTATTGTTGTATATTTTAAAATAATACTGTTTACATTACATTGAGGTATATAAACCATTTAGTATTATTATTAACTTGCTTTGAAAACTAAAAAAAAAAATGTTTTTAAAGGGCAAATGTGATACTCATATTTGAAAAATACAAAATAGTAAAGAGCATGTCAGACCTGTCTGAGTTAGAACATAGTTATAGAAGTCCCAATGTTCACCAGCAAATAGCATCCAATACCTATTTCTAAAGAGTTCTTCTGAGGATCAAGCAGGGTTTATCTCAGAATATGGTGATCGCTTATGACAGTTATCAGTACGTGTTTGCTTATATAGTGTTTCTCAGTAGAAAACCAAATACATATTAAGATGAAATGAAAAAAAAATATTTTCTTCTTCCTGATTTCATTGAGAATTGTTTTCTATAGGACAAGACATAAATACAAAGATTTCTTAATATAGTAAAGCTATCTTCAACCAGGAACAATTTAAGTGTCCCTTGAGTTATAATTTACATGGCCACATAGCTGCTACCAGCATTTTAAGATTTTCTCTAAAATGCTAGTATATGGCTAGTGTGTGTTGTGTTGCCATGACAAAGTATCCAAGACCAGAAATTCAGAAATACAAAAATGTGTGTCACAGGCTGGAATTTGGTAAATCTGAGACTGAGCACTGCCACCTAGTGGTGGGACGCTCTCTTATTTAGGCAGGGCGGAGAGCAGAGAAAGAACTCCCTCCGCCGGTTCCTTCTTCAAAGAGAGTTCCACAGACCTTACGCTCCATCACTTCTCAAAGGTGCTACCTCTTACTTCATTTGCATTGACAACACACGAATTTGGGAAGAGACATAGCTGAAATCATAGAGGCTTAAAATAGCACAGATAACAACAGTGAAAACCAAGAAGCCTGTTTCTTTAATCTCCTTTCAACTTCTAAGTCATATCTCCATTTTATTTTGGCAGTTATTAGTTTACAGTCTTACATATTCTTAATATTTTTCTGTTCTACCAAAAATAGCTTTTACATATTGATTCTCACTATAGAATTAGAAGTTGGTTCCCTAGCAGTTTTAGTAAATCATGTGAGCAATTACTGAGTATGTAAACCCTTAATAAAAGCTGATTGTGTTTTATGAGAGAGTAAAGCTTTTTAGCTTCCTGTTTACTCTTTTGAAACCTCTTACACTTATATGGACCTCCTTCTCTTTGTAGTATTCAAATAGCAAAGCTAATATTTGATAAAAAGTGTATTAGGATGCACATATCTGAAAAAAATAAAGTATTGAAAACATACAATTGAATCAAGTGAAAAACACAATAAAATGACATGGTTCATATCTGAATAGAAGTGTTATATATTCTATTTAGTTACAAGAAATAGCCTCAAACCATATTGTATGTTTTCTTTTAAGATAGGAGGCTATTGTAAAAATCAACCCCAAATAATTATGGAATGAAGATGTCCTTTATTATTGTAATTATTATTAGTTATTACCTGAAGTGTCTTTATATTATTATCTTTTATTATATAATAAAGATATCCTTTATTATAATATAATAAAAAATATATTTATAAATATAATATAATAAAATATCCTTTATTTTATCATTTTGGAGGTTGGTTTTTATGGTAGCATGATCCTCTAGTGAGAATTCATGTAACTCTAACAAAGCTGACCCTTTGCAGTAGTTTAAGTGTAATTAAGCCATGTACTCTTGTTATGCACCTGCACAGACCTCTACATACTTCTGAGTCACACCCAGTTATAACTTCTCTTCATTCCTAGGTCATCAGTTAAATTTGCCTCATGTTTTAGAAGCCAACATGAAACAAGTTTGTTCAAGAAATTCGGAATTTTTTCCTGCTAGAAGCTTTAATTCCAATAGCTTGATTCTTTACAGATTCAATACTTACACTATTTAGTATATACTGTATATAAATTAGCATGATATTTGGAGGATTGTTGTTGGACAGTACTGACAAAACCCATTAGTATACATCTGTGATGTTAACAGAGTAGGACCACTGGGCGCCTGAGGCTGAGTCACATAATGTGACGACAGGAGTGAGCGTGCGAGTGAAGCCTAGCAGCTGTGGACGAGCACTATGGCTCAGAGCATGGGCAGCAAAGTAAAGCTGAGGCCCAGCACTTGTGCCTTGCAAAGTTTCTAGTGTTGTATTCTTGTGTCTTTAAAAGGTGGCTAAAAACTATCGCACACCAAACAACTAACTAGCTCTGCTATGTGACATAAGCTGTCTAGATGTCAGACCCTGATTTTCAGGCGACCATTGTGTGTGAAGCATGGATGTTGAAAGTGAAGACTCCCCACTCGCATTTTTTGTACAATGAGAATTCGGTTTGTCTTGAAATGTAAGGAGGAAAGTCACACAATAGTAGAAGGTGGGCATGGTAGCATACAGTTGTAATCCCAGCACTGGAGAGTCAGAGGCAGGAAGATCAGGGCTCACAGCCCCTTTTCAGGGATGTAGTGAGTTCTAGGCCAGTCTGGACCACGTAGAACTACTACATGAGACACTATATGAAATATAGAGAGACAGACAGACAGACAGAGACCAAGAGAGACCAAGACAAAGACCGAGACGGAGAAAGACCAAGACAGACAGACAGACAGAGAGAAACAAAAACAATGAAAGGTTCATTTGAGCCTTGTTTCCCCCAGAACTGCACTCTCAGACTTTGAGAACTGTCAGCTCTGTCTCTCCTCTTTACTGTGAGGGGTCCACCCTGTTCTTCCTGTTCTGCTTGGATTAGATCACAAATAAATATTTTCTCTTTTATTTGTTTTGTTTTATTGTCTTTTTTTCCCCTTAAAGCAAGGGTTTTATTTCTGTGACTAGAGTGAGAAAACCAAGAAAGTGAGTATTTTCCTAAACTTTAAAATAAATTTAAGGTCACAAAATAAACATTCATAAAGTGTACCACAAAAGGAAAAGTTAGAAATACCTGTAGACAATGTAGTCTGGAGAAAAACAATCCATCAGATACTTAACTCTGAATTTTACTTTTTTGTTACTACTTTCTTTCCTTTTGGTACAAATGAGCCTGTTTTATTTTTCTACTGTAGGAAAAAACTTACCAATATACTAGAGCAACTAGAAATGATGAGAAAATACATTTGAATTACACAGTCTCAAGGAAACAGGTCAAATCCTAGACCTGGCTATAATTGTATGTATTTAAGCTAACAGGGTTGTTGATTGTAAATTTAACCCCCAACAGTGCATTAAAATATTGTGCAAATTTAGTTAAATGGAAAAAGTTTGCTTTTTCTTTCTTTTATTTTCTTTCCTTTTCTTTCCTTTTCTTTCTTTCTTTCTTTCTTTCTTTCTTTCTTTCTTTCTTTCTTTCTTTCTTTTTCTTATTTTGAGACAGGGTTTCTCTGTGTAGCCTTGGCTGTACTGAGGCTGGCCTTGAACTCACAGAGGTCCACCTGCCTCGCCTTCCTGAGTGCTGGATTACAGGTGAGCATCCGGCTTGCTTTCATTTTTAAAAGATCACGTGCACCAGTGTGCAAGAGGAAAGGAAACAGTAGCTGGTAAGGGCTGCGTCAGGAGAGAACACTGCGCTGCGCATCTTCCAGAGAATGTCCATGTACTTAGTTCCTGAGACACGGCTTCCTCTCTGGTATTCATATCCTTGGCTGTAGTTAGTTACATTTGGATTCATAAGTAAGCAGTATTTCACACAATCATATTTCAGTCTAGACGCCCTTGGGAACTGTGGAGATCATTGGTCTCAATAACTTGAGGTGCTGTGGAATAAACACGTTTTATTTTTAAGCCAGGAACTGTGCCCTGGTGTCTTGTGTGGGCAGGATGCACTGGTGTTCGCAGAGAGCAGGGTGTGGAACTGTGTGCAGAGCTGTGGCGCCTGCTTGGACGTTTTCACAGCAAAGCTGTGAAGTAGCAGCCTGTGGTGCCCGCTGTCTCCCTGCTATCTTTGTAGCAAAGTCACTCAGAGTCCGCTCCTGCTGCGCTGCTCTCAGTGCACTCCAGACCTTACCCCGGCACCTAGCTGTGGCCTGCACTTGACCACAGTCTCTCTCCTTACTCTCTTTATCCTCAGCTCTATGCACTCAGCTCTCAATTCCACGTCTGCATGAGGTCATGTAGTGTCTTAGTCTCTGCCCTGCTCTATTTGAACTCAGCATAATGTCCTCCAGGTTCATCCATGCTGTCACCTTTTTTGGGGAGCTAAATAAAATTCCATTGTGCATATAGGCCACATTTTCTGTATTCATTCATCTATCAATGAACATTTAGGTTTATTCTATACTTTGGCTGTTATGAGCAGTGTTACAGACAAAATAGGATGCAGATGACTCTCCAAAACAATAATTTCTTTTCTTCTGGATATATACATAGTAGTAACATTGTCAGCTGATGTAATAGTTCTGTTTGTTTTTTGATTTTGTTTTGTTTTATTTGTTTTTTGTTGTTGTTTTGAGGAGCTTGAATGTTTTCTTCCATAAAGGTAGTACTAGTTCACATTCCCATCTGGTCCCTTCTTGAGTATTTTAGGACTTTAAATGTGTTTAATCAAATTGAAAAATAAAATTCGCCAAGGGCAGTGGAGCACGCCTGTAATCCCAGCACTCAGGGAGGCAAGGGCAGGTGGATCTCAGAGTTGAGGCCACCCTGGTCTACAAAGTGAGTCCAGGATAGACAAGTCTATATTTAGAAACCCTGTCTTGGAAAAACCAGAAGGAAGAAAGAAAGAAAGAAAGAGAGAGAGAAAAAGAAAGAAAGGGAGAGAAAGAAGGAAAGAAAGAAAGAAAGAAAGAAAGAAAGAAAGAAAGAAAGAAGGAAGGAAGAAAGAAAGAATAAAGAAAGAAAGAGAAAATGCATAGTTACATAATAGTTTTATGTGAACATGATATGTATAAAAAAGAAATCTATAACCATGATTTGCCTACAAAGAATCTAAACCAAAGGTTTTGCTTTTTCATATTCCCGTTTAAGGAAATGCTAGGATTTCATGAAAAGTTTATAGATGAAAACTTTGAATTTTTCAATCTGATATTTTCAATAACTTGTATGAGGCCAATGTCTTCAAATTTAATTTAATTTTTTTTCTGTAATTTCCTATATGCATTTTCATCTTCACCACCTTATACTTTATATTTTGGGTAATGATTATAATGTATTAAAAGTGAATAATATATGGCTATCTGTAGGCAGAAAATTAATTATTCTTGTTTATGACATTTAAGTATGATCTAAATAAAAGGTCTTTCTTCTAACCCCTGTGATCATCCACACAGGCTTTTACCTATTTGCACACTCATTGCTAACGTTTGCCATTTCAAGTGTTTGTACCTTAAATTGAGCATTTATTTAACCTTTTATCATCGGTCATATTGCTGTTGGCATTTAATATATGTTCAAATGTGTCATCTTGTGGAAGATCTTTGTCTTCGCAGAATTTCTCGAGGCCTGTAAGAGCCACTGACACTGTTTGTCATATGGTTGTCTCAGTGCACTTGTGCAGGGGGAGTCAGCAGCCTTCACTCCCAGGAGTGCACAGTAGCCATCCTAGTCGTCTACCAGCCTCGCTCCTGTGCCTTCTCTGTAATGATGCAGATCTGTCTCTCCTTTATTCTTTGCAGAGTGCTGCAGCAGCTCCCAGCCCCGTGCTAGGAAACATGCCCCCAGGAGATGGCATGCCAGTAGGTCCTGTGCCACCAGGGTTCTTTCAGGTACTCAGAGACTTGACTAGGATGTTAAGGCGTAGGAACTCCTGCTTGGTGATGTTTACTGATAACCATAGGATGAGGCTATTGTAATTCTTCTCGTTTGATTCTTAAGGTAAATATGACACTGTACAGCCAACTCTTGATTGCTCACACTGCTTATCTATTGTGTTTTCCTTCATCTGTTGTATTATTTGTTTTGGTTAATGTTAAACCATTTCATTGATCTAGAAGGAAAATAAATCAAAATGCAAATTAGAATAAGTTCACTGTGGTGCATACTTTGGGGGAAAAGACACTAAAGATGTTCATTTTCAACTGTTTGTACTTCCTTAGACTAAGAATAATCAAGATTTGGCTGTATTTTCAAAAGTAGCCAAGTCATTTAATAAAAATTAGAGGCTGTATCAAAATATTTGAAATCACCTTTTTGGTTTTCAGCTGTAATATTTATTAATACACTTATATAAAATTAGAAGATCACATTTCAACTGTGTATTTAGCATTTTAAAATTTCAGTACCTGCTCCTTTTAGTAATGACAACAATAATTTTAGAGCTTTAATTCATTATTTTTTTAATTTTATAGATCTTTACCTTAAATCTGATAGAATTCTAACCCAAAACATACATATTAATATAAATTCTGAAGACTTTTTTATGTACTGTTAATTTTGTAACACTCTTTGAGATAATTAACAATTTCGAAGTTAACAATTAGAGGTGGGAGACATTATAGGAACTTGTATCTAACATACTATCTTGATAATATAGTAGGTACCTATAGGCCAAATTGTGGTTTATTTTTAATTTCAGAATCTTTGATAATCATTGGTTAGTAATTCATATCATTATTAAGGTACTTACAATGATGAAAATGGAGAGATTAAATTGCAAGTAATTTTGCAAAGTAGATCTGTAGAATTAAAACATCTCAATTTGAGCCTCGAACAAACCCAGCACTTTTAGGGCATATTTATTTGCTTAGCTGCTCTTTATTATTACTTAAACAATATGAAATATTTAAAAGTCATAGTAGAGCCTCATTCTGTCTTAAGGCCCCTAAGTATAACTCTGGATTATTAAAGTCACCAATTATGCTAACATTTAATAATTGTTCTCTGTGTGCTATGCTTTAGTTTAGTGTACATGCTTTACATAGACCCCCCAATTCCAACAACACCCAAAGATTGAAGTATGGGGTGCTATGATTTTCACGGTGTAGGTGGAAACACCAAAACACTAATAAGTGACTTTTACCAAAACTGACAGCGCTGGGACTTAAATCAAGACAGTCTGGATTTCTGCCACTGAAATTACCTTTGAGTGTTGACTGTTACTTGTGACATATTTCCAGCTCATTTTATTTTGTTTTACACTCTTAGTTCTCTTGCTGAAGGTGGGTTATAGTTAGGGAGAGTTTTGTCTAATAGACAGCTAGGAGCACTTCCGGTCACACTGTTAAAGAGAATGTTGGTTGGGGAAGAAGTCAAATTCTTGCACTATAAAATAATGCCAAGATGGATAAATCCATATATTTTCATTTCCACATTTGTCAGTTAATCCCTCCCCTTGCCTGTTTTCTTGTTGGAAGTAGTCAAAATAGCTTGAACTTCCTTTTAATTATTCTGATACAATTCATGATTGTGTATTACTAATTCCAGAGACTGCGATGTCTAAAAATCAGCACATAGAGTGTACAACTTCCTGAGGCTCTTTGTGTTACCAAAAAAGCAGCCTTAAAAATGACAAAGTGAAGCGAAAAGTTTTGTGATGGCCAAGAAGAAAGAATGATTAACTCCAACAGAGTTGGACGTGAGAGAGAGTTAGAAAAACAGCCCAGCAAAAGAGGCGGAGGAATGGCATCTCAGAAAGTGGCCCTTAGCCAAAATCTGAGAGTAAGCAGTGCTGAGGGGTCCAGGATACACACAGAAAGTGCAGAAGTGGAAGTAAGGAGTCCTGCACACAAAAGGGAAAGGTGTGCTCTCTGGGCTGCTGAGAAGATCCTGAAATGGCATGTTAAAAGCTGAGTCAATTTAGCACACTTACAGGAACCGTCGGGTCTTTGAGAAGGACAGTGACCCAAATGTGCAATTGATTCAGACTGCTTAGGCTGCAGTGGATTCAGATTTTGTTTGGGTGTCTCCGATAAACAGGTTTACAACACCTCTGATATCAGACAGCCCAGAGTATGGTGATTGAGAAAGGTAGTGAGTTAAGTATGGAAGTTTTGAAAATAGACATATTAAATGGGTAGAATGTGTTCGTATAGCAGATCTGATCACTACACTCAGTTTTGGGAAAGGTGTAGTCAGGCAAGCATTGTCAAAATAGGAACTGTACTCCGAATTAGGATCTCAAGATGAATGAGGAGGGAGGTTAAGGGAGCAGAGAAAAAGAACAATTGAGGAAAGACAGTTCATGACAGGAACCCAGAGGGAAAAGAATAGAAACATCTCCAGATAGCTACAGCTTGACTAGGTGCAGGGAGAGTTGATGGCGATGCAGCCGCGAGGGCCTGGAAGGTGACACAGGGCTTGCACCTGATCTTAGAGACTCAGGAGCTATTAGGAGGACGCCTTTGCATTTGCATCTTGAAGGGGGAAAATCATTTCAACTAATATTAGCCAGAATTGAGTTACAGAACAGTAAGTCTAGAAGAGGGGGCTGTGTAGGAGCCCAGGAAAGAGTCTTTCTGACAAGATCTGGGACAGTAGTATTAGAAGGAAAGAAACAGTAATTATGTTTGAAAAGCCTCATTTGATTGCCCAAATTAGACATGAAAGGGTGAAAAAAATGCAAGAATCAAGGAAGATACTGCAGTTCCTATTTTGGATATCTGAATAATTGTAGTGTCTTTATCAATGTAAAGAAAAATAGATGGAAAAATCTATATACATTTGAGTTATTTTTATTAACCCAGGAAGACTGTTTTAACTTACCTCAAGGACTTTTCTCACCTATTCAACATTTATGTACACCCAGTAGATTAAATTGTTCCCCAAAACACTGAAAAATTCAGTCAAATGCTAAAGAGCTGATATCTTTTAGTAACACAGTAAAGAGGTCTGCTGAGGTGTTTCCTAACCAGTCAGCGCTGGTGTTCTCCAGTGCTGGACTGTGCTGAGGTGTTTCCTAACCAGTCAGCGCTGGTCTTCTCCAGTGCTGGACTGTGCTGAGGTGTTTCCTAACCAGTCAGCGCTGGTCTTCTCCAGTGCTGGACTGTGCTGAGGTGTTTCCTAACCAGTCAGCGCTGGTCTTCTCCAGTGCTGAGGTGTTTCCTAACCAGTCAGCGCTGGTGTTCTCCAGTGCTGAGGTGTTTCCTAACCAGTCAGCGCTGGTGTTCTCCAGTGCTGGACTGTGCTCCAGCGCCAACGTAGGCCAGCACACGTTGTTAATGAGCAGTAGCTGCCTCTCATGCATAGAGGCACGATAACGATCAGAGGCCCCAGACAGTCAGACTTGGCAACAGAATGCCAGTTTCTACCTGTTTCCACAGACGTTTTCCTTTGAAATGGTCGACATCTAGAAGAGTCAGAGAAGGGAATCATTTCAGAGTTTACAGATGAAAACGGCTGTTCAGCACGGCCACTGCCCAAGGATTGCTCTAGGAAAGGCTACATTGCAGGCTGCTATAGCAGGGTAGAGAGGTTCCTCCTGGTGCCTGGCTCCAGCAGGCTCCTTAGCAGGAGAGCCGGGTTTTGGAAGAAGGGAGCTTTGCAGAGATCAGGAATCCCCAGCCCAGAGAAGCACTCAGCAGCTTCTGCCCGCTCAGCTGCTTGTAGCAGCTGGATTCCAAACGGCTGACCCCTTCTCTTGCACTTCCCAGTTAGGGAGAGGCTGAGTTACTTCAAATACTCAAGGAGAAAGGCAAAGCTTATGTGGGCATAGCTGGAATGTGAGTCAGTAATGAAGAGATTAAGTATTAGGATGGCATGAATGAAATGAATGATTTACAATTAGTCTACTGGGTCCAACCATGAGTAGTTTCCAGTTGTCCTCACTGTGAAAATTACATTGAAAATAGTTCTTCTCAGTACACAAATGTAGTTCTTTTACTCCCATTTACACTGAAGAACAAGCCTTCTCTCTCTTAGGTTTAACTTAAATGTATTAGCAAGTAGTGTTACTACAAGTTGTAAACGTATGAGTTTAAAACAAATGCAGCCACCTTTAACCCTAAAATCAGAACTGTGATTAGTACTCCAGTCATTTAACGTGTCCATTATGTTAAAAAGTCTGTATAGTATTTGAGATTTCCGTTCCCACATTGCTCGTTTTTCCTGTCATTTTGACAAAATCCCTGACAGAAGAAACTTAATGGAGGGAAGTTTATTTTGGCATGGTGGCGGTGGCCGTCCAGTGCATGGTGGTAGGAGCTTGCTATGTTTCTGTTTACATCTTAGTGGACCAAGAATTGGGAACAACTGGACATGGTCATGGACATTATAGAACCCAAACTTCCAGCAACCCATCTCTGTCAGGCTGACTTTCCCAGTGTTCCATACCTCCACAAACAGCGCCACCGCTGGGCAGAAGATGTTAAAACACATGAGTCTAGGGGAGCATTTCTGAATCAAGCCATAGCACCATTTAAATTTTGTTTTTATTTAAATGGGAACTTCTGTTACTTAGTAAGAGACCAATTAAGTGAAAGTAGTGGGATTAGTTGGACATGCACAAAGAAAGTATCAATTTAATAAAATAAAGCCATCTATTTACTGGAATCTGTCAGAGGAGTGATTAGCATAAGAAAGCCAATAAATCCTCAGTGACACCTGTTGTTGAACCAGTAGATGATGTCAGAGCCAAGTTCCTAAATCAAGACATCAGACTGATTGGGCCCAGAGCAAAGGCAGTAGGACTGTCCAGCAGTTTCAAGTTTGGTTCTAGTAGAAAAAAATACAGTAGTGTATCAATAATCTTGTGCAGCTTAATTCAACAGTTTTGTGGTATACTAAGATACTTTAATTAAGAATGGTATCAACCTGTAGTATAGCTATATTTTTATGTATAAATATTCATTTATTAAAAAAAAACAGGGAAAGGCTGTTAGTGGCTGCAGCCTTATTGACATAGGCAGCAGTATTTCCTTGGACCATTTTAGTCATTCTTTTCATTTGTATATAGTAGTCAAAGTAATTGAGTAAATAGTCTTTATAAAATAAAGGAAAAATAAACATTCTTTTGTGTTTTAAAAAACTAGATTTATTAATTTTGCCTGTTACCTTGGAAGAGTCAGTATTTCTGTGAGTTGTAATAAATACTTTCCCATGACTTGTGATTAATTTGTAGAATATTTAAGTAGAAGCTATTTCATATTCTGAGAGGCAAGAGGGTGTCATAGTTTTTTTCTTCATGTTCTTTACTGCAGAAAACTTCCATGATGGAAACTGAACCTTACTTACCACACTAGTAACTGAACACATCTTTTATTGAAAAGCATGATATGATCTTTTACTAGGTACTAATATACATCATATCTGAATCTATAGCTAATATTTGATTTGAATGTCCATCAATCAATAGACTTGTTCATTTTTGCTGTGTGTTACATTTTCCTACAGTTTTTCTTAATACATTTGCTATCATATTGTCACTAAATCTTTAGCTTCCTTAACAGAAACTGTTATTATTAAAAACTAAAGATATATTGATGTTGGGTTGTAAAAGTGGCTTTGGTGTGATTGCGGTTGTAAATATGTGTTGGAAGTAGGTATGCTAAGTCACTGAGTTCCAGGACCAGTACTCATCCATAATTTTCATCTGCTTTGACCAGAACTCCGCTGTGCTAGAGACGCATTGCCACAGGATTATCAGTCCCTTTACAGGATCGGGCAGCAATGGTAAAGCTGCTTTGCCATCTAGTGGCAGTGTAATGGCGTCTCCATGTTAGCATCTGTTTCCCAAAGATTCTATTTTTAAGCAAACTGCACTGTAGCAAGTAGTAATAATGAAAAAGAATTGAAGGAAGGAAGGAAGGAAAGAAAGAGAAAGAAAGAAAGAAGAAAGAAAGAAAGAAAGAAAGAAAGAAAGAAAGAAAGAAAGAAAGAAAGAAAGAAAGAAAGGGAAGAAAGAAAGGGAAGAAAGACAGATATGTAGTAGGCCTTTTCCTGTTTCTTCACAGGGCTATTGACTGAAAAAGGCTCAGTATAAATGAAATAAGCCAGCTGGGGGGCTCACAGGAAAACAATATTGTTAGTACTTTGAAAGAAAAAGAACTCTTGTTTTTCTCTTAAGACTGAAAAGAAAGAAAAAATTTTACAAGCTCTGTATTAAATGTGACTTGGAGGCAAATATGTATTTACTTGATGCCTGCAAATAAGGCCTGGGTTAAGAAGATGGCCTTATCTGTGTCATGTGCTCTGCTGTTCTTGAGTCTTCCTGAGTCAGCTGCAGCAGCGTCAGGACCACCAGCAGCTAGACATCCACATGCCAGGTCCTTCCCTCCTCATCTGGGGACTGCTCTTGCTATTGCACTTTCTTCCAGTGACCCCCCTTTCCTCTTTTTCTGATGCTATTTCAGAAACCAGTTTTTGGAAATAAAATTCTAGAGACAAGCCTGTCCTACTCTCCAGAAGTTGTCCGTGTTAGCCTAAATCTTAATGAGCCAGCATTTTAGTTATTATATCTTTCTTCATTTTATTGAGTAGGATAATGGAAATACCAGGTATAATAAACATTAAAATACAACATCTAATATTGTACATACATACACACATAGTTTTAAATTTTTAGATAGTAGAAATAGTATTCCAGGGTTAAAGCCACCAGATTTGTGTAATGGAAGGCAGGGAATGCTGCTTATTTATTAAAGTTCAAACAGTAAAAATTAAATTTCCTAAAAATCTGATTTTGAATATTAGAGCAAGCCATTCCCTAGTGCAAAGATAAAATAAAAACACCTGAAGATGCAGAGGTGCCCAACAGGTGGCTGCTGGCTTTGGTAATGCTGCCCTGCCATCTGCCCATAGCTTACCAAGTCTCATCAGGACTTCCAGGTTCCTCTTCCTCTGTGGCCTGTATCACCAGGGGCAAGTGATCAAAGAGCAGGCAACCAAATCCACTTGTTAATCAAAGTATTTAATAGTTATAGTACTTAATAGTGAGTACTTAATAGTTATCCTGGCCATCTGAGACCAGTGTGGTTTTCTTGCCACTTTTTGTTATTCCTGAAAGCCAAGGAATCAACATATATGGGGTAGAATTCTTAGTTTCACAGTTGTTGGGAAAACACTGGCCAAGGCAGATGGCAGTATGTGCTGTGCCCTGGGACCACGATCTCCTTTGCTCTTTCAAGATAGGGTCAGGTGTGTTGCTCAAGCTCACACCTGCTCCAGGCCTCTCACCTCAGCTACCTTAGAACTGCAGCACATGTTTGTGGCATGAACCCCTGGTCTCTTTCTCCCCCTCTTCATTTTTCAAATTTTCAACATCTGATATATGAGTGAAACTAGAGTAATTTATTAATGTGCATGTTAAAATTTTTATTGCTTTTTAAAATTGACATATGAATATGACTATGTTAATTTTTATAAGACAATAAAATTTATGTTCATATTAGTATACTATTAGGTAATATATTATCTTATATTAAAATCTTATATTAATATATCTTATATTAAACTTACTAATATATGTTTATGTAATATATTTGTATATTATATTATGAAATATAAGAAATATATATTTATATAAGATAATTTATATTATTTTATGCAATGTTCAAACTAGGGTAAAATACCTTTATCAGATATTCATTATTTTCTTCATGGTGAGAGAGTTCAGATGTTGTAGAGCTTTTGTGACACTGATTTGCAGTAACCTGCAGTCTACTCTATAAGCCAACATGCTTTCTTTTCTCCTCAAATACAGCTCAGTACCTGTTGGGCAGTTTTCCCCATCTCCACTGCCCTCCCCACTTCATGCAAAAATCAAAGTACTTGCAACTTTAATCTAGAAATCGTAAAAATGGTATAGGTTTATCATGACACACACACCCCATCCCAATATCCAGAACCAGCTCTGGCATGTTCCTTGACACTTGAATTATACTTCTTGTTGGATTTTCCTCCTTCTTTTCCCTGTCCTCCTCTTTCTTCTTTACTAATGAGCATGAATTCTTTTAACTACCTCCTGCATGGTAGTTAAAAGAATCTCCCAGTGAGCTATATCTCTATTCTTCCTTTTACTCTTTATTTTGAATAGCATCTCACTGCATTGCCTAACCTGGCCTCTAAAATAACATATAACCTAGACTGACCTGAAACTATCAGAAATCCTCCTGCCTCAGCCTGCAGACGGCTGGGATTACAGGTGTGCACAACCATATCTATCTCTTGTGTTCTGTTTCATTTGTGGTTCTGTGAGTGGAGCCCATAGCTGCAGGAATGCTAGGCAAGCGCTATACTCCTAAGCTCTCTCTTGGCTAATTTTTTAACAAACATCAATTTCTATTCATGGACATTTCAAAGGACACTGCCGAACCAATAGAAATGTCAAGATATTCAAGATATTCAAGAATATTGTGTGTGTGTTTTTAAGGAAAAGTTAAAAGTGTTGCTTAAATCTTAGCTTCTTAAAAAATTTATACAATACACTTTTATTATAATTTTCAGTCTCCCTGAACTCCTCCCAGATCCTGCCTACCCACCCAACTTCATCTTCATTCATATTCTCTCTCCCTCTCCCTGCCTCTCAGATCAGAAACAGAACAAAAATACCAGAAAAAAAACAACAAATCAACACAAACCCCAAATCAAAAGATACAAAAAAGAAAAACACAACAAGAGCAAGAGAGAAAGAAAACCAGCATACAAACACAAAACAAAAAGCACACAACAAACAAGTATGGAGTCTGTTTATATTCCCAAGTGTCCCTGGGCACGGGGCCCGCCCGAGGGTGTTGTTGGTGTATGCAGGGTCATTCCATTGGCAGAAGCTCATTTTCCTTTCTCTAGCAGGTGTCAGTTGCAAATAGATTCGTGGTTAGGGATGGTAATTTGTGTCCATTTCCCCTTCCTGGACATGCTGGACTTTTGACTGGTTTCAACTTCTGCAGGTGTAATATATGCTGTTACAGTCTCGGAGTTTCAATTCCATTGTGTCTGAAAGATGCCATTTCATTGAAGTCATCCAGTGAACGCCTCTGGGTCATATAGTCCTTCTGCCTCCCCTTGTGCGTAGATCCACGAACCTTGAAGTAGGGGTTGATGAAGACATCTGGTTTAGTACTGAGTGCTTCAGCTGCTCTCAAAACAAGTTTTTCTGATGAGGCTTGAACAACACCTCCTCAGAATTTGTCACTAGGAGTCATTTCACTGCTATGTTCTGTTAAGAGAATAATAGGATTGGGTTTTCTTCTAGGCTCATGACCCATCTAATCTGAGGTTCTGAGTCATTTTAGTAGTATTATGTCCATGTCATCGAATGGGTCTTAAATCCAATCAGTAGTGGTTACTTCCCTAACATTTGTGCCTCTGTGGCACCAGTACATCTTGCAGATAGGTCACTGTTGTAGGTTGCAAAGTTTGTAGCTGGTGAAATTGGTGATTACTTTTCTTCTCTGGTAGTGTACAAAGTACCTTCTAGCACCATGAATACTAGTCTAGTCAGGAGGAGTGAAGCTCCTTCTAGTTGGGCACCAGCTCAGTATCTCCGTATCTGAGGACATAAGTTGTGCCTTCAACGGTAGGGCTTTGCCTTCAGTTTGTGGCGAGTACCTGAGAGCCTTGCTAGCAGCCTGTGATGTTTGGAGGGGTCAGAGGGCCTTTGTCCAACAACTCACCAAGATGCAGTCCATTCCTGACACTGGAGTTTTACTTGGTGGTATGAAATGTCTAGTTGTGGCACTGTCTCCCAAGTACATGGAGAGCCCATTTAAATTCCTTTCATATGTGTATATATTTCAGGTAGCTTTTCAGAAGGACCGTAATGTTAGTTTTCCTCATATTCCTTCTTTTACTCTGCCCATTTCTACCTCCCACATAATCTTTCTGCTCTTATTTCTCCTTTAGACTTTATAACACTCTACTTGTTTCCCTTCCTAGGATGATCTCCTGCTCTCTTACTAGCTACCTAGCCTCTGTTGTTATTCATATTGAAACATATGTCTAAGCTTGAAAACTAATACCCACATATAAGAGAAAACATGCAAAATTTGTCTTGTCTTTTGGGGTCTATGTTATCTCACTTAGGAAAATTGTTTCTAGCTCCATTCATTTACCTGAAAATTTTAGTTTTTAAATTGAGTCACCCTATCACTCTATCCTAAGCTGTAAATCTCAGTTGTTTATTTTCATAATCATACATGTATTAAAGGCAATTGGTCTGTTGTTATCTTAGTACCACACAACAAAAAAGTATGTGTGTGTTTACTTATAGATATAAATCAACTTAAGTGAATTACTAATTTTTTACAAAATGTTGTTCAATCATTTACATATATATGTATATGTTATGTATATGAGGACAACACAGTCCTCATGCACAATCCAGAAGTCTGTGGTAATGCCTATATGCAGTGTTTGTATGATAATAAAAGCTTGGGAACTACTCATCTTCTTGAAAAGACTCATAATCATAATGTAAGTGACCAATTTTGATGTTTAGAATAAATCCATAAATAATCATCCTGCTTGTAACTGCTGTATGGGATTAGCTTGGCAGAAACACATCAAAGAAACTAGATCTGAAAAAAGAAGAAAGAAAGAAACTGGATCTGTTATTACTTCACAGTTATTTTAATTAAGTGTTGATAATGACAGAATATCTAAGGTGCATGGAAGATAAACCACACTTACACTCTTCAGTGGAATATGCCAGCACACGTATGTCATTTGTGAGATACATTAGTTTAGTGCTGGTTGGAATTAAAATGCACTAATCAAGAGTCTTATTCACTGGGGTGTCAGTGGTGTCTGGTGGGGATGTTGTTGAAAAACAGAAAAGAAACTAAACACATGAAGATGAGTAAGTTGTAAAAAGTCTTTAGAGTCATTTATATATAACTTATGCATTATTAATTTTCTATAGTAAACTCAAACATCACACAGAATTATAATATAATTATAATAGAATATAATATAATATAATTGTGATAATTATAATATGTAAACATCTGTATAAGTATGACTAAGATAAAATAAGTCATACTCCACTAATGATTTTCAAAGGAATATTCCCTAATAGTATTTATTATTGGTAACATATGACTTCAAGAGTTAATATATTTAAGTTTAATAAAAACTTACTTGCTTTGATAGTCTGTAGGGCAGAGGCTTTCAGAGGCCGTCTGTGGCAGGTCCCTAGGTTGTTTCCTGTTTTCTTCTTCTTCAGATGTCCATCCTCTTTGCCTTTCTTTTTTTTTTTTTTTTAATTTTTTTTTCCAATGCAGTTTATTCAGGAACCTTGAACAATCATCTGACCCTGGGGAAAGCCAGCCCACAGCTTAAATAGCCTCTGGGTAGCCAACCCAGGCGTGCCACGTGGGCAATGCAGATAGGTCCACATACATGGAAGCAAGCCAGATCCTCAGCCTTAGCCAAATGGGAATTGTTCGTGACAGAGAGCACTCACCATCGGGAAGGTGGAAGGCGGAAACCAGCTCCATCTTTAAGGCACAGCATTCCGCAGCTCTCTACAGTTACCCTTTTTTGTTTTAGACGCATCAGGCAAGAGTAGAGGTCTGATCTCTGATATTAGAAATAAATTGGGACTTTGTACCGATGTTCGTTTAGGTGTCATCCACCCAAAGAGCATCAGAAGCAGATGCTGAGCCTGATGGCCAACTGTCGGGCAGAGTGAATGGAATTTTATGTAAGAAGTGGGAAATAGCAAGAGCTGAAGAGGACAGGAACTCCACAAGGAGAGCAACAGAACAAGAAAATTTGAACCCAGGGAACTTCCCAGAGACTCATACTCCAACCAAGGACTATTCATGGAGATAACCTAGAACCCCTGCACAGATGTAGCCCATGGCAGTTCAGTGTCCAAGTGGGTTACATAGTAATGGGAAGAGGGACTGCCTCTGACATAATCTGATTGGCCTGCTCTTTGATCACCTCCCCCTGAGGGGGGAGCAGCCTTACCAGGCTACAGAAGATGACAATGCAGCCACTTCTGATGAGAACTGATAGACTAAGATCAGAAAGAAGGAGAGGAACACCTCCCCTATCAGTGGACTTGGGGAGGGGCATGAATGCAGAAAGGGGAGGAAGGGTGGGGTCGGGAAGGGAGGAGGGAGGGGCTTATGGGGCGATACAAAATGAATAAAGTGTAATTAATAAAAGTTAAATAAAAAAAGGAAAAAAAAGTTAATTAGCCAAAAAAAAAAAAACTTACTTGCAAGTAAAATATAGAGTAGGAATCTACATAGAAAGGATCATATAAAGAGAATTTAATTAACAAAATAGATATACAGCAATAAAAATAGTATTGTTTTAGGCTCCTCGGGACCAAGACATATAGACACTTAATCATCATATGATTAATAAATTAATAAAGTTATTCAATTAATTAATTAGATGTATTATTTATTTATTAATAAATTACATTTTGACTAATTTTGTGGCATATAAACTACATTAAAATAACCTTTTTCTTTTTTCTTTATTTTTTGTGTCTTTTTTTATTAATTCAATTTACATCTCCGTCATAGGCCCCTCCCTCCCCTCCTGCCAGTTCCACTCTCTCTCCCACACCCCTCCCCCTGTTCCTCAGAATACGGAGCCCCTCTACCCAGACACCCCAGCTCATCTGTTCACATGAGGACTGGGTTCATTTTCCTCCCCTGAGGCCTTGTAGAGAAGTCCCCTCAGGGGGAAGTGATCAGAAAGCAGGCAACATAGTCCATGTCAGCGATATCCCCCACTCCCCTAACTAGAGGGCCCACATGAAGCATAAGATGCCCCAGACTTATCTTATTGGGGCTATGAATTATTGTATGTCAATCCTGTACTATATGGCTAAAATCCACTTATAAGTGAGTATATACCATGTGTGTTTTCGTTACCTCACTTAGTATGATCTTTTCTAGTTCCATCCATTTGCCTGCAAATTTCATGATTTCCTTATTTTTAATGGCTGAGTAAAATACTATTTTTCTTATGTATCTTTTATGCTAAAGACAATATATTTTAAGAGGACAAAATATTTAATATTCTTAGTGAAATGTTGAGTGTTAGTGGGAAAAGGTGTGTTGTTGAACAAAGGTTTGGAAGATGAGACAAGACTGATAGGCTTTTGATAAGCTGGAGAGATGGCTCAGTTGGCCTGAGAGCCCGAGTCCAGCGCCCAGGGCCCGTGCAGACAGCTGCAGCTGCAGCACACTGTTGGACCTCAGCACTGGGGAAGGGAAGGCAGGGAGAACCCTGGGGCTTGCTAGACGGCCTTGCACATGTGGGTGGTTCCAGCAGCGAAAGAGCCTCGCTCAGAACACTGGGCAGCTCCTGAAGAGCATGCGTGGTCGTTTACCGGCCTCCACACGCATGCACAAAAAGTAAAATGAATTCAGATAAAATGCTTCACTGTAAAAATGTTAGGATCCCATTTATGAGTGCTAGATGAGACGAGCAGCCAGGTGGACTGCTGGTCAGGACTGTTACCTTTTCTGGTGACCTGGTGTTCCGGGACTGGTGGTGAAAACTGAAAGGCAGAAGTAGAAAACAGAGGACCTTTTTAGTCAACCTAAATTGTGACCCATCTATCTATTGTCAATATAACTCTGGGGTATCTTTTTGTTCTTGTTCTTACTGGGCTCCTTAGAAAACAGTAATTTATCTTATTTAGGCAGCACATTTTTTTCCCATCTATACATACTTTGCAGGTATATTCTGACCAAACTAGATATATTCTCCCAATGGTATGCTCCATTCATTACAGTATCAGTAGGTACTATGTATTTTTAACAAGACAAGTAAATTGACCAGGTGAGATTTTACACAAAGCAGCCAAGCGTTGTTTCACTTCACTTAGTGTTGAGTCCATCAGTGTTGTTCATGACTCAGCTCCTGGGATGCATAGGAACAGCTAAATGCTGCTGGTGCTCTTCCTGTACCTCTGCCTGGAAGGCCCTGCTGCTCTGCTCTCCCGGAGAACCTTGTGAGCTGTCATACTCTTCTAATCATACCATGTCTGTCCACTACAGCCAGTGTTTATCTTAAAAACAAAATTAAACATGCCCCAAACTATATATAAAAACTAGATGGATGGATGGATGGATGGATGGATGGATGGATGGATGGATAGATAGATAGTCAAAACTACTTAAAATGTCGAAGGAAAAAAGAGGAAGAGCTTGTTAAGTTGTTTTATTTCAGTTGTGGCATTTATTTTTTAGTTTGGTGAATCAAGACCACGTGCTGATTAGTCTTCATGTACAAATGAACTTGCTTACTAGAAATACTGCTGCCAGCTCTTCCTGTTTGAGTGGCGGCTCCGGGAAAGCACTCCTCAGTGGGTGGATGGTCACACATTGCAGGGCCCATGAGGAGCTGCTGAGTCAAACAGGTTTTGTGGCCAGTTAGTTATAAGAATGAATTGTGTGTACATTCCAGTAGCAGAGTCAGGTAGGAACACTAAAATTCCCGTTAAGAAGTTTGATCTTTGGCATCCTTTTATATAAAAAAGTTGGTTAATAAATTCTAAAAAGTAAAGCCTCCTGTTTTAAAATGTATCAAAAAGCATAATAGAAAAGATTATATAGGTCATTTTATTATAAATGTAACAGGAAGGATAAGGAATAAATGATAATCAGAAAAGCAGTTTCAAAATTCTAAATAATTCTTGGTAGAATAAAAAAAATAATCCATTAAAAGTTAATGACATTTATTCTTAAATAAATTTTGCTTCTAAGTGACATAATTTTATTCTTTGAAAGACTCCTTGCTGTAATGAACCTGTTTCTGTTTCTGTTAGGTATTGTCATTTTCCACTTTGTCATCACATAGTTACTGATTTTTTTTAATAGAGTATATTTGTATTTTACTTACTTTCCATTATCCTATTTCCTTTAGCTTTTGTCACTTTGGGCTGCTATAATGAAAAAGTTGTAGATTAGGTGATTTAAGCAACGAACTTACTGTTCAGAGTTCTGATGCCAAGAATATTCAAGGTCAAGGAGTTGGGCTGAGGATAGTTCAGTTAGTAGAGTGTTTCTGTGGTAGTCATGAAGCAAGTTTAGCGCCCAGTTATCCTGACATGGTGGCACACACCTAAAACCCCAGGAGGTGGAGGCCATAGGATCCTAAATTCAAACTCATCTTTAGCTCTATAGCAAGCTTGAAGCTAATCTGAGCTATGAAGACCCTATCTCAAAAAATAAAATAGCCGAAAATCCAAGCAGCCTTGTTATTCATTTCCCTTCTCAGTGGGCAGATAGTCATTTGCCCACTCACAATGGCACAGGAGAGCAGTTTTCTCTCTGTGCCTTTTTTTCTTAAGACAGCAAACAATTCAGGAAGCTCTATCCTCCAGAAAGATTCCATCTTCAAATAATTTTGCATTGGGGATTTGGTTTCATCATAGGAATTCTGTGGAGACACCCAAAGCACATGCTAATAGTAGAAGCATGCAGAGAGAATATTGCCTACAAGTGCAGCTTCCCTGTGAGACTGCAGGCTAGACTGTCATGCATTACAAAGAACCTCATCCCATATGTGTGGCCCAGTTTGGAAACTTGGAAAAAAATCATTGTCTATATTTTCAGTCACTGCATGTTTGATCCAGTAAGGATGACACAATATGGCTTTCAGGGAAGATAACAGATTAAAGTCTTATTTTCTTTGAGCTTTCATTGGTACTTGACATTTGCTGAAGAGAACATTCTATTTGTTCCAATTTAGAGGACTGATACACAGAACAATTTTCCAGAAAATTATTTCTCAATTTAATTATAAGATTGTGAGCCTTGGTGAATTCCAAGGAGAGAACAGTGATCTTTATGCACTTTATTCACTGACAAATCCAAGCACCTAGAACCTGTGCCCCTGTGAGTGCTTGGTAAGTGACAGGACAAAGAAGGGATTTCATTTGCACCACCCTCAGATTAATAGTTCTCCTCTCTTGTCCCCTGGCTGGCCTTTGATGTCTCTTAAGAAACAGCACAGTTGTTTGTTGGAGTAGTTCTTCCTTCTCTACCAGTGTCTTTCTCTTTTGAAACGTGAAGATTGCTCCAGCTCCTTGATGAAGATGCCGTGTGCCTTTGAAGCACGTCCCTCTGTCCTCTCTCCACTCTAACATGGGTCAGATGTCTACACTGCGCAGTACACTAACCTTTGTCTTTAAGAGCAAAGTGGAAAGGACTTATCCCAGAATCCAGAATCCCTTGTTTTATAAAGGATTTAAAAATCGTGTGCCCACCTTCTCCATGTTAAGGTTAAGAAAACTGCAACCCCCAGAGCTCATAGCTCAAGGCCATCCACTAATGAGTGACACTGCAAATACTAGCACTGAGCTCTTGATTCACACGCAGAAACATTAAAAATAACTTTTCCCAGGGATTTGATGTCCTACTTAAATAGAATACTAAAATGAAAAAAAAAAATCCGCCTCAGATAGAAAGAATAAACTTATTTTCAGAACTAAGGAGTTTTTGAAGACCATGTTTGTCCTAAATTACAAACGCAGAAAGTACCAACATATCTATTAACATGTGCAACTAATATTTCTGAAAGATAATCTCTGGCCTCGATCAGTGTTGTATCAGAGTTTAAATTGACTTCCTACTAGTGAAGTCCAGGTACTAGCGTGGCCGTCTCTCACCTGGCCCAGTGCAGACATTGGTGCTCCCGTGCTGTGTTTACCTTATGTAGCTTAGCATTATAGTTAGGACATAGATGGCATCTACCTATGTTATAGTCAGGTCTGAGCTGAACATTTAGAATTTATTCTTGCACCAAAGCATTCTCTATAATTTAGGTAGAAATATTTTAAAATGTAAATTAGCTAGATCTTTATGTCCTGTGTGCTCTGCGGAGATACTCAGCTTTGTAAGATCCTCCCATCCGCACCCTCTGCCTTCCTCCCTCCCTCTTTTCCATCCTTCCTTCTTTTACCAAAACACAAAGTGAATTTTTTTGGAGGACTGCATATGAGGAAATTAACTGTCTAAACCAGAATTTGTCTCTCCCAATGTAAGATATTACAATGACGTGTACTTCCAAAGCCAGCCCTACAGTGACGCCAGTCCCCCCAGCAGCCTCAGTAACTTCTGTAAGGTGGAAAAGTACAACCTCATCCAAATACGGTGATTCATAATCCAGTCTATTAGAGATCAAATAATCCGTGAGATTAACGCTGTGGCATCTTTTTACATTAGGCTAATATGCCAGTCTCAGGTACTGTTTCAAACAAGGCGCTTAATAGTTATTTATTGCAGCATTTGGCATTTAGTGGCATTTTCACATTTTGACCTATGCTCCATTTTATTGTGATTTTATCATAGTAGGAATTACTAATAAGCTACTTTTAGTTCTCCATCTTTTAGTAAGTTGATAGTATACCTTGGATTTGTGAACACATCATGAAGCATCACTTTGTAAAGAAAGACAACTATTATGAAAGTAATAATACAGTATCTGATTGTTATATTTAGATTAAATCCAGAATTTAAAATTTTAATTGTGTAAGTAAAATTGGACGACTTAGAAAAGAAAGAGAACAGGGCTAGGATATTGGAATAAGCTTCTAGCTGGCAATAATAGATCATTTTCTTACCAATTCACTTTAGAACAGCTTCTCCAGTGAAGAAGAAAGTTAGCTCTGGTCACATCTCTGAAAGCGAAGCCTTTTTTATAATCAAGTCTGTTAAAACAGGCGTCGGCCTGAGTTTCAGCAGCTGGAGGCAGCTGCTACCCCCACAGCCCACTAGCCTGCCTGATAAAATGACCTCCTGTGAGCACAGTGCCACAAAGTGCAAGCTGCCTGTCCGCCATGACCTTCATTTCATTAGCTTCTTACACTACTGAGCAGAACACAGAAACAAATCTGCATGGCAGAAATTTCTTGAGATTTTATTGCTGTGGACCAACATTCTTAATTATAAAAGACATAAATTCAGTGCTCAGTTATGTAAAATGTTATAAACTGGATATGCAAAACTTTATCTACTTGCTACTTATTAAATTGATTCTCAGTATATATTAAACTAATCTTAATATTTTAATGACTATGCAGTTCATTAAAAATAAATATTTACTTATATGTAAAAAATCTTATATATAAGTAATTATATTAATATATAAATAAGCAAAATTATAATTCTGCTGGCTATTAAAAAGTATAATAAAATAGAAATTTTGAATAATTTCATGACATTTTAGATATGAGCACCCAAGTAGTCAGGTTTTGGACACTCACCAAATAGGCTCTGGCTACAAGGACACTCTCAGGTACTACTAAAGGATTTAACCCAGTTTAGAGGAACCCTTGATTCGTCCAGCAACATAAATTAATGTGACTTTTAAAAGAAGACCATATAATACAATCAAAACATGTAAAGAAGTTTTACCTTTGAAATTTATTGTTAACCTTATAATAAACTCAGAATGGGAAAAGACCAACAAAGTATTTTTGACTATAGACTACCCCTAGAAAGCAAAACTCTTTGCAGTCTTATGTAGAACAGAATTAGATGGGTGAAATTTGATAACTTTAAAATTATTAGTGAAGACCGATAATTATTTATAATTTATTCAAAAGTATACACACAGAACCTATCTTGTATAATAAAATAACCACCAAGCCTCCTTTTCAGACATTTACTGGGATTAATTTACCTGTTTCTTTATCTTGTCTTTGGCAGTTAGATATCATTATTTTAAAAATCATATTTTTAGTTGCTGCAGTTAGTCATGTTTGGTGCTTTCACATTTCCTGTGGAAAGTTCCCAGGTGTCAGGGTGAATCTCCTCTGGGAGCTTTTACTGAAAACAGCCACATAGGAGAATGATTGATGTATGATTTGTTTTTAAGATTTGTTTTACATTGTTCTGATTTTTGGTTTGTTTGTTTGTCTTCAATAGCCCTTTATGTCACCTCGGTACCCTGGAGGCCCAAGGCCCCCATTGAGGATACCTAATCAGGTAAGATTTACATGCTACTTCAAATTTTAAAAAGATTTTGAAAATATCACAAGTGTTTCTTTTTATATAAAAATCTAACATCATCTGTTATCCCCACTGATAGCTGCTTCTGGGAATGTGTAATCTCCTTGAAGGTTGCATAGGCAGCCTTTGCGCTGACTGACTTTTTGTTAAGTTTTGTTGGAACACAGAAACACATGTATCCACATGCTTTATCCGTTACTATTTACACAGCTTTAGGAGACATGCTGTATGTAGCTTGCAACACTGCAAGGTTTACTACCTCCGTATTTCCAGAAAATGATTGACTCACTTGTGGAGCTAACTTCAGTAACTGTTGATCATCCTCTAGGTGAAATTTCCTATAATTTCTTTAGTTTCTTTTCATGTGCTAGAAAATTCATGTACATGTGCCTTGTCACAATGGCATGTCAGATAGGGAATTAGATGCTTCCTGAAGACAAAGTCTAAATATTTAACAATACATGTTTCAGTTTTCAATTTCAAGAATTTTAAATTCTAAGTATTTCAATTTCATGTTGTTTTTAACAAAGATAAGTTATTTACTAAAGGGGATAAAGCACCTTTTTATTTGTCAAGAGTTTATAGTTATCATACTAAAATCTGTGCACCCAAAGAAGCTAAACAAGGAAGAGGACCCTGGTAAGATGATCAGTCCTCACTCAGAAAGGCAAATGGGAAGGACATAGGAAGAGGGAGAAAACAGGACAGGAGCCTACCACAGAGGGCCTCTGAAAGACTCTACCTAGCAGTGTATCAAAGCAGAGGCTGAGACTCATAGCCAAACCTTGGACAGAATGTAGGAAATCTTATGAAAGAAAGGAGAGTTAGAAAGACCTGGAGGGGACAGGAACTCCACAAAGAGAGAGAGAAAAAAAAATCTGGGCTCAGGGTCTTTACTCCAACGAAGGACCATGCATGTAGATAACCTAGAACCCCTGAGCCCTGGCAGCTCAGTCTCCAAATGGGTTCCCTAGTAATGGGAACAGAAGGTGTCTCTGACATGAACTCAGTGGCTGGCTCTTTGTTCACCTTCCCCTGAGTGGGGAACAGCTTTACCAGGCCTCAGAGGAAGGCAATGCAGCCAGTCCTGATGAGACCTGGTAGGCTAGGGTCAGATGGAAGGGGAGAAGGACCTCCCCTATCAGTGGACTGGGGGAGGGGCATTGGTATAGAAGAGGAAGGAAGGGTGGGATTGGGAAGGGACGAGGGAGGGGCTACAGCTGGGATACAAAGTGAATAAACTGTAATTAATAAAAAAATAAATTAAAAAAGAGTTCATAGTTTTGTTTTGGATGTGGGTAGTGTGCATAGTTGTAGTACAATAAAAAAATTAAATGATTAACAGTGTGTCAGTTGCTCAGTCATGTGAAGACTATAGTTTTCTCTCAAAATGAAGTAAAATCATTTTAAATTCCCTTTTCCATTTTTGCTCTTTATTTGTGCATTTTTTTCACCTTGAAAAACAGAACAAGAAGGTTGCAATTATTAATTCACTTGTCCCAACAAAATTTTGGCTCTCTTATCCATTTATACTGAAATTACGCTGAGCCAGGCATCGTGGTGCATACCTATAATCCCAGCACTTAGGACTTTGAAATCTAAACAGCGAGTTCCATAGCAACCAGAGCTATGTAGATAGACCTTCTCTCAAAAACAGAGGAAGGAATAGAGGGAGGGAGGGAAGAAAGGAAGGAAAAGAAATGAAGGAAGGAAGAAAGGAATAGAGAGAGAAAGAGAAATTATGCTGTGGCTGCTTCAGGGAGGTCCAGCACCCGGGCTTGCCTCCAGATGGGGCCTGTGGAGTGCTTCAGTGCCTAGCAGTCCTCACATCAGCAGCTAGAGTTTTTCATTTGCAGACAGGATGTGCATGCAGTTTCATGGATCAGAAAACATGCCATGAAAGAAGGTAGAGAAAGTACACAGATGCCAAGAGCACCAACATGTGGGAATCTTATTTTTCTCTGTAGATGAACCTGGATGTATCAACATTTACTTATATAGGAGTCTGAGTCTTTTAATTTTCATTTTTAAGAATAAAATCGTATACTGTCTGTTGGTTTAAATGTTTCAAATATTCCACCCATATAGATAGATAGATAGATAGATAGATAGATAGATAGATAGATAGATAGATATTGATATAAGAGAGTCCTGAAAATCTGAATTAGGAATCTGTGAATCCTAGTATAAATATATTATTAAAATACCTTTATTCTGAATTAGGAAACTGTGAGATCCTAGTATAAATATATTATTAAAATACCTTTATTCTGTAGAAATGATGACACGATGATGCATTTGTTAGAATTATATTCATTTGATGCCATTTCATTGTCATGGGACAAGCCTGAGGACAATGGTTGAATTCCCAGAACCCATCTAAAAGCTGGATTTAGTGTTGGACAGGATTAGCCTGGTCCTGACACTCTAGAGACAGAGATACGGGAATCTTCAAAGCAAGCTGGCTGGCTAAACTAGTCCAGTCAGTTAGCTAGCTCTACATCCAGTGAGGGGCTTTCCTCAGTGAGAAAGGCGCAGAGCAATCAAAGAAAACACCTGGCCTCGACCTCTCTCCTCAGTACATATGTGTGCACATGTGCCGTCACACACATGAACTTATGTTACAATATGCATACACAGATGCTATGAATGCATACAGAAGATCCTGTGTTAAGTCTCATAATCTATAGAATTAACAAAATAAAATACAAACTGAAGCAATCTGTATTTACAGAGATTGTTTAAATACTTTTGACAAAATGTCACCAAATAGCCCAAGTTGACTTCAAAATCTTGATCCTCCTGCCTCATCCTCCTGAGCGCTCAGGTTAAGATGGAGTCTGGTATTTGAAAGCTCGAAAAAATAACCATGTAATCACTTTTTTTAAAGAAGTAATCAGAAATAGAATATAATACTTGCTGTAAGGGTGTTCTCCTCTAGAATCTGACAACATTCATGTTGATACATTTTTAGACATTACTTTCTTTTACAAGTGGCTCCTTTGTACCTCCTGCCATACACACTTTCACTAAATTATGTTAATTCAGACATAGAGTAACTTTCATTTACACTATTTTTCAACTAATCATATCAAAAACTAAACAATTCAAAACTAAAATGATGATATGTTTAATATATTTAGGAGCATGAACTCTTCAAGCAAACATCAGTTTTCAAGTTGGCTATTCTTAGTTAAAGCAGAATTAGCATAACTTTTTGTTGACAAATTGTAATGATGCCTATTGAGCAAATATATTAACATATTATACTTATGTTTCATTTAAGTTGATTGTAATATAATGAAACATTTTCTTGTTAGTAGACCACACAAAGTAGAAACAAATAGTGAAGTGTCCCCATTCAGTGGTTCTGGTGGTTGCCCTGCATGTGTGAAAGGCACTCTTTAATGGACAGGACTGCTACAACTTATGTTACTAGTTCTAAGGTTACGTGTTTAAGTTTCCCTGAAGTATTTTATGGTTCTGCATTAAATATACAATGTCTTCTTATTGGTTTATTGATAGGATTGAGTATTTGGAATAAGCCATGCTGCTACTTTGTTGGAAAGCACAGAAGTAGGCAATTGTGTCTAAAATGATGAACGTCAGGTAACAAAAGTATACAATGGAGTAGAAAATAAATGTGTGTGAAGAGAGTCATGAAACAAAAATTAAGTCCACAAGTGTACATCGCTCAGTTTTAGCTGGACCGACTCAGCTCTCAGACGGTGCCCCCTCCGTCACTGAAACATCCTTAACCTGAAGTGACGCAACTCTTTATATTTCTCATGGATAAACTGTCTGAACAGAAAAGCCAACACTGTTATGAAATCAAAATAGTGCAGAGACTATACATGCATGAGGGACACCAAGAATAAGCTAATGTCTATAGATCCCTGGAATTGCTTTCATCCTCGCCATTCTTAAAGCAGATACAGGAGTTGAGATTGCTTGCACAAGACGCTAGTGTCCATTTTCTATGCCATGGTTAAATGTGATACTCTAAAAACAGAAAGTATCTGCACATAGTATCCAAGTCCTCAGGAATTCCTGTGGATTATCAGATGAGCACTTGAAGAAAGTATGATGCAAATAGTGAAATCATATACATATATTAAGAGATATGATGTAGAATAAATCTACTGGAGTGCTGCTATGACTACTAACCAATGTAAGGAAGAAGGCATAAATTATGTAAATACATCATTGCAGCCTCATTTTTTTACAAGCTCTTTGTCCCCGTCACATATACTCATATTGTGAAAAGAGATCATGGACCATATACTTTATTTCTGAGTTGTCAGGTTATGAGTGATTTTTTTTATTATTTTATTTTATTTTTATAAATTACAGTTTATTCACTTTATATCCCAGCTGTAGCCCCTCCCCCCATGCCCTCCCAGTCCTACCCTCCCTCCCTCTTCTTCACCAATGCCCCTCCCCCAGTCCAATGATAGGGTAGGTCCTCCTCCCCTTCTATCTGACCCTAGTCTATCAGGTCTCATCAGGACTGGCTGCATTGTCTTCCTCTGTGGCCTGGTAAGGCTGCTCCCCCATCAAGTGGAGGTGATCAAAGAGCTAGCCCCTGAGTTCATGTCAGAGACAGTCCCTGTTTCTATTATTGGGGAACCCTCTTGGACACTGAGCTGCCATGGGCTACTTCTGTACAGGAGTTCTAAGTTTATCTCCTGGCATGGTCCTTGTGTGGAGTATCAGTCTCAGAAAAGACCCCTGTGCCCAGATTTTTTGGTTCTGTTGCTCTCCTTGTGGAGCTGCTGTTCCCTCCAGGTCTTTCCCCCTTCTTTCATAAGATTCCCTGCACTCTGCAAAAAGTTTGACTATGAATCTCATGAAATTGGCAGGCAAATGGTGGGATCTAGAAATGATCATCCTGAGTGAGGTATCCCAGAAGCAGAAAGACACACATGTTATATACTCACTGATAAGTGGATATTAGACATATAATATAGGTTAATCATACTGAAATCTCTACACCTAAGGAAGCTAATCAAGAAAGAGGACCCTGGTAAGATGCTCAATCTTTATTTAGAAAGGCAAACGAGAGAGATATCAGGAGAGGGAGAAAACAGGGAACAGGACAGGAGCCTATCACAGAGGCCTCTGGAAGACTCTATCCAGCAGGGTATCAAGCAGCTGCTGAGGGATTTTACTATTTGAAAGCTTGAGTGTTTCTGCAGTTCACATTGAGCAGGCAGTATACTTGTGACTCGAGAAAACACTAACTGTGCACATGGAGAAATGAAATGTTATTCTTGGACTAAGACTAACCTTTTAAAATACGTAATACATGATTCTTGTAACGGGATGGAGACAGATGAAATGACACTAAGGGTAAGTGACTCCTAAAGAGACTTAGGACTTTTCAGATAAGTAAGAACCGACTGACATTTGACACAGAGAAAGAGATGTTGAGACAGTTGTAATTCCAGCTCTTGAGAGGCAGAGGCAAGAGGATTATCATGAGTTCAAGGTCAGCCAGGGTTGCATAGTGAGATCTTGATGCATAAAACAAAAATGTAAACATTTACTTAGAAATTGAAGTTTTACCATACCACCATGAACCCAAGTTGCTTACATTTCAGACCGCACGCTCTTCATAACATGCCCTCTTACTGAGGACAAGCATGCTTTGTGCATCTTTTATAGGTATTTTTTTCAATCTTTGTAAAACATTTTATATGTGAAGCTTGGCTTTTATTTAGTGCTGTTGGTATGAAATATACCGTTTCCTGCTGCATAGAGAGCAGTCCATTGTATTGAGTAAGTCACACCCGCTGTCCTGCTGCGGCTACGAAGAGTCTGCACATCTGCCTTCAGATAGTACACCTCTTCAGTGGAAGCGGATGGCTGTTGGCAAACTGCGTTCAAAAGGCCATTCTCAACCACAGAATGGGAATTACAGTAATCATATTTGAAATTGTTATTTAAACAGCAGTAAAAGAATATTATTTCCTTATGATTTTGAATTTATATTGGAGTATATGAATTTTTTTCAACTATTTTTTTCCTTGTAAGGCAAAGGAAGCAGGGAAAAAAGTATAGTATGTTTGGGGGAGAGTATGTTCTCCTTCCAACCCAAGAAAAGCTTACTCTGTGAATACAACATGGGCTTCCCAGATCAACACATGATTGTATTAAAGTTTCGGGTGTAGTGTGCACCTCAGAAGTAACATGTCCTTACCTTTCTAGTCATTTTATTTTAGATATATATTTTTTTAATTTTTTATTTAACTTTTATTAATTACACTTTATTCTTTTTGTATCCCCCCATAAGCCCCTCCTTCCTCCCCTCCTGGTCCCACCCTCCCCCCCTTTCTGCATGCATGCCCCTCCCCAAGTCCACTGATAGGGGAGGTCCTCCTTCTTTCTGATCTTTTTTTTTTTTGTTCTTCTCAATGCAGTTTATTCAGGAACCTTGAACAGTCTTCTGACCCTGGGGAAAGCCAGCCCACAGCTTAAATAGCCTCTGGGTAGCCAACCCCAGCGTGCCTCGTGGGCAATGCAGATAGGTCCACATACAGGGAAGCAAGCCAGATCCTCAGCCTTAGCCAAATATGGAGTTGTTTGTGACAGAGAGCACTCACCATCGGGAAGGCGGAAGGCGGAAACCAGCTCCATCTTTAAGGCGCGGCATTACACAGCTTTCTACAGTTCCCCCTTTTTGTTTTAGACGCATCAGGCAAGAGTAGAGGTCTGATCTCTGATATTAGAAATAAATTGGGACTTTGTACCGATGTTCATTTAGGTGTCATCCACCCAAAGAGCATCAGACCCGTCTGATACCTTTTTCTCAGAGGCGGGACCTGGGGCATCAACCCGCATGCAATCAGACTTGCTCTTCTCTGGGTCCAAAGCGGCTGACCCTGAGTGCAGTGCTTAGCCTCGCATCCTGAGCGTAACATTTTAGCTTTTTATGGTAGCCAACCATGCTTGGGGAGACTGTCCTGCTTCAATGGCTGTAAAGGCCTGAATGGTCATGGCTACATTACGCTGTTGTGAGACTCTAATCTTGCATATACACCACAGGCAAACCAAGGAGACCAACACCAGAAGGCCTGCTAACGCTCCCATGCCCGCCCATTCCTTCAGATGATTCATGGCTGCAGCAATCCATGATGATAATCCTGTGGCTAGTCCTGCGTCCACTCTGGTAGAATTTGCCGTAACAATGGCCACTCTCAGCTGCTCCATCGTAGTATCGAATTCTCCAGTCCAATTACCTAAAATATAGCTAGACAATTGTTTAGACAGATTTGCAGCACAGGGAAAATTCTCATGTTGTATGCTAGTGACACAAAGTCCAGCATACTTCCATTGACAGCCAAGGTGAGCGATTTGCCATAGGGTATCAATTTGCTCCTGCACGAGGTCAATCCTCTGATTGAACACCATCAAGTCTTCTTTTAGAGATATATTTTTAAAAATGAATTGTGGCATATTCAGTTAGAAATATAATAGTATATACAAAATATGTCTCAGAAGATAATTGAGCAGATATTTGTTGAGGTTTATAGATATGGGCACCATTCTCAGTGAGGTCATAAATGGGTGACTAAACTAATTATCTTTTTAATTAGTATACAAAGTATTAGATACCATAAGTCATTTTTAACAAAGCTGTTCATAGTAAACTGTCTATCCCTCCCGTCTCCCCATCCTGTGCTCCTGACCCTCCCTTGTTGCCTCCCACCCCATTTTCTTTGTCACTTTCATGTCCTGTGTGTCCTGTTGCTCATCCTCAGACTTCCTTATTACCTATTTTACCCTCTTTGGGGCTCCTTTATAATATTTGTTATGCCTGATCCATATTCATTCTCTCTTTCCCCTCCTCTCTGTCTGTCTGTCTCTTTCCCTTCCCCCCTTCTCTTTTACACACATGCACACACACGCCTCCACCATGCCCACACATGCCACATCACATGCTTATGTACACATACATTACAGTCCAGGATTCATATATGAGGCAGAACATGCTGTTTTTCTTTTTGAGTCACCTCAGTTAACATTATACATTCTAAGTCTATCCATTTTTCCTGCAGATTTTCTGATTTCCCTTTTCTTCACAGCTGAGTAGTACTCTGTTGTGCATATGTACCCAAAGATGCAAAATTGGAAGTGAGGATCTTGTCTAAACTACTTAGAATTTAAACTACTTAAATTGTACATGGATAACTTCAGATGAGTCTATTCTTCTGTCAATGGACTTCTAGGATGGTTTATCTCCTTGCTTTTATGAATAGAGTAACATAAACAAGCTATGTAAGAATCTCCGTGCTGGGATGTGGACCCTGTAGGTGTGTGCCCGAGAGTGGTGTAGTTGAGCTGCACAGTAGTTACAGCTTTCCTTTTCTGAGGAACCGCCACACTGAAGTTCATAGTGTCCGTCTGAGGCTCCACGCCATCGACATGAATAGACGTTCCTCTTTCCTTACAACCTCACCATGATTTTTGTTAGATTTCTTTGTGATGGCCGTTCTGATCAGAATGAGATGGTCTCTCAAAGTAGTTTTAAATTGCTTCCCCTGATGACTAGGGACTTTTTTTTAAAAAGTTTTTTACTGACCATTTGTGTTTCTTTTGGGCTGAAGAGATGGCTCAGTCGTTAAGAGCACTGTCTGTTCTTCCAAAGGACCCAGGTTCAATTCCCAGCACCCCACATGGCAGCTCACAGCTGTCTGTGATTCCAGTTCCAGGTGGTCCAACACCCATATACCGCACATAAAATAAAAATAAATAAATTATTATTTTTTTAAAAAAAAGGATAGTACTGAGGACAACAGACTCATTATGTATTTGATGTTCTGTTTTTGTTTTTGTTTTTTTGAGAACTGTTGAATTTATGAGCCCATTTGTTGATAGACAGTTCTTTATAAATTCTAAATATTAGGCCTCTTTGTACAAATGAGGCTTCTGTACATTGTTGTTTCATCTCTAGGTCCTCTGTTTTGTTTTACTGGTTGGCTTCTTCCAATCCCTGGGTGAGGCAACTTTGTTAAGTTGCGTCCAGTTATGCTCTTTCTATTTAGAATGGTTTTAGCTCTTCGTGGTAGTCTTAGGTAGGTTGTCTTCTCTTATGATATAAAAAACATGACCTAAAGCAGCCTGCGGAGGAAAGGCTTTGTTTGGGGATGTCAGGGTAGGAAGTCTGGCCAGGAACTGAAGCAGAAGCCACAAGAGAGTGCTGTGTGGTAGCTTGCTCCTCATAGCTTGCTCAGCTTTCTTTCACGCCTAGGACCAGTCCAGGGGTGCAACGACATATAGCAAGCTGCCCATCGGCCATCAATTAAGAAAATGTACCACACACTCCTGCAGGCCAAACTGATGGAGGCATTTCTCTGCTCAATGACTCTAGGCGTGTCAAGTTGACATAAAACTAGCCAGGACAACTGACCTCTTGTAAAGTTTACACACAAACTCATGACTATTCAACGAGAACCCTCTTTTTCTTCATTTGTATTCAAGATGGCATAACATTGCAATTACAATATAAAACGTCCCAACTTCCAAAAGTTCCACAGCCTTTCAAAATTCAAATTTTAAGGTCTCTTCAAAGTACCCAAAATCTTTTTCAAAGTTCAAAGTTCCTAGAAAATACCCAAAGTTTCTCTAAAATATCCAAGTATAAAATATTGTAAGTCTCTGAAACCCAAGGTCTGTCCGCTGTGGACCCCTATAAAATAAAAATAAGTTACGCACTTTCCTAATAATAAAAACAGCAGAGCAAGAACTGGCCACGGCCACAGTCAGAGCACAGCAGAGCCAGACTATGAGAGCACTGAGAAGTTCAGTGTCTGACTCCTAGGGTTCCTCCATCACTCACACTCTTCCAGGGCTCTTCTAAAGGCCCTGTTTCTCCTGCTCTGCCTTGTTACCACAGAGTGTGTCCTCTAAATTCCAGGTGGCTCCAGCCTGCAGCACCTGCTATCTTTGGCAGTTGTCCTATGGTTCTCACATCTCCAATGCTGGGCCTCCATTGCAGTGGGGCTGCCAGCTCCAGTACCCTCTGATGGCCTCTCCTCGGGGACTGTGACCTCCTATGTGGTTTCAAGCCTCCACCTTTCTCCGTGAGCCCTCTAAGCATATGGTTTCTATGGAAACTGGGGTTGTGCTTTCACTGGGGGCCTCTCCTGACAACTGTAGCCCTGCCACACAGTGCCACGCCTCAGCTCCTCTTCATGCCTTTAAAGCCAGTGCTATCTGGGCAGCTCTTGCACATTTCTAAGTTCAGCCGCCAGCACACGTACAGCCTTGGCTAACTCTGGACCACAGCTTCCACATGCTGGTCCTGGAGAAACACTTCCACGTTTTTCCTCAGGATTGCTGGTCTTTTCTTTTTCTTTTTTTTTTTTTTTTGGATTGTTTTTTTTTGTTGTTGTTGGTTTTTTTTTGTTTTTTTTTTTCAATGCAGTTTATTCAGGAACCTTGAACAGTCTTCTGACCCTGGGGAAAGCCAGCCCACAGCTTAAATAGCCTCTGGGTAGCCAACCCAGGCGTGCCACGTGGGCAATGCAGATAGGTCCACATATATGGAAGCAAGCCAGATCCTCAGCCTTAGCCAAATGTGGAATTGTTCGTGACAGAGAGCACTCACCATCGGGAAGGTGGAAGGCGGAAACCAGCTCCATCTTTAAGGCACAGCATTTCGCAGCTCTCTACAGTTCCCCCTTTTTGTTTTAGACGCATCAGGCAAGAGTAGAGGTCTGATCTCTGATATTAGAAATAAATTGGGACTTTGTACCGATGTTCATTTAGGTGTCATCCACCCAAAGAGCATCAGACCCGTCTGATACCTTTTTCTCAGAGGCGGGACCTGGGGCATCAACCCACATGCAATCAGACATGCTCTTCTCTGGGTCCAAAGTGGCTGACCCTGAGTGCAGTGCTTAGCCTCGCATCCTGAGCGTAACATTTTAGCTTTTTATGGTAGCCAACCATGCTTGGGGAGAATGTCCTGCTTCAATGGCTGTAAAGGCCTGAATGGTCATGGCTGCATTACGCTGTTGTGAGACTCTAATCTTGCATATATACCACAGGCAAACCAAGGAGACCAACACCAGAAGGCCTGCTAACGCTCCCATGCCCGCCCATTCCTTCAGATGATTCATGGCTGCAGCAATCCATGATGATAATCCTGTGGCTAGTCCTGCGTCCACTCTGGTAGAATTTACTGTGACAATGGCCACTCTCAGCTGCTCCATCGTAGTATCGAATTCTCCAGTCCAATTACCTAAAATATAGCTCGACAGTTGTTTAGACAGGTTTGCAGCATGGGAAAAATTCTCACGTTGTATGCTAGTGACACAAAGTCCAGCATATTTTCATTGACAGCCAAGTTGAGCGATTTGCCATAGGGTATGAATTTGCTCCTGCACGAGGTCAGTCCTCTGATTGAGCACCGTCCAGCCTCCTTTTAGCTGAGCATTGATTCCTTATGTACACTAAGGCGTGAGCCGCAGTGGCTGGTCCTTTCTTAACCATGGCTAAGTCTTCAGTTCCAGTTAGCCAGTACCGACTGCCCCAATAAAGCAAAGTGCAGTGGAAACCACAGCCAAGTCTTCATCTCTTGCTGGCCAGAACTTTTCATTTAAAATATCACTCAGGTGGCCAGGTTAGAGCCTGCACTTCCTCAGAAACATCTCAAGCCAGCTCTCCACTGCCTTTGCTATCTGGGTCTTCTAAGCTCCCGGACAATAGCCTGCTGAACTCTGAGCACAAACATCCCCAAAATATGTGGTTGGGTCAGGTCTGTCACAACACCTCATGAACCTGGCATCAATTTCGTTTTAATTAGGGTTTCCAATGTGATAAAACACCATGACCTAAAGCAATTTGGTGGAGGAAGATGTCTATTTCACCTTACTGCTTACAGTCTATCGAGGCTGGAACCTGGGAGTGCTGCTGACTGGCTTGCTCTCCTCAGGGATTGTTCAGCCTGCTTTTTCCAGCAGCTCAGACCAACATCCCAAAGTGAGCTGGGCTGGTCAATCATCAGTCAAAAACTATCCCCGTAGACAGCTATGGGCCAGTGTAGGGGGGTATTTTCTCAGTCGAAGTCCCTCTTCCCAAATGACTCTAATGTATAGAGTTGACATAAAACTAACCAGACTACTAACTAACTGATCTATTGTGATTGTGTACGAATTGTTGGATTGCTTTGATATAGTTCTGTGAAGAATGACATCAAAGTCCCAATGGGAATTGCATTCAATCTGTAGAATATTTCTGGTAAGGTAGCTATTTTCATGATATGTATTCATGTTATTTGCTGATCAGGACCATGAAAATTCTTTGCTTCATCTGGTGTCTTAGTCAGTGTTCTGTTGCTGTGAAGAGACACCATGACAAAGGCAACTCTTATAAATGAGCAGTTTAATTTGGTTTAGAAATTCAGAGGTTCGGTCCACTATCATCATGGTGAGAAGAATGTGAGTGTCCAGGCAGACATGGTGCTGGAGAAGGAGTTGAGAATCCTGCAGCTTGGTCCTCAGCCAGCAGAAGGAGACTCTGTTCCACACTGGCTGGAGGCTGAGCACAGGAGACTTCAAAGCCCACAGTGACACACTTTGTCCAACGAGGCCACACCTCCTAATAGTGACACTTTCTCTGGGCCAGGCATTCAAACCCAGAGTCTGTGTGGGCCATTCCTATTCAGAGCACCACATTTAGGTTTGCTTGTTTGTTTTTTTCCTTCATTTTCAGTATTTTGAAGTTTTCAGTGTAGGGGTCTTTCATTTCCTTGATTTTAGCTACTTTGTTAGGGCTATTGTGAATAAGATATTTCTAAATTTTTTCCTCTGGGAGTTCATTGTTCATACTTATGATGTTAATGAGTTTTGATTTTATGTCCCAAAATTTTGCTTAAAATGTTTCTTCGATACAAAAGTTTCCTGGTTGATTCTATAGGAGCTTTTAAGTTTGGGCTAGCTTACCGTATCCCTTTCTTATGTTTGTTCCTGTGTCTTTTTTTTTTTTTTTTCAGTGCAGTTTATTCAGGAACATTGAACAATCCTCGGACCCCGGGGAAAGCCAGCCCACCTATTGCTAAGACATAGGACACTGTATTGAATAAGAGAGTGGAGATGGGTATTCCTGTCTCATTCCTGTTTTCTGGGGAAATGATATCCGTAATTTTCCCTTTTGGTAAAATATTGGTTAGAGGTTTGTTATATTATACATGGCCTTAATGTGGTGGGCCTTTTGCCTCTTTCTGTCAGTTTATCTGAGGGTTTGTCAGTATTATTAATTTTTTTTCAAAGAACTGATATTTTTTATTGATTTGGTGTGTTCCTTTAATTTCTGTCCTAATCTTTACTATTTCTTGCCATCTGCTGAGTTTGGAAATCAATCTGGTGCTTTCTCAGACAATTAGAAATAGTGCTACCTCAAGATTCAGCTATACCATTCCTAGGCATATATCCAAAAGATGTTCAAGTACACAAGGACATTTGCTCAACCATGTTTGTAGCAGCTTTGTTTGTAATAGCCAGAACCTGAAAACAGCCCAGATGCCCCTCAACTGAGGAATGGATTCAGAACTTCAGGTACATCTACATAATGGAATACTACTCAGCAATTATAAGCAAAGAAATCATGAAATTTGCAGGCAAATAGTGGGAACTAGAAAAGATCATCCTGAGTGAGGTATCCCAGAAGCAGAAAGACACACACGGTATAGACTCACTTACAAGTGGATACTAGACATATAATACATGATAAAGCTACAAAAATCAAGCTAAGCAAAAAGGAGGACCTTGGGTAAGATGATCAATCCTCATTCAGAAAGACAAACAGAATGGACATTGGAAGAAGGAGAAAACATGGAACAGGACAGGAGCCTACCACAGAGGGCCTCTGAAAGACTCTACCAAGCAGTGTATCAAAGCAGATGCTGAGCCTATTAACCAAATTTTGGGCAGAGTGCAGGGAATATTATCTCCAAAGAGGACAGGAGTGCCACATGGAGAGGAACAGAACCAAAATATCTGGGCACACGGGTCTTTTCTGAGACTGATACTCCAACCAAGGACCATGCATGGATAGAACCTAGAACCCCTGCACAGATGTAGCCCAGGGCAGCTCAGCATCCAGGTGTGTACCCTAGTTAAGGGGAACAGGGACTCTCTCTGACATGAACTCAGTGGCTGGCTCTTTGATCACCTCTCCCTGTAGGGGGAGCAACCTTGCCAGGCCACAGAGGAGGACAATGCAGCCAGTCCTGTTGAGACTTGATAGGCTAGGGTCAGATGGAAGAGGAGGAGGATCTCCCCTATCAGTGGACTTGGAGAGGGGCTTAGGAGGAGATGAGGGAAGGAGGGTGGGATTGGAAGGGATTGACAGAGGGGGCTAGCTGTGTAGCTGTTCTTGAATCCAGAGATTTCCCTGAGTTTTTCTAAACAGTTCTCTTTGTTGTTGTTGTTGTTTTGTGAAACAGTTTCTTTTTTGGCTGTCCTGGAACTAGCTCTATAAATGGGACTGGCCTTGACTTTATAGAGATCTGCCTGAAGCTTGCAACACCACCACCGGCCCCAAACCAAAATCTTACATGAAAGATGTACAAGGATGAAGTTCATAAGAGAAATGAGAAATTGAAAGATCTTGAGAGAGACTCAAATGTATTATGTAGTTGTAGAAGCTTAAAAGGAAATGTTTAAAGCACAATTTATAAATAGTTAAAATATTTCATTTTATTTTTTGTTTTCCTAAATTTCTAGGCACTTGGGGGTGTCCCAGGAAGTCAGCCGCTACTGCCCAGTGGGATGGACCCAACACGACAACAAGGTAACTAAAGTAGACGTGAAACTCATGTGCTGAACTAGTGAGGAAATTTTCTTTTCTTTCTTTTTTCTTCCTTTCTTTCTTCTTGTCTTTTTTTTTTTTTTGTCTTTTACTCTTTTGAGACAGGGTTTCTCTGTGTACCCTTAGCTGTCCAGGACTTGCCTTGTAGACCAGGCTTGCCTCAAACTCACAGAGATCCACTTACCTCTGCCTCCCAGAGTGCTGAGACTACAGACATGGGCTACCAGCCAGCACCCAACTGAGGAAATTCTTTAAGATCTTCATTGGTATGAATAGTCCGTGATTTTACCAGATGCATTTTCACAGCAACATGAATAAATGGTTTACATTTGCTAACTCTTAATTATGCACAATAGCAAAGTAGAGGTGCTGACATAAGAGATAGAATAATAAAATCTCTAAAATCTTGTATGACTTCTGATAAGTAGGAAGTTAAATGATTGTGCATTTATCAGCCCGTCTTCCTTCTTCAGAGAGAGGACTTAGTGATGATAGTAGACAAGTGTATGAAGTAACAAGTGACTTCATCAGCTCAACAGTCCCAGTAACCTGGTCCTTCCTTGGGGGTGTTTAGATGCCATGGATATCTAAGGCTGTATTCCAGGAAGTATTGTCCTAAGGAAAGAGGAGCAAAGGCTGTGAAAGAAGTATTCAACACAGAGAAGGAAGAAAATTTAAACCAAGAAAGCAATAGATATTATGGGGTAGGTGATAGCCAGAGCTGGAAATGATGGTTACAAAGCCAAAATCAGTTGGTGGCAATGCTCTGATGTCTACCTAACAAGAGGGTACTAGCCTCTAGTTTAGCGCTCATAGCTGTCCTATTGCTAATCGCTTCACACTTCCTTTAGGACATCCAAATATGGGTGGACCAATGCAGAGAATGACTCCTCCGAGAGGAATGGTGCCCTTAGGACCACAGGTAAATATAATCAGCACTGAGAGTGAGACACTGGGCTGCTGTCTCCTCTGGTACAAGGGCACGGTTTGCTGGGTTTTAGCACATGCACTGAAGTATTGACAGACCTCAGGCGCTGGTGGCACTGGACACATAGATCTCACTTAAAAATTCTGAAATGAAAAGCACACCTGCGTATATGCTTTATGTTATAAATAGCTGTACATTTTATATTATAAAAAAATTACAAACGATAGTATAAAAACTTATCTCTGACTAGTAATATCTTCCTGATGACTTTCAGTCACTGTTTATTGTGTTAGTAGGAATACTTCCTCTTCAAAATCAGATAATAGTTTATTTTTTCCTATTTGTTTTAGCAGTACCTTTTTATCTATTTCTATTAATGTGAAGAAAATAAAGTAACTTGGTATAAATTTACTTCCAAAACTATAAATACCAATAATAACACTAAAGGCTAAACCACACAAAATAGGATTAAAGAAGATTGTTAATGCCATACATTTAAACAATAACCAGAGATGTGCTCATGAATGGGACAACAGAGAAAGTTGAAGTGAAATCATTTGGAAGGGCAGGAATCTCATGACAGGCATTGCATATCAAACCTGTCAGACAAAATGTGTGCATAATTTCCTGAAAGATAATGAAAAATAATTCCTACAGCAGACATTTGCTGTGAGGCTGCCACCTCAAAGCAAACTGCCCTGTCTCTTTAAATCTGTATTGTGGAAACTGGCTCTGGGATGGTGTTTGCAGCTTTCTGTGTCGACAAGCATCTATACGTGTTTGTTTTGTTTGAGACAGGGTCTCACTGTGTAGCTCTGGCTGGCCTGGAACTCATTCTATAGACCAGACTGACCTTGAACTTACAGAAATCATCCTGCCTCTCCCCTGAGTGCTAGGATTAAAGGCCTGTGCCACTGACCAGTCCTCCCCCCCCACCTTTTCACTGATGGTTTATCACTTCTGTCATTTTTTACCATAAGATATATGTAATAAAGCCATTTCTGGGAACAACTTAAGTCTGAAACAAAGAAATATACTTATCATAATGGTTCTTGAGTGCTGTGAGTTAAGCAAGTGCATACAGAATATATGACCATGTGGTTAGTGTGTAGTGTGTGGGGGAAGACATAACTATGGTCAAGCCATATTTATAATCTGTTTTGATCTAAGGACAGCAGTAGCAAATGATTTTTATATTGATATCAATATACTTTCAGTATAAAAGCAAAATCTTTATTTCATCAGAAAAAAATCTTCTAATACTATATCTGGAATAGTTTTCTTCCTTTCTTTTCTATGAGTCACTTAGCTTACGTAACTGTGTCCTTAAAATTAGCAAGTTCCATGGGATTAATGGAAAAAGTCACTTAAATTGAACACCTATTTCAATTTTCTCTATAATTTTGAAGGGTAAATAAGTAAATCACACACCTATACTTCCTGAACTCAGGAGGCTGAGGCTACACTTACTATGTATCAGATATCTTACTTGACTGTTGAGTATAAAAATATTAATGAAATAGGATCTCTGTCTTCAAGGTACATACTGTTAAAGGAGAAAATACAACTGCATTTAGAAAGGTTATTATCTAATACTAAATCTCTAGAAAACAAAATATGTAACCTTGTCTAGTTTTCAGCGATTTATCACAGAAGAGAGAAGTGATGCTTTAAAGTTGAGGATGCATGGGGAGTGAGGGGTAAACGGTTTCGTTCTGTTTATCAACAGCCATGAAAAATGATTAACAGCTACAGTTTTTAAGTAGAAAGAGCCATGGTTTAATTCATCAAGCACACTGGTGCTTGATGTCATTTTATTCTACAAAAAGTCTAAACAGAAATTAATATTGCCATAAAAGTAAGGAAAATAAGATTAAGAGAATCAGTGGCCCATATAGAAGAGTAGCTACTGTGGTACACAACTGCAATTCCTGCACTCAGGAGGCTGAGGCAGGAGGATCTCAAGCCCAAGGCCAACTGGACTGTGTAGGAGACCCTGTCTCACAGAGGCAGGCAGGTTATTGTAGAGACCGTAATGGCAATAGAGATGCAAGTTAATATATTTCTCTGCCCAGAGCTCCAATGGAATATTGGATTTTCTGAAACTCACAAAGAAGGAGAAAGGTAGCCAGACTTCTTCATGAAGCACCTGTGCCTTACTTTACCATATGTAGTTTTCATTTCCATGACGTTTGGCTCTGAAATCCCTTGCTAATTATTACCCGTACTATCACCATGCTTTGTGCAAAGATTAACACAATTATCTGCCCTCTTAACTGAAGACTCCTCTTGCTAAAAATGATTACCTTAGTGCTCACAAACCCGAGTGTAAATAATATTTCCTTAATGTAAAAGTGAGTAAGCAGAGGAGCAGATGGCCAGGTGGTTTATCTATCAAGTATGGCATTCTGTATAGAGTTAACGGAACGGACCTTTCCATTGATTCATTTTCTCGTCCTCTTAACACCTCCTCCAAAGTGTTCCTGTAGGATGAGCTAACATGATTATGAAGGTCTAGCTTCTTTAATTTGGAAAAATCCAGTAGACTCAAAATAAAACTGTGAGAAGTTGGAAAATGTTGGACATGAAGGCAGAAAGCATGGGTTGGGGCTCGGTTGTGAGTAACCTTATGAGGACATACTGAGGCGTTTAGGCTTGTTTGACAGGTCATCTGGGCCATCATAACTGTGATTAAGAAAGTGGCTGTGATTAAGAAAAATTGCTTGAGGAAGTATACAGAGGAAATTGGGGAAAACCAATTAAGATGATGCAGCTGCCTTCACACTAGGAAGTAGAACCCTGTGTCATGACCTTTCGCTGTCAACAGAAACTAGAAGTTGACCAAGTAGGAAGTTTTAAAACAGAAAAGACATCAAGGAACTTCTAGAAATTACTAGCATGGACTATTATGTGGTAGGTGGTGCCAAGAGACTAAAGGAAGAGTAAACGTGAAGAACTTGGCCACACCCAGACGATGTTGTGTATTTCTGTTTGCTGAGCATGAGGTGGTAGCCAGGCAGAACCTACCACTGTGGAGGTCAGCAATTTAGGAACTTGGTGAGACCTGATAAAATAGACTCAAAGTCTAGTGAATAAACAGTATTTGAACAGATTGTAGCAGATAAGATTACCTGTGACTGTGTATTTATTGAAAATAATACTGTAGCTAAAACTTGAGGAAAAGCAACATTTAAACAGTGAACAAAACCAAAGAAGTCAGCAATGTAACTGGAATGTTCTCACTCAGAAGACGAGAAAGATGTAGAAGGCAGTGACTGTGCCAAATGTGTTAACGTGATAATCAGAAAAGTAGCATTTGACCCTTATTGTCAACTCAAGTAAGCTAATATGATATGCATATAAAAGCATTAAACTGCCTTTCATCGCCTTCAATGCACAAGTAGGTATTGCCTGAAGTTTATTGGGTCACATAATTCATGTTTTCAGTATGCTTTAGTTCTCATGTAGTTTGGGTATTTATACATAGTGCTTTCCATATTGGATATCTTACTCTATGAATAGAAGCTTATATTCAACATTCTTGGGTTGGGTTTACCTGTTGTATTTCTTTTCAGACTTTATGAAATTGATCTTATCTAACAGTTTCAAACCTGTTGAATGAAAATTTTACCTAAAAACATATTTTTGGACTTATGAAATGTTTATTTGAAAAAGTAACTAATGTACAGATATTAGATAACTAAAAAAATATGCCAAATGTTATAATTTTGATCATACCTTGATCATTTAACAAGATCCAATGATTTTCCATATTCATAGAATTTTTAAATGGCATGGACCAAAGTGGTTGTGTTAAAATAGAAGCAAAAATACAAGAGTGGACCCTTCAGAGAATGAATTACACAGGCCTTATCCAATCAGGAGTTACGTAGGGAAATCATTAACCTGCTCTCCTTTCTTTCCCCCCTTCTCTTTGGTTTTGTTTTTTTGTTTTGTGGTAGTCTGACCCTTGGTTATCATTACAGAACTATGGAGGTGCAATGAGACCCCCACTGAATGCTTTAGGTGGCCCTGGAATGCCTGGAATGAACATGTAAGCAAAATGCTTATTACTCTGTTTAGTGAAGTATTCTGTATTCTGTACCTCAGTGTCTTTACTGTATGAAAATGAACTAAACATGAGTGCAATTTTTGCTTCATTTTCATGACTTACTATCATGTTTTTCTTCTTCCTACGCAACTTTTTTTTTCATTTAGGTACCATTATCACAACTTCTAGCCTGCTGCTTTTTTAATAATTATGTATAGATTCATATAGAATCTATATAACACTATGAAGAGATGCAGACACCAGAACCATGCACTAAATCTACAGAAGTTAATAGCTGAGAAGTTAATCTTTATTCATGTTAATAATTCTTTGCATCAGCTGACAGAACAGTTAGTCTCATAAACATGTGTCTTCATTTGTGTCACTGGGACTACTTTCAACACAAACAAAATCCTGTGTATTTGAAGAGCTATTCACAGTACAGAACTGATTCTGCTGGAAAACTCAAGTGTACCTGGGTAAGGAGTAAACTGAAGATGTCTGTTTTACTGGAATGTCCTTTCCAGTCTAAAAAGAGTCATTTCTGTATAATGCAGTTCATTAAGGAATTTTTATTTCTTTCGCATTCTCCAACCTTCCCTTGAAGGCCTGTGTACACTAGACTCTGTTCATGAGTTCACCAGAGGATCACTGATGTGATGTGGCCTACAGGAGCCTCGTCAGTGCTCCATGCAGACTTAGAAAGTTCTCCTCAACTTTCTTTCCCGTCTGCCTGTTTTTAGCTCCTTATGTATTAAATGAAACAACTCTGCTATCATCCAGTGGCATGAAGGCATACTGTGAAATAAGCTCTTTTGATGTATGCAGGGTTCTTTTTTTTATGCTTCTGAAACCATTTTCATAGGATGCAATTTCTACTAAAACTGAAAATAGGTTAATAAGTAGATACCAGCCAGACTCAAAACTAACAGAACAGGGAGGAAAGTAGGTCAAATTTTCCTATAACATCTTTTTACTTTTGAAATAAAAATGGGTAGACATGAAGTCTTGCTCTTCTTGAACTCCTCAAAGGCTCGCCCTTTTATTAGTGGTTGCTACAGAAGGGTAGAATATTTTGTGCGTATGTCAAAAGCTGGAGCTCCTATCAGTAGGGCAGAGAAATACATGAAACATAATTTTAGATTCTCATTTTAAAAGTCAATATATTTTAATAAATTTTGAGTATTTTGATCAAGCAGGTTGCCACAAGTGATAAGAAATATATCAGCACCATTTAGTATAGTAATCTGCTGTGTGCTTAGCTGCACAGCCAGCTGGATGTAAACCTGCATTTGCTGGAACATAGTAACTTGAAAGAGTGAAACAATTACTTAAAATTACTTATCCTTTCTTCTCATGTGTGTGCTTAAATGTTTGCATGTGAATGCTCTTAATTCCCTAGACTATAAAGACTAAAACTACGGCTGAAGTTCTTATTAGGATTTTGGAGGGTGCTATTTGGACTTCTTAAGTAGTCTTGATAGTTTGAAATAATTTATGAGATTTTACTATTGATATGAAGTCCAGTTCTTAAAAAGTATGAATTCTTACACACTTACTCCCATTTTATGTTGTATTCCCTTTTATTTTGGAGTTTCCTATCATTTTTTTTTCATTTAAATTTGGATTCTTTCAGGCACAATGAAAAAATACATATGTATTTTGGCGTAATAACCTCTGGCATGGAAACTTTCCAACTAATGAAGTTCTAGTCAGAGAGGGTAATAGTTGCGTTGCTGTCGTTCCCAGCAATTCAAAGGCGGACTGGGACAGAATAACACTGTATCTTCATTACACTTGTAAAACAAATTGAATTAAAATTCACACCATTATTTTAGAATCTTTAAAACAAACATGTGACACCCTTCAGAATTTTTGAATGGCATTGGTGGCTTTCTTCACGCCATTTTACAAAGAAAAAAGCAAGAAAGCAAATCAGCAGCTAATACCTGGTGTCCCGTAAGCTTCACCCTGCCCTGTTTGCCCAGCTGAGAGGATCAGGGTTGGGAGTGAGGACAGGCAGCAGGGACCTGGGGGATGTTTCTTTACTTAGCTTTCCTTCTCATTTGCCATGAAAATATAACAAGAGCGAGGAAAAAAATCCCTGGCCACCCCAGTAATTAAAAGCTATATTCCAACCAGCCACCATAGCTTTCAATTGCAGAATTAAAAATTCACAACAAAAATTTTGTTAACTTCATTAATGAAGGTTAATGAAATGAAAATTGGTCACTTGTAACAAAGGGTTTACAGTGGTGGGAACTTGATACTTCTGTGTTCTGAACTCGGGACACACTGACTAACATCACCCTTACTAACATTCAAAGGAGAATTTCAACATTTTTATGACAGTATCATGTATTTACAAGTAAGCACCCCATATTAAGTGGCTTACAGTACAATTTACAAAGTATGGCCACGTGTCAAGATTTTCGAATGCATTGTGGACTCCATGGAAAAGGAGCACCAGGAGCAGAGCACATCTGCACCGAGAAGCTGAACCTCCACAGGGGCCTGCAGCCTGCCCCGGCAGCCTGCAGCCCTTTATTGGCAAGGCTCTGCAGAGAGCTTCCTTACAGGACTCCTCAGTGGGCATGTAAGCTGGGGAACTCCACAAGAGAGGCCTGTAGAACTCACCAAGAGTACAGACATCTTTTACATTTCCTTCTCTTTACTTTCAAACAAGGCTCATCTGCCTAACTTTGATTCAGAGTAATGTCTGTGACACACTCGTCAGCTCAGCTTCTTGGTAATTACTGAACTTACTGAGTTGTTCTTTAAAACCACTAGGTGTTTTATTCAGCACTATTTGTGGAACTTTTTAGTGTATTTATATGAGCTTATATGTAATTTCCTATAATATTAAAATGAAATTTAATACGAAATACAGAATTTGAGAAATATCTTCTCCATACACTGTTTTAAAAACGCATTGACTTTGCGTCAGGGCTGCGCATGCCACGGCATGTGTGTGGAGGCCCGAGGAGAGCATCCAGGCCCTTCTCACTTTTCCCATGTGGGTCTAGGGGGCAGAGCTCAGCCCAGGAAGCTCAGCAGCAAGCGCCTTTACCTGCTGGGCCATGCTCTGGGCCTAGTTCCCACAGTCTTAACTGATCATATTCAAAGCTTTGATATTATTAACCAAATGCCATCATAATACCTAAACCTTTTTGTGGTTTAAATATTTTCTAAGTTGTTTCAAGACAGATATTTACCTGTTTCTTCACTCCATTGTATTTAGCATCAGACAAACTATGTGGCTAAGTCTTCCTACCTAAAGGTTTTACTTGATGAACATATATCCCACTTTGCATCATTTTATCTCCATTAGGACACTGAATCCTATATAGAAATCATCTTTCAAAAGTGTTCAGTAAATTTCAGAAGTATTCAGTAATGAATTATAAAATCATCACCCCTTTGTCATCCTTATCATCAGCATCACCTCCAGGGGAGACTACCAAGTGCATTTGGAAAGAGCCTAAGGGGCGTCATCCATTCCCCTCTGTCCCCTCGGGAGAACAAACCAAAGCTGAGTAGTTGTAGGGACCCCAAGCAGACACTGCCAGTACAGTGGGTAACTTGGACAGTGTCTTCTTTGCACGTGTGTTACCTTAGACTCAAGATTCCAAGACTCTATGGACTTTTTAAAATTAAAACATATTCACTGCCTTAATGAGTAGGAAGAAAAAATTCAATAAACCTAATAAAAGTAGAGTTTTGAAACTAGTCTGCTGTTCACAAAACAATATTTATTCAAGTGCGCTTAACACCACAGTCCAAGGATATGAATTCGATTTAATTAACTGGGCATTAATTTTGTTTATAGGATATGAAATATAAAACAGCCTCCTGAATTCTAAAATGAAGTAATATACTGGCATAGATTATCTTCTTTCATTTCAAGACTTGCTTTCTCTACTATCTTCAACTAAAATGATAAACATATGCATTTTATAGCAACATATTTATAAAGTTTTAATCAAACTTATATCATATATGATACAGTAAATTATAGTGACTGATTTTTAGAGCTGTAATACAGAGCATGTCCATTTAAAGGCTGCGTGCTTTCCTGGCAGATGACAGTACTGAGGGCTTAGTAACTCAGTTGCAGCCTTGTATGGTAATGGCCAGGAGCTTACTGCCAGACTCAGTGCTTCCCAGGGGCACCTAAGTCATCATCCGCATTAAAAGATGTGTTAACATATATTTTCATATAATTTTAAAGGAGGCAAGTTTAGAGAAGAATTACTTGTAATTTAAGAGTATCATTTATGTAGTTATTTTACAAACTGTCATTTTGAATGATATACAGGTGGCTCATACTCATGTCTTAGATTATATTTATCTATATTTGATCCCTTTTACTCTAGAACTGGTAAAATTATTCGGGACCATATATACACTGCTATAAGTGGTTCTATTTTTTGTTTATGAAAAGTAAATATTAAACTAGCTATACATGAAGCTTTTATTAAGTAAGATTTTTGCATTCAAGAAAAAAACATTTAGATGACTGAAACGATTTCAGTGCTTATATAGAACCATGCATGGCAACTGAATAACACACAATTGTTTTCTGCTTTACTCTTTACGTACTGTGGAACCACTGAGGCACAGCTTGAAATTTAATCTGTCATATCATTTTATAGGGGTCCAGGTGGTGGTAGACCTTGGCCAAACCCAACAAATGCCAATTCAGTGAGTATATATATTTTCACTTTGTAACATTTAGCAGTGAAAAGACTATTGCTTTTGAGAGCTTCACAGTCTGTTGTGTTAAGCTCTTAAATTAGTTGCTCAAAAGTAGTTTGTTTATATTCTTTTAGAAAAAAAAGTATCTAATTTTTGAAATAATTTAATTTTTATATTTCAATATGTAAAATGTGTTCTATCAGTTAATAGATTTTCAAAAGTAAAGATAGAACTAGTGGGTGTAAAGATAGTTTGTATATCAGTCTATGCTAAGCATTAGGTTTGATCTTGTGTGACAGTTAATAAGGTCATTAAGTTGCAGATGAGTCTCAGTTAGGGGAACTGAATTCCTATGACGATGTGTTTGTCAGACCAACCAGGGTCACATTTGCCTGTTAGCTAAATTGCCACTGCTGCACATCTGTGTATCTGACATCCTGGGACTTTTTCTTATATTCTGTGGCAGTGGTTTAATGCATTGTTTTCTCTTCGTGAGGTTGCAGAAACACATGCACAGGTTGAAGACTGAACTGTCAGGTTTTAAACTGAATGATTTTAGCGTTACCATCTGGAGCTGGTTTTCTTGTGTTTTAGTAGGTGTATGCCGTAGCGTGCTGTGCACACCGGGCGCAGACGCCCGAGCTACGGTAGTGACGGCAGGCAGCCTGAGCTTCCTGTCTCAAGTCCAGGGCACTAACAGGGGCGGGGCAGGGGGCGGGCTGTGCGCGGGTGCTGCCACTCACTGGCGGTGGCCTGAATGTTAAGCAAGTCTGAAACGTGGCTAATATTTAAGGTTAATTCAAAACTTCAAGAAAGTGGAAAATAAGATGTGTAAGGTATGTAAAAATCACTGTAGAGCCATTGCTGTTTTCAAGCAAAAGCCAAATTCCTTCCAGCCAGTTAAATCATTAATATTTTAGAGAAAAGATTAATTTTCTATAATCTTATTTTCTTTTGGTTTTAGTAGTCATGACATTTGGTAAAGAGAAAGATGTTTTCTACTTGGGCCTTCAGTGAACTATTCAAATCTTTCTAAAATATTATTTTGCCAGATTGTGTTATAACGTGGACAGTTTTAGTTGCCTCAGGAGACTTGTCCTTTGCTTCATGCTCTTCTCCTGAGCTGGTTTGTCCAAGACTTTGCCTTGAAATGGCAGCTAACCTGTAGACCCAAGAACATTTCTTTTGTCTATTAAAATACCCATTAAATGTAGAAAAATACCGTTCTTGTTTTGTTCCTAGGTGACATGGAAATCTGTGACAGCCTTCCTAGTACCACAATCTAGAAGGAATCCCTGTTGCTACCATTTTTGATGAAATTCCATAGAAAAGTGAAGTCCACACTTCACCTTAAGCTTAGCGTCCACATAGCCGTCCACTGCAGGTAGAGAGCCATGGTACATGTCCATCAGCACCTTTTGATGCACACCTGAGAGGACAGCCAAAGCTGCTGAGGAGCATGGATGGCATGTGGGGAGGTGACACAGGAAGAGCTGTGTTGTCCCTCATAGTTTATTGTCCAAATAAAGTGTATTTACTAGAGGCACAGATGAGAAGTGACTCCCACACTTGATAAATTCAGATGTGAGCCCTCATCTCTTCAGGATTCATCCGAGCCGCGTGGGTGGAGAATGTATTCGCCAAGTCAGTGGCCCTGAATCATCCTAGACCCTGAGAAATACTAGGAACTACAGTGGAAGTGGGCAGTAGCCTGCTCTGTGACCAGTCTGGAATGTGTTTGGCCAGCACAGATGTAGGGGAGTACGGATTGAAAATGGTTCTCTCTGTTAACGTATACACAAACAAAAATACACAGAGCACAGAGCACACATCAAGAAAACAGAGACGTCAGGGGCTTCTCCAGAAAGAAAGAAGCCATCACCCTGAGCATACAGAGGAGCAGTATTCCTCTGAAAGTCAGTGAACAGAATAAAGAAGACACTGTAGACAGTGGATGGCTTTCTCAAAGGGAGGAGCTTCCACAAAACAGAATAAAAAGAGTGAGAGGGACTTCTCTCCCCCAAACACAACTGATTAATTTTTAGTGATAATTCATGTATTATTTTGAATTCTAAGTTCCTTGGACTTTTTGTACACATTATCTAAGACAAATGCCTTTCAGCTGATATCAGTGCAGTATGTGCCTGCCTCCTCAGGGAACATAGGAAAGTGGGCTTTTGGAGTGTTTTTGTTTGTTTGTTTGTTTGTTTTTTAAAGATCTTTTTAAATATGACTAAGCTTTCCCCTATTATTTTGGAGTAATTTCAAGTATCTAGAAGACCTGGAAAAAGGGTGGAGAAGATTTCCATGTGCCCTGCTCCAGGCCTCATTCATTGTGTCTTACTCATTGGCTGCAAGAGACCACCCTCTCTTTCATAAGCAACTCTCTGTTTTGGCTGTGTTTCCTGAGACTTTGCTCCTAGGTCTTCAGTATATCTCCTAAAACTAAGATATTATCTGTCATAGCTGCAACACAGGGCTCAGAGTCATGGCACTGACCTCGACTAATGCTGTTTTCTAATCTACAGGTCTTATTTTAATTTTGTCAGTTGTCTAAATAATATATTTTGTGCCACTCATTGGCCATCCTCCTGGAGTGTTTCGTCTGAAACAGCTCCCCGCTTGTGTTTGTCTCTGTTACCTTGCACTTGTGCTGACTGTAGACCAATTGAGAATGTCCCATAACTTCTTTTGTCTAACCCCTTCCAGGATATGGGAGGAGCTCTGTGTTTTCCTCGGAGCACCATTGCAGGGGTCTGCTGGTGGACCTCTCTGGTCAGCACTGGTCCTGCCATTGTTTGGCTGAGTTGTTGCTTGTACAATGTCAATTACACTAACCTTGCTGTTTTTTCTCTGTTAATATCCATATAAAACCATACTTGAAATTGTGGTAAATGCTCATTTTCTTCCTTCTCTTCAGCAGCCATTTTTGGCATCTGTTGATGATTCTTATCTATTTCCCATTGTGTGGTTCACCAAATAGATATTTTCCTTTTCTCTTTCTTAGTTGACTTTTTACTAGGGCAGAGGCTCATTCATTCTGAAAACACCCAGTTTATTTCTTTTTCATGATACTTATTAATACATACTGGTCGTGCAGATTAATGGACTTTCTGTTCATTCATCACGTCTACTCTTCAAACGTCTATCCTACCTTTTTTGTCACTCCTCCAGCCCCTCCCTAGTCTTTAATATTCTTTTTAAAATACTGGTTTATGTTCTAAGAGTTAAAAAAAATGGTCTTTTTCCCCTTACCCCTGTTACTTTAAATTACATGAAGGCTGTGTGTCACCCCAGATTTTTCTGTTTACAGCTTCTAGTTGAACACACACACACTTGCACATGTGTCTGAGTGTATGTAAGAGCAGCACATGTATGTAGAGGTCAGAAGAGCCCATTGGAGCCTCTGGAACTAGAGTTACAGCACCGTCTGTTATTGAGCCCTTTCAAATAACTTGTGAGATGATTCTCAGTTCTCCAATCCTGCCTGTTATGGTCGACACTACCCACAACTTCCTTTGCCATGTCTTTGCTGAAATTTTGCAGTGGTCTACTTGAATTCACCTTCCCTGGTTCCTGTAAAATCACGTTACTAAAGCATGCATTTGAACATGTCTGTAAAACCTCTTATTTCCTATAGCATGCATTCATTCCTGGCCCCGTCATGTAGCCTTATCATTCACTACCCAGCCCATAAGCCCTAGAGTGTAGCAGCCATAAAAAAAAAAAAAAAAAAAATCTCTAACATTCCCTGAATATGTGTGCAGTCTCTCGTTTCTTTTCCCTCCTTCAGTTCTTCTCCCCATCTTTCCTCATGTTATACTGTCTGTCTTTCTCTGTATCCAGATTTCCAGCTCACAAACATACCCACCACCTTCCATTGTATGTCTGTCTCTTTTGATGGAACATTTGGCTTTCACACCACACTGTCACATCCTGCTGGCAACTCTCAAGAGTGGAGGTTCAGTTATGTGCCAGGGGTAGATGCCCAAATAGTGAATCAGAATCAGAAAACAGAAGAATGCAATGTACAAAGAGTACATATAAGCCGAAATAAAGCACTTACGATGGAAATAAATTGCCAGCTAGATGAGATAACACTGTTTAAAGTAATTAGGAATAATGATTCCGTCTCACCTGTAAAAGGGATACTGAGGGGTTGGGGGATGGCAGGCTGGGCTGCTGACTTGGAGACTAACAGAAAGGTGTGTCTTCTCTGGGATAAAAGATGTGATTTTAAATCTGTAAACAATGGCATGCTGACGTGGAAATGACGGGAGGGCCAGGTATCTACTCGGGATGGCATAATAGCTCTGAAGGCCAGCTTTCAGAGTTTTCCATTCAGAAATTTCAGGAGCTGTGTATTGAACCCCTTTGGTAACTTAAAATCTGTTATCTAGGAATATTTATACCAAAACAGTGGGTAAAGACTACAACTCAAGAATTTTTCTTCCTCCTAGAATTTCCTAGGCTTCTGTGCACATCTCTTCATGCCAGGACTTCTGCAGAGGCTGAGCCAGGAAATGGAAGGTGTTAGCACAGAGCAGTTACAAGTGCAAAGTGTGATTGTATTTGTGACCTTATCCTTGCTTTGTGCCTTCCTCCAGTAAATCTCTGTTGTAAACAGCAGGTAACTAGCATATGATCAAAGAAACAGGAACCAGTTTTCTAGTCTTTAAAAGAATGAATTTAAGATATCTGAGAGATGAATAAACTGCAGCAGAAAGGAAAATGCAGAGGTAATTTAGTAACAAACTGACAAAGAAATAATTGACTAAGAAAACATTACAGAAGTGTGTAATGAAAAATAATCTGACAGGAATACAGGATAAGTTTTGTAAGCATGAGGAGCAAGAAAGATGTCAGGCAAAGGAATTGTCCAGATCTCAGTACAAAGGTTCTGAGCTCTCACAAAGGAAAGAGAAATGTTATAAAGTTCAGGGATGTAGCATATGGTGAATAACAAAGAGCCAAAAGATGGTTAGATTGTATCTCTCAGGTTTGTAGAAAGGTGTTAGACAGTATCAGAGTAGGAAAACACTGAAGACATAGGGAGATGAAGTTCATTCTAGGAATTGATACAATGTTGGCTCTCCAAAGGACAAATATATGTATTTAAAGCAATGTGTTTAAAGAGGTTAAGTAGTAGATCAGACTGAAAAAGGCACAAGAAACCAAAGTCATGCATTCTGAATCAAGTCCAGGTTTGATGCCATGAGAGAGCTTGGTACTTGGGGGGATGGAATCCTCTGCCCCTGAATAGTGACTGAGCCTACAGTAGCTGCAGTCTGTTGGGCTCAACCCCAAAAGACACAACAAAAAAAAAAGTAGAGGCTTTGGCGATATGTGGTCTGTGCTTACAGAAAAGAAGGGCACCAAACAGTGAGGAGAAATACTTTTCAAATAGCCTCATATTAAATAGTTCCAAAATCATCAAGTATTTTAATGGGAAATTTGTAGTTTACATACTTCCTTATTTATGATTTCATATTACTATGTGATATAGCAAGTTTGGGGGCTATTCAGAGTAAGGGAACCACAACATTTTCACCACTCAGAAGGTCTTATTCTGGCCTTAACTCTCTTATTCCAGGAAAACAAATTACTGTCTTTTCTCAGAATAAAGCATATGGACTGCATCGTGCAAGTGAGCTAGTGGGCTTGTGAAAAAGAAAATGTTTAACTTCTCCTATTAACACCCACACACAGGGGTTTATTTTAGAGTACACTTTTAATTCTTCACTTCACTAAAGTTATCAGAGTGTGGTAGATTAAAGCCTTCTTATACCCGGAAAACTGCCTTTTGTTTTTCAGATCTTATCGTCACAATTTCTCAGGCTTTGGACATCGTAGTCAGCAAATCCCTTTGAACGTATTGCATTATTTTAATGCTAACTGAATGGGGAATGTGAGGCTTGTCCGGTGTTGTGTGGAGGTGGAAGTAAACTGGCCCTTCACATTTTACGTTCTCTAGATGTTTTGTCTGCACAGGATGCTGAAATGTCTTCGGTTCCTGGCTTTAGCTGCACAAGTATATCTCTTTCTATACAACTGACCTACACCAATATCATTGGGAGCTCTAATTTTGAATTCTTCTTGACTGAAATCTACATTTTCTTGTGATTTTAATGTACTGTTACAGTTGCTTGGATATTTTTGGCACTTTCACACTTAAATTGATAAAAGAGAAGTCAATTAATTTAACTCATGTGGTCCCATGAATGAAAATATGTTTCTGTCCTGCTCATGTTCTAGATACCGTACTCCTCAGCGTCTCCTGGGAATTACGTAGTAAGTACATTTGGGTTTGTTTGCTCGAAAGAACTGATGCCACATTTTATCTGAGCAATGGAATTGTTGCCCAGATGTTAGGAAGAGCCCCTGTGTATTGACCAAGGGGTGAACATCTTGAGTTGTTGCATCTGCCAACCTCAGTACATATGTTGATGTTCATTAGTGAAACCGTTATCAATCTGTCTAGAATTGCCTTGAGTACTCTGCTTTACTTTGGCATATGTTTCTGGAAGCTACTACAATACTCTCTATCCAATCACAAAGAGAGCCATTCCCAGTTCTACAATGATATGCTTGAATTCACAGTTCTTCACAAGAAAAGCACACGCACTCCCTCCCCAGGCTCACTCATCACACATAAAGGCCAAGAAAACATAAAATGTTATCCCAACCGCAAGTGGGATCAGACTGCAGAATAAAGTAATAATTTGGAAAGATCTGTTACATTTTTTCTATTCCTACAAATTGAAAAAAAAGAGGCTATTTCTGTATTACTACCTAATATATGTTAACTTTTCTTAGTAATTCAATATAAATCTGAAGTCAAATTAGCAAAATTTAGACTACCTCTTTAAAGTCACAAGTGACCCTTTGGTCATCACCCCTCTTATGATCTTGTTACATCCAAAGACTACCGTAAGGGATTTTTTTTTTTTTTTACAAAATTTACAAGAAATTATTAACAGAGAAGGAAAGATAAAAAATAGTAAAATAGAAACCCTTTCCTAAAGTAATTTTCAGAAGTTATAGGCAACTAGAGTGCAGTAAATAGGAGAAGAAAATCAATGAGCATTTTAACCCCCCACAGAAATACTGTTTTTTTGCCATAGTGAGAAACACACGCTGCTCTGGGCCTGTGGCCTCAGTGCTCATGTTCCTCTAAGCTATTCCAGCGGCCTCTGATTCTTGACACTGCTTATCTGAAACAACAACAACCAAAAAGAAAGAATGAAAGGAAGGGAGGGAGGGAGGGAGGGAGAGAAATAAGGCTAAAACTCTCTCTAAAAGTCACTTAGTAAGCCTGATAATTTTCTATTAAATTATATATATTTATTTTAAAAGAAATCTTCGTTTACTTAGTGGGAAATGCACACATTATTTGAACTAACTGGTAGGCTGTATGTGTACACCCAGAATAACATAAAAACATTAAGTCTCTAGAGATTTAAAGTTACCATTATGCATACAGCTCCTGAAAAATTCTGGAACATTGTCTAAGCTCTGGCTTTAGTTGTCAGAATTGAGTGCAGGTGTACCAGGTGCCTGTGCATAGCTGGAGCCGAGCCTCCGCAGCCCTGCAGTGACGTCACAGCGCCTTTCCCGCTCACGGGACCGCTGAGGCTCACGGAGAACAGACACGCGTGAGTGGCTCAGCAATGTGGCTCTCTAAGTGGGTCTCTCTTAGATATTCTATGTGAATGTCTTTGTAGTTTTAGTAAAAGCCACTGACACAAATGTAAGAAAATTACAGCAAACAAAGTACACATGAATTATTCCTATTTTGTTGATTTGTGAAGGCCCTATTAAGGGGTTTCTCCTTGGTCTCATTATAGGTGATGAGATTAAGTCATGAATAATAAACCAATGATAGAGGCTCATTGTTTTTGGAAAATTGTCAAAACAGTCTCAACATAGTTAAGCTAAATTATGTTTTACATAATATTGAGATGATTGTGCATCAAAGAAATAAATTATAGAGGAAATAGATTTGCTTTGTATTTTAAAATTAGATTATTATAGAGATAAGTATAACCTTTTCTGCTTTTCCTTATATTGTTTAATGAAATGCTTTATTTCTACTGAAATTTTGTGTGCTTTGTTAGGGCCCTCCAGGAGGCGGAGGACCGCCAGGAACCCCCATCATGCCTAGTCCAGCAGGTACTGTAACTGAACTAGCGACACAGCCATTTTACCCAAGGATAAACCGCAGAATGTAGAAATTGGTTTTGAAATGAACTTAGGAGTTTTCATTGTCTCAGCACAATTAAAGGGGGAGTAAGTGGGAAGAAGTTTGGTTCTCAAACAGCCCTGGTATTATTAAGCATTTGGAAATTTATCTTGGTATGGATAAAGAATTTAATCAGCGTGAGCAATGTGTTGGTTTCTATGCATCGCCCAGGAACCTAACTTACCTAGACACCCCTTAAAACTGAAAGGAACCCATAGTCCTGAACTCAGGATAAAATCACAGGAGTGAAACATTGTGAGACACTGACTATGAGGCTGGAATAGCAAACTGAGCACCCACATAACCTCTCATCTTGCCTGCAGTGGACGCGCTTACAGTATTGCTCACCCTATGTCTACAGGAATTTAGTAGTTAACAAATTTACTGAAGAGTGGCAAAAGATTTTTTTAATCTTCTGAAATAAGATATTCTTCAGCGTATCTATAATAATTTAACATAATTCTTTCAAGTAGCATTAGCCTTTTTTTTTTCTTGAGAATTTAGTAGAGTATTAAGCACATTTGGAGACAGTAATTAGAATTCAAATTGTCAAAGATCGAGCAAATTATAGAACATGTATCAAGGGCTGTTAGATGGTTCTTAAGAATTGACTCTATAATCTGAATACTGTAAATGACACAATCTAAGATTTCTAAACAAGGATGTTCATTTAATGTTCTCAGTAGTTAAACAAACTAATTTTCATTCCTACTCCAATATTAGTAAAATTATTAAATTTCAAAATAAGTTCAGGCATTTAGTGTTTCTTGTTAATAAAATAGATGAGAAAAGTTTATGATTAAAAATAGTTTTAGTAAGGTTCACTGTGAAGTCAAATATTCTTAAATATGTAGATTTAACTCTAAGATATGCAGATGTTTAAAAGTCATTATTATCAATAATAGCAGTAAATAACTTTTTATTCTGTGTTTTTATTTAAAACCAAATTTGGTAATACAAAATGTTACCTTAAATTTACTCATTTCTCTCTATCCACAAATATGTTTTCATCTTTATCTTCACACTGAAAATGAAGCAGAATCCATCAAAGAGAGTTACAGGAACTGATGGCCTCCACTGCATTCTGTTCTCACATTGCAAAGTTAGCGTGTGATTTGTGAAGGTAGCGTGTGATTTGTGAAGGTAGTGTGTGATTGTGATTTGTGAAGGTAGCGTGTGATTTGTGAAGGTAGCCTGTGATTTGTGAAGGTAGCGTGTGATTTAGGAAGGTAGCGTGTGATTTGTGAAGGTAGCCTGTGATTTATGAAGGTAGCGTGTGATTTGTGAAGGTAGCGTGTGATTTGTGAAGGTAGCCTGTGATTTGTGAAGGTAGCGTGTGATTTGTGAAGGTAGCGTGTGATTTGTGAAGGTAGCGTGTGATTTGTGAAGGTAGCCTGTGATTTGTGAAGGTAATGTGTGATTTATGAAGGTAGCGTGTGATTTGTGAAGGTAGCGTGTGATTTGTGAAGGTAGCGTGTGATTTGTGAAGGTAGCCTGTGATTTGTGAAGGTAATGTGTGATTTATGAAGGTAGCGTGTGATTTGTGAAGGTAGCGTGTGATTTGTGAAGGTAGCGTGTGATTTGTGAAGGTAGCGTGTGATTTGTGAAGGTAGCCTGTGATTTGTGAAGGTAGCGTGTGATTTGTGAAGGTAGCCTGTGATTTGTGAAGGTAATGTGTGATTTATGAAGGTAGCGTGTGATTTGTGAAGGTAGCGTGTGATTTGTGAAGGTAGCGTGTGATTTGTGAAGGTAGCGTGTGATTTGTGAAGGTAGTGTGTGTGTGATTTGTGAAGGTAGCGTGTGATTTGTGAAGGTAGCGTGTGATTTGTGAAGGTAGTGTGTGTGTGATTTGTGAAGGTAGCGTGTGATTTGTGTTTGTGTCGTTAGAGACTAGAGCCTAGCTTCAAGCAATACTGAGCATAGCAGGATACGTCATCTAATCACCTTTCCAACTGTGTCTTGCTGGCCTGTTTGCACACTTCGTAGAGTCATCCTTTAGCAGTTATTGCTTTAATAGTGAGCCAGTGTCCTCAGCCCGTAGATGACTTTATTATAATGCTTTTCCATGAACCAAAAGGAATCAGGCATTTCCTAGAAAACTACTCTTATTCATCTTGGTGATTTCCTATCTTGATGAAATTATATTTTCAATTAGTCTTAAAAATGATAAATTCATCTCTTCATCATTTAAATTCTATAATCCATTATTCTTCCACCAAAAGTAAGGATAAAATCCATTTAAAGTTTTCATAGATTTAAAGAGAAATCCAAAAATTTCTGAAATATGATAGAATTTTTTAGACAGATTAAGTGCAGTGAATCTGATTTGTTGTTTGGGGCACACAAGCTAAGTCCTTCTGATGAACTCCTGAGGGCCATGTGTGAGCAGGCTAGCTGAGCAGAACATTAACTGATCAAGCTATGACGTGTGCACTCAGAAACCCTGGCTCATACTAGGAAGAACATTTGCTGGGCTGGAAAGACTGCTCAGCACTGGCTGCTCTTCCAGAGGTCCTGAGTTCAATTCCAGAAATCACGTGGCGACTCAGGACCATCTGTAAGGGGTCTGATGCCCTCTTATGGCGTGCAGGTGTACAACAAAAAACAGAAAACATATACATAAAATTTTTAAGGAAAGAAAGAAATAGCATTTGAAAAAAAGAAAGAAAGAAGAGACTAGCATTTGAAATGTGTCTTGGTTGACCAGTTTCTAGAGTTTCAGTAGGTGTAACTGGTGAGAAGATGCTCAGCAGGAGAAGGAATAAAATTGTGAAGATGGGCAAGGCTGGTACCAGGCAGGAATACGTAACCTAATATGACAGAAGCATTTCCTAGCTGCGGACATGAAAAGTCGGAGGCACATGTAGGTTGGTATTCAAAGAGAGCAGCCTGACGGGGTACAGCCTGGTTACTCGGTGCTCAAATGTCCTCCCCTTGAGAAGTCATATCTGGCTGAGTGTGCTGACACACACCTTTAATCCCAGCGCTTGGGAGCCAGAGGCAGGGGGATTCCTATGAATTTGAAGCTAGCCCGATCTGCATGGTGATGTCCAGGATGGCCAGATATACATAGCGGGACCCTGCCTCAAAAGTAAAATCTAGTACTGAGACTCATATATCACTGTTAGTAAAGGACCAGTGAGTAACAATTATTCTGTGATTCATGCGAAACCACAAGCCAATTAATGTCTAACAGGTAGCCACACAAAGGGGTAGGAGAAAGTAGATCTCTCTGTGGTCACTACTATGAAAAAGCGCATTTTACCCTTTCTGTTGAACAATACGAAACACAAATTTTCAAACACTTCATCATTTTCAAAATAAAGATCTAGTGTAATACAGCTAAGTAAACTTTGTAAGAAAACAGAAAACTGTATTTCATAACTAATACTTCTTCAATGTAAAATAATGGCTTTCATTTTGGGTTTTACTTCAAAAATATATGGAGATATTTAATTAGAATTAACTAGTACGCATGAAGTATAAGTCTTAGAATAGTATAACATCTTGCAAATATATAGAGAATACATTGCAGTTATTTTAATAAAGGACTGAGAAAAGTTGTCAAAAAGTTGTTGAAGCCCAAATGTGGTGATTTCATTTCTGTAACTCAGTACTTAGGAAACTGAGACAGGGGGATTGATATGAATTCAAGGCCAGCCTGGGCTACATCATAAACAAGACTGTCTCTGAAAAGAGGAAAATGATAGTAGAAGAATCTGGCTTTCGCTCCAAGCAGGATAGTTTCTCTCTTTAGTCTTGTTAGAATCTCACTTTTGAAATTATGTCAGAATAGCCTACCAGTTTTATCCTAAAATTCAATTATTTTAGGAAGTCTAAGAAACTTCTGAAAATTGGAAAGCTACTGAATTTGAACTTTAAAATTAATAGATATATATGTCATTTATGAATTAAAAATAACCCATGTTTTGTGATAGAAAAAGATTGCCTGTTGTTGAGGGTTTTTTTTAAGTAATATTCAGTTGACCTAAATTGCTGAAATGATTACCCTGTCATCATGTTTCCAGTTTCTGACTTTGGATCAGTAAAGCTTGCGTCAGACAGCTGTAAGCAGAGCAGAGACTGTCAGTCAGGCCTGTGCGGCTGGCAGGTTCTGTGCACACCAGCATCAGTTTTGGTTATTATTTTGTGATGACGTTGGTAGAGATAATTATTAATTAAGTCATGTTTTGTTTCAGATTCAACCAATTCTGGAGACAACATGTATACTTTAATGAATGCAGTACCTCCTGGGCCCAACAGACCTAATGTAAATACAAGTTTTAAATGTATTTGAGCTATAATATAGTAATAGTATAAATAAATTTAAATATAGTTATAAATGTTATGCTTACATATAAGTACATAGGGTAGCTAAAATTGAAAAAGTCAGCAAATACATTTTTTCCTGTTAAACTAATTAAAACCTACATGCCTATGGTCTTAGAATCTTTTAAAATATTAAATTCCTTTTACAGTTGCAGAGGCAGCGGAAAGAGTAGAATGTATTGCATTCACAGGCTATTAGGCTTGCAGATCTAAACTCCTTGTTAAGAGCTGAGGTTTTATATTCCATTCAGACAGTTTCTGACTCCTTAGTGGTATGTATGTATTCCAGATTATTGTCTAAAAGATCAGCTCATGCTCTTTTATTTAATTGCATTCATTTATTTAGAGTGACTGAGTGTGTGTGTCCGTGTTTCTGCTCCTAAGCATGCTGTGGCATACATGTGGACTGTTCTCCCCATCCACCCTGCAGACTGAACTCAGGTTTCAGAGCTTAGCTGAGCTGCCCCTCCTGCCTGTCTGTGCCTGCTGAGACACTCGGGCGTAAGCAGCAACAGTGTCCTACTTCTGGGAAGAGTATGACCGTGTGACCTGTATGCTCATAGTCACACGTGGAAGCCGCATTTCCACAGAGCTTGTGGCATTCAGGCTTGTCTGGGTAGTTTCCCCTAAGCAACCCAGCCTGCCTGCCTGTCTTCCTCCCTTCTGCTTGTCCTTTCTCCTACGCCTTCCTTTCTTGTTTACTCTTCCTTTCCTGTTTAGTCTTGAATGGTTTGTAACCCTCACCACTCCATCTATACACACTAAATTCAATACTGCAATTTATATATGATGGAATATGATTTGAACTTGGGAACATTTAAAAGAAAAAGCCGACTTCAAAAGGTACTTACCTTCAGAAAATAAGATGATGATAGGTTGTCAGGCTTCAGCTCGGACGTGGAAGAGTTCTAGAGAAGGCAGGTGGAAAGGGCTGACTTGCACCTCCATCACAGCTGCTGCTCACTAAGATGTCACTGGAAAGGAAGGCCCTGGGGCTTTAGAAGTGTGACTTGAGTGGCTGTAGAATGTCTGCACCAAGCTGACGCAGCGCGCGTGACTGACAAGAGTTTACCATGCAGCTATCCCTAAGTGGCTCAGTGTGTTTAAGATGAAGTTACTCCCTGTGCGCACTCAAGCGATGACTGGTTGCCTACCAAGAAAGAGTTGATTTTGGTATCACGATTCAACATAAATAGTCTTCATGATAACTCAGTAACATCAGCAACTTCTTAAGAACTGCCATGATCGTATGAGAGGAAATGTGTCACCATCAAGGAGAGAATGCTGATCTCATCTTCGTGTAATGGCCATGCTTTCCAGTTAGGCATGTCTCCATGAAGGGAAAAAAAAAAAAATGGACAGAAAGGATTAGCCTGAGCATCTAGAACGTAGAGATAAGAGAAGTAGGGCAGGCAACTGAAGAATCCACAACCTGGAAAAGTATACTGAAAAGTCTCTAAATCTGGAAAAAGTCAGGGCAATCTCTGTAATGTTAATAAATAATGTTAAAATCATTTTCCCTGTGATCACAATTACTTTCTTAATTTTTAAAACAGTTTCCAATGGGCCCAGGATCAGATGGTCCCATGGGCGGATTAGGAGGAATGGAGTCCCATCATATGAATGGCTCTTTAGGTAAGGCTTTTACACTAGCTGTGTAGGATAAACTCAAAATAAAATGTTAATTGTCTGCAAAGCTCTTCCTGTCCATCAGGATGATGATGTGATCCCTAGCGCATTGGGTAGGAAGACTGGAGAGCATTTGAAAATCAAGAGGGTGGGGCTGGAAAGATATCTCAGTGGTTAAGAGCACTGGCTGTTTTTCTAAAGGACTCAGGTTTAATTCCCAGCACCCACATGGCAGCTCACACCTGTCTATAACTCCAGTTCTAAGGAATCTGACACCTTCACACTAATGCACATAAAATTAAATAAATTACTTAAAAACAATCAAGAGTGTGAGGATTGTTCTGAGAAACCTGCCCCACAAGTATTGAACCCACCTGGGAAAGCCTAAGTATCTTGTGGCCAAAGGAGCACTGTCCCACTGGGCATGCTCAGTGCTGCCTGATGCAGAGAGTGCATCTATCCTTCCCACAGGTGTTTTTGTCTCTAGTCTGTGAACATAATAGCAGAGAAACCAGCTCTCTTCGATAATTTCTTAATTTTGCTTTGTATTTTAATGTTTGCCTCATTTTAAGATGACATTAGTAGCCATGCTTTGATAATTGCCTTCCGAGACGTGATGTGCACCTGCCTTGAGGTAAAGCCAAGCTCAAGCACACCGGTAGTTAACAGTGTGCTTCATGTGTGACGCCTTGTAGCATCTGGAACCAAGTATCTGTAAGAAGAATAAAATATTTACAATGACAAGACACAGAGAAAAGTAAACCAAACTGACTGGCTCTCTTAACACACTGTGTTTGTGAGTAGAAGGTAGGAAAAACAATGGGCTTTTAATCGTAAGGTAGTCTAAAAGCTGACAGTGATGCCAACAGTTGTAAAGAGAGCCGCTCACCTAGATCCAACAAGCCATGCTTATGCAGTTCTGTGTATCTGGGATTTCCTTCTCCATACTCGACTCTCTGAAAGTCTGTGTTAACTTGAGTGATTCAGAAATTATTTGTAATGCATTGATTGGCTTTTGTGCCTTTTAAGACCCAGATTTATTTTTCCTAGATTTCAAAATGTTGGTTCATTTTATTTTTGTTAACATGAAGTGTCTGATTACGTTATCAAATAGTCACATGTGATCCTTTAAAGCTAGAGAGAATTTAACATTCAAGTCCTGTGGGACCCTGCCGCACACCAGGTGCATAGCAGGCACACATCACCACTAGCTGCCGTAGTGGGCGCCACAGAGAAGCGCACACCCCTCACCCCGGGATGTTCAAGTGGGCGCCACAGAGAAGCACACACCCCTCACCCCGGGATGTTCAAGTGGGCGCCACAGAGAAGCGCACACCCCTCACCCCGGGATGTTCAAGTGGACAGCACTGTTAGAGAACTTGATATCTCAGGGTATTGCTCTCTCAGTCTGTCAAATTGGAGAATTAGTCAAGAAAGAGGGTGTTTGGTCATGGTTAGAAAGCTTTTGGTTACATTATTACTAGAATCAAACTTCCAAAAGAGTTTCACAGTGGCTGACATCTGCTCATTGTTTTCTTTAGTGAGCATCACTGTGCGCATTAACATGTAACAGTGTACCCTGTGTGCGTTCACTGTGCAATAGTGCTGTGCCTTTCTACTCACAAGTGAGTCATGCTAACCCTCGCGCTAATTACACTTAGTAAATTCTGTTATTAAAATGTTAGAGTATTTTACACTGAGGTTAATTGTTGAGAGTAAAATACTTCAAATGAAGCTGATTCTGTAACAAAGTTATGAGTAGTTACTGCATATATAATCCCATTACCCATGTCTCTCAAAAGCCAGTATTGAAATGTAGCATCTTGAGGCTATGTTTACTTTCTATTGTATATATTGAGTGCTATCTATTTTCAATATTAGTGAAAATATTTTTAATATTATAGTAAAATATGGTTCAGAATATTGTCAGATCCTTTTAGAAATATACATTTAAAATTTTATCAGATATATATCCTTTTCATTAAAAGATACAATCTGTATGTATTAATAAGCACTTACAATTGTACGGGCACGTGGACGATGTCTCTCCTCAGCAGCAGTGCTGTCTGCCGGCAGAGGCAGCTCACTCCCCATAGGTGGCTTCCCTTTGTAAGCGCTGCCTTACCTAATGAAGGTTATCTTCTCACACTTTGCCGCAGGCTCAGGCGACATGGACAGTATTCCCAAGGTAAGTGATGTGTGTTCTCTGACTTTGTCTCCATTTTATGACATGTGGAACTCGAATTCACTAAGTGGGTATTACTAATATTTTGTTCTTCAATAAAATTTTGAAAGTAGAAGTTCAGATGTGATCACTTAGCAATTAAAATATGAATATATATGATCTTTGGGAAAGGGAGATATAAGGGACTTGATCGTGTTCTGATGCTACAGAGTGAGCAAGACTGACGGCTTGAATGATCTTTTGAGAGGCTGTAAACGTGTGTCTATGGCAGTGTGGCAGAAAATGCACGGGAGAAGTGGGCTGTGCGTGGCATGAGGACATTGCATTTGTATGTCCTTTCAAGCCTTCTTCAGACAGTGTTGACATCTGCAGTCATTATTCCAGTTCTCAAAATGGTAGGAAAGTAATTAAAGGAAATTATATTAACACACGGAGAAAAGTAAATGTCTGCGTTTTTCCTCCTTCAATTATTTGAATATCTAAAATTAATCTTTTTGGCAAAATGCTTTACATATTTATTAAGAATAACTTCTAAATACTTCCCAGATCATAATGAAATTAAAGTAGTTCTCTGAGAGTCAAATATATTTAAAATGCTTGATGAGAACTAAAATTAGCTAACACTAAATTGCTCCTTTCAAAGTCTGCTTTAGATCAGTAAGTAGAGAAAGTCATTGAAGCACAACTATGCTTTCAGTTCTACCTATATTTGTATAATAATGTAAAGTTTCTGGCACCACAAAAAATAAAATAAGATTGACTGAGCTAAACCTTCAGGCCTAAAATATTTTAAATTGCAACTTTGGTGTTGTACCGAGAGTATCTGGTTGCCTGGCCATACAAGTTCTATGGACACTTGGATGAATATATTTAGAAAATACTAGAGAAGTCTTCTAAAACTATTTATTTGTAGCAAATACTAACTTGCCTCTGAGAAGTGATATTCAAAGAGTCTGTTTTCAGAGCAAGAGTTCCTGTGTAATTCTATTAAACCCCTCTCCATGGGAGGTGCCCTTCCAAACGTTACAGACTGCCTGTCATAGGAGGGCATTGGTTTCGAGCTGTCAGAACTCTCCCCAGTTACCAGGGAAACGTTAAGGTCATGTTTCAGGAGTGCATTCTTGTACTTAGACTTGCTTGAAAACAAACGTCATCTCTATCCTCAAGCGGGTTCTGGTCTTCAGTGCATGAAGAGCAATGTGCCGAGGTGGCGTGCTGAGCTCTAACTGCAGAGAGAAGTAAAGCTAAGATCAACACCCCTGGGAAGCTCTGTGCAGCTTCTGGCGTGGGCCACCAGACAGCGTGCGTAGTTTAGAGTGCACCGTAAGGACACGGAGCGCACACTTAAACAGGGTTTCACAGAGGCCCGCCAGCTCCGTGCGGATGCCTAACAGTGCTGCTCTGTCTTGGAGCAAGCTCCTAGGAGCTCTCCTGTTAGCTCCTGGAGGGGCTTCTCCGCTGCTCTGCTGATCCCGCCCTCCTCCGCAAGCACACAGTGTTCCAGGCCGGAGGTGGCTCCCGCCTTAACGATCTTCTTTCTTCCTTAGGACTCACATAAAAATAATTGAGAGAGCATTGTCTCTAAAGTGCACAGAGGACTGAAGGGAGATGTCTGCTAAAGCAGTGACCTTTCCAAGTGTGATTAGTGAAATTACTAAGGGAGTTAGCCTCCATCACGCCTTGTCTGTGGGTAGGCCCCTTCATCAGCCTCATCCTGGGAAACTTTTTTTTAAAACTCTTTAGACTTCTCAAAACTCTACAAACTGAGGGTGAGGAATTGAATAAATGTTGGTTCTGGGTATAAGAGAATAGTTGCCATAGATTATTTAGGGGTTTTGCTTGTTTTCAAACTTTCACTTGAAAAAGAGTTAACGCTTGTTCTGGGCAGAGTGTGCGGAGGAAGCTGGGCTGGCGCCGCGTTTGCCCTCAGCGCAGCGCCATACTGTGTTTGATAATAAATTGGCTGTTTAAAACAGTGCAGGAGGGAAATGAAAACCTTCAACAATGACTTCTTTTCTGGATCTTGTTCACAGAATTCGCCCAATAACATGAGCCTGAGTAACCAGCCGGGCACTCCAAGGGATGACGGTGAAATGGGGGGGAATTTCTTAAATCCTTTTCAGAGTGAGAGTGTAAGTATTTCCTGACTGTGTTGCTGTGCACTGCAGCCCTGAGCTCTGCTGGCAGCATGGGCGCTTAGAGCTGTTATTGGTGATGTTGATCTTCTGAAAGTCGGGCGTCTTCAAGTGCAATCTTTTATGAAAAAGGGATCTAAGAGACCTTTTTATTTATGTGCAATTACCAAAACCATAATACTAATTTTCTTGTCAAGAACATCCGTTGTCATGAATCATGCTAGAAATAGATTCCCTCTTTAATGTGTCCTACGTTCTAGCAAAATGCATAGGTCACTGCAAAGCCAGATCTGTTCGTGATTTCGTTATAGTAAGACTGTGATAATAATCTTGGTGTGTTGTTAGGCTTTGCTGCAGTGAGGGTCCCATTTGTGGTCTGCCAGTCCGAGCTTGAAGCCTGTGGCATTTTTAAAGTGCTACTACAGGGTTATAAGTTAATGTCATAGCTGTAGGCAGAGCAAACAGCGAAGTTATAAAGTTTATTTGTTTACTTAGCAAACAGTTTCTAGGTACTTATGTGTTCCAGGACATATGCTAGATACTGGGAGGACTAGTGACAAGATGTGCCTGTCTCAAAGAGTTACTGTGTAATGCAATAATATGTAACCATTACTTCACTCTAGAACACTTACGGATTTTTTTAAGTTTCCTAGAGCCCCCTCAAGACCCAATAGACTTAGAATTTTTGGGAGTTAGGCTGGGGCTAGGTAGCTGAAAAGTCCCAGTGAGTGATGTCAAGGGCTGTTGTGTGCCGGATTCATTGAGTTGGATGATAGAAAAAAATGTTCCAGAGCACAAGTGAGCTTTCTCAGTGTACAACCCATGAGTGTGTGAGACTACAGAAGGTTCACACAGGCATTTGCTGCTGCCGTGCCACCCAACTCAGCCCTTGCCAGAGCTGCCACCATGTGAGGTGGGAGCCATGGCAGTCTACCTTAGTGCCGTGATCAGTGCCACATGGAGTCCGGCTTGGCTGCTCTGTGGATTCTTTTGTTTCTTGGTCTCAACGGAAAGCCTGTGCTGGAGATAAAGCTGCCCCTCGGTTAAACGATAGGAAAGTGTTCTCTCTGCTCGCTAATTTGCTTTATGTATATGATTGTTGAGGGCAAAGAAAGTAGATAAGATTATATGAGAAAGTTTGGCTATCGTTGAGTAAGCAGGAGAAAACCACATAGTTTTAGTCACATATGAATTCCAGGAATTATGCTTTTAGAACCCTGGTCACTGGATTACCTCAGGAATGTGGACAAATCAGTCATTTTCAATGCTCACTTTATCTAATAAGACACATTTGTCTCCTTTTAATTCTTCCAGCAGTAACAATGTCATTTAATGAGGTATATACACGTCAGTTCAGTTCATTTATTGTGCTGTATATACAGTCTTAGGTAGGAACAAAATATTCCAAAGTGAGGAGTATAACATGTCCTTGAAAAGGACAGTTCCAGTAACATGTTCACATGACTAGCTTATATCAAAGTAACATGTATACATCCTGTAATGCACTAGTGACAGCAAAGGGATGAAATAAGCAATAACTTGATTAACGATGGACATGTTGGCGATAAAGTACCCTCCACCAACAACCGTGGCCAAACTAGAGGGCAGTGTGTTGTCAATGACCTTTCACACCCAAAATCGCCTCAGATGCTGCCTGTGATGGGCTCATTAAATGTTCTGCGAGCAGCAGCCACCGCCATGTAGGTGGTGTAAAATAGGATTTATAAATCAAGAACTTACTGGAATAAATCATAAAGAAATACATTTTAAAACAGTTCTTTGGAGTGTAGTTTGTTTTTCTTTTTTTTTTAACTTATTAAACACAAGATCTAATGAAGTGAATGTTTCCGTGTGTGTGTGTGTGTGTGTGTGTGTGTGTGTGTGTGTGTGTGTGTGTTTATGATAAGGCCTCCCGTTGTAGTTCTAGCTGACCTAGAACTTCTATGTTAACCTGGCTGGCCTTGAACTCACAGAGATCTGTTTGCCTTTGTCTTCCAAGTGCTGTCTTATGTGCTTTTACATAAAAAAGATTTGGCTGAATATTTGTTGCTACAGGACTTAGAAAATCTTATTTTTCAGAGTTGATTGATACTTCTGTTCTATAATCATCAACACTGAGAATGAATTTCACACACGTGTGATAGAAGATAGCTGATGTATGTTTAGGACCATCTCATAAATTGTCTGTGAAACTCAAGCAAAAGTCCAGTTACTCATTTTTATAGCAACAGGTTGCCAACTCAAACAGCAGTTTTTTTTTTTTTAATTAGCGATCATGTAGCGATTATGATCCTAAAATATACTAACTTGATACTTACATGCTAGTGAATGACTGGAGGAAAATATTAAAAATTTTTGTTTTCCATAATTATTGTATTTTAAAAGCAGAAAATTTTGTATATATGGTGAAAACGAACTGGTATGTTCTGAGCTGAGCTGCTGCCTGGTGTGGTAGCACAGGAACTGCAAAGTCCACGTGGCTGCTCAAAACCAAGGCCTCAGCCAGCCTCACAGTGCGCCCCGCCTGGCGCTCCAGAACTGCCTCACGCTCAGCACACGTTCGCTTTTGACTTTGCACTAATTTTTGGTTACTGTATATTCAGAAAAAGAATTTCCTGTTGCTAAATCCCTGCCGCGTTTGCTTCCTTGGCCCCACCTGGAGTCACAAGCCAGAGTTTGTAAAGCTGTGAGCCCAGGTCATGAGCAGGAAAGGCAGGGCAGTGGAGAGACACTGAGCTGCAGTTAAGCAGAAGAAATAAATGAGAGATAATGATAATATACAGTGTATTCCCCAAAGGCCAGGAGGGAGGACCTTAATGTCTTCACTGCAGAAAAATGCATTATTTAAGGACATAGGTATATTTAGCCCCATTTGAACTTTCTATAATATAGTATGAAAATATTACATGGTGATACATGAATATATTGTGTCACTTTTTAAATTAAAATATTATTAATAAATGCTAGGGTTGATATAAATTGGGTATTTCAAAGGTCAGAGGAATTATTAGTTAGAGATTGGAAGTAAACGTTTTGAGGTAGTTCCACGTGACTTTAATGAAGGGCATGAACAAGAGGCATCCTCTCCTCACTGCTCATATTTGTTGGTGCTACTGTTCTTGACCCTTACAAAGGTGACACAAACTAGGGGAGCAGAGAATCACAGAACAGAACTGTGAGCAGGGTAAGGCCTGCTCACGCTTACCAGCAAGCTGTGTCCAGCAGAAGAGCCAGTCCTCCTGGACACTTAGAGCAGGAGGGGCTGAGGACAGCTGGAGCAGCCCAGCTGCCCTGAGCTCGAAAGGAGGTGCAGTGTCAAGTCAAACTCCTGGCAGAACTGAAAATAAGCCTCCTGGGTTCTCCTCCTGCCTCTGTCCTGGCCCCAGCAGGAGGGATCACCAAGGGAAAATAAGTGGATAGCAGCCAGAGACACTGGGTCACCACCCTGGCTGGTGGTTAGAGAGACTGAACACAGGGCGGGGGCGGGGGGAATGATTGACAGCCCCTGCAGGCAGGAGGAGTAAGTCTGTGCTCAGTCATGCTGGCTGTGCCGTCCTCTGCTCTGTCTAGTAAGGAGATGTCACTGTAGCTGGTGTTGTTATCTGTGTCTTCCTTTATATTACCATGGGTTTTATTGTGTAAGGATTTCATGTATGCATATAATGTGTTTTGATCAAATCTACCCCTTCACTTCCCTCTAATTCTTTGTTGTCCCCCACCCCCACGTTCCCCTGCCCACTCTGCACTCAGTACTGTCTCTATGTAAATATTACCACACATTTTGTTTATATATTTTACAGTAGGACCAAGCAGTGAAAGGAGGGGGGAAGATAGACAAGAGATTCTGTGTTGACAGACATTGGATTGAAGGAAGTGATAGAACTAGGGATCTCCAGTGACTTTACTTGCAAAGTAACTGAGAAAATGTGGAACTTCTTAGTGCATTCAGAAATCCCAGTTCAGATGTTCAGAGTCTAGATCCGAAGGCTGAAAGCTCATGTACTTGAGCAGTCTGACTTTGAGGATCTGTCAGTCCTTCCCTAGAAGTTAAAGCACGAAGAGGCCAGCGTAAGAGGAACGACTCTGTGGAGTTTACTGCATACTCGATAGTGACCAATCTCTTCCTCCACACTACTTCATTAATTACATCAAAACCAAAAGGCCAAAGGCCAGAGCCAGCACAGCACGCATGATTGGCAGAGCAACATGAACAAGACTCTTTCAAGAAGCAAAGCTGCCTCCTAGTGTTCAGAGGCTGTAAATATTTGGTTTTGAAGGTGCCAATACAAAGAGTTCAGATGAGAAGTCAGCAGTTGGATTAATTTGTTGCATTAATTTGGAAAACTGTTTCCTTGTGACCTTAGTCTATAATCAGATGAGTGTGTGTGCTGTTAGAACCATGCTATTAAATTTTGACAGGCTGGTAACAGCCCTCCCACTCTCTTCTTCATTGTCTAGTTCTGCTGTGGCTTAGTAGTCACATGAACATTTGAGTCATTTCATGTTATATTCAGAGAAGAACTATTCCTTACTATTTTGCTCATTAAGAAAACAAAATATTTATAGAAACCGAGACTTAGAACATGGTGTGATCTAAAGTATCCTTCGGCCAAATTTTATGTCTGATTCTGTGGAACATTAATTAGGTGGTAAGAAGGAAAACAAATGCCATGAGTTCATACTAGGACTTGCTATCTCAAAAACAGATAAAATATGTATATATTTAAAGTAATAGTTTTATATTTTCTAAGACAAACAAGAGTGCTGTCAATAGATAAAGGGGCATTTTATCCTCTGAGGAAAACCAGACTAGCTGAATAGTTTCAAACAGTGCAAGCTGATATCACAGCACGGTGGCATAAACCTCACTGTGTGTCATGTGTATTGATGTAACAGCACAGCAGAAACGGAGTGAGCCCACACGCCGGGAATAGCCTGTCTCTTAGTATGGACTCACTCTCCCTCCCGGGAAGGGGTGGACTGCTTCCTCAGCACTCTGAAGAGTGTGATCCATGGAATGCTCCTCTTTGTTTGCATTCCAGGAACTTTTCTAGAGTGTCATACTTCCCTTTAGTTTCATTTTCTTGAAATAGTTTCAGTAATAGAAAGGGGACAGTGAGCAGTCTACGCCTGAGGAGAGCACGTGACATGGCGCAGGCATGAATCTGTTGTTCTGTGCCCGAGACAGTCACATGTCAGTCTGCAGCTCTGTGTGCTCTGCCGAAACTAACTTCATTAACTTCTTGTAAGCTCTGTGTGGTTTATTTCTTGGAGCTGATGCCTCGGTCCTTTCTGACTGAGCCTCACCCTCAGTTTCTCTGCACCTAATTTTTCCCCCTCAATTTCTTTCATGGACTTCTTCTAACTTCCCGATACATCAGCAATATTTTTCCTTTCTGTAAGTTTTCTCAAGACATTTTGTCTACCACATTTTAACAGCAGCTAGCAGAAAGGGATCATAATAGCAATAACACACTTGACAGAAGACCATGTGCACATGTCCATCATTGGGCCATGTCTATTAGCATAAACTGTGTTCATATTTTATAATTCCCCCTAAGGCTAAGTGATATGTGGGTGAGCTGGAATGCTACTTAGGAAGAAAGGATTCCAGAGTGTCTTAGATCCAGACCACCCAGGCTGCACATTCAGTGGAAGGGTCCTTGGCATTTTCTGAATCATTTCCTGTGAGGCTCTGCAGGAAACATCCTTCCTTGAGCTTTAGGTCACTGACACATACCACTCCACACAGCCTTCATTTTAAAGCGGTGCTGGTGATCTGGCCATGCCATTTACATATTTGATTAAAGCTAAACACATGGACATTCTTACTTCTGAATGTTCAGTGGCTGTGTTTCAAGACCTTAGAAGCCACACGCATATGGACCTTATGCTGGCCAGGACAGAGTAGATGTACTCCGTCATCACGGGTTCTTATAGCAGCTACAGGAACTGAGGAAAGCCTGGGCTAACCGTGTCCATGCCCACTGTGCTGGCAACGCTCACCCTCCAGTTTTCTTACTGCTGGTTTTTGTTTCTGATGATAACTATACTCTACAGTTTATATATAACTATATATAGTTTTCTTACGTGACTGTGAGTAATATATTGCATCATGCTGAGGTCACTGGTGATCTGAAACCGTGCGTGTCACATTGCCATGGGATTGGGTGTGTTCCCTTTTCAGCACAGGGCAGCTCCAAGAACTTCTTATACATGATAGGTGGAGTATGGTTTGGTTTTGTCTTGCTTTTTTTCATCCTGCTTTTTTTCTGAGTTAGAATGTATTCTTGATATTTTTTATTCCTTGAGATTATAATACAATGACATCATTTCCCCCTTCCCTTTGTTTTTATTGTCCATTGCTACATATTATCCAACGTAGGAGTCAGTTAAACTACTTAACTAACTTAGCTTCCTTGTACCAACACAGAGATGAGGCTATTGAGTGACAGATTCTCCTTGGTGGAAACAGTGTTCTGGGGGTTATGCCCTGATGACTTGTGGTTTAGAGGACAACACCCTGTCACGCATGTGCTCACTTGGGGACCTCTTCTCACTTCAGTTCATCTGAACCTCAGCTCACACCTGTAGTCCATCCCAGCTTGCCTGGAATTCCCATCACCTCCTTTCTACCAACTTTCTAAAAAGTTACGTCCCACTGCCCACATAGCCACAGGTCCTTACGGGAATCCCCATGTGGAGCCTTTGGACTTTGGACTGTGCCCTTTGGACTTTACCCACCTCTCATCCAGAAATGCTTTCATTAGTAGAACACTGAAAGAAATTACCCTTTGAAGTGTTTTTGCAGGTTTTCCACCAAACACTAAGATATTGCAAGGTTCACATCTTAATTTAATTTAGAAACCATTTTCAGCCATAGCCTGTTACGTCTGTGAGGAGTGCTGGTCTCTACTAGATGGTCCGGCACTGTGCTGTCCGCAGCGGCAGCCTCACCCCGTGACACTTGTCAGCCTCATCATACTGTTGTGCTGAGTCCCTGTTTTGTGCACTGCGTTAACCCCAGAGTCCTGGCCGTGTGTGCACGCACAAGGCATCTGTGCTGACACATTGGAGTATCTGGTGTTCCCGTGAGACTCAGTAGAGCTGGCCATTGCTCTCTTGTGCTTCCTTGCCCTGAAAACATGCTGAGCACTTTCTGTGCATCTAATCAAGTGTAGAGTTGGAGGATTTGATAGTTAATCTTCCCCAGACTCCTTGGTGTTGTCAGAAAAGCTGTGGTAAAGGTGGGAAGGCTGAGTTCAGGGAGTCCCCCATTCACTCAGCTATATGTAGCAAAGGCCTCAGACTCTCTTCACTGCGATCCTTCCTTGCACTAAAGTTGCCCAGAGTGTTATAAGTGTCTGCAGAATCGTATCCTGACTGAGGAGTGTCTGAGGACTGAGTAATTATCTAATTATCTAGGTCCTGGGGGAAAAAAAATCAGACCTTGTAGAGGAAATAATTTAATTCACAACTAAGTGAATCCATATAGACTTCCTCATTACAGCTTCTCACTTTCCTGAGGTGAAAGGAGCATGCCTAAATGTCATAGAAACTAAACTTCGCCATCTCTCCCGCATCGCCACTAACCACTGGGTTCTTCTGTCCCTGCAGTACTCCCCCAGCATGACCATGAGTGTGTGATCCATTGCTGCGTCTCCTCATGAGAACCCTCGCGAGTCAGCCCTTCACAGAACTACTATGGAAGAAAACTACTCATCAGTGGACAGTTACACAAAGGAGTCTCAGTCAGCCAAACCGACCGTTTATTCCTGCTCTCTCCCAGATGTGAGGAAGAAAGCGGATCCAAATGTGATTCAAACAACTGTATGGAGTGGCACAGTAGAATTGCCCTAAACTGAACTGCAAATGATTATCTGTGTATGTATATGTGTGGGAAAGAGAATGTATCGTATACGCACATCTGTATGCACACATACGCATACATGCCTTGACCCACAGGACATTGTAAGACATTATCACATGACATCTTAAGTAGAAGTAAGTAGGGACTTTTATTCCATCCTTTTTTTCACGTTTACATTTTAATTATTAAAGGTTGCTCCTACCCTTCCCTGAACTATTTTGTGCTGTGTACATCACTGCTTTATATAAGTTATTTTTTAAGGTGAACTCAGATGTTATGGTTTTGTAAATGTCTGCAATCATGGATAGGAATAAAATCGCTTATTTGAGAGCTTTCACTCACGTGTGTCTGGTGGAAGTTGCCTGTGAGCCCAGAGTGTGCCGAGTGCAGAGGCACCGTCGGCCTCCCGTCCCGCCAGGTGCTAGCCCAGTCACCTTGTGCGCACAGAACAGCACTCTGTGCCTGAGGAAGACACCCGTCAGCAGTCAGCCGGGGCCTTACACACTGTGCTTCCGAAATAACTGTTTTAAAGTGAGTTCTTGCTTGATGTGTTTGTCTTAGATGAGGCAGAAATCATTCAGTAACTCAAATTATCTAGACAGTAGCAATACAGTGACGTGTGTGGTCATATTTTTAGCACCGCATTTTCTCCTTAACATGATAAAATCCAAAAGTGATAACAAAACCACCTGATTGAACTTGTGATTTCTCACAGGGATCTAGAGCTAAGTTTGTAATAATACACAGTAAGAAATAGTATTGTTTTTATTCAGAATTCCTATGGACACTTCCACAGAGACATGAAAACACACAGTACACTGACTTGATTCAGGTCCTCATCCCCAGAAGGAAAACAGTCTCAGGACACTAGAGGGTTCCAGGGAGTTTTTGTTACGCAGTGGCTTTCTTACTGGGTCCCTTTTCTCTCAGGTGTCCCTGCTGCCTCTGCTCGGTCCCTTTTCTGTATGGTGTCCCTGCTGCCTGGTGGCAGAGTACATGTCCTGTCTGCTCTGCTCTGTGGTCAGAGGGCTTGCGCGAGGAGACAGATTATCTGTGTAACTTGTGTTGACTGCAGCTGGCTAGCTGTCCACCATGTGTCTGAGAGTTTAGAAGGGAGTAAAGAAATAGTTCTTAATTATCTCCCATATGAGAGTACCTTGCTATAGACACTTCCCAGATCTTTGAGATTACATTTAATCCTATATCCAAACACCAAATCCTAATAAGAAAAGTATAAGAGTTTATTATGTATCTAAAAGATAACTCTGTGAGCCTTTCTGTTGTCATTGAGATACAGATAACTACTGATCACTGCCCTGCTTGGAGAAGGCACTGTTCAGTCTCATGAGAGAGGACTCCTCCCTTTCCTTTGGGACTGTAGCATAAGTGAAAATGTTGACACTGTGTTTGCCAGCTCTTGGTTCTAGATGATTTCTTTCTCTCAAATCCACAGCGATTCTTTCTATCTGAAAATTTAAAAAAAAAAAAAAAACAACTTTTGTTGGCTGTGCATGCCAGCGTTGCTGGGAGATCAACAGAGGTTGAAGAAGATGGAGTAGATTTACACTGCAGATCTAGACAACAATATAGGAGCCATAATTCATAGCACAATGTAGGCCTACAATGCACCAGAGAGCAGCCTTGAGCTGGCAGGCTGCCGGGCCTGTATCAGACAGTTGCCACAGAAAGTCCTTTCCTGTGTGCCAAAGTAATCTGAAGATGACTGTGTATGTTCACCTGTATCACCAAGAACAGTTGCAGCTTTTGCCTTCTGTGATGATCATACAAAGCTCCAGTAAGATCAGTCTCATAATGCTGGAACTTGAAACATTTGCTCGCTCTTCTATCCATCATTACTGATCTTTTATTTCTGTCATTTATGTTCTGAAAGAGAAAGTAAAGTTTCTTATCTCTCTCTCATACACACACATACACACAAACATGAACCTAATTTCATTTGCCCTTATTTGGGAATAGTTCTAGAATATAAATGATATAAATGGCATCATGTGCCACTTCTAACCTGTGTGGTCAAAGATAAAAAGGTAAAATGGTTTTTTGTTTTGTGTGTTTTCAACATGTAGCAGTCAATTTATTATTTCTTGGAATCCAGATTTAAAACACCTATTTCCAAATTGTAAATTTCCTGAAAAACTTAAGAATCATATTTAAGACAAAACTACATTCACAACAGGAAAATATGATAATGCTTAATTTTTACAGCTAGGTAACTTTGTTACCTGGGCGGTAAACAGTATCACTGTATTGATTTTGTTTAAATTTTAATGATTTCACCTTATTATTTTTCTGGTAAGAGTGTCTAACATTTTCTTATACATTCCACAACTGTTGGCACATTTGTGTTGTCTTGTATATGCTGCTTGCTAGGGTTATTTTTGCACATTTCATCTTATAGTAATGAAATCAGCAATCCTCACCTACATTAAACATGACATGCACGCAAAAAAAAAAAAAATTGAGAATAAGTAGTAGGTGTAAGCATTATTTCCTCTTACTCTGCTTTGTCCTGCGTGGCTCAGCGACGTTGAAAACGCACATCAGCCTAAGTTGTGCATGTTTCTTAAGCAGCTGACTCTCTTCCAGCGAAGATGCCCACTGCGAACAAAGGCCTGTGGGCACACTGACCTCAAACCACAAACCTGATGGATGAACCAGCACTCCTTCCAAATGTTCCCAGCTTGGGCTCCACTGCTAGTGAACAGAATTTTACAGCCAGCATCTGAGGTTAAGATTTCTCAGTTGCCGAAAGACTAACAAATCATTTCTGTTCCCTTTCGGCTGTGGAAAGTGCTCAGGAACAGCTGTCCCTACAGAAATTAAATGGAGAAAAGTTCTTCCATTTCTCCTTTCATGATTCTGTAAAGTACCCGAACTCCATTGCATTTGAAAGGGCCATTCAGGTGAGCAGCCTTCGGCCTTGAAGCGGGCGGAGTAAGTGGATTCAGTTTGGTAGATGAGTAGCCCCACAGCCCACCTACACCTCTTCTCCATCTCTTCCCGGGAATGTCACCTCAGCAGGCAGAGCTTTGCATCTTGTCTGCTTTCTCCACACCTGCCTCTCATCCTGGGAGATAAGAAACACAGCTTGAGCATCTTCCCCTCCTCAACCTCGGCGCTTCCATCCCTTCATAGTATACATAGTGCTTGGTGGTGCTTTCCCGAGGAAAACAATTGCGTTTTCATGCTTATTTATCACTATTCGTCATATGCAGGGTAAGGGTCAGAGCTACGTGATATCTGAATGTAGTCTCGACAGCTTCCTGTTTCTGAGTGTTGGGTGCTGTAGTTCTCTTTCCTGGAGACATTAACTGAGGCAGACAGCCCATGAGTACATGTGGGGAGGGGACGAGTGACGTGAGGACACAGTTGTCACATGTTTTGCCAAATAGGATTGGTCCTTCGTATTCCTTCTTGGTGGACCAAATGTCTCTGATATGAGAAGCAAAAACCTATGTTTGCTTAAAATAGTGCTTCTAATTTTAGGCATTTGCAAGTCTGAGAGATAGTGGAAAAGTAGGAGTGGTGAGCCATTGTTAATGCCACTTCAATTCTGCATGCTACATGTGTGCTTGTTGGGGGCGGTGGCAGAAAATTTCTCAGAAACCCCATTCCTACCGTGATGATGTTTTATACCGCACTGTTGACAAACAGTGAACAATTCTTTCTTGTGACTCCTTATTTCAGTAGTAAAGTAGCTGGTAAAAGTTATTTGGGATGGAAAGAGAGTGACACAGCACTGTACTCTATGGAATGTCTATAAGCAGGAGTAGCCCCAGGCCCAGATTTAGCTTCTTCGTACTGGTCTTGTCAGGAATTGTGATTACAGCTTCCCGATGTACACATTTATGAGAACTTTACCCATAACTCAGCTTGAATGAGCTACTGATAGAAACACACCTGAAACCTCTTTAATTACTTCACTAGACTCTATTGTGAAGAGAAATGTTCAGTTGAGTGGGTCTCCCAAGAAAATTTCCTATTTGATTTTCTCTTGGTAACTTATACAAGCTGTTTTCTTGAATAAAAGGATAATTTCTGTATGGAGTTTAAATTTATATGTGAATATTTTTGCTGTCTACATTTTAAAAATGAAATACAGTACTAAAATGAAATATATAAATGTTACAGCATTTAATGTGGGACCTGGTGTTTTCATGTATCCATTTGCTATGTATTATTAGGCCAAATGTTTGATTCACTTTGATTATCCCAGTCATTGGAATCTTATGATCTGCTTCTAAAAATACTTGGTGTTTCATTTCTAAAACAAGCTAGGCTGTTACTGTGGCAAAGGTAAGTATTAATATTTCCTGAAAAAAAAATGATACACATTTGTTCCCAATTACTACATTTACTGTCTCTTATGACAAGTGGACTTCTGCCTCAGCTGCGGATGAGATTTAAATCCTTCACAGTACTCCCGAACTAAGTTCCTTTCAAGTCTCTTTAAGATTGTCAGTTAAATGTAATCAATCACCCATTTGTTTGAAAACAACTTACATGATTTCACTAGAGATCTAATTTTTGGCAATACTTTAGAAATTTCTTGATAAAGCACTAATTGAAATCTGTGTGGGGATTTAGAACAGACTTCAAAGTGTTTACTTCCCTTGCATTAGGACAATACCACATGAACTATATGGTAGGACAAGTAATTTAAGTACATGTTGTTGTTTCAGACATGAAGAGAAGTCCCTATTCATAAAATTCTTCATTCATGGTGGCCAAACAATTATTGAATTGTTTAATCTGTGATTTTAAGAATTTAAAATGTTTTTTACTACATGTGTTAAATTGTTACCTATAATGTCTTCCTGGAAGATAGAATTATTTGTAAGATTTTTATAAATGCACAATTTATGTATAAATATAATTGAAATCTGGGTGACTCAGTATACTAGTCTTAATTCAGTAACGGCCACCAGGTTCCTGACACACTTGTAGCCATAGCGCCTGTGCGCATATATGTGTGTGCACAAGCAAATTTTTTACATTTATTCTCAAGTGAATTTACCACTTAATGTTTTCGTAAAAGTACTTGAGCTGTCTGCATAATGGAAAAGTCACCATAAAGCTGTATATAAATTCCCCTTTAATTTGACACGTCTTCACATTTAATTTATAAAAATACAGCTTTTCATTTACAGTTTCTACCCTTTTATTTCTATCCTTTACTTCAGTACTTATTGGAAAAGTAAAGGAAATTATTTGTATGAAGACGGCGCAATGTTTCCAGAGGGAAAAGTCAGGCTTTACTGTGGATATCAATGCACAGAAGTGAATTGGGCACCTACCATTAATACAGTTCAGGAGTCTGTAGAGGCAAAGGGTCTGCATGTATCTGAGAAACCTTTGAGTGGCTGGTTCTGTGTGGTCAGGGAACAACCTTATGTTCAAATAATATTACCAAATAGTTGTTAAGGAATGAGGTTTTAGTATTTTATTTCAGGTAAAACTACTTACAATGTCAAAAACGGAGGCATTTGTTCAGATGATTCATATAGTACTTTCAACTTTATGACAAACTATTCAGATGGTCACTTCAGTTCACCAAAAACATCTGCCTGGAAGGTTTTAGAGTAGATTCCCCATCCTGAGAAGGAAGAAGACTCCTAATGCATTGAGAAGCCATCCTGGGAAAGTCGAGTAAGTACATAACTCAACCTCACCCCTCAGGAATGTACTAAATCTTTGACCCAATTGGGATAGTTCGATTTGGTGGTGTAGCACATTTGTGCATAATAGTCAGAAAGGATTATAAATCTCGGTGACCAGACAGGGTAAATCAAAGGTTATGTCTTTGGCTTATGTCTACAAAGTCATTTAGCTTGTCAGGTGATTTTTCCTCCCAAAGGGTCTGGATGTCTGGAGGCTGAAGGGTAGACAGAAGGCAACTGACAGGTCCTTGACTTCAAAATAGGTGGAAGTCGGATAACCAAGAATGGACCTGGAGTGTGTTACTTAAACTTTCTGGTTGTCTGCAGGTGGTAGGGGCAGGGTAGTGGCTGCACAGATAGGTAACAGCCTGCAGAGTGTCAGCTGCTCCTGAAATGAGGTAGCACACGGTGAAATTCTGGAGGAGGAAGAGCGGCAAGGAGGTGCACACCCGGCCCAGGGCAGCACAACCAGGAAGTGTTTGTGCCCATGGTTTAATATACGAAATGTTTAAAGTGAAAATACTCTTTACGACAAAAGGGGGGGTTAACTCTTTTACAAGTTTTATGTCCAGCACAATTTGATGAGAACGTATAGCTTTTTAGAAAACTCTACAGTCAGAAGACAATATGCATAGGAATGTCGTTTGAAGATTATTCTTTTGCATAAGTTTTGGACTCTGCTTTTGTCCAGCTACAAGTCTAGAGAAGAACAACCTCACATTTTTCACCCCAAACCTGCATTTGCATTCACAGCTTTTCTGAGAATAGGATGGAACTCTTAATGTGAAGAAGACATTGAGAAGGTTACTCCCAAACATGCTTCCAATAAAAGCGTTCCCACACATTCTGTGACTAGCATCAGTAGATAAGGAAGCCAGCATCATTGACTTATACATATGTGTGTATATACATAGCTTTTGCAGATAAATGCCTTATGGATTGAAAACTCAAACGTATCCATTGTCCAATCTTTTGCATTGTTGTTGGCCATTATTTACTTACAGGTTACACACATACTTAATGGTCTCAAGACTTAATAGAACCGACGCGTCAAGCGTTGGCAGTAATGCTGGCTTTAAGAACTCAACAGGCAGGGCTGGAGAGATGTCTCAGTGTTTAAGAGCACTGAGAACTCTTCCAGAGGACCGGAGTTCAATTCCCAGCACCCACATAGCAGCTCACAACTATCTGTAACTCCAGTTTCAAGGGATCTGACACCTTCATACTGATGCACATAAAAAATAAATAAAAATTTTTAAACAGTTCTCCTTAAAAAAACAAAACAAAACAAACAAACAAAAAACTCAACAGGCAGTTGCCAGTCAGGACTTAAATATT